>NW_027362761.1:371130319-371730319 GCF_046119375.1 Phyllobates terribilis
TCCATGCTTATTGTGACACATACAGACACACAGTGCAAAGATTTTAGATTGTGAGCCCTCGCGGGCAGGGTCCTCTCTCCTCCTGTACCAGTCGCTGACTCGTTTTGTTCAAGATTATTGTAAGTGTATTTGCTATGTATACCGCTTTTCACATGTAAAGCGCCATGGAATAAATGGCGCTATTATAATAAATAATAATAATAAAATTGAGTCAACGTCTCCCCTTTTTATCTGGTTTTAGGTGTGATTTTCATATTACCTACACCTGTTACTTGGCACAGGTGAGTTTGAACGAGCATCACATGCTTGAAACAAAGTGGTTTACCCACATTTTTGAAAAGGTGCCAACAATTTTTTTCCATCTAATTTTTGGGGCTTAGTGTAAAATTATGTCCAATTTGCCTTTTTTTCTCTGTATTTTGTATTGTTCCAATACACACAAAGGAACTAAACGTGTATAACAATACATGTGTAATTGCAATAATTTTCTGGAAGAAATACTTCATTTTCTGGAACAATTTCAAGGGTGCCAACACTTTCAGCCATGACTGTATCTTAAATGGCAATCATAACATATTCTACCATAAAAATATTTTTTGTGATCCTCAAGAATCGAATTGCAAATTTTTCCAATACACAGGGAGCTGCGAGTTTCACTAAATTCAATTTGAAGACGATTTGCAGTGGATCAATGTGCTCATTTCTCTCTCCTACCATTATTATTATATGTTTTATAGATTAGTCATTTGGGACAGCAGCCCCTTATAACAGGTTAGCAATGTTATTAATTGCACATTGCACTAATTTGCCTAAGCTTAAAAATGCCACTCCACCAGACCAAGAGTCACTTTCCAGAGCTGCTCTGTGCTTTGGTTCATAGAGGGGGTCCCATATAGGACACATGAACTGAATAGGGGTTGTGTGAATAAGTCATACACTGCTCAAAAAAATAAATTGAACACTCAAATAACACATCCTAGATCTGAATGAATGAAATATTCTCATTGAATACTTTGTTCTGTACAAAGTTGAATGTGCTGACAACAAAATCACACAAAAATCATCAATGGAAATCAAATTTATTAACCAATGGAGGCCTGGATTTGGAGTCACCCCCAAAATTAAAGTGGAAAAACACACTACAGGCTGATCCAACTTTGATGCAATGTCTTTAAAACAAGTCAAAATGAGGCTCAGTATTGTGTGTGGCCTCCACGTGCCTGTATGACCTCCCTACAATGCCTGGGCATGCTCCTGATGAGGTTGCGGATGGTCTCCTGTGGGATCTCCTCCCAGACCTGGACTAAAGCATCTGCCAACTCCTGGACAGTCTGTGGTGCAACGTGACATTGGTGGATGGAGCAAGACATGATGTCCCAGATGTGCTTAATCGGATTCAGGTCGGGGGAATGGGCAGGCAAGTCCATAGCTTCAATGCCTTCATCTTGCAGGAACTGCTGACACACTCCAGCCACATGAGGTCTGGCATTGTCCTGCATTAGGAGGAACCCAGGGCCAACCGCACCAGCATATGGTCTCACAAGGGGTCTGAGCATCTCATCTCAGTACCTAATGGCAGTCAGGCTACCTCTGGCGAGCACATGGAGGGCTGTGTGGCCAACCAAAAAATGCCACCCCACACCATTACTGACCCACTGCCAAACCGGTCATGCTGAAGGATGTTGCAGGCAGCAGATCGCTCTCCATGGCATCTCCAGACTCTGTCACGTCTGTCACATGAGCTCAGTGTGAACCTGCTTTCATCTGTGAAGAGCACAGGGCACCAGTGGCGACTTTGCCAATCCTGGTTTTCTGTGGCAAATGTCAAGCGTCCTGCACGGTGTTGGGCTGTGAGGGCAACCCCCATCTGTGGACGTCGGGCCCTCATACCACCCTCATGGAGTCGGTTTCTAACCGTTTGTGCAGACACATGCATATTTGTGGCCTGCTGGAGGTCATTTTGCAGGGCTCTGGCAGTGCTCCTCCTGTTCCTCCTTGCACAAAGGCGGAGGTAGCAGTCCTACTGCTGGGTTGTTGCCCTCTTATGGCCCCCTCCACGTCTCCTGGTGTACTGGCTTGTCTACTGGTAGCACCTCCAGCCTCTGGACACTACGCTGACAGACACAGCAAACCTTCTTGCCACAGCTCGCATTGATGTGCCATCCTGGATGAGCTGCACTTACTGAGCAACTTCTGTGGGTTGTAGAGTCCGTCTCATGCTACCACGAGTGTGACAGCACAACCAACATTCAAAAGTGACCAAAACATCAGCCAGAAAACATTGGTATTGAGATGTGGTCTGTGGTCCCCACCTGCAGAACCACTCCTTTATTGAGTGTGTCTTGAAAATTGCCAATAATTTCCATCTATTGTCTATTCCCTTTGCACAACAGCATGTTAAATTGATTGTCAATCAGTGTTGCTTCCTAAGTGGACAGTTTGATTTCACAGCAGTTTGATTTACTTGGAGTTATATTCTGTTGTTTAAGTGTTCCCTTTATTTTTTGAGCAGTGCATATATTTCATTTTCTATTACAATATTACGATGCTTGGATCCAGCAACTCATATGCTGAATTGTAAGGTGGTTATGCTTGTGTCTTCATGGTCAATTAACATTTTTTATTTTTCCAGACTTCGCAAAAACCATTTAAATGAATTTCGTTTACATTGGCCCTTGAAAGGTCACTGGAATGTTAATCACCTTTTTCCATTCATCATTTGTTTTCCAAGTTTCCTTTTCATTTTAAATATCAGGTAGGAAAATCTTAAGTCATTTTATATTAAACCATCATGGCCATAAGGGATCTACAATACTCTATAGAGCAATGTGCTGCTGGTCCCCCAGCTCTGATTGGATTAACCTCGTTGTTATTATAGACACCACAGACTTTAAACTACTTCAAACGCTCAGATTTTTATTATTCTTTTGTTGAGACATTTAACCTTCAGTAAAACTGTAGGTTACATAAGGTGTAGGAAGAATTTCTATAAATAAACCACAGCAGTCTTTCAACTTTCTACCTACTGTGTAGCAGAGAGGAAAAAGCTTGCTAGAAAATTAGGACAGTGTCTATGCTTGTCAAATTATATGTTTATTGGTTAAAAACACATTTGGAAATCTTTAAGTTTCCAAAAAAAAATAAATGTGTATTGTTAGACAAAAAATATTTCTTTGTATGTTTTTTTTCTTTTATAACAAGTTTTTTGGGATGTTACACCTAATAAAATTTAGAAATTACATATTTAGTTTAAATTCGGTATTGAGAATCTATCTATCTATACATCTATCTACATCTATCTATCTCTGTATATACCTATTAGTTTTACAATGGAATTAATAATCAAAGAATAAATGTTTACAGACAATGGCTGCTATAATACCAGTTAATGAGTAAGAAAAAGACAAAAGCATTCAAAATCATAGTGAAAACATGCATCGTACATTTTACAGGTTAATTCATGAAAAATATTTAAATATATATTTAGCATATACAAAGAGCACTGTATATCAACCAGATACAGAAAAGTAAATGTAGCCACCATAATTTAACTTGGGGGTGCCCTGTTGTACTTTTTTAACATCCATATTCATCCAGTAAGGGTAGACTTAATCTCCTGCTGGACAACCGCTTTACTGATTATATGTGCTCTTTTGCCTTATGTTTAACTCTTGATCTGGTCTTATTTGTCTACAAAGGTCCACTCCTGACTTAAACACTTTGGAATGTCCTTGACATAGATCATCCTGACACTAGAGATGAGCAGATCACTTGAAATTCGAAATTCGCCATCTTTGGTGAATGTTTCTCAAAAAATTTGTTTCTTTGGCAAAATTCTTTGAATCGCAGATAGTGTAATTACCATGAAAATAGTTGTTTAATATTCAAAAGTCTGCTAGGAGTGTATCCAACTCCATTTATTATAATTTCTTTAAATCTAACATAATATTAAACAACCATGAATGGGAGAATATTAGAGATACTTTATTGCACTTTATTACAAATTCTCATTATTTTAAATCACCCCGAAATGGCTGCATAATTCCCTGCCTAGTCTTTTGTACAAGTTCTGAAAATCCTTCATGATTGGATGTGCTAGAGCATATGATGTGTTAGCTCTAGGGTACTAGGTGGAAGCCCGCACGGCCATGTCTAAATTCATTGGCCAGCTCTCTGAATATTCAGCAGAATGTGAAATGCCTTCAAAGTGTTTTTTTGTGATCTTCGCAAATAGAATTGGAAATTCTACTCAAGGTCTATCCTCCAAGTTCAATCCCGTCATCTCTATTTGATATATATAATTGTATGGTTTAAATCAGCAAACCTAACTCCTATGAGTTGCTATCTAAATCTATGTATTAGAAATGATCTTTTGTATTTTGAATTTGCCAGGTTTGACAAATTTTTCTAAAAAAACCCCAAATCAATTATCCACAAATTTACAATACTGCACAGCCTTCAATTGCCCTGAACACTCATGTGTAACACTCTGAGGTCTACTAGGACTATATCCAACCCCTTTCAAGCTCTTTAACAGAAAGGAAATCTTAATAATGTCAAAGTGTCCTCTCTGAAGAAACAGATGGTAATCTAGTAGTAACTCACAACTCATATAAAACACAGCTGACTGATAGACTTTTAATTTTTTTTTATTTAAAAATGTTCAAAAGTTATCCTTCTTAATCAATTGCGATTAGGCACAGCATTCTGTGTAGAACACTGACTCAAACTGATGGTGTCACTGTCAGAAGTAACATCATCCTGCTGTGGCTGAGAGGAATGATGTGCTACAAATTCCATAAAGCTCTCCACTTCCTCCCTAATATTGGAGAAAAAGGAGTCCAAGTTTGTTGGAGGCAATGAAGGCCAACCATTATGTGCATTTGGAAATACTACTGCCTGGATGACTGCTGACAGTGGAAGTGCTAATGCTGCTTTTAGCAGCACTCATATTCTTTTTTTTTCTTTAACACTGCCCCATCCATTTCCATTGCACTCTTTCTTAAACCATTCATTTTCAACTACATAATACTTAACTTTTGACAATCTTTTCAACAGCAATTATTCAACTCTTGCCAAAAAGATGCAGCAAGTAATGCTAGATAGATAGGTAAAGAACAGAAAGTAAAATATGGCTGCAGTATGGGTGTGTCCTGTAAAGTTGTCAAATTTAACTAGTGAAACATGACCAGTTACATTTTTTTCAACAAAATCTAACCATTTCACAAAAATGTTGTAATAAAAAATACTAAGTAGGCACATGTCCAAAAAAACAACACCTACAACCGGGTGCTAAATTCACGTAGCGTGTACGGATGTAACATTTGTTTATTAATACAAATGTGCAAAAACAATTGCTTGTGACACATATAATTTGTAAGTTAAACAAGCAGAGTTGAATGTCTGCAATTTTGGGCAATTTTATTTTGTATTTTTAACCAGTTCTAGACTTGGCTATTTTCCTCCATTCCTGAGCAGGCACATCATTTATATATTTTTTGGGGATATGTGGTTTAAAGAACTTTAACATTTTTTATCATTCGGATATTCATATACTTATTGCGTGCTTTTTTGTGATTCACAGGGCTTCATTTTTATGTCACTATTAGTGATGAGCGAGCACTAAAATGCTTGGGTACTCGTTGCTCGGGTCGAACAAATTGGAATGCTCGACTGCATCTCTGACTCCCAGGCCACTTCCTAAAACTGTGGTCATCTCATCAGACGTGATCCTATATTACTACGGTAATAAAACAAACATTTTTGGCAACGTCAAAAACAAATCTTAAACTCCATTTAAAATGGGCAAGGTATGTGTCAAGGGACGGTGAAGTGGACGTTATGGTGGTGGTGATAGTGCATGCAGAGGCCGTGGGCAAGATGAAACTGTGCCTGCTGAGGGAGCACAACAAACACCCACGTCATGTCGAACTACCTTCCTGTCCCAATTTCTAGGGGGCTGGGGAACACCACTATTGAAGCCAGAGCAGTGTGAAAAGGTTGTTGGTTGGATAGAAGATAAGGCTTCCAGTCACTTTGCCACCACCACCCTGTGTTCCACATGGTCCAGTCTCTGTAGATGTGAGTCTGGATCACATTATTATTATTTTATCGCCATTTATTCCATGGCACTTTACATGTGAAAAAGGGATATACATCGTAAAAACAATTACAATAATCTTGAACAAAAATGTGACAGAGGAGAGGACCCTGCCCGCAAGGGCTCAGTCTACAAGGCATAGGTGAGGATACAGTAGGTGAGGATAGAGCTGATCTTGCAGTGGTATGGTTGAGCGATGATTACTGCAGGTTGTATGCATGTCGCAAGAGGTGGGTCCTTTTAAAGGTTTCAACAGTAGGCGAGAGTCAGAAATGGTAGGGTAGAGAGTTCCAGAGAAGGGGGGATGCATGGGAGAAATCTTGTATGCGATTGTGGGAAGAAGATATAGAGGGAAGTAGAGAAGGAGATCTTTTGAGGATCGGAGTTTGCGTGCAGGTAAGTACCGGGAGACTATGTCACAGATGTATGGAGGAGCTTTGCATTCCAAGGTTAGGGTTTTGAACTCAAGTCTCTGGGTAATGTGGAGCCAGTGAAGGGATTGAGAGAGAGGAGAGTCCAGGGAATAGCGGGGGGACAGGTGGATTAGTTGGGCAACAGAGTTTAGGATAGATTGGAGGAATGCGAGAGTGTTAGAAGTGAGGCCATAGAGCAGGAGGTTGCAGTCGTTGAGAAGGGAGATGATGAGCGCGTTCACTAGTGTTTTTGTAGATTCGTGGTCGAGGAATGTGCGGATCCGCGAGATTTTATTTATTTGGAGTTGGCATCTTCCTCACCCTGATCCTCCTTCCTCCCACCATTCCGTGTACCCTAAGACAACTGATCCCACACTTGAACACTTCAAAGAGCTGTTTTGTTCATCTTTCCATTTATAGATTTTGGCCTCTCGCTCGGTCCGCATGGAAGTGGAAAGAGCTTGGATATGTGGTTTGAAGGAGAGATTAGATTCCAGGGTTACCCCAAGAGCTGTTCACTCTTCCATCAATAAATGTGGGCCTCTCGACCGTCCAGCTTCGAGCAGGGCAACAGAAAATCACACGCAGCGATTTGAGAAGCCATGGTCACCCGAAGGTGACGGTGGGAAAGTGCAAGTACTGTCACAAGAGGTGGATAATGATGAGACACAATGGACAGTGTAGGGATTTGTACTCACTGTGCCGCATTGGAGGTAGGCACAGGTTCACACAGTGATGCTTTCTGCGGGTTCAAACAAACTGGTGGTTTATTTAGTGTCTATACACCAGTGAGGAAACAAAAATAACAGCCTTTTCCTGGCACAAAAAGGAATAACAGAACAAAGCTCAAAATAATAAGTCCATGCAGCACGGCCTCAGCCGTTTAAACAAAGTGCCTTCCTCTGCCTCCAGCAGAGTCAGAGCAGCACATGTAAGGTCTGCTCACCTTGCCCAACACACACAGACAGACAGAGACAGGCGCAGCTGTCTTAAATCAGCCTTCCAAGACCTGGACTGGAGGTAAGTGTGCAGCTTCCCCCCCCCAGCTCTTTCAGCTGCTTGTAAAACCCGGCCCTGTAATCCGGGCCCATTAAATTCCTCTCAGCATTATGTGTGCTGGAGCCTGCTTCTCAGGGTCCTACATCACCGAAGCCTGGCACTTCAAGGACATATACCTCCCGTCCATGACCTGTCCGGCAGCCACCTTACATAAACCCCCATCTGCCCAAAGCCGGGGGCTTGGCACCTTCTGTCAACATACAATAAACTCTTGACAAGGCATCACCATTCCCATGATGTTTCCCAGGCCTATGCTCTACCTGGAAGCTAAAATCTTGTAGAGCCAGGAACCACCTAGTCAATCTGGCATTGTTCCCCTTCTTTTCTCGCATCCACCTCAGTGGGCATGGTCTAACACTAACCTGAACCTTCTACCTAACAGGTAGTACCTCAGAGTGTCTAACACCCGATTAATGGCCAAACATTCTTTTTCTACAATGGAGTAGTTCTTATTAGTGTTGAGCCACCCCCGTAGTGTTCGGGTTCGGTTCGGTTCGTCGAACACCGGGATGTTCGAGGAACTGTTCGTCGAACTGTTCGTCGAACACCTTAGAACATCGTCGAACACCGTTAAAACCAATGGCAGGCAAACAAAAACACATAGAAACACATAGAAAACACCTGCAAAGGTATCCAAAAGCTGACAAACTGCTCAGAAGACGCTCTCTTTAAAAAAGCCGGCCGGCAAATTCAGCAGCGGCATACACCGGGTACCCGACAATTTAGACAAGAAGGAATAGAGCATCACACATAGATTAGATAGATAGAAACATGTCAGTCACACATATAAGAAGCACAGTGACAGTGTTGGTTACTGCACTTGTCATTTAGTGTAAAGGAATTATTTAAAAAAATATTAGTGTTTTCATGCACCGTCTCTTTAAAAAAGCCGGCCGGCAATTCAGCATCTGTACCCGACAATTTAGAACAGAAAGAATAGAGCTTCACACATAGATTAGATAGATAGAAACATGTCAGTCACATATATAATAAGTACAGTGATAGTGTTGCTTACTGTACTTGTCATTTAGTGTAAAGGATTTATTTAAAAAAATAATAGTGTTTTCATGCACTGTCTCTTTAAAAAAGCCGGCCGGCAATTCAGCAGCGGTACCCGACAATTTAGAACAGAAAGATAGAGCATCACACATAGATTAGATAGATAGAAACATGTCAGTCACATATATATGAAGTACAGTGATAGTGTTGGTTACTGTACTTTTCATTTAGTATTAAAATAAAGGATTTATTATTAAAAAAATTGGCGTGGGGTTCCCCTTAATTTTAGGCTCTAGCGGAGGTTAAGCAGACGGCTGGGGCAGATGTTTGAAGCCTGGGAAGGGGGTAATACCCACGGAGCTTCCCAGGCTACTAATATCAGCCCCCAGCTGAATACATAGCCTTTACTAACTATTAAAATGGGGGACCCCCCCAAAAAAATGACGTGGGGTCCCCCCTAATTTAATAGCTAGCAAAGGCTAGGCAGACAGCTGGGGGCTGATATTAATAGCCCAGGAAGGGAGCCATGAATATTGGCCCCCTCCCAGGCTAGAAACACCAGCCGTCAGCCGCCCCAGAAATGGCGCATTCATAGGATGCGCCAATTCTGGCACTTAGCCTCGCTCTTCCACGCTGCCCTGGTGCGGTGGCAGGGGGTAATAGGGTTGGGGTTGATGTCAGCTTATAATGCCAGCTGACATCAAGCCCAGGTTAGTAATGGAGAGGCGTCTATAAGACACCCCCATTACTAACCCCATAGTCAAAGTTAAAAAAAACACAAACACCCAGAATAAAGTCCTTTAATTGAAATAAAGACACAATCCTTTATTGTTCTAAATTAAACCATACTTACCATCACGCCCATTCCAGCTGAAGCCAACGATCTCCTGCAATAAAAGAAAAATAATAAAGCAACCTCATCCTTACCTTTCCATGGTTCCCACGACAGCTTCAGCTCTGCTACATCGAGATGACAGGCTGGACCGCAGCAGAACGCTGCCATCCAGCCTGTCATCCCGCAGACACTGAGAAGCGCAGGCTTGCTTGCGCTGCTCAGCGTCTCTCTGTGACGACATCCAGATGAGCCGAGTTCATGTCCAATGAACTCGGCTCACCTCATGCACGTCACTGACAGCGTGGGAGAATTCTCCTGCACTCAGCACTTCAGCGTGAGAATTTTCCCACGCTGTCAGTGACGTGCAGGAGGTGAGCTGAGTTCATTGGACATGAGCTCACCTCATGCACATCACTGACAGCGTGGGAGAATTCTCCTGCACTCAGCACTTCAGCGTGAAAATTTTCCCACGCTGTCAGTGACGTGCATGAGGTGAGCCGAGTTCATTGGACATGACCTCGGCTCATCTGGATGCCGTCACAGCGAGACAGTGAGGAGCGCAAGCATGCCTGCGCTTCTCAGTGTCTGCGGGATGACAGACTGGATGGCAGCGTTCTGCTGCGGTCCAGCCAGTCATCTCGATGTAGCAGAGCTGAAGCTGTCGTGGGAACCATGGAAAGGTAAGGATGAGGTTGGTTTATTATTTTTCTTTTATTGCAGGAGATCGTTGGCTTCAGCTGGAATGGGTGTGATGGTAAGTATGGTTTAATTTAGAACAATAAAGAATTTTGTCTTTATTTCAATTAAAGGACTTTATTCTGGGTGTTGTGTTTTTTTTAAATACTTTACTAGAAATTCATGGCGGTCATGTCTAATACTGGCGTGACCCCATGAATTTTGGGCTTGGGGCCAGCTGATACTACCAAGCTGGCCCTAACCCCTTTATTACCCAGTGAGCCACCGCACCAGGGCCCTGGATGAGTTGGGTACAGCGCCAGAAGATGGCGCTTCTATGAACGCGCCATTTTCCGGGGTGGCTGCGGACTGCAATTTGTAGCGGGGGGGGGCCCAGAAAGCTTGGGCCTCCCTGCGCTGCAGATTCCAGCCCCCAGCTGCCTAGTTGTACCTGGCTGGACACAAAAATAGGGCGAAGCCCCACGTACTTTTTTTTTAATTATTTCATGAAATTCATGAAATAATTAAGAAAAAAAGGCCTTTCCTATATTGTTGTGTCCGGCCAGGTACAAATAGGCAGCTGGTGGTTGGGGGCAGCCCGTTCCTGCCTGCTGTACCTGGCTGGACACAAATATAGTGCGAAGCCCCACTTCAATTTTTTTTAATTATTTCATGAAATTCATGAAATAATTAAGAAAAAAAAGGCTTCCCTATATTGTTGTGTCCGGCCAGGTACAAATAGGCAGCTGGTGGATGGGGGCAGCCCGTTCCTGCCTGCTGTACCTGGCTGGACACAAATATAGTGCGAAGCCCCACTTCAATTTTTTTTAATTATTTCATGAAATTCATGAAATAATTAAGAAAAAAAGGGCTTCCCTATATTGTTGTGTCCGGCCAGGTACAAATAGGCAGCTGGTGGATGGGGGCAGCCCGTTCCTGCCTGCTGTACCTGGCTGGACACAAATATAGTGCGAAGCCCCACTTCAATTTTTTTAAATTATTTCAGGAAATTCATGAAATAATTTAAAAAAAATTGACGTGGGGCTTCGCACTATATTTGTGTCCAGCCAGGTACAGCAGGCAGGAACGGGCTGCCCCCAACCACCAGCTGCCTATTTGTACCTGGCCGGACACAACAATATAGGGAAGCCCTTTTTTTCTTAATTATTTCATGAAATAATTTAAAGAAAATTGACGTGGGGCTTCGCCCTGTTTTTGTGTCCAGCCAGGTACAACTAGGCAGCTGGGGGCTGGAATCCGCAGCGCAGGGAGGCCCAAGCTTTCTGGGCCACCCCCGCTGCAAATTGCAGTCCGCAGCCACCCCGGAAAATGGCACGTTCATAGAAGCGCCATCTTCTGGCGCTGTACCCAACTCATCCAGGGCCCTGATGCGGTGGCTCACTGGGTAATAAAGGGGTTAGGGCCAGCTTGGCATTATCAGCTGGCCCTAAGCCCGAAATTCATGGGGTCACGCCAATATTAGACATGACCACCATGAATTTCTAGTAAAGTATTTAAAAAAAACACAACACCCAGAAAAAAGTCCTTTAATTGAAATAAACACACAATTCTTTATTGTTCTAAATTAAACCATACTTACCATCACGCCCATTCCAGCTGAAGCCAACGATCTCCTGAAATGAAAGAAAAATAATAAAGCAACATCATCCTTACCTTTCCATGGTTCCCATGACAGCTTCAGCTCTGCTACATCGAGATGACAGGCTGGACCGCAGCAGAACGCTGCCATCCAGCCTGTCATCCCGCAGACACTGAGAAGCGCAGGCTTGCTTGCGCTCCACAGTGTCTCTCTGTGAGGGCATCCAGATGAGCCGAGTTAATGTCCAATGAACTCGGCTCACCTCATGCACGTCACTGACAGCGTGGGAAAATTCTCCTGCACTCAGCGCTTCAGCGTGGGAGAATTCTCACACTGAAGCGCTGAGTGCAGGAGAATTCTCCCACGCTGTCAGTGACGTGCAGGAGGTGAGCTGAGTTCATTGGACATGAGCTCACCTTATGCACGTCACTGACAGCGTGGGAGAATTCTCCTGCACTCACCGCTTCAGCGTGAGAATTTTCCCACGCCGTCAGTGACGTGCATGAGGTGAGCCGAGTTCATTGGACATGAACTCGGCTCATCTGGATGTCGTCACAGAGAGACGCTGAGCAGCGCAAGCAAGCCTGCGCTTCTCAGTGTCTGCGGGATGAGAGGCTGGATGGCAGCGTTCTGCTGCGGTCCAGCCTGTCATCTCGATGTAGCAGAGCTGAAGCTGTCGTGGGAACCATGGAAAGGTAAGGATGAGGTTGCTTTATTATTTTTCTTTTCTTGCAGGAGATCGTTGGCTTCAGCTGGAATGGGCGTGACGGTAAGTATGGTTTAATTTAGAACAATAAAGGATTGTGTCTTTATTTCAATTAAAGGTCTTTATTCTGGGTGTTTGTGTTTTTTTTAACTTTGACTATGGGGTTAGTAATGGGGGTGTCTTATAGACGCCTCTCCATTACTAACCTGGGCTTGATGTCAGCTGGCATTATAAGCTGACATCAACCCCAACCCTATTACCCCCTGCCACTGCACCAGGGCAGCGTGGAAGAGCGAGGCTAAGTGCCAGAATTGGCGCATCCTATGAATGCGCCATTTCTGGGGCGGCTGACGGCTGGTGTTTCTAGCCTGGGAGGGGGCCAATATTCATGGCTCCCTTTCTGGGCTATTAATATCAGCCCCCAGCTGTCTGCCTAGCCTTTGCTAGCTATTAAATTAGGGGGGACCCCACGTCATTTTTTTTGGGGGGTCCCCCATTTTAATAGCTAGTAAAGGCTATGTATTCAGCTGGGGGCTGATATTAGTAGCCTGGGAAGCTCCGTGGGTATTACCCCCTTCCCAGGCTTCAAACATCTGCCCCAGCCGTCTGCTTAACCTCCGCTAGAGCCTAAAATTAAGGGGAACCCCACGCCAATTTTTTTAATAATAAATCCTTTATTTTAATACTAAATGACAAGTACAGTAACCAAGACTATCACTGTACTTCATATATATGTGACTGACATGTTTCTATCTATCTAATCTATGTGTGAAGCTCTATTCTGTCTGTTATAAATTGTCGGGTACCGCTGCTGAATTGCCGGCCGGCTTTTTTAAAGAGACAGTGCATGAAAACACTATTATTTTTTTTGATAAATCCTTTACGCTAAATGACAAGTACAGTAAGCAACACTGTCACTGTACTTCGTATATATGTGGCTGACATGTTTCTATCTATCTAATCTATGTATGATGCTCTATTCTGTCTGTTATAAATTGTCGGGTACTGCTGCTGAATTGCCAGCCGGCTTTTTTAAAGAGACGGTGCACGAAAACACTATTATTTTTTTTGATAAATCCTTTACGCTAAATGACAAGTACAGTAAGCAGCACTTTCACTGTACTTCGTATATATGTGGCTGACATGTTTATATCTATCTAATCTATGTGTGAAGCTCTATTCTTTCGGTTCTAAATTGTCGGGTACAGGTGTATGCCGCTGCTGAATTGCCGGCTTTTCATGTTTCACTGTTGGCACTGTTCCCATCGATTTGGGCAATCACTGTAATGCCACAACCACCATGGCTGTGGCATTACAGTGAGTGGCAGACAATCCCTGCATGATTGGTGCTCTAAATAGCACCAGACATGCAGGACACGCTTTTGGTGCACGAACAGTTATCGAACATAACCTCGAACAGCCGAATTTTTTGCAAATCGTTCGGGTTCGTCGAACAACTTGAACACCGCCCAAAACAGCTCGAATTTGAGATTGGCGAACAGTTCTAGTCGAACACCGCTCATCTCTAGTTCTTATCACAAGTGGAGAGCTTCTGACTAAGGTATATTACAGGGTGTTCTTCTCCTGGGACAAGACTGCTCCCTCCCATCCCGACATCCGATGCATCCGTCTGGACCACAAACTCTTAGGAGAAGTTGGGCGCCACCAAGACTAGCTGTTTACAGAGGACCAGTTTCAATTCCTGGACGCCGCTTCTGCTTCCGGGGACCACTTGGCTTCCTCCATTCCCATGGCACTTTTCATTGGGTTGATAGTAAAGCCCGCCTTCCTTAGGGCATCAAGTATGGCTTGAACTTTGTCCAGATGACTTTCCCAGTCCTGGCTGAATATGACAATATCATCTAGGTAGGCCGCTGCATACTTTTTGTGGGGTGCTAAGATCCGGTCCATGGCTCTCTGGAAGGTGGCCGGAGTTCCCTGCAACCCAAACGGCATCCTGACGTATTGATAACATCCGTCTGGCGTCGAGAAGGCTGTCTTCTCCTTGGCCTATTTTGACAGGGGAATTTTAATGCACGTTAAGCATCCACCTCACTTCTTTTGAGATTACCTCTCTGCGGGCCTCTGGGATCCGGTATGGTTTTAGATTGACGTGAACATGAGGCTCTGTGAGTACCTCATGCTCTATGACCTAAGTGAGTCCTGGCAACTCCGAAAACAGGTCTTTATTTCACTGTAGCAACTCTTTGCACTGTTGCTTTTTGGGAATGTGACAGTGACTCTGCCACCTTGACCTCTTTCACATCAGCGACAGCCTCAGCCACTATACAGGGAGCGTCCACGGGCTCTCTATCTTGCCATGGCTTAATCAAGTTAACATGGTAAATTTGGTAGGGCTTCCTCTTCCCCGGTTGGTGGATTTTATAGTTGACTTCCCCCGCTTTCTCTACCACCTCATAGGGGCCCTGCCACTTGGCCATGAACTTGCTCTCCACTGTGGGAACTAACACAAGCACTCGATCTCCTGGGTTGAACTGTCTCACCCTGGCCGACCTATTATACACCCTGGACTGTGCCTCTTGTGCCTTGAGGAGATGCTCCCTCACAATGAGCATCACGTGGGCAATCCTCTCTTGCATCTGGGCAATGTGCTCCACCGCGCTCCTATAGGGAGTGGTCTCAGCTTCCCAGGACTCTTTCGCCACATCCAGGAGTCCTCAAGGGTGTTGTCCATAGAGTAGTTAAAACAGGGAGAAACCTGTGGAAGCTTGGGGAACCTCCCTGATGGCGAACAACAGATAGGGAAGCAGACAGTCCCAGTCTCGGACATCCTTTTCCACTGCTTTCCTCAACATTGCTTTCAAGGTTTTGTTAAACCTCTCGACCAGTCCGTCCGTCTGGGGATGGTACACTTAGGTTCTCAGTTGTGCAATCTGCAATGTCTTGCACAATTCCCTCATGACCTTCGACATAAATGGAGCTCCTTGGTTTGTTAAGATCTCCTTAGGCAACCCCGTTCTTGAAAACATGTGGACTAACTCCCGGGCTATACACCTGGCGGAGGAGTTTCGTAGTGGTTCGGCCTCCGGATACTGTGTAGCATGATCTAATACCACCAGGATATACTGATGCCCTCGGACGGACTTGACCAGAGGCCCCTCTAGATCCATTGCTATGCGTTCGAATGGAACCTCGATGATGGGTAGGGGCACTAGGGGACTGCATAAGTGGGCCACTGGGGAGGTTATCTGGGATGTGGGGCAGGAATGACAATAACTCTTTATTTCTCTATAGCAACCTGGCCAGTAGAATCTCTGGAGGATCCTTTCCTGAGTCTTCTCTGCACCCAGGTGACCACCCAACACATTAGATTGAGCCAAGTCTAACACCCTGCGCCTATAGGGCCCTGGCACCAGCAACAGTTCTATTACCTCACCCCTTGGCTTGGTTACTCTGTACAGCAAATCCCCATTCACAGAAAAATGAGGGAACCGAGTGTTAGCCCCCGGTTCCTGAGGCACCCCATTTAACACAGTAACATTTTCAAAGGCCCCTTTCAGAGTTAAATCTCTGAGTTGGGCAGTTCCAAAGTTTCCCTCAGACACTTCCAGCTCAGGGATATTGGCCTCAGGGGATGTTGCCTCATCCTCACCGCCCACAAACACACATATGGGAAACTCATCTACCATGTTCTGCGGGTAAGTTTCATTAGGGGCGATCTGGCTGTCGTCCGAGCAACCAGGTGTGCCTACTTTCCCCCACATTTCCCAGAATAATGCAAACTCACGTCCAATTATTATGGGATACAATAGGTCCTTAACGACCGCCACTTCATGAGATGTGCCACAGTCTGTGTTTACATCCACCTGGGCCACAGGATAGTTCTTAGCGTCCCCATGGATACACCAAACACCCACCACCTTCCCAGGAACCAGTCGATGAGGGAGTGTGGCCCTTATCAGGGTCACCAAACTTCTTGAGTCCAATAGTCCAGAGACTTGTACCCTGTTTACTGACACTGAGCATGCCTGAGGGCCCTCGCCATGTTGAGGAACCGCGCTGCAGGCGGGGTAGGCAAAATAGGAGCAACGCCGGCCCATGTTGCAGTCCATTGGCTCACAGTTTAAGGGACACCGGGAGGCAATATGGCCAGGGGTATGACATTTCCAACACACTATATTATGGGGTGGGACCTTGGGCAGCAACTCAGACCCCTCCTGAACACTAGGACGCCCCCCAGGTGTGGCTCTAGCTCCCTTCTTTTGGGTGTCCGCCGCCTTTTGGGAACCCCAGTATTGAGACGCTACGACCCCTTGTTTTCCCAACAAACTCTCAATCGCCTGGTATCTTTCCACCAACCCCACCAAGTCATCGGCATTATGGGGATCTCCCTGGGCAACCCAGGATTTCACCGACTTCGGAAGAGAGTGTATAAACCTGTCTATAATGACCTTCTCCACCATCTGTGCTGGGGAGGAAGATTCAGGTTGCAACCACTTTTGGACCAGGTGTAGGAGGTCGAACATCTGGGACCGGGGAGGTTTGTCACTGCAATAGATCCAGTGGTGCACTCATTGTGCCCTGACAGTCAGAGTCACTCCCAAGCGTGCCAAAATCTCAGTTTTCAACTTAGCGTACTCTTTTGCGTCCTGCAAGGCCAAGTCATATTAGGCCTTCTGCGGCTCGCCTGTCAAATATGGCACCAGTACCTCTGCCCACTGTTCTGGAGGCAATTTCTCCCTCACTGCCACCCTCTCAAAGACTGTTAGGAACGACTCAACGTCATCACGTGGGTCATCTTTTGCAATGCTCTTCTTACCGTTTTCCTGACGTGTGAGTCACCACCTGGATCTGAGGATGTGGCGGTTGTCCTGCAATGGATCTGCTCTGCCAGGATTTCCATTTGTCTTTGCTGCTGTTGGATCTGCTGCATCATTTGTTTCCTGCTGCTTTTCCCGTTGCTGCTGCAGCTGCTCCCGATGCTACTGCTGCATGCTCTGCTGGCTCTGCTGCATGCTCTGCTGACTCTGTAGGTACTGCTGCTGGAACTGCGCTTGCTGGGCCTGCTGTTGCTGAAGTTGCTGCTGGTGCTGCGCTTGTTGCGCCTGTTGTGCCTGCAACAGATGTTTAAGCAGGTCCTCCATTTTGTCCCGTGACACTTGCTGGCTTATGGCCGACTTCACCCAGGACATATACGTCTTCTTTTAGCAGTTATACTGCCACTTGGGATCTGTGCCCATGCTTCTAGCACCAATTGTAGGGATTTGTACTCACTGGGCCGCGTTGGAGGTAGGCACAGGTTGACACAGTGATGCAGTCCACGGGTTCAAACAAACTGGTGGTTTATTTAGTGTCCATACACAGTGAGGAAACAAAAATAACAGCCTTTTCCTGGCGCAAAAAGGAATAACAGAACAAAGCTCAAAATAATAAGTCCATGCAGCACGGCCTCAGCCGTTTAAACAAAGTGCCTTCCTCTGCCTCCAGCAGAGTCAGAGCAGCACATGTAAGGTATGCTCACCTTGCCCAACACACACAGTGTTATGATCTGCAACAAGTACTAAGGAAAGAAGGGGAAAGCTTTCCCTACAGTAAGACTAAGCTGAATCCCTACGATGTAGCGGGCTGCCTGTTCCTAGTGAACAGACCCACCTTAGTCCTAGGCTAGTCTGAATGAAGACCTATAGAATAAAGGGAAGGGGTCCCTAAAAGAACTAAGGACTGGAACTAAAATGGGACACCTCCTGAACAGAGAAAGTTGTTGCAGAACACAAAAAGATAAACTGACAAAATGGTACTAGAGGTCCCAAAAGGACAAAGCGAACTGACAGAGATAGGCACAGAAGCACCTGGCTAGCAAAACAGTCAAACAACACTGAAGTCCAGCACAGCCAAAAAGGCGGAGCTGGAATATAAAGGCAGATGGTCACGTGACTGCAAAACACAAGATGGAAAAAACAAACAGGAGGGTTCTAACACACAGACAGACAGAGACAGGCGCAGCTGTCTTAAATCAGCCTTCCAAGACCTGGACTGGAGGTAAGTGTGCAGCTTTCCCCCCTCAGCTCTTTCAGCTGCTTGTAAAACCCGGCCCTGTAATCCGGGCTCATTAAATTCCTCTCAGCATTATGTGTGCTGGAGCCTGCTTCTCAGGGTCCTACATCACCAAAGCCTGGCACTTCGAGGACACATACCTCCCGTCCACGACCTGTCCGGGAGCCACCTTACAACAGAAAGTCAGGTGGAGGACCAGGGTGCAGATGTGGAAAACGAAGTGGTGGACGATGAAGTCAATAACGCAACCTGGCAAGGGGACATGTAGAGCGAGGACAGCAGCACACAGTGGGAGGGAGGTGTAGCACCACAACAGGCAGGAACAAGCAGTGTGGTGGCCACAGACACAAGGCTGGCAGCTGCTCCCAGGAACACCAACACGATGGAAGTTGCCAGTTGCTAGGTCTTCCCGAGTCTGGTTATTTTTTAAAGACTGTTTAGATAACCCCAAAAAGGCCATTTGCAACATCTGATAGGCCAGCATCAGCAAGAGCACCAAAACTACCAGCCTGACCACCACCAGAATGCTCAGGCACATGACAATAAAGCACCTGACTAGCTGAGCCGAACACCTAGGTCCAGAAGCCATGTCTGCGGGTGACACTACTGCCTCTTCCGCTGTTGTGCATGCATGCCAATCCCCTGTCCATGGCGCATGTGAAGATGCCTCCCACCCTGCATCTGTCATTGCAGACTTGCAACCCTCACCGTCCACATCCTTGTCCCATTGCAGCGTTCAGTTGTTCTTACCACAGTCCTTGGAATGCAAGCGCAAGTATGCAGCCAGCCACCCACCCACCCACAGGCCACAATACTAAACTTCCACATTTCTGGACTGCTTGCACTTAAAATGTTGCCTTTTAGGCTCGGGAAGGCGGAAGCTTTCCACAACCTCATGGCGGCGGCCACCAGGTGTCCATACTCGGTCCCCAGCCGTCACTATTTCTCCTGGTATCGTCTCCACTCTCCACCTTCCACAAGCGTGGGTCCCAGAAAATTACCCCTGCCATCCCCAGTGCATTTACTAGGAAGGACCGCCTAACCACAAACATGTGGACAGGTGAATGTGACCAGGGACGGTACGGAGCCAGTCCACAGTAAAAATAAAAACAGCCATAGAGTGTCGGGGAACCTTCCCACACACTTTTCTTAGCTAGGAATGCTTCTCGGCAGGGTTGGACGGGTCCACTAGAGAACCGGAGACTCCTCCGGGGGGGCCCTGGCTTCTCCATAAGGAGAGTTCATAGTGCCGAGGTGAGGTCTTGATGATGATAGAGACCACCATCTCCTTAGCTTGTGCTGGTACTTTTCTGTGGGAATCAGCTTGGCTCCAACCAGCCTTAAATATTTCCAGTGGTTTGGTATTAGCACCCAGTACCAGCAGCAAAGCCATCCACAATTTCCTTCTCAGGAATTTTATTTGGTAGACTGAGTTCCTGCCCAAATACATTCGTTTCTCACAAAGGAGCTGAAGATACTGAGTGGCAGTAGGTGCAAGATTCTCCAGCATGTTAGATATCAGAGGGAGAACAGAGACGGCAGCAAAGTGGCTCAGTGGTTATCACTGAAGCCTTGCAGCGCTGGGGTCCTGGATTGAAATCCCACAAAGGACAACATCTGCAAGGATTTTGTATGTTCTCCCCGTGCTTGCATGGGTTTCCTCCTCAGTAAAAAAGCAGCCATAGCATGTCCAGTAACCTTCCCACACACTTTTCTTAGCCAGGGCTGATTCTCGGCAGGGTTGGACGGGCCCACCAGAGAATCCTCGGATGGACCCTGGCTTCTCCATCAGGAGAGTTCATGATAGCGCAAACTTTGCAGCTACTTTGGGCCTCTTGAGTGGTGGAGAAAGGTGGACCCTCAGAATCAAATCGTCTGGTGGGCCCAATGTTTTTCAGTCTGACACTGCTTCTCGGTGAGAGTTGTATTTCACCACAGCTATATTCTTTAGCTCAGTGAAAGGACTGGCATAGAGGGAAACCATATCTACTCTGGCTGTCATTTCTCCGCAACCAGGTTCTGACCATTGTAACACCCGACCATGCCTGACTGTATGTTCGGGAGTGAGAGCCTCAGATCAGACTGCTGTGTTACAGCTTTCAACCACTCTGCAGCGGTGGGTGGTTTGTCACCTAAGCATTAAGCATATTATCTTCAGCACAGCCTGTTGTCGCTTGGCCAAGGCAGTGCTGCAGTGCTTCCAGTTTGTGACTGATGTGGTCATTTTGGAGATGAAGGCCGAATTGGAGGAGGAGGTGCAGGAGCTAAACGATGTGATTACATTGAGGCTACATTGGCGAGTCTAGTTTTTATACTAAAGAAATATCCTACTGTGTTTTTATTATTTTTATTTACGTCTCTTCAAATGTGTATTGGAGTGCGTTCTAATTTTTGGCAGCTCTTGAAATTGTTGCATATGCAATAACAGTATAGGAAGCACTCTCCTTAATAATGGGAAGGACAGTTCAAATAGATTCTATGTTCTAGAATATTAACTGTCTTATCTGAAATTCTTTTACGGGTGAGGTATCGCAGTTTGGATTACACCGATCCACCAAGGTATTATTGCCTTATACTGCGTGCTGCTGGTGCTGCCCAAAAAAATGTAAACTCTATTATATTCCCTATCGATAACGCTGTCAGATGCATTTACAATAGGAAAAGGTGCTTCTGCTAGGTGGTATCATCACCAGCTACACATGATTGTTCACTCTGGTCGCATAAATGTCTTCCACAGTCCATAATTTTATTTTTTTTAATTTTTTGGCCTTATATACAAGTCATTACCCTGGAAAGAATGTTTCTTAACATTTTTTCCATTTTAGCTTGTTTTTTGTATGGTTTTTTTTTGTCAATCCATAAAAGTGGCGTAATACTCTGACAACATTGTCCACAGATATGCTATTTCTCAGCGGCCAACTAAGAATGGATTTGAACCCTCAACTGCAATACTTTAAATGGAGTTTAATATTTGACATGCTCTCAATAATTGCTGGATTATTAGGGCAGTCATATGGGATAACGTCTGTTGGCCACGGTTTCAGCCAGTTGCATAATAGTATGGTATTTGTCAGCAACCAAGTGTCAATTGGTTCAACAAAACACAGGTGGCTGACTTTAAAAAGAGTGGAATATTTGGCACACTCCACAAAATTTCTGTATTATTACTGCAGTCATGTGGATCACGTGTGTCTGATCATTGAAAAAAGTTCCTCTTCTTCCACAATACAGCAATATGAATAAAATTAAAAAAATCTGGCTGTATTCTGCGAACAAGCAAATGGAGCTATAAAATGGTGTACATTGACACACTGCTACAATCTATAAATGGAGGACAATATTTTCCACGTTCACTACAAATGGCTGGATTTGAATGTTATATGTGATACGTCTGACAGAGAACCACGGTTTTAAATAGCAGGCTTGTAATTTACTAATACTATTCTACACAGACACCTAGTGTGAATAGCTTGACCGATACACTGCAACAAAATTAAAATGGAAGGAATGGCTGATTTTGGAACGCTCTTATAGGTGATATGTCTGACAGAGAACCATGGTTTTAAATAGCAGGCCTGTAATTTACTAATACTATTCTTCACAGACCTAGTGTGAACAGCTTGACCGACACACTGCAACAAAAAGAACATGGAAGAAATGTCTGATTTTGGAATACTCTTATAGGTGATACGTCTGACAGAGAACCACGGTTTTAAATAGCAGGCCTGTAATTTACTAATACTATTCTTCACAGACATCTAGTGTGAATAACTTGACTGACACACTGCAACGAAATGAAAAAAATGGCGGATTTTGGAACACTCTTATAGGTGATATGTCTGACAGAGAACCACGGTTTTAAATAGCAGGCTTGTAATTTACTAATACTATTCTACACAGACACCTAGTGTGAATAGCTTGACCGATACACTGTAACAAAATTAAAAGGGAAGGAATGGCTGATTTTGGAACACTCTTATAGGTGATATGTCTGACAGAGAACCACAGTTTTAAATAGCAGGCCTGTAATTTACTAATACTATTCTACACAGAGACCTAGTGTGAATAGCTTGACCGATACACTGCAACAAAATTAAAAGGGAAGGAATGGCTGATTTTTGAACACTCGTATAGGTGTTATGTCTGACCGAGAACCACGGTTTTAAATAGCAGGCCTGTAATTTGCTCGTACTATTCTTCACAGACACCTAGTGTGTATATCTTGACTGACACACTGCAACAGAATAGAAAAGGAGGCCAATATTTTGCACGTTCAGTTCAAATTTCTGGATTTTTATCGCTGAAATATGGAACAGATCTGGCTGTATTCTGCAGTGCTAACAAGCAAATGGAACAGAAAAATGGTGTACTCTGGATTGCTTTTTAAGCAAATAACCAGGAATAAGATATAAAAAATTGCCCTGGCAACTGATATCTGGGGCTATGTCTACAAATATCTGTAATTATTACAGCAGCAGCAGACAGGATGTTCAATGGACCCTCTTGCGCTATATGCACTGCAGTCGGCCACATACATTGCCTGCCTAACTCCTGCCTAACACTGATTATATGCAGCTAGGATTAGTCCTCAGAAGGACTGTTAGTTCAGATGGATATATATATATGTTGTGGAATACCTATACTAACAGGACGTTCAATGGACCCTCTTGTACTATATGCACTGCAGTCTAACACATACCCTGCCTGCCTGCCTAACTCCTGCTATCACCCCTGAATATGTGCAGCTGGATTAGTCTTCAGAAAGACTTTTAGTTCAGTTGGATATATATATATATATATGTTATGGAATATCAGCACCTCTCCCTACTCTGCCTGATTCCGGGGTATACTGTGACGAGTATAGTGGCGCCAGGTCTTATATACACCTGATGACGCTGTGCGGCCAGCGAATCACTGTAATGCCCACAACCAACATGACTACGGAATTACAGTGCGTGGCAAGCAATCCCTGCATGTTCATTGGCTCTCTAAAGAGCGCTAAACATGCAGGGAGGGGACCAGAGTTCCCGCCCGAGCAACCCGGAAATACTCGCTGAGTGCCGAGCTGGTCGAGCACTGTGATGCTCAGGTGAGTACCAAGCAGTGGAGAGCACGTTTGCTCATCACTAGTGATGAGCGAGTATGTTCTATTAACCCTTTCAGTGAGCATGCACAGGCGAGCACCTAGTATCTTCAGCGTGCTCGGGTGTTATGTTTTCATCACTCCATGCTCCTGATTTTCGACTGTTTGACAGCTTTAATACATTTGAGGAATGCCTGCTTCTTAAGCATTCATCACATGTATTAAAGCTGTCAAACAGTCGCAAATCATGCACACGGGAGTGATTCAAACATAACACCAAGCACGCTGAAGATACTAGGTGCTCGCCCGATCATGCTTGCTCATCACTAGTCACTATCACTTTTGTTTTTGCTAATATTGAGCAATACTGGTGGAAAAATAAAGGACATAAGTGCTTATTTTTCCCATGTTTTATATATGACCACAAACAATTATTAAAATACATTTAAAAATGTGTTCCCCATTCTGTAACAAATATTTTCAAATATCAAATATGGATTCTTTAAGGGGATGGGGCTAGTAATAGTAATTTGGATTGGCAGTGGAATTTAAATTATTTTTTACATTTATTTTTACTTGCTATTTTTTATTTATTTATTTTTAATTTATTTTACTCATTGTGTCCCCTATAAGGTCATGAAAGACTTTATCAAATCCGGAAGGTTTCATGGGCTCCTTCTATGAACTCTGAGCTTTTAGTTCCTTCCTTAAATTTTCCATTAGATTCAGGTAAGTTGAATGACTGAGCCATTCTAACAGCTTTTCTTTTTCTGAAACAAATTGAGAGTTTCCTTGGCTGGGAGTTTTGGATGATTGTCTTGCTGAAATGTTCACCATTTTTCATCCTCATCATCCTGATAGATGGCAGCAGATTTTTATCAAGAATGTTTCATTTGTCAATTTACACTTCCTTCAATGATATGAAGTTTGCCAGTGCCATATGCTGAAACACCATGATTTTCCCACCTCCAAACTTCACTGCATGGTGTTTTTGGGGTCATATGCAGTGCCTTTTGGCCTCCAAACATAGGGTGTATTATGGCATCCAAAGAGCTAAATTTTGGTCTCATCTTACCAGACTGTATTCTCTCAGTATTTCACAGATTTGTGTAAATCTTGTTGAGCAAACGTTAAACACCCTTGAGCATGTTTTTTTGGTAAGGAATGGAGTCTTGCGTGGTGATCGTGCATAAGGAATGGAGTCTTGCGTGGTGATCGTGCATAAAGGCCATGGAGGTTCAGTGCATTATTTATTGTTTTCTTTGAAACAATTGTACCTGCTGATTTCTTGTCTTTCTGTTGCTCTCCACAGCTGGTCCTTGACTCTTGGACAACTCTTTTGATAATTCTTTTCACTCCTCTGTCTGAAATCTTGTGGGAAGCACCGGCACCGATTTATGGTGAAATGATGTTCATAATGATGATTATGGCCCCAACAGTGCTCACTGGTACCTTCAGTAGTTTAGAAATTCTTCTGTAACCAATGCCATCTGTATGTTTTGCAGCAAAAACGTTACAAAGATCTTGAGACAACTCACTGGTTTTACCCATCATGAGATGTTTCTTGTTTGGCACCTTGGTAATTAGACACTTTTTTATAGGCCATCACTTGAACCTACTGATATTATTTATCTCTAAGTGGGAGGATTGCTTTCTAATTACTGATAGATTTCAGTAATCTGGTGTCATGACTTTCCATGGCTTTTTGCATCTCTCTTTCTTTATGTGTTCAATACTTTTTCCCTGTGCCATTTGTCATTATTACACATAACTTAATTTATGAACATCTATGGTTTGATTTCTTTGTCTGTGTGGATTGGATGGGTTGTTACCCACATTTGATGAGAATTTCATGTCAATAGCACCTTTAGAAATATGTTTACTTAGAAAATTGGTGACGTGTTTAATACTGATTTCTGGTCTTTAATAGCGGGCACACAGACCGCTGGCTGCAGCAGTGTGCGCGCTATTAAGGAAAATGAATATTCACTGCTCTACACGCCCATGGGCGTGGGGGGGCAGGGAATATTAATTTTCTTTAGCAGCGGGCACAGCGTAGGCTGCAGCAGGTGGCTGCTGCCTCCTGTGCCCCTCTCATCCACTGCTGCCTCTCCCCCCCACCACCCACAGCCACAGTATATAGTTCGGACATGTATAGTTCGGACTATAAGATGTACCCCTCAATTTCCTCCAAAATTTTGGAGGCAAAAAGTGCGTCTTATAGTCTAAAAAATTCTGTATATATATATATATATATATATATATATATATATATATATATATGTATAGTGAATTTGCCCTAGGTATAAGCAAAATGCAGCCTCGAGGTCCCCTACCTTCACCTTATCTAATAATAAACTGGATGGTTATTAAATTAATGCTGAGATGCTGACTCTATACATAGTGAATCAAGAGTATTGTGCCACCTACTGCTCATACAGGGGTGGGGCGGGGGGGATTCGCTGACTATGGGAAAATGATTGGTAACCGCTGATAAACAGCAGCCAGTTTAATATCACACAACAGACAGACTTTTCAAGCTTTATAAAGTTAAAATAAAATATGCAAACATTATCTCGCTTAGTCATTTATTATCAGCCACAACATCTTGTCATTTTCTCTAAGTCCATGAGAATGACTAAAATTCTTGCACAGGCCCAACCCAGAATTAACCTAACTAAAGGAAGAGTGAGACAGACATATGACTCAGATGAGGATTGCAACGTAGTGCACAAACTGGCCGTCGGCTCTCTCGATCATTGCATGAAGGGCTGCCACTAGGAATTTCGGGGCCCCATACTGGTAAAATTTTGGGGACCCCTCAGCCACAAATAGCCCCCTTAGAGGGCCAGAAGTAGCCCCTCTCACAGGCCCAGAAATAGCCCCCTTTCACAGGGCCAGAAATAGCCCCCTCACAGGGCCATAAATAGCCCTCTCACAGGGCCAGAAATAGCCCCCCTCACAGGGCCAGAAGTAGCCCCCTCACAGGGCCAGAAATGCCCCCTCACAGGACCAGAAACCCCTCAGCAGTCTCCTCTAGTCCTCATACACTGCCCGCTACTGCGGCCTCCTTACTGACACTCACACACACAGACACACAGATACTGACACACACACAGACACTTACACACAGTCTGCCTACCTCTTCCTGCCGCCGCTACTGAAGTCTGCCTGCCTGTCCCGGGTCCCAATGCTCATGTGGCATGCTGCTGCTCTGCTCTAAAATGAAAGTGAGCACGTAGCGTGTCACATGACTGGACAGCAGAGCAGAGCGAAACCGCAGATGCGGTGAACAAGCAGAGCAGAGCAAAACCGCCAATGCGGTGAACAAGCTGAGCAGAGCGAAACCGCCGGTGCAGTGAACAAGCAGAGCAGAACTGCCAGAGCGGTGAACAAACAGAGCAGGGCGGAACCGCAGATGCGGTGAACAAGCAGAGTGGAGCAAAACCGCAGGTGCGGTGAACAAACAGAGCAGAACAAAACCGCAGGTGCGGTGAACAAGCAGAATGGAGCCAAACTGCAGGTGCGGTGAACAAGCAGAGCGGGGCAAAACCGCAGGTGCGGCGAACAAGCAGAGCGGAGCAAAACCGCAGGTGCAGTGAACAAGCAGAGCGGAGCAAAACCGCAGGTGCGGTGAAAAAGCAGAGCGGAGCGGAGCCGCAGGTGCAGTAAGCAAGCAGAGCGGAACCGCAGGTGCGATAAACAAGCAAAGGGGAACCGCAGGTGCGGTGAACAAGCAGAGCAGAGCGGAACCGCAGGTGCGGTTAACAAGCAGGGCAGAGTGGAACTGCGGGTGCGGTGAACAAGCAGGGCAGAGCGGAACTACGGGTGCGGTGAACAAGCAGAGCAGAACAGAACAGCAGGTGCGGTGAACAAGCAGGGCAGAGTGGAACCACGGGTGCGGTGAACAAGCAGAGCAGAGCGGAACTACGGGTGCGGTGAACAAGCAGAGCAGAACAGAGCAGAAGGTGCAGGCAGACAGGACAGGGCTCTGTTCACATGGAACAGACTGGAAAATACAGGAAGATGGTTAGAACACAGGAGGTAGACACAGAGGAAGGGAAAGGGGACAAGCAGAACCAGATACACACAAGGTACTTACAATGAAGTAGCGAGTGGACACAAAACTTACAAACAGAAGTACAGAGACAACGAGTTGGAGTTAGTTGCAGGTTCAGACACTGCAGGAAAAGGGAAAGTTCGGGCATAGAGACAAACATGTAACGGGCTAGGACACTGTTCAGACAGGAACAGAACCGGGAACAAGATACAGGAATGAGCCTGGGAACTCAGCCCCCAGGGTGGCAGAAACAGACTAGGAGTCAGAGATACAGGTAATGGCCCTGGGTACTCAGCCCCCAGGGTGGCGGCAACAGACTAGAAGTCAGAGATACAGGTAACGGCCCTGGGTACTCAGCCCCTAGGGTGGCAGAAACAGACTAGATTCAGGACAGGACCTGGCAAATCACAGTTGCACAGAACACACTGTAAGAAAGTGTTGCTCAGGCACCTCCTACTGGGTGGAGGGGGTTTAAGTATCCAGTGACTCACAGCAATAGGCTGGGGACGCATTAGGACTGCGCACACTGTAGCTTTAAGAATCAGGAAGCAACAGCGCCGACGCCCTAAGCCAGCAGACAAGAGACATACAAACAGCAGGTACTGGAGCAAAGTGTGCAGCCTGGCCTGATAGGTAAGATTGCGGTCTTGCATGGTGAGAGATGGTAAGCCATGCAAGCACGCCGCCAGGGATGTTACACTATGCAGGCTATGGGCCGAATGAAGGAAGAAAAAAAAAAGAAAAGCGGCATCTACTGGGTGCTGCAAGGAGGAGACAAGCCAGGTTCAAGTAGGATAAAACCTTTTATTCCACTACGCGTTTCAAAGACTGTCTGTCCTCGTCATCGGGTGTATACAAGCCATAGATCACCATCAGCCTTTATACAAGCAGGTGGTGACATCACAATACATATAAAATTTGGTCACTCAACTATTACAAATTCAATTAGCAAATAAAAGCCATATATTGTTCACAGAATTATGACATTTAAAATACAATGGTTTAATTTTTACCCCACCAATGATACAAAAAAAACCCCAAAAACAGCAAAATATTTAAAAGTAAATAAAAATGTACTAAGATAAAAAATACTGAGGTAAATGTGCAGTGTTTACATTACAAAACATCTCATTCACCAAACAGTATTGAGGAAGGATATTATGAGCAACTGTTATCTAAATAACTGACTCAGACCTCACCCGATAAACCTGGAAAAAATAAATACATATATATATTTCACTGTACCTTAGCGTGTATATTCAATATTTTTGCTTAGGCCCTCAGGGGTGAATGTAGCTAATTTATAGATTCAAAAAGATTGCCTATTAATTAATCTTTGAAATCAATCAAGATATTTTTCAGGTATATGCTCTAGTATTATTAGGCTTAAACAATCTGGATTTTTTGGGTGGTCAGTGAAAAAATCTTTAGACAAACTGTGGTTTAATACTCTGCTCCAATGTTATGCCTAAAGCTTCAGTATTTTGACCGTACCATTCAATCCACTCATAATAGAATGAATAAGCTTAAATTTAGGTTTCGATTTCAAATTCACAATAGGTAAATCTGTCACGGGTGTGTCGCCACGAAGATCGTCACGATTACACAGCCTGACTTCTCGCAGCTGACTTTTTGGTGCTTTGTGTTTTCGGCAGTGAGGGAGTTAATTCTCTTTCTCTCTGTGCTAGACAAGGTCCAGTCTCGCCCAGCTGCAATCAATGCTGCTGTAGTGAGTCTCCTTCAAATGCCTGCTGGTCTGTTTGGGAAGTGTCGGTGAAAGCATTTCATTCAGACTTACAGAGCGGATCGTGGTATTTGGAGTTTCTGAGATAAGTGTATTTGGAGTGTATTTTCCCTTCCTCGCTTTATCATTTATCTCCTTTCCCGTTCGTGTTCCCTCTGTTGTAGTTGTGTAGTCTTTGTATGCAAGGTGGTTTTGGTTTTTCCCTTGTACTGTCTCGTTCGTCTAAGTACTGTGTGTGGGCATATTATTACTTGTCCTCTTTTGTTGTGATCGGGGTCCTTCTCAGGACTAGATTACTTAGGTGCAGGGATCCTCAGGAGGTAGGGGTTACGCTGGCGGCCTGGACCTCTGTACCTTTAACAGTACCTCCAGGTTGAGGGATTAGTCAGGGCCCCAACTTAGGGTCAGCTTAGGCCCCCTACCTCCAGTATACAGAGACAGTGTGACATTTTCACCGACCCACTTAGTTTTTCTCCAGCTACCATGGATCCAGTAGCCGGTCTAGCTCGGCAGTTGCAGAGTTTGTCCATGGAGCTGGCGGACGTTAGGTCCAAGGTTTTGCATCCTCTGGAGCAAGCCGGACCAGAACCTAAAGTAGCTCTCCCTGACAGGTTCACTGGGGGGCGGGACAAGTTTTTTGTTTTCCGGGAGGCATGCAAATTGTACTTTCGGCTGCGGCCTTGGTCATCGGGGAGTGAAGAACAAAGAGTGGGAATTGTCATCTCGCTCCTACAAGGGGACCCACAATCTTGGGCGTTCTCTCTTCCCCCGGGCTCCCCGGCTCTCCAGTCAGTGGATAGGTTTTTCGCTGCTCTGGGACTCGTATATGATGACCCAGATTGGATCTCCCTTGCTGAGTCTAAGTTACGTAGGATCCAGCAGGGAGATCGTCCGGCGGAGGAATTCTGTTCGGAGTTCCGTAGGTGGGCCACGGACACCCAGTGGAATGACCCGGCTCTTAGGAGCCAGTTTTGTCAAGGTTTATCCGACAAATTACAGGATGTGTTGGCACAGTATGACTCTCCCGCGTCACTGGAAGCCGCTATGGCCCTGGCTATTCGCGTTGACAGACGGCTTCGGGAGAGGTGCGGGATAACTCGACCCCCTGTGATGACTCCACCTCCTACAAGGTCCCCTCATATGGTGGTTCCCCTGGTCAGTCCAGAGGAGCCTATGCAATTAGGAGGGACATCATTTCGGGGGAGGGGACCGGTGGTGCGCCATAAGACAGGAAGGTGTTTCTTCTGCGGGAGAAAGGGACATTTTATTGGGGGGTGTCCATCCCGTCCCTTGCAGAGTGAAGAGTCATCGGAAAACTGTTGATCCCAGGTTGTGTGGTGGACGGCAATCTGGGAGTAGGTATTTCGTCCCTAGGTTCGTCTCAGTTTCTCGTACCGGCGGAGGTGGTGGTGGGTACGAGAACTGAGAGGATATCTGTTCTTCTGGATAGTGGGGCCGGGGCTAATCTGGTTGATGCTCGGTTTGCCCGGGTTCAAGGTATGCGATTGAGTGAGTTGGCTAAACCCATCCCCATATTCTCGATCGATGCCAGGCCTCTCGGTCAGGGAAGTTTTTTGCAAGCTGTGCATGACGTAAAACTTCAAGTGGGGGCGTTACATAAAGAACTGTTGTCTTGCTACGTGTTGGAGGGTCTTCCCACTCCTATAGTGTTGGGCCTTCCTTGGTTAACTAAGCATAACCCGGTTATTAATTGGCAAACCAGAGAGATAAGCCAATGGAGTAAATTCTGTAATAAAAACTGCATGAACACGGTCATCGGTGCGGTTACTCCTTGGGTCTTACCTCCATTTCTGGCGGACTTTGAGGATGTATTCTCGGAGAAAGGGTGTCAGGAACTACCTCCTCATCGCGAGTATGACTGTTCTGTAAAACTGCTCCCTGAGGCCAAGTTACCTAAAGCTAGGTTGTATAACCTTTCTGGTCCTGAGAGGCAGGCCATGAAGGATTATATTTCAGAAAGTCTGGCTAAGGGGCATATTAGACCTTCATCTTCACCGGTGGCTGCGGGGTTCTTCTTTGTTAAGAAGAAAGATGGAGGCCTACGCCCTTGCCTGGATTTCCGTGAACTTAATCGGATTACGGTCCGAGATCCGTATCCGCTCCCACTTATTCCCGATCTCTTTAATCAGATCGTGGGCGCCAAATGGTTCACTAAGTTGGATCTCAGGGGGGCGTACAATCTGATTAGGATGAAGGAGGGGGATGAGTGGAAGACGGCGTTTAACACTCCGGAGGGGCATTATGAGAACCTTGTCATGCCATTCGGTCTGACTAATGCCCCGGCGGTGTTCCAACACTTTGTTAATGACATTTTTCGCCGCCTGGTGGGACAGTTTGTTGTCATATATCTGGATGATATCTTAATTTACTCGCCGGATCTGGTGTCTCATCAGGAGCACGTTAGGCAGGTGTTACAGATCTTGCGGGATAATAAACTGTATGCCAAACGGGAAAAGTGTGTGTTCGCCGTACAGGAACTCCAGTTTTTAGGCTTCCTGGTTTCAGCGTCCGGTTTTCGTATGGACCCTGGGAAAGTGCGGGCAGTTCTTGAGTGGGATCGGCCAGAGAATCTTAAGGCACTACAACGTTTCCTGGGGTTTGCTAATTATTACCGGAAGTTCATTCGTAATTTCTCGTCCATGGTTAAGCCTCTCACAGACATGACTAAAAAGGGGACGGATTTTTCTAGGTGGTCTGACAAGGCTTGTCAAGCATTCTCCTGCTTGAAAAAATGTTTTACCTCTGCACCCATACTCATTCAACCTGATGCGTCACAGCCATTCATTGTAGAGGTAGACGCTTCCGAGGTAGGGGTGGGAGCAGTATTGTCACAAGGTTCGTCCCCTGGTAAGTGGCATCCGTGCGCCTTTTTCTCTAAAAAATTGTCGTCCGCTGAGAGGAATTACGATGTCGGCAATAGGGAACTCTTAGCCATTAAGTTAGCTTTTGAGGAGTGGCGCCATTTTTTGGAGGGGGCAGTCCATCCGGTCACCGTCATCACCGATCACAAGAACCTGCTATATCTGGAGTCCGCGAAACGTCTGAATCCCAGACAAGCTAGGTGGTCATTGTTTTTTACCAGGTTTAATTTTGTCGTTACATATCGTCCTGGGTCAAAAAATGTAAAGGCGGATGCCTTATCTCGTAGTTTCCCTGGGGCCGGGAATACGGACGACCCGATTCCTATCCTTCAGGAGTGGGTGGTGGTTTCGGCAGTATGCTCTGAGCTGGAGGAGGAGGTATTGGAGGCTCAGGGGGACGCCCCTGTTGGACCTCCGGGGAGACTGTTTGTTCCAGATCAGTTGCGACAAAAGGTGATCGAGGCACACCATAACTCAGTTTTGGCAGGACACCCGGGGAGTAAAGCAACTGTGGATCTTCTCTCGCGTCGGTTTTGGTGGCCTAACTTACATAAGGAGGTGGTAACTTTTGTCGCGTCCTGTGGGGTTTGTGCGCGCTCTAAGACCTCACATACCCGTCCGTCTGGGGCCCTCTTACCTTTGAAGATCCCGGAGCGTCCTTGGACTCATCTGTCTATGGACTTTATTACGGACCTCCCTCCGTCTTCGGGTAAAACGGTCATACTCGTTGTAGTGGACAGGTTCAGCAAGATGGCACATTTTATCGCTCTTCCGGCTCTCCCTAATGCTAAAACTCTTGCGCAGGTGTTCATTGGGGAGATTGTGAGGCTTCACGGGGTACCCTCCGATGTGGTGTCTGATCGGGGGTCTCAGTTTGTGTCCAAGTTCTGGAAGGCGTTTTGTGCACGGCGGGGGATGCATTTGTCATTCTCATCGGCTTTTCACCCTCAGACCAACGGTCAGACGGAACGTATGAACCAGAGCTTGGAGACATATCTCCGGTGTTTTGTGTCAGAGAACCAGGAGGACTGGGCTTCTTTCTTACCTCTGGCAGAGTTTGCTCTCAATAATAGGCGGAGCGAGTCCACTGGTAAGTCCCCGTTTTTTGGGGCATATGGTTTTCACCCCCAGTTTTGTACTTTCAGTAGGGGGGGCTCTTCGGGGGTTCCTGAGGAGGAACGATTTTCCTCATCACTCGCTTCAGTATGGAGAGGGGTGCTGAAGAATCTGAATACTATGGGGAACCGATACAAACGTATGGCTGATAGGAGGAGAGTGTCTGGTCCGGACCTAAGTGTGAACGATCGGGTATGGTTGTCTACCAGGAATATTAAACTTAAGGTTCCCTCCTGGAAACTGGGTCCCAGGTTCATCGGGCCGTACAGAATCAGTTCTATTATTAATCCGGTAGCATTCCGTCTTGACCTCCCCCCTACGTTTAAAATTCACAACGTGTTCCACAGATCGTTGCTTAAGAGGTATGTGGCGCCGGTGGTACCGTCACCTTTGCCTCCCCCTCCAGTGGTGGTCAATGGTAACTTGGAGTTCCAGGTATCAAGGGTCATCGATTCACGTTTTAATCGTCGGTCCCTTCAGTACCTGGTTCATTGGAAAGGGTATGGTCCTGAGGAGAGGATGTGGGTTCCTGCGTCGGATATTAACGCAGACCGATTAGTTCGGGCCTTCCACACGACTCACCCGGATAAACCTGGCCCTGAGGGTCCGGAGGCCCCTCGTAGAAGGGGGGGTACTGTCACGGGTGTGTTGCCACGAAGATCGTCACGATTACACAGCCTGACTTCTCGCAGCTGACTTTTTGGTGCTTTGTGTTTTCGGCAGTGAGGGAGTTAATTCTCTTTCTCTCTGTGCTAGACGAGGTCCAGTCTCGCCCAGCTGCAATCAATGCTGCTGTAGTGAGTCTCCTTCAAATGCCTGCTGGTCTGTTTGGGAAGTGTCGGTGAAAGCATTTCATTCAGACTTACAGAGCGGATCGTGGTATTTGGAGTTTCTGAGATAAGTGTATTTTCCCTTCCTCGCTTTATCATTTATCTCCTTTCCCGTTCGTGTTCCCTCTGTTGTAGTTGTGTAGTCTTTGTATGCAAGGTGGTTTTGGTTTTTCCCTTGTACTGTCTCGTTCGTCTAAGTACTGTGTGTGGGCATATTATTACTTGTCCTCTTTTGTTGTGATCGGGGTCCTTCTCAGGACTAGATTACTTAGGTGCAGGGATCCTCAGGAGGTAGGGGTTACGCTGGCGGCCTGGACCGCTGTACCTTTAACAGTACCTCCAGGTTGAGGGATTAGTCAGGGCCCCAGCTTAGGGTCAGCTTAGGCCCCCTACCTCCAGTATACAGAGACAGTGTGACAAAATCTCAGCTGGGATGATATTGTTTTTTAATAAAAGACCTTTTAGATGATCAATGGCTTCTATTTTTTTTTTCTTGTATTTCTAAATCTGGTTCAACATTTTTATGATATTTAACCTCTTAACGACCTTGGACGCATAGGTACATCCAAGGTCGTCTCCCTCCTTTTGATGTGGGCTCCGGTACTGAGCCTGCATTTTTTCTGGCATATGACAGCTGATCTGATCAGCTGTCATGTGCCCCTAACAGCCACGGGTGGAATCACGGGCCACCAATGGGTTGGCATGACAACCTGGGGTCTGCAAGAGAACCCTGGGGTTCTCATAGCCAATCTGCTATGAGCGCTGCCTATCGGTAGGCGTTCATAACAGATGAGCATTGTAACGGGTCTGGGAGGCAGAACCTCTGAGCTACTATACAAGGGGGCGGTCCTTGTAAGGGAGCGGGTGGCGACCAGGCAGGCAGTCACAGCAGATGACCGGAACAGTCTCTGGAAGAACGGGCAGGAGGCCACGGCAAGTGACCGGGGCAGTCTCTGGATGAACGGGCAGATGGTCACGGCAAGTGACTGGGGCAGTCTCTGGATGAACGGGCAGATTGTCACGGCAAGTGACCGGGGCAGTCTCTGGATGAACGGGCAGATGGTCACGGCAAGTGACCGGGGCAGTCTCTGGGTAAAGGGTTGGTACGACCTGTGGCGGCTGATGGTAGACGTGAGCTCCCAGGTGAGCAGGCGAGAGTCTCTGGATAAACGGGTGGTCACGGCATGTGACGGCGGAGCCTCCAGGAAGACCAACAGACAGGCGGCAGATGAGCGCTCCCAGGTGAGCGGGCAGAAGTCTCTGGACAGGCGGGTGGTCACAGCACGTGACGGCAGAGCCTCCAGGTAGGCTAGGAGACAGGCAGCAGATGAGCGCTCCCAGGTGAGCGGGCAGGAGTCACTGGACAGGCAGGTGGTCACAGCACGTGACGGCGGAGCCTCCAGGTAGGCTAGCAGGCAGGTAGCAGATGTGCGCTCCCAGGTGAGCGGGCAAGCTGTTCCATAGACAGACTGACAGGAGTTGGAAGGCAGACCGTCGGACCTCAGGCAAGCAGGCAGGTAGCAGAATATCAGGCAGGAATAAGACAGCAAGCTGACAGGAATCTGGCAGGTATCTGGCAGGTAACTGGCAACGGGACCTGAGGGCTGAAGCAGAGTAGTGAACAGTGCAACAACTTTGCTCGGGCACCTCCATTTTGGAGGAGGTGACTTATATATGGTGAAGTCCTCCCGTCATTGGCCGGGGACTCCTTAGGACGGCGCGCACGGCCCCTTTAAGAGGGAGGGAGAGCGCGCGCGCGCGCCCTAAGCACAGTGGCCGGGAAGGAGCGCGTGCTGCCAGCAGAGCGGGAGGAGGACGCCGGGCACGGAGCAGAGAGGTGAGGGGCACAGCGTCCCTGCCTAGCAGAGGGCAGGGACGCCGGCGCTACAGTACCCCCCCTTTAGGCCCCTCCTTTTTTAGGCCAGACAGAAATTTAGCAAGGATAAGAGGGGCATGGATGTTCTCCCGGGGCTCCCACGTTCTCTCCTCAGGACCAAACCCCTTCCAATCTACTAGAAAAAAGGTCTTTCCTCCTACCCTTTTGGTGGCAAGAATGTTCTCTACCTCAAACTCGTCCTCAGCAGAAACCGGAGCAGGAGGCGTACCTGTAGACTTGGAAAAAGAGTTAAATACCACAGGTTTGAGGAGAGATACATGGAAGGAGTTAGGGATCCGTAAGTTGGCCGGGAGTTTCAATTGATAGGCCACCGGGTTGATCTGACTGATGACCTCCAGAGGACCGATGAACCGAGGCCCTAACTTGTAAGAAGGTATCTTGAGTCGGACATATTTAGATGAGAGCCAGACTTTATCTCCAGGACGAAATTGTGGAGGATCCAGGCGTTTTTTGTCAGCGTGTCTTTTCATCCGTTCGGACGACTGAAGGAGTGCGGATCGGGTACTCTCCCAAATGGAGGAAAATTTGCTAACGAGAGATTCCGCAGCCGGGTTGTCCACAGAGGTGGAGACAGGAAAAGGAATCCGAGGATGCTGACCGAAGACTACAAAAAACGGGGATTTGGAGGAGGATTCGCTCTCGTGATTGTTATAAGAGAACTCGGCCCATGGTAGGAGATCCACCCAGTCTGAATGATGGGCATTAACGAAGTGCCGGAGGTAACTGGTCAAGTTCTGATTGATCCGCTCCACTTGACCATTGGACTGTGGGTGGTAAGCGGAAGAGAAGTCCAGGGTGACGTCTAGCAGTTTACAAGTGGCTCTCCAGAAGCGTGAGGTGAACTGTACCCCACGATCCGACATGATGTGGAGGGGCAGGCCATGAAGACGAAAGATGTGACGAATAAAGTCTTTAGCTAGCTCGGGTGCAGACGGGAGGCCTGGCAGGGGAACGAAATGAGCCATCTTGGAGAAGCGGTCAGCGACCACCCAAATGACCGTACAACCGGCAGAGACTGGGAGGTCAGTTATAAAGTCCATTGCTATATGCTGCCAGGGGGCAGCAGGTACAGAAAGCGGAAGGAGGCGACCGGCTGGCAGATGTCTCGGAACCTTGTTGCGGGCGCAGGACACACAGGCAGAAACAAAGTCTATTACGTCCTTGTGCAGGGTAGGCCACCAGTAGTGCCGGGTAATAAGCTGGAGGGTCTTTTTCTGACCGGCATGGCCAGCCAGTTTAGACGAGTGACCCCAGTGAAGGATCTTCTCCCGATCAGGTACTGATACGAACGTCTTTCCAGGAGGGAGACGATTTAGACTCACGGGAGCCACCTGCATTACTCTGGCGGGATCGATGATGTGTTTCGGATCTTCCTCGAGATCAGACACCAGAAAGGATCGAGACAAGGCGTCCGCCTTGACGTTTTTGTCAGCCGGGCGAAAATGAAGAACAAAATCAAAGCGAGCAAAAAACAAGGACCACCGGGCTTGGCGCAGGTTAAGTCTCTGGGCATGCTGGAGGTAAGTCAAGTTCTTGTGGTCAGTGTAAATTATTACCGGGTGAAGAGCCCCCTCGAGCAGGTAACGCCACTCCTCCAATGCCAGTTTGATGGCCAATAACTCTCGGTCTCCTATGGAATAATTGCGCTCTGAGGAGGAGAAGAGTTTAGAGAAGAAGCCGCAAGTTACCATCCTCCCGGAAGATGATTTTTGAGTAAGTACCGCTCCGGCTCCAGAGGAGGAGGCGTCAACTTCCAGGAAGAACTGCTTGTTGCCGTCCGGGCGATGCAGCACCGGGGCGGAAGAGAAGGCCTGTTTTAAGGAAAGAAAGGCCTCCTCTGCTTCGGGCGGCCACTCTTTGGGATTAGTACCCTTACGGGTGAGCGCGGAAATTGGGGCAGTCCGGGAAGAGAAGTGTGGTATGAAGAGGCGGCAGTAGTTGGCAAAGCCCAGGAACCGCTGAATGGCCTTCAACCCCTCCGGTCGAGGCCATTTCTCGATGGCAGACAGTTTCTCTGGATCCATTCGTAGGCCGGTCTGAGAAATAATGTAGCCCAAAAACGGAAGCGAGGTCTGCTCAAAGAGGCACTTCTCGTATTTAGCGAAGAGGTGATTCTGCCTGAGCCTGAGCAGGACCTGACGAACGTCCCTCCGGTGAGTCTGGAGATCCGGAGAGAAGACCAAGATGTCGTCCAGGTACACCACTACGCAGGAGTAGAGAAGGTCCCGGAAGATGTCATTGACCAACTCTTGAAAGACGGCAGGAGCGTTACAGAGACCAAAGGGCATTACCAGATATTCATAGTGGCCGTCCCGGGTGTTGAATGCCGTCTTCCATTCATCCCCCTGACGGATACGAACCAGGTTGTACGCCCCACGGAGGTCCAGTTTGGTGAAGATTCTAGCCCCCCTCAGACGATCAAATAACTCCGGAATGAGCGGAAGGGGGTACTTATTCTTCACCGTGATCTGGTTAAGGCCTCTATAGTCTATACAGGGACGGAGAGAACCGTCCTTCTTTTTCACGAAAAAGAAGCCTGCTCCCGCCGGGGAGGTAGATTTCCGGATGAATCCCCTGGCCAGATTCTCCTCAATATATTCGGACATCGACCGGGTCTCAGCAGCGGATAATGGATAAATACGCCCACGGGGAGGAGTAGTACCGGGTAACAGGTCGATAGGGCAGTCGTATGGTCTATGAGGGGGTAGTGTCTCTGCCTCCTTTTTATTAAAGACATCAGCATAAGACCAATAAGGAATCGGAAGTCCAGGTAGATTAGCTGGGGTAGGAGAAGGACGGACGGGATGGACGGGAACCAGACAGGTCTTATGGCAGTCCTGTCCCCAGCGAAGGACCTCTCCGGTCTGCCAGTCAAGCACGGGTGCATGTCTCTGGAGCCAAGGTAGACCTAGCAAGAGGGCGTGAGAGAGTCCAGGCAGAACATGAAAGGAGATACTCTCAGAATGCAGCATTCCCACCTGCAGAGTAATGGATTCGGTGATGAGTTGGATGGGGCGTGGTAAGAGACCCCCATCCACGGCAGCAACAGACAAGGGTACAGCCAGAGGTTTGGTGGGGATGCGGTATTTCTCTACCAGGGACTGTGAAATAAGATTCCCGGCTGCTCCAGAGTCAAGTTGGGCTAGTTCGAAATAACGGTTCTCCCCGCAGACGATTGAGACTGACAGCAGCAGAGATGGAGAGGATTTATTCTTGTCTAGGTCGACCTCTCTGAGCGAACCTAGACACAGGCGTTTCCCGACCTCTCTGGGCAGGCACGGATCCGGTGCTCCTTACTGCCACAGTAGAAGCAGCTCCCCTCGGCACGGCGTAAGTCCTGACGGGTTTTGACCATCTTGGTCTGGTCGACCTGCATAGGCTCAGGAGAGTGTACCTGGGGAGAGACGGAGGGAGTGACGGGTTTCTGAAAAGTAGGAGCTAGACGTGGAAACCTCCTCTCACGGGTGACCTCTTTGGCACGCTCCTGGAACCGTAGGTCAATCCGGGTGGCAAGAGTTATTAGGTCATCGAGAGTGGTAGGAATGTCCCGACCGGCAAGTTCATCTTTAATACGGCCTGACAGACCCTCCCAGAAGACGGATACCAGAGCGTCGTTATCCCAGGCCAGCTCCGAGGCAAGGGTACGGAACCGTATGGCATATTGGCCCACGGTGAGACCTCCCTGACGGAGGCGTAGCAGTGATGATGCGGATGAGGTCTTCCGTCCGGGTTCGTCGAAGACTTTCCGGAAAGCCGTGAGAAAGGCAGGCAAGTCGGACACCAGGGGGTCTCCTCTCTCCCATAGAGGATTTAGCCAGGCCAGGGCCTCCCCGGTGAGATGGGACATGATGAAGGCAATTTTGGCCCAGTCGGAGTTAAACTGGTGGGACAATAGTTCAAAGTGCAGGGTGCACTGATTTATGAAGCCCCGAGCCTGGGCGGAGTCGCCTCCGAAGCGAGGAGGTGCAGAAAGCCGGGGTCCGAGAGCGAGGGAGCTTGGGTGCCACCGGGTTCCATGGCCCGAGCAAACTGTAATGGGTCTGGGAGGCGGAACCTCTGAGCTACTATACAAGGGGGCGGTCCTTGTAAGGGAGCGGGTGGCGACCAGGCAGGCAGTCACAGCAGATGACCGGGACAGTCTCTGGAAGAATGGGCAGGAGGTCACGGCAAGTGACCGGGGCAGTCTCTGGATGAACGGGCAGATGGTCACGGCAAGTGACCGGGGCAGTCTCTGGATGAACGGGCAGATGGTCACGGCAAGTGACCGGGGCAGTCTCTGGATGAACGGGCAGATGGTCACGGCAAGTGACCGGGGCAGTCTCTGGGTAAAGGGTTGGTACGACCTGTGGCGGCTGATGGTAGACGTGAGCTCCCAGGTGAGCAGGCGAGAGTCTCTGGATAAACGGGTGGTCACGGCATGTGACGGCGGAGCCTCCAGGAAGACCAACAGACAGGCGGCAGATGAGCGCTCCCAGGTGAGCGGGCAGAAGTCTCTGGACAGGCGGGTGGTCACAGCACGTGACGGCAGAGCCTCCAGGTAGGCTAGGAGACAGGCAGCAGATGAGCGCTCCCAGGTGAGCGGGCAGGAGTCACTGGACAGGCAGGTGGTCACAGCACGTGACGGCGGAGCCTCCAGGTAGGCTAGCAGGCAGGTAGCAGATGTGTGCTCCCAGGTGAGCGGGCAAGCTGGTCCATAGACAGACTGACAGGAGTTGGAAGGCAGACCGTCGGACCTCAGGCAAGCAGGCAGGTAGCAGAATATCAGGCAGGAATAAGACAGCAAGCTGACAGGAATCTGGCAGGTATCTGGCAGGTAACTGGCAACGGGACCTGAGGGTTGAAGCAGAGTAGTGAACAGTGCAACAACATTGCTCGGGCACCTCCATTTTGGAGGAGGTGCCTTATATATGGTGAAGTCCTCCGGCCATTGGCCGGGGACTCCTTAGGACGGCGCGCGCGGCCCCTTTAAGAGGGAGGGAGAGCGCGCGCCCTAAGCACAGTGGCCGGGAAGGAGCGCGCGCTGCCAGAAGAGCGGGAGGAGGACGCCGGGCACGGAGCAGAGAGGTGAGGGGAACAGCGTCCCTGCCTAGCAGAGGGCAGGGACGCCGGCGCTACAAGCATTTTTGTTAGGGCTGAAGCTGTTTAGGATCCTAATCCTTAGCCAGAGTGGAAATTCGTTAAAACTCCTTTACAGGAGTCAATGGGTGCATTGCATTGTCCATGAGATGAGATGAGGACTTTGTCCCAGGTGGTACAACTTCTAACCTAAAGAGGGAAACAATTGATCAGTCCTGAATTCAACAAAAGAGGCATCAGCAAGTAGAGCTACTCAACTTCTGGTAGTAAGTAGTGGTTGGGGTAGGGAGATAGGGTGCAGGCAACATATTTGCTACTGATCTTTGAGGCATATCCTGGGCAGATGAGAAATTTTAATCATAAAAAGTAAATAGGGCTGCAGGGCAGTTGGGTTGCCTTGTAATGTAGCTTCCCTGAAGTCCAGTTTTGCTCTTATGCTGGAACAATATCCTTCAATTGAAGACACAAACCTAGCACCACTAGCAGTCAGCCAAAATAATCCCTGCTCTGCCTCAGATTAGCAAAAGAGGTGCTTAATAATTCTTTAGCTAAACTATCATATTGCATTTTTTTCCATTAACCATTCACTGTTGGAGACCATTGCAAACCATTACTCAAATATTTCATTAACCTGTTCACTGCTTTATAATCACCGTAATCTACTTAATAAACCTTTTACTTCCCAAGACAACCAAGGATTCATATGTCCCTTATTATCGTCCCTCTTTGCTCAACAAATCCCAAGGTGTTTGGTGCAAGATAACCTGCTTTGAAAAAAAAATTGTTGTGATATTCTGTGGTGGGATAACTATGTGAGATACTGAATGTCTGACCACCCACTGGTTATCATGTGAGTTGCAGCCTGTCATAGCATTTGCTAGTATATATTAAATTTGTTACATAAAAAGTTTGAGTCCTTGATAAAATTACAGCAAAGGTAAGGGTGAATATACCACATTAACCCCTTACTGCCATGAAGTACCATAAACATCTCTCCTGCCCTACACCAAGGATTTATTCAATAAACTTTTTCCTGGCATAGTCCACCATTGATATATCCATTTTCTTAACCATGCACTCGGCCCTTTAAATGACCGTAATGCCCATGAATGTATTTTTCACTGCTACCCCTTCGCTGGGATCCTTACCAATCATCACTAGATCACTAGAAGGAGCAATGAGTGTCGCCTTTCTATAGTAATTTGAATGAAACAATGGTCCAACATTACCATTCCATTAAAAGTATATGGGATCAGCAGTGCTGGTGTTACCTATTTTGTCTTCCTCCCTTTTCTTTCATAATCTTAATATTTGACTGTATTTACAAGCAATCATGACACACCTTTCTACAACATGTGAACACAACATAGGAAAAACTTTAAGTAATAATTCAACCTTTCTGAGAACAGAATTGTCCCGCTGATATAAAGTCAGTAATCCTCAAATTACACCCTTTTATATTAACATTCTCTGCATTATATTGTAATCCATTAATCATGGATCATCATCATATGAGGTCTATGCAGTAGAAGACTGCTTAGTAAATATGGGCTGCTCTGTACCCAGGGTGGATAATGTGCATGTTTGCCACAGTGCGAGTCTGGAATTCTTTAGCTTTCCTCGTAGCTCTCAAGGGAATGAACCATATGGTTAAATGCTCGATCCATCTGTCACATTTGCAGCACAGAAGAGATTCCCTTCTGATTATATATTTTACAGACTGGTAATTTCTACTACCTGCTGAAAGCTGTATTACGGGCAGATACTTTAGCAGTGCAATTTATGTGTGCAAGTGTTAATTGATTGTGCTCAGGAAGACTACACCGTCAAATTAAGGTCAATTACATTTTCCACTTCAGTGGTTCATACTGTGGACAGCGTTTTTGATTGCTGTTCATGCTTTCTAAAACATGTATAACATTTATAAAACATGAATAAATAGCAATCAGCTACATACTGCCATAGTATCATACATGTCAACATCTACATCACTTTTAGCAGCTTTTAGATCAGAATGATGGGGGTGGGGTGGAGTGGGGGTGTTTAACGTCTAGGCTAACATTTCTTTTTGACCATGTGTTTAAATAATGTATTGCACTGACATCTGACATTGTATTTGTGCAGTAACTTCATTTTCAGTTTGGTTGACATCGCTAATTGAGACAAAATAGTGGCTCATTATCTGTTAAGAGCCAAAATCAGGACTGTCACACTGAGTGATACTGTTTTGGCTATGATCAATGACAGCTTTGTATGACATTTTCTGTCAATTGATGCACATTTTTCATACAGTTTGCATTGAAAATTATTCAACCCTTATTGCAAATTAGTTTTAAAAGTAAAATTTAGAAATGTTCTACTGTTGGCAGTATACCAAACAAACAAGAATTTAAAGGGGTTTTGCCAAATTCAACACAAAACGCCGCATCAATGATTACTGTCGTCTCAGAATTATATGCAAATGTGCTATTGTTTTAAGCACAATTGATGCAACTAATAGATGGCTTCATTAGGCACATCGGGTGTGCTTGAGATAAAACACATCCAGTACCTGTAATGGCTAAGGGTTTGTTGATTGTAATAATTGTAATATTTGCTTGAATTTTAGAAATATGGCTAAGTAAAGAGAGTGGTGTAAAAATTTAGCAAAGACAGCAAAGGCATTGCATGTTCTTAGAAATACAGTTGGAATCATAGTTTGCAAGTCCAAAGTTAAAGTGTAAAGGCTCGCTCACACGGCCGTCAGTTCTCACAAGCAAGAGAATCGGGTCGATTATGCTAATGTCACTCTGTCAGTGTTTGATTTGAGTGTCACCTTAGTGTGATCCGATTCTCTTGCATAAGAGAATTATATCACAGGTGCGGAGAAGCCGGAGAACTCAATGTCTCCATCTTCTCAATTTTCTGTGTCCATGGTAATGGGACCACACTCGGATGACATCTGAGTGTAGTCCAATGTTTCACATACACTTATAGACTTATATGTGTGCGCATGATTGGGCCCAGTGCTATCTGATAAATCATCGGATAGCACTCGGCCGCGTTATACGCTAGTGTTAGCATACCCTAACCGTTGTTTCAGGAGAACTTGCAGTAGAATGTTTGTGTCTGCCTCCCCCTTCCCACCATAGAACTTCATGAGCACCCCATACCATCTCCTATCTCAGTAATGGAAAAGTCAGTTTTCACTGAAGACAGATTTTGCCTGTGAATTGATAATTAAAGATAAGTCCGGAAGGAGAATAAAGCAGATTTTTCTGATAAAATATATTACAAAGTTGCATATTTATCTATTAATTTTTGAAAGTTTATTTATGGTTTCAGCAGCATGATACAGAGCCAGGCTGCACAATCGCGGTCAGGTATGTTTTTCTGTAACATGCTTTTCATTTTAGAGAAAGCATTGTTTGAAGATCCAGCCAGGGACCATAGACACAGACAAGTCTAACCTGGTGCTGACCCTAAAAGCTTCTCACTGCATTGCTCTTGGTGATTGACAGGTTTCTCCTGAAGTACACACATGGAAGAGAGAGACGGGAAGCCAGCATGGGGTGGCGCCGGATTAGTATCATCTCTGCTTATGGTCCACTGCCAGATCTTTACACTATGTCTTTTCTGAAATAATAGAGCATTTCAGAAAAAAAATACATGACTACAATCATTCAACCAGGCTCTGATTTATGCTGCCCATGAGTTGGGCTTCATAAATTGACTGACAGATTCCCTTTAAATGAACACTTGATATATTATTTGGAAGAAGTAAGAAGAGGAAGCTATCACCAACTGCCACCAGATTCTTGAGACTGAAGTGGTCAAAAATCCTCAAATAACTTCAAAAGAACTGTAGCAAGCACAGAGCTTTCATTTTGCCAAGTATTTTAAACTGAGCATCTCTATGTCCAAACTGCAAGGTGTATACGTCTACTGATCTAAAAGCACATGAAAAGTGTGCTATAATGTAATCAAAATAATATAAAAAAAGCAACAGAAGTTTTCCGATTCAATTCTGTGGAGCAATGAAACAAAACTAGAATTTTTGGGGCTGCAGTATAACTGGAGGCAGAAGAATAAAAATAATACCATGCCTGCAATAAAGCATGGCAGTGGCTCAGTGATGCTCTAAGGTTGCTTTGCTTCATCTGGCGCTGGAAATCTGCAGCATGTGGAAGGCAAGATGGCAAAAATCAAGTATTATTAAATCCTGGGAGAAAATATAATAACTTCTGTATGGAAACTGAAATTTGGGTGTCATTGGATATCAGGTCAATAATACCAAGCTTACTCCATTGTTTACGTAGGCTTGGTTTCAGAAGACATCCTGTAAGCTTCTTTAGTGGCAGTCACAGTTGCCTGATGTAAACCCAATAAAAAATTTTGGTGGGACTTAAAGAAGGCATCTGCAGCATGCAAACAACAATAAAATTAGTGACCTGAAAGTCAACAGTCAAAGGGTACTCTACTAAGTACTATCATAGAATTTAAGTAGTATTGCACAATTTAATAGTTCATATTTTATGAGTTTATTGCAGAAAAAGTTTGTAAATTTTGTTAATTAAGCTAATTTGCATGATTTTTAATTTGAAATTTGTATAACATTAGAATTAAATTAGAACATATTATGGTCTTGTGCAGAAGTATTACAGATCCATGTTGTACAGATCTGTAATATTTAACAGCACCCTTAGTCTCCCCATGCATTGCTTCTAAGGGATAATATAGAGTTTCATGGAGCTACTACTCATGAATGTATACAGCCTCCCTATATGCAGTGTGAGCACCACATAGGCTCCTATATACATACAAATATCCCATACACATGAAAAAAACAACACATATTCACTTTGCTCCCGTTCCCTTGGCACTCTGTGTCTCCTATGCATCGAGCTTCAGCAGCAGTGAGATGAAATTAGGTCATCGCGTCTGCTGTCTCACGCGCTGATTGGTGGAAGACAGAGCCGGTAGCCCCTCCTCCACCAATTTATTCACCACTGTCTGCATCCTGAGGATGCAGATAGTGGTGACAGCGGTCGGTGACGGATAGACGGGCAGGGGAAGGCATGGTGAGGCCCGTGGGCCACTGTTTCAGCCCTTCGGCTGTCTTGGTCTGTTGGTCGGCCTGCAGCAGCCAGAGGGTCAGATGTGGCCAGCGGGCCGCAGTTTCCCCAAGTCTGTTCTATAGCATTCACTGCTGTTAAAAAATGTAAGCAAAACACTATAAAAAGCAGCAAATAAGCAATCATCTTTAGATCTGCGCTTTTATAGCTTTTTTGAAGTCAATGGGTGAAAAAACATTGCAAAAACACTGAAAGAATTGACATGCTACAGATTTGAATCGGCACCAAATCTGCAAGTCACAAATGAGCAACATGTGCATTAGACTTCAGGATTCTCATTCACTTTGCTGACATCAGGATTTGCCTCAGGTATTGTGACAAATCCGTGCTGCAAAAATGTGGCAAAAACGTGACGTGTGAGAGATGTGGTAGCACGAATGCATGCAACATTGAACATTTTTTTACCTCCTAGTTTTCTACTTGGTGAACTGATGCAGAAGAGCTAAAATGCTTATTTTTATACAGTGAACTGCTGACTAAACCCACAAATACATTTTGACTGCCAAGTCAATTTTAATAAGCAACCTCCAGGCAGATATTTCAGAATTAGAAATGAATGTATCTGGGAACTAAACAAAATGTTCTAACCCCTCTATGGTCTTGTAATCAAAACTAACAGCAGAATCAATTATTATTCCTGGAAGTTAATAATATTTCTAAGGAGAAAGTTATTAAAATGAAGAAGGAAAGATTATAGACTCTAAATCGTAACGCCATGTGGACGTCAGCCCACATTTGGTTATCCCACATCAAATGGACATTGGCCCAGACGTTTATGTCAGCCTTAATTTCCATAGAAAATTCCAATGCATTCTCAGAAGGTAGAAAGGTTAGTTCAAAACCCAAGTAGCCATACTAACATTTCACATCATATCTTTATTTGGGACCAGACTACTTAAGTTTCATTAAAAGTTTGAGAGTGCTGTGGAGTGCCATTGGTACAGCTATTACTACAAAGTGTTTCAGGAGCTGTTTTTCAACAGGACAACATCAGGCTACATGTTGCTTTTTCTATTGTGAGCAGCCTGTGCTACCATGGCCTGCAGCTTCAGGGAATTTGTTTCTCATCAAGCACATCTGGAACGTCATTAGTCTGCAATTGCAAAGGAAGCTGCCAACAGCGGATCTGGATGATTTCCCAAATGGATTCAATTTGACAGAACATTCCTCAGACGACCATTCATAACCTCATTGATAGCAGCCAAGGCATGCAAGTGTCTGTATATCTGCACATGGCAATCATGCTTGATATTGAGTAAGTCGAGATATTTGGAAAATTTTGTTTTTCATTTTTTCACTATATGAGTCAGACCTGAAGAGTAGTGTTGAGCGAGCACTAAAATGCTCGGGTGCTCGAAGCTTGGGCCGAACTCGTTGTGATACTCAGGCGCTCGACCTGAGCAACGAGCCCAATGTTAGTCTATGGGAGACCCGAGCATTTTTGCGGCGGCACCCCCGGCAGTCGGTAGAAAGCCTAAAAAGTGCCCAAAACGATAGTGACAGTGTTCAAAAGACATGGGGACAGCGTGGGCATCGCCCCAGGAAGCATTTCTGACCCCCAGGTCACTGCTGTCAACAGCATGGTCAGAGGTATTAAGCCACTTTTACGGGCTCACAATAAAACGTTCAAAAATGAAACAGAAACTGTTTTCCTGTGAAATATGTTAAAGAACTTCCTTTCCAGGGTAAAGACTTGTGTATAAGGTAAAATAAATAACCAAAACAAAAATACTCCTCCACACCTTGGGCTATGTTCACAAGTAGCATTTTTTATGCGTTTTTGCACTTTTGTATTGCTTACAACCGTGACAAATGCATTCACCGGGAAATGTCATTTTAACATTTTACAATCTTATCTGGCCATGTGCTGTGTGACACATGCATAGAGTGCTGAAAAGACATGGGAACAGCATGGGGACGACCCCTGGAAGCATCTCTGACACCCAGTTCACTGCCTAAAAGTGTGCCCATCAGAAGTGATCCTTTCTGCATCAGAAGATGCAGACTTGCAACTATCTCCGTGCAAGTCCTTGTCCCAGGGCAGTGTTCAATTGTACCTCCCCCATTCCTTGCAATGCAAGCGCAAGTATGCTGCCTGCCACCCACCCACCTCCAGGCTGCAATACCATACTGCTAGCTTGCTTGCACTTGAAATGAGACCTTTTAGTTTGGAGGAGGCCGAAGCTGGCCACTACCTCAAGGCTGCTTCGGCAGCGAGGTATCCATACTCAGTCCCCAGCCACCCAGCGGCCGGGTGTCCACGCTCGGTCCCCAGCCGCCAGGGGGCGGCCGGGTGTCCATACTCGGTCCCCAGCCGCCCCCATTTCTCCTTGGAACATCCCCCCACACACTTTTCTTAGCCCGGCCTGCTTTAGGGCAGCATTGGACGAGCCCACCAGAGAACCAGACTCCTCCGGGGGGCCCTGGCTTCTCCATCAGGGGAGTTGAGAGAGCCAAGGTGAGGAGCATGATGATGATGATAGTAGTTAGCGTCTGCTTTGTTTTCTTGAAATGCAAGCGTAAGTGTGCAACCAAACACCCACCCACCCCCAGGCTGCAGTACCATACTGCTAGTTTGCACTTGAAATGGGGCCTTTTAGTTTGGAGGAGGCCAAAGCTGGCCTCTACCTCATGGCTGCTTCGGCAGCGAGGCATCCATACTCAGTCCCCAGCCGCCCGGAGGCCGGGTGTCCACGCTCGGTCCCCAGCCGCCCGGCAGCCGGGTGTCCACACACTCTCCCCTGCCGCCTGGGGGCGGCCGGATGTCCATAAACGGTCCCCAGCTGCCCCCATTTCTCCTTGGAACATCCCCCCACACACTTTTCTTAGCCCGGCCTGCCTTAGGGCAGCATTGGACGAGCCCACCAGAGAACCAGACTCCTACGGTGGGCCCTGGCTTCTCCATCAGGAGAGTTGAGAGTGCCAAGATGAGGAGCATGATGATGATGATAGAAGTTAGCGTCTGCTTTGTTTTCTTGGAATGCAAGCGCATGTATGTAGTAGCGGCTAGGCCTGAGGTGGTCATCGTTTTGGCGCATATCCTACCTCCTCCGAGGATTGCTGGATGTTTTCCTGCTACTATCCCAGTTCTATGACTCCCGTTAAAACAAAGCTTCAGGTGATGAATGAGGGATGAGGTGGTGGCAAAGGAGAAAGAGCAGGAGGAACAGGGACCATTCACATCAATATCAGGCCAGTCAACCACACATGTTTTGTAGGATAAGTTTCTGTACCAAAAGGAGCGGTTCGGCTACACAGTTAAAGGGCATGCAGTGAGTGCAATGCCTACCAAAAATTTCGAGGCACTCCAATGCCCCTTGGAAGTGACATGGAGGTCAGAGGGCCTTAACTAAACCTTCTTATCCATTTATAGCAACTGGGTCTCCTGTACACTGTTGGCCTAAGCAGTGAATGGAAGGCTTTCCAAAAATGATGAGGAACTGCAATGCCCCTTGAAACAGACGTGGATTACAGCATACTAAAAACCTTCTACCCATTATTGGGGAGTGGGTCTCCCTTAGTGTTCGCCTATGCATTGAAAAGCAAAAGATGACTAAAACTAGGAGGAAATGCAATGCCCGTTGGAACAATGGTGGAGGTTGCAGTGGAATAAAAAGACAATATCAATGCCCCTTGGAAGAATGGTGGAGGTCGCAGTAGCTTAACAAGACGGTTTGAATGCCCCTTGTAAGAGCGGTGGAGGTCGCAGTAGCTTAACAAGACTGTTTTAATGCCCCTTGGAAGAGTGCTGGAGGTCACAGTAGCTTAAAAAGATGGTTTAAATGCCCCTTGGAAGAGACGTGGAGGTCGCAGTGGAATAAAAAGACAATATCAATGCCCCTTGGAAGAGTGGTGGAGGTCGCAGTGGAATAAAAATACAATATCAATGCCCCTTGGAAGAGTGGTGGAGGTCGCAGTAGCTTAACAAGACGGTTTTAATGCCCCTTGGAGAAGTGGTAGAGGTCGCAATAGCTTAACAAGATGGTTTTAATGACCCCTTGGAGAAGTGTTGGAGGTCACAGTAGCTTAAAAAGATGGTTTAAATGCCCCTTGGAAGAGACGTGGAGGTCGCAGTGGAATAAAAAGACAATATCAATGCCCCTTGAAAATGTGGTGGAGGTCACAGTAGCTTAACAAGATGGTTTTAATGCCCCTTGGAAAAGTGTTGGAGGTCGCAGTAGCTTAACAACACGGTTTTAATGCCCCTGGGAAAAGTGGTGGAGGTCGCAGTAGCTTAACAAAATGGTTTTAATGCCCCTTGGAGGAGACGTGGAGGTTGCAGTAGCTTAACAAGACGGTTTAAATGCCCCATGGAAGAGCCATGCAGTACAGCATCTTTAAAAAATCATTCCCATTATTGGGGAGTGGGTCTCCCATAGTCTTTGCCTATGCCTTCCATTCAAAAGCTGCAAAAATTAGGACGGAGGAACTTGCAATGCTGGCAACATGGACCAAGGTCACCCTGGTGGTATAGTGTGGTGGAGGCTGAGGATAAGGAGAAGAGCAAAATACAGCTGAAATAAGGAAGCGTATACCCATGTGTGGGTGTGAAGAGGTGCATGGGAATACACCTCCCGAAATAACACAGTGGATTTGACTTTATGTTACTCTGCTGTCATTTGGTGGTGATGAGAAGTCTGGCCCCATCCAGCCCTTGGTCATTCTGATAAGGGTCAGCTTGTCAGCATTGTCAGTTGACAAGCGAGTGTGCTTATCTGTTATAATTCCCCCAGCGGCACTAAAAACACACTCCGATAAAACGCTAGCGGCAGGGCAGGCCAGGACCTCCAAGGCATACAGAGCGAGTTCATTCCAAGTGTCCAGCTTGGATATCCAATAATTAAAAGGCACAGAGGAATCATGGAGGACGCTGGTACGGTCGGCAAGGTACTCCCTCACCATCTTTTGAAACTTTCCACTCCTTGTGAGAGTACCCCGCGCCTCAGGGCCTGTAAGCTGGGTGGATCTCAGAAAACTGTCCCAGAACATTGACAGTGTTCCCCTGCCTCTGCTGGATTAGCGTTGCGTCTCTCTTGCCTGTACGCCTTGGTTGGGCAACGAACTGTGACCTGTGCCGCTAGCGTGTTCAGATGGGAATTTTTTTAACAGTTCTGCAGCAAGGGCCTTCTGGTACTGCCCCATTTTTGTAGACCTCTCCACCTCAGGAATAAGAGTGAAAGTTCTCCTTGTAGTGGGAGTTTAAAAGTGTCACCAACCAGTAATGACTGTCACCCAACATATTTACAATGCGAGGGTCACGGTTAAGGTAGCGTAACATAAAGTCAGTCATGCGTGCCAGACTGGTAACAGGCAAGATTTCCGTGTCCTCACCAAGATGACGACTGACCATGCTCTCCTCCTCCTCCTCCTCCTCCCCCCTGTCCTCAGGCCACCCATGCTGAACCGACGGTATGACAGTTGTACAGGTACTACCGTCTACAGCGCATGATACCAGCTCCTGTTCTTACTCCTCCTCCTCCTCCTCCTCTCCCTCATTGTCCCCCAATGCACATTGGGATGAGATGAGGCTGGGCTGTGTATAATCGCCCGCTATGGCTTCTTGATCCATCTCATCATACTCTGGCTGCAATGCCTCCTCTTTATTTCTCTGCAGAGAACGTTGCAAAAGACAGACAAGTGTAATGCTGACGCTAATTATGGTGTCATCGCCACTCACCATCTTGGTGGCCTCCTCAGAGTTTGTCAGGATGGTACATATGTCAGACATCCAGGTCCACTCCTGAGGTCTTGTGTGTGGAGTCTGAACTGAAAATCGACGGCCTTGTTGCAGCTGGTACTCCACAACTGCTCTCTTCTGCTCACAAATTCTTTACAACATGTGGAGGATAGAGTTCCAATGTGTGGGGACATCACACACCAGTTGGTGTGCCGGAAGCTGCAAACGCTGCTGCAACACAGCAAGGGCGTCGGAAGCTGTAGCCGACTTGCAAAAATGAGCTGACAGGCGGTGTTCTTTGACGAGCAGATCTGGCCACTCGGGGTACGATTTAAGAAACCGCTGAACCACAAGGTTAAGCACATGAGCCAGGCATGGTACGTGTGTGATCTCGCCTCGCCTCAGAGCCGCCACCAGGTTACCGCCATTGTCACACATGACCATGCCTGGATGTAGGTTCAGCGGTCTCAGCCACAGATCTGCCTGCTCTTTCACAGCTGTCCACAACTCACAAGAAGTGTGAGGTCTATCACCTAAGCTTATGAGCCTGTTGCCGCTTGGCTGAGGCAGTAATGTAGTGCTTCCAGCTTGTAACTGATGTGGTGATACCTGAGATGGAGATTAAACATGAGGAGGAGGATGATGCACAGGAGCTGTACACTGTGGGGGCAACTCTGAATGACATAGGGCCCGCAATCCTCTGTTATGATCTGCAACATAAACTATGGAATAGAATGGTAAAAGCTGTCCCTACAGTAAGGCTAAGCTGAATCCCTACGATGTAGCGGGCAGCCTGTTCCTTGTGAACAGACCCGCCTTCGTCCTCGGCTAGTCTGAACTGAGACCTATAGAATAAAGGGAGGGGTCCCTAAAAGAACTAAGGACTGGGACAAAAATGGGACACCACCTAACAGAAGTTGTTGCAGAGCAAAAAGACAAACTGACAAAAAGTACTAGAGGTCCCAGAGGACCAAGCAAACTGGACAGAGATAGGTACCGAAGCACCTGGTTAGAGAGACAGGCAAAAAACACTGAAGTCCAGCAAAGCCAGAAGGGAGGAGCTGGAATATATAGGCAGCTGGTCACGTGACCGCAAAACACAAGATTTCAAAAACTAACTGGAGGGTTCTAACATCCTCGGTGTGGGGAGGATGTGTTCCATCCCAAGGTCCGACTGGGTCCCAGCTTCCACTATGTTTACCCAGTGTGCCGTCAGGGAGATGTACCGTCCCTGACCGCAACCACTTGTCCACGTGTCCGTTGTCAGGTGGACTCTCCTAGTAACTGCGTTGTTGAGGGCACGGCAGATGTTTTGGGACACGTGCTTGTGTAGTGTGGGGATGGCACACCGGGCAAAATAGTGTCGGCTGGGGACCGAGTAACGAGGGACATCCACCGCCATAAGGTTGCGGAAGGATTCCGTCTCCACCAGCCTAAAAGGCAGCATTTCCAACGCAAGCAGTTGTGAAATGTGCGAATTTAGGACTGTGGCCTGTGGGGCGTTGGCTGCGAATTTGCGCTTTCATTCAAACCTCTGGGATATGGACAATTGAATGCTGCGGTGGGACGTGGACATGGACGTTGATGCTGTTTCTTGAGAAACTGCCATAACAAGTGAAGACTGAGAGGAGGGGGCATCTTTGCATACAGTATGGACAGGGGATTGCCTTGCACGCACAACAGGGGGTTCTATTACACGCACAACAGCAGAAGAAGCAGTGGCGACAACGGTTGATACTGGTCGTGGACCCTGGGGTTCGCCCCACAAAGTCGGGTGCTTTGCTGACATGTGCCTGATCATGCTGGTGGTGGTCAGGCTGGTAGTTTTGTCACCCCTGCTGATGCTGGCATGGCAGGTGCTACAAATGGCTTTTTTGGGGTTATCAGCAGAGTCTTTAAAAAAATTCCAGACTCTGGAAGACCTACTGGTTGTACTGGCAACGTCCCTCGTGTTGGTGTTACGGGGAACGGTTGCCCACCTTCTGTCTGCGGCCACCACACTGCTTCTTCCTGCCTGTTGGGGTACTCTGCCTCCCTCCCCCGGGGGGCTGCTGGCCACCCTCTGCATGTCCTCCTGCCACATTGGGTCAGTTACTAGTTTATCCACCACCTCCTCCTCTTCCACTTGGGCACCACGATCCTCCTCCTCACTTCCTGGCAATTGTTTCTCGTCATCATCCACCTCTTGTGACAAATTGCCAGCTTCCTGTGGCCATGGCTGTTCAAATATCTGGGCATCGCTACATGGGATATCCTCTTCCACCACTTCAAGCGGAGCAGGCGAGGGGCACAAATATGGAAATGGACCAGTGAGCAGCTCTTCAGAGTGTCCAAGTGTGGGATCAGTTGCTGTCTGACGACACTCGGCATGGTGGGAGGAAGGAGCATCAGGGTGAGGAGGAGTATGCGGTCGAGACTCACGGCTACTAAAACTTGACAGTGTGGAAGACAGACCGGAGGTGGTGGTGCCCAGATAACTGGAAGTATTATCTGCTATTCAATTAATAACCTGTTCACACTGATCAGTTCGCAATACTGGTGTTGTAGGGTGGTTCCCTAGTAATTCGGTCAAGAAGTGGGAACGAGAAGATGTGACTGTTGGTTGTGGCATATTTTCACCTTGGCCACGGCCCCGTCCTCTACACGTACCATCACCAAAACGTCCAGTTCCGCGTCCCTTGCCACACGCCTTGCTCATTGTAAATTAAGTAAAATGGCTTACACTCACACTATCAGTGGAAAAAGGGTAATAAAAAGGAGATTAAAACAGTGGAAGAGGAAAACCACAGTTCTATTTCTCTGGCCTACAACATAATCTTTTTAACAGATATATTTGTGACTGAACAGACAGGGAGACACTATTTTTTTTTTTTTACGTAAAATAGGCCAAAAGCTGGATAATACAGTTCTAATTTACTGGCGTATACCAGACTTTTTTTAATAGATATATTTGGGGCTGAACAGTCAGCAACACACTCAAACTGTTTTATTTATGTAAAAAAGACCCAAAAGTGGATAATACAGAGATTTGAACCGTGAAACTGCAAAACCACAATTATATTTTTCTGGCCTACACCAGAATCTTTCAAACAGATATATTTGTGTCTGAATAATCAGGGAGACACTATTACGTTTTTTTACGGCAAAAAATGGCAAAAACAGGATAATACAGAGATTTGACTGGTGGAACTGCAAAACCACAGTTTTATTTTTCTGGCCTACACCAGAATCTTTCAAACAGATATATTTGTGTCTGAACAATCAGGGAGACACTATTACTGTTTTTCTTTATGGAAAAATACCAAAAGCTGGATAATACAGAGATTTGACCCGTGGAACTGCAAAACCACAGTTATATTTTTCTGGCCTTCACCAGAATCTTTCAAACATATATATTTGTGTCTGAACAATCAGGGAGACACTATTACTGTTTTTCTTTACGGAAAAATTCCAAAAGCTGGATAATACAGAGATTAGAACTGTGGAACTGCAAAACCACAGTTATATTTTTCTGGCCTACACCAGACTCTTTTAAACAGATATATTTGTGTCTGAACAGTCACAGACACACTCAATTTTTTTTTTGAGGGGGGTTGGAATACCAAAAGGTTAATAAAATGCGTATTTGGACAGTCTGACTGAGGAAAAAAAAATACAAGATTTAGATGAAAAAAAAGAAAAAATTTTCCTGGCCCCTGAGACCGGGGTGATAAGCCTAGCAATTTGACAAACAGGAGCACACAGGACTGTAATGCAGCATTTGCTGGTATAACCACTGCATCTCCTATACAGCCTGCCTGCCTGCCTGCCTGATATCTGGGATGGATATTAGTCCTGAGCCTACACTAACTATTTTGGAGTATAAATCTCTCCCTAGCTCAGCAGCACTGACGCTACACTGGCTGATCCAGAGCGACTGTGTCCAAGATGGCGGCGCCCGGTTTTAAATACTCGAGGTGACGCTGTGCGGCCAGCCAATCACTGTAATGCCCACAAACAACATGGCTGCGGCATTACAGTGACTGGCTGGCAATCCCTGCATTTTCATTGGCTCTGTAAAGAGCGCCAAACGTGCAGGGCGGAGACCTGAGCTCCCACCCAAGTAACCCGGAAATGCTCGGTGCTCGCTGAACATCCCGAGTAGCGTGATGCTCGGGCGAGTACCGAGCAGTGTTGAGCATGCTCGCTCAACACTACCGAAGAGACAATTCACTATATGTAAAACTTTACCATGTTTATCGACCCGTTGATATTAATAATTCCATGACTTTTTCTTCTTGGTGTTGCAATGTCAATGATGAGGAATGTATATTTAGATGGCTAACACAAGAAACTATATCATAGCCATGTGCTTGAGCCCTTATCTTGCTATGATTTGCCATTAAACTAGCAAAGAACTGGTCGAGGATCAGTCTGTGCCAATTAATAACTGCGTGAAATGACTTTTGCATCCTGGTTGCATGTTTCTATAAATGAAGGTGAATAACTGCAGGTGAATGTCAACAGTCATATGTAGTGTTGAGCCACCCCCGTAGTGTTCGAGTTTGGTTAGGTTCGTCGAACACCCGTATGTTCGCCGAATTGTTCGTCGAACACCTTCGAACACCATTAAAACCAAAGGCAGGCAAACAAAAACACATAGAAACACATAGAAAACACCTTCAAAGGTGTCCAAAAGCTGAAAAACTGCTCAGAAGACTCAACTAACACATGGAAAAGTGACAAGTACATATAGTCATGTGAAAAGAAAAGAGGTGTAGGAGTAAAAGGAGAGGGAGACACAGATATAGGCATGTCATGCCCTTCTAAAACCAAAAAAGTGTGAAGCCGACACGGCAAGTCCGTTCCTGCCCATGAGACCTCCGTGTCGCCGGGTTTGTGCCATAGCCGCGGTGGACCCTGACGGCCAGCCCCCCTCTCCCAATACTGGTGCCCGTCCGCTGGTGGGTCGAGCGAGCCCCCCTGTGGTGGAGGCAGGTCTAATCTTTTTAATTTAAATTGTCTCTCTAATTTGAATGAGTACACTTTAAATCCTTTTACAAGGATCTATTGGAGGGCAAGTCTCATGCCAGCAGCCGCGGTAATTCCAGCTTCAGTAGCGTCCACTAAAGCTGCTGCAGTTAAAAAGCTTTTATAAGGATCGAGCTTGGCTGTCCACCGCAAGGCATCCTGCCGCCAGTCCCAGCCCCTGTGCCTTGGGGTGCCTCCCCGATGCTTTTCACTGAGTGTCCCGGGGGCCCGAACCATTTCCTTTGAAAAAATTAAGTGTCCAAACTACAGGTGGTGTAGCTTGCTTAACAGCTGGGATAATCCGCTGACTTGCAGACACTGCTACTAGGCACAAAGTATTTCCTGGGCTAGATGCAGTTAAAAATTTGTAATTAGATACTCTCGTTGGATGCCGAGAAAGCATTCCATAGAGTCTCCTGGCACGCCATATATTATTCTCTTAAAAAGCTTAGGGTAGGGGTCTAGGGGACCCTTTTATAGGCAAAATCACGGCCCTGTATCGCAATACGTCACCTAGAAGTGCTCTGCATTTGCTGATGATGTCCTAGTATATATCACTCAATCACATATATCCATCCCTGCTGTTATGGCTGAAATAGATCACTTTGTTACATGGTCAAATTTTAAAATCAATGCAGCGAAGTCTGAGGCCCTCGATGTCTCCCTCCCCAAATCCATACAGGATTCCATCCAGTCCAACTTTCCCTTTGCCTGGCCCTCACAGTGTATCAAATACTTAGGAATTCGTATTCATAGAGACCTCTCCTGTCTATGTTATCTTAATTTTGGGCCCTTTATTGAACAACTCCATACAGATCACGGTTGGCAAGTTAGAACTGTAAGATTCACTACGTGAACCACTGGTGTTTTGTGGAAAAGCACATGTACACTGTGTTCCAAATTATTATGCAAAAAGTGTTTAGGAGTGATAAGGTAAGAATTTTTTTGTTTGTCATTTAAACTCATTGATGGTGATGTGTGTCAGGGCTCTTTATATTACTGTAAGCAATTGCAGACATCTGTGCTAATTAGTTTGGCAGGTGTGTCCAATGAAAGGCAAGACTACTTAAGAAGGCTGTCCCACATTATTAAGCAGCCTACATTTTCTGCCAAAATGGGAAAGAAAAAGGATGTGTCGGCTGCTGAGAAGCAACAAATTGTGGAGTGTTTAGGTCAAGGCAAGAAACTTCATCCTGATCATCGCACAATCAAGAAGTATGTAGCTGATTAACAGTACACACGTGTGCGTGCTGATAAGGGAAAATTGAGGACTCTTTCCTACAGGCAATTACATCAGGTTAAAATAGCAACGGCAAAAAAGCCTTGACATAGCAGCAGACAAGTTTTTGAAGCTGCTGGTGCCTCCAACGTCCCCCGAACAGCAAGATGCAGGTCCTTCAGAGGTTTGCAGCTGTGCGTAAGCCATCCTGTCGACCTCCTCTATCCACTGTACACAAGCAGAAATGGCTCCAGTAGGCCAAACAATACATGAAGACTGACTTCAAAACTGTTTTGTTCACCGATGAGTGCCGTGCAACGCTCGATGGTCCAGATGGATGGAGTGGAGGATGGCTGGTTGATGGACACCCCATGCAAACACGGCTACGGCGCCAACAAGGAGGAGGTGGTGTAATGTTTTGGGCTGGAATCATGGGGAGAGAGATTGTCGGCCCCTTTAGGATCCCTGAAGGGGTAAAGATGAACTCCATAATGTATGTGGAGTTTCTCAAACAGCACTTCCTGCCATGGTTCAGGAAGAAGAACCATGTATTCCGCAGCAAGATCATTTTCATGCATGTTAATGCACCGTCTCATGCTGCACATAACACATCTGCATCTCTGGCTGATATGGGCAAAAAAGGCGATAAACTTATGGTGTGACCCCATGCTCCCCTGACCTCAACCCCATTGAGAACCTCTGGAGCATCATCAAAAGGAGTGTCTATGATGGCGGGAGGCAGTTCACATCTAAGCAACAGCTATGGGAGGGTATTCTGTCCTCATGCAAAACAATTGAAGAAGAAACCATCCAAAACCTGACAAATTCAATGGACGAGAGAGTTCAGAAGCTCCTTTCGAACAAGGGGTCCTATGTGCAAATGTAACATCACCTAGAATAAAGTTTTGAGTTGAAAACTGTTTGATTTCAGTTTTTTGTTCTTTATTAAAATGAAAAAGTTGATCGAAGAGTGTGGGGGATTTAAGAGTGTGGCAACCCAGTAGTTAGGATTATTTCGAATTCTGACAATCTGAGGGTCATGTTGCAGGTAGTTCAACAAGATGGCACTCATGTGTCTTGCGCATCTAGGAGTGCCAAAATTATTTTCCGGGCTAGATGCAGCTAAAAATTATTATTAATTTGAAAGCTGGTGGAGCTTAGTATAGATGGCCTAATAGAATCAGTACTGCAAACTGCTACAAGGCCCAAATTGTTTTCCAGCCAAGATACAGATAAACATGATTAGTAATTTTAAATCTGGTGGAGTTTAGTATAGATGGCCTAATAGAATCAGTACTGCACACTGCTACAAGGCCCAAATTATTTTCCAGCCAAGATACAGATAAACATGATTAGTAATTTTAAATGGATGACACAGGGGTAGAAAAGTCGTTTCGGATCCATTATTTCTTCATCTTTATGAACGTGAGTCTGTCTACATTATCAGTGGAGAGCCGCGTGCGCTTATCTGTCAGCACACCACCAGCAGCGCTGAACACACGTTCAGACAGAACGCTGGCTGCGGGGCATGACAAGATCTCCAAGGCGTAAGTGGCGAGCTCCGGCCATTTATCCAAATTAGAAGCCCAAAAAGAGCAAGGGTCCAGTGACACAGTCATGACTAGTGTTGAGCCACCCCCGTAGTGTTCGGGTTCGGTTCGGTTCGTCGAACACCGGGATGTTCGAGGAACTGTTCGTCGAACTGTTCGTCGAACACCTTAGAACACCATCGAACACCGTTAAAACCAATGGCAGGCAAACAAAAACACATAGGAACACATAGAAAACACCTTCAAAGGTGTCCAAAAGCTGACAAACTGCTCAGAAGACGCTTTCTTTAAAAAAGCCGGTCGGCAATTCAGCAGCGGCATACACCGGTACCCGACAATTTAGACATGAAGGAATAGAGCATCACACATAGATTAGATAGATAGAAACATGTCAGTCACATATATATGAAGTACAGTGACAGTGTTGCTTACTGTACTTGTCATTTAGTGTAAAGGATTTATTAAAAAATATAATAGTGTTTTCGTGCACCGTCTCTTTAAAAAAGCCGGCCGGCAATTCAGCAGCGGTACCCGACAATTTATAACAGACAGAATAGAGCTTCACACATAGATTAGATAGATAGAAACATGTCAGTCACATATATATGAAGTACTGTGACAGTGTTGCTTACTGTACTTGTCATTTACTGCAAAGGATTTATTAAAAAAAATAATAGTGTTTTCATGCACCGTCTCTTTAAAAAAGCCGGCCGGCAATTCAGCATCTGTACCCGACAATTTATAACAGACAGAATACAGCTTCACACATAGATTAGATAGATAGAAACATGTCAGTCACATATATAATAAGTACAGTGACAGTGTTGGTTACTGTACTTGTCATTTAGTATTAAAATAAAGGATTTATTATTAAAAAAAATTGGCGTGGGGTTCCCCGTAATTTTAGTCTCTAGCGGAGGTTAAGCAGACAGCTGGGGCAGATGTTTGAAGCCTGGGAAGGGGGTAATACCCACGGAGCTTCCCAGGCTACTAATATCAGCCCCCAGCTGAATACCTAGCCTTTACTAGCTATTAAAATGGAGGACCCCCCCAAAAAAATGACGTGGGGTCCCCCCTAATTTAATAGCTAGCAAAGGCTAGGCAGACAGCTGGGGGCTGATATTAATAGCCCAGGAAGGGAGCCATGAATATTGGCCCCCTCCCAGGCTAGAAACACCAGTCGTCAGCCGCCCCAGAAATGGCGCATCCATAGGATGCACCAATTCTGGCACTTAGCCTCGCTCTTCCACGCTGCCCTGGTGCGGTGGCAGGGGGTAATAGGGTTGGGGTTGATGTCAGCTTATAATGCCAGCTGACATCAAGCCCAGGTTAGTAATGGAGAGGCGTCTATAAGACACCCCCATTACTAACCCCATAGTCAAAGTTAAAAAAAAAACACAAACACCCAGAATAAAGTCCTTTAATTGAAATAAACACACAATTCTTTATTGTTCTAAATTAAACCATACTTACCATCACGCCCATTCCAGCTGAAGCCAACGATCTCCTGCAATAAAAGAAAAATAATAAAGCAACCTCATCCTTACCTTTCCATGGTTCCCAGGACAGCTTCAGCTCTGCTACATCGAGATGACAGGCTGGACCTGCAGAACGCTGCCATCCAGCCTGTCATCCCGCAGACACTGAGAAGCGCAGGCATGCTTGCGCTCCTCAGTGTCTGACTGTGACGGCATCCAGATGAGCCGACAATGAACTCGGCTCACCTCATGTACATCACTGACAGCGTGGGAAAATTCTCCTGCACTCAGCGCTTCAGCGTGAGAATTTTCCCACGCTGTCAGTGACGTGCATGAGGTGAGCCGAGTTCATTGGACATGACCTCGGCTCATCTGGATGCCGTCACAGCCAGACACTGAGTAGCGCAAGCAAGCCTGCGCTTCTCAGTGTCTGCGGGATGACAGGCTGGATGGCAGCGTTCTGCTGCGGTCCAGCCTGTCATCTCGATGTAGCAGAGATGAAGCTGTCGTGGGAGCCATGGAAAGGTAAGGATGTTGCTTTATTATTTTACTTTTATTGCAGAAGATCATTGGCTTCAGCTGGAATGGGCGTGGCGGTAAGTATGGTTTAATTTAGAACAATAAAGAATTGTGTGTTTATTTCAATTAAAGGACTTTTTTCTGGGTGTTTGTGTTTTTTTTAAATACTTTACTAGAAATTCATGGTGGTCATGTCTAATATTGGCGTGACCCCATGAATTTCGGGCTTAGGGCCAGCTGATAATGCCAAGCTGGCCTTAACCCCTTTATTACCCAGTGAGCCACCGCACCAGGGCCCTGGATGAGTTGGGTACAGCGCCAGAAGATGGCGCTTCTATGAACGCGCCATTTTCCGGGGCGGCTGCGGACTGCAATTTGCAGCGGGTGGGGCCCAGAAAGCTTGGGCCTCCCTGCGCTGCAGATTCCAGCCCCCAGCTGCCTAGTTGTACCTGGCTGGACACAAAAATAGGGCGAAGCTCCACATATTTTTTTTTTAAATTCATGAAATTCATGGAATAATTAAGAAAAAAAGGGCTTCCCTATATTGTTGTGTCCAGCTAGGTACAAATAGGCAGCTGGTGGTTGGGAGCAGCCCGTTCCTGCCTGCTGTACCTGACTGGACACAAATATAGGGCGAAGCCCTACATCAATTTTTTTTTCATTATTTCATGAATTTCCTGAAATAATTAAAAAAAAATTGATGTGGGGCTTCGCCCTATATTTGTGTCCAGTCAGGTACAGCAGGCAGGAACGGGCTGCCCCCAACCACCAGCTGCCTATTTGTACCTGGCCAGACACAACAATATAGGGAAGCCCTTTTTTAAAAAAATTATTTCATGAAATAATTAAAAAAAAATTGACGTGGGGCTTCGCACTATATTTGTGTCCAGCCAGGTACAGCAGGCAGGGACGGGCTGCCCCCAACCACCAGCTGCCTATTTGTACCTGGTTGGACACAACAATATAGGGAAGCCCTTTTTTTCTTAATTATTCCATGAATTTCATGAAATAATTAAAAAAAAAAATGCGTGGGGCTTCGCCCTATTTTTGTGCCCAGCCAGGTACAACTAGGCAGCTGGGAGCTGGAATCCGCAGCGCAGGGAGGCCCAAGCTTTCTGGGCCCCACCCGCTGCAAATTGCAGTCCGCAGCCGCCCCAGAAAATGGCGCGTTCATAGAAGCGCCATCTTCTGGCGCTGTACCCAACTCATCCAGGGCCCTGGTGCGGTGGCTCACTGGGTAATAAAGGGGTTAAGGCCAGCTTGGCATTATCAGCTGGCCCTAAGCCCGAAATTCATGGGGTCACGCCAATATTAGACATGACCACCATGAATTTCTAGTAAAGTATTTAAAAAAACACAACACCCAGAATAAAGTCCTTTAATTGAAATAAACACACAATTCTTTATTGTTCTAAATTAAACCATACTTACGTCACGCCCATTCCAGCTGAAGCCAATGTCTTCTGCAATAAAAGTAAAATAATTAAGCAACCTCATCCTTACCTTTCCATGGTTCCCACGACAGCTTCAGCTCTGCTACATCGAGATGACAGGCTGGACCGCAGCAGAACGCTGCCATCCAGCCTGTCATCCCGCGGACACTCAGAAGCCCCGGCATGCTTGCGCTCCTCAGTGTCTCGCTGTGACGGCATAAAGATGAGACAAGCTCATGTCCAATGAACTCGGCGCACCTCATGCACGTCACTGACAGCGTGGGAGAATTCTCCTGCACTCAGCACTTCAGCGTGAAAATTCTCCCACGCTGTCAGTGACGTACATGAGGTCAGCTGAGTTCATTGGACATGAATGAGCTCACCTCATGCACATCACTGACAGCGTGGGAAAATTCTCACGCTGAAGCGCTGAGTGCAGGAGAATTTTCCCACGCTGTCAGTGACGTGCATGAGGTGAGCTCATTCATGTCCAATGATCTCAGCTCACCTCATGCACGTCACTGACAGCGTGGGAAAATTCTCCTGCACTCAGCGCTACAGCGTGAGAATTCTCCCATGCTGTCAGTGACGTGCATGAGGTGAGCTCATTCATGTCCAATGAACTCAGCTGACCTCATGCACGTCACTGACAGCGTGGGAGAATTCTCACGCTGAAGTGCTGAGTGCAGGAGAATTTTCCCACGCTGTCAGTGACGTGCATGAGGTGCGCCGAGTTCATTGGACATGAACTCGTCTCATCTTTATGCCGTCACAGCCAGACACTGCAGAGCGCAAGCATGCCTGCGCTTCTCAGTGTCTGCGGGATGACAGGCTGGATGGCAGTGTTCTGCTGCGGTCCAGCCTGTTATCTCGATGTAGCAGAGCTGAAGCTGTCGTGGGAACCATGGAAAGGTAAGGATGAGGTTGCTTTATTATTTTTATTTTATTGCAGGAGATCGTTGGCTTCAGCTGGAATGGGCGTGACGGTAAGTATGGTTTAATTTAGAACAATAAAGGAATGTGTCTTTATTTCAATTAAAGGACTTTATTCTGGGTGTTTGTGTTTTCTTTTAACTTTGACTATGGGGTTAGTAATGGGGGTGTCTTATAGACGCCTCTCCATTACTAACCTGGGCTTAATGTCAGCTGGCATTATAAGCTGACATCAACCCCAACCCTATTACCCCCTGCCACCGCACCAGGGCAGCGTGGAAGAGCGAGGCTAAGTGCCAGAATTGGCGCATCCTATGGATGCCCCATTTCTGGGGCGGCTGACGGCTGGTGTTTCTAGCCTGGGAGGGGGCCAATATTCATGGCTCCCTTCCTGGGCTATTAATATCAGCCCCCAGCTGTCTGCCTAGCCTTTGCTAGCTATTAAATTAGGGGGGACCCCACGTCATTTTTTTGGGGGGGGGTCCTCCAATTTAATAGCTAGTAAAGGCTAGGTATTCAGCTGGGGGCTGATATTAGTAGCCTGGGAAGCTCCGTGGGTATTACCCCCTTCCCAGGCTTCAAACATCTGCCCCAGCTGTCTGCTTAACCTCCGCTAGAGACTAAAATTATGGGGAACCCCACGCCAATTTTTTTTAATAAAAAATCCTTTATTTTAATACTAAATGACAAGTACAGTAACCAACACTGTCACTGTACTTATTATATATGTGACTGACATGTTTCTATCTATCTAATCTATGTGTGAAGCTCTATTCTGTCTGTTATAAATTGTCGGGTACCGCTGCTGAATTGCCGGCCGGCTTTTTTAAAGAGACGGTGCACGAAAACACTATTATATTTTTTAATAAATCCTTTACACTAAATGACAAGTACAGTAAGCAACACTGTCACTGTACTTCGTATATATGTGGCTGACATGTTTCTATCTATCTAATCTATGTGTGATTCTCTATTCCTTCTATTCTAAATTGTCGGGTACAGATGCTGAATTGCCAGCCGGCTTTTTTAAAGAGACGGTGCATGAAAACACTATTATTTTTTTTGATAAATCCTTTACACTAAATGACAAGTACAGTAAGCAACACTGTCACTGTGCTTCTTATATGTGTGACTGACATGTTTCTATCTATCTAATCTATGTGTGAAGCTCTATTCTTTCGGTTCTAAATTGTCGGGTACCGGTGTATGCCGCTGCTGAATTGCCGGCTTTTCATGTTTCACTGTGAGCACTGTTCCCATCGATTTGGGCAATCACTGTAATGCCACAATCACCATGGCTGTGGCAATACAGTGAGTGGCAGACAATCCCTGCATGATTGGTGCTCTAAATGGCGCCAGACATGCAGGACACGCTTTTGGTGCACGAACAGTTATCGAACATAACCTCGAACAGCCGAATTTTTTTGCAAATCGTTCGGGTTCGTCGAACAACTCGAACACCACCCAAAACAGCTCGAATTTGAGATTGGCGAACAGTTCTAGTCGAACACTGCTCATCTCTAGTCATGACTTCAATGTTTACTTGGAGATACTCCTGTACCATCATCTCTAGGCGTTGACTATGTGTCAGACTTCTTGTCTCCTGTGGCCTTGCAAAGGATGGGCTAAAAAAGTGGTGAAATGATTCCGCAAAATTGATGTTACCAGCAGATACTGTGTTTCTGTTACGTGTTGAGTGCTGAACACTCGACGGTCCCACGGTTGGCAAGTTGGAACTGTGAGATTCACTAAATGCACCACTAGTGTTTTGTGGAAAAGCACATGTAAGATTCTGCAACAGTCTCTGCTGATACTCCTGAATGCGTGCATCTCTTTCCATGGCAGGAATAATTTCTGCAAATTTACTTTTGTACCGGGGATCTAACAGTGTGGCAACCCAGTAGTCAGGATTATTTCTAATTCTCACAATTCGAGGGTCATGTTGCAGGTAGTGCAGCAAGAAGGCACTCATGTGTCTTGCGCATTCAGGAGCACCAAGTCTCTGTTGTGTTGGTGGCGAGGTAACAATCATGCTTCCTTCCTCCGCCCTCTCCCCCCAACCTCGCACAACAGAAATATGATCAAGGTCTCCCTCATCTGATGAGTCTTCCATTAGTTTGTCCTCCACTTCTTCCTGGGCTCCTGCACCTTCCTCACTAGTTTGGCTGCTACTATGTGCCCTGGTAAAACCATCTCCCCCACCCTCACATGCCTGCCGCCTTGGTGCTGCCGACCGTCTGGACCTTGCAGATGTTAGCCCTTCCGCATACAACTCCTCCTCCTCTACTTCCTCCACCTCCTCTTGTGCCACTACCTGACTCTGAATTCTGTTTAACATGTGCTCCAGCATGTAAATCACCGGAATAGTCATGCTGATAATGGCATCGTCAGCACTAAACATCTTCGTCGCCATTTCAAAACTGTGCAGAAGGGTGCATAGGTAGGTCCCTGATCTGAGACCACTCCTCCAGTGTGATTTTCCCCACCTCTGGATCTCGTTGGCCCAGGCTATACTTCAGAACGTATTGCACCAGGGCTTGTCGGTGCTGCCACAGTCGCTGCAACATGTGCAGAGTTGAATTCCACTTGGTAGGCACATCGCATTTTAGCCTGTGAAGTGGCAGGCCCAACGCCTTCTGCAGAAGGCCATCTAGTGCGGGAAAGTGGGCTAAAAATTGCTGGACAACCAGGTTCTACATGTGAGCCATACAAGGCATGTGTGTGACATTGCCCCGGCGAAGGGCGGCACCCAGGTTTGCAGCATTGTCGCACACGGAATTCCCTGGTTGCAGGTCCAGTGGAGACAACCATTCATGAAACTGGTTCTCCAGAGCTGACCACAACTCCTCAGCTGTGTGACTCACATTTCCCAGACATTTCAAAGTAAAAACCACCTGATGACGTTGAGCCCTACTGCCAGCATAGTAAGGAGGTGTGCAGGATCCCTTCTGCACAGTTAGGAAGCTTGTGGCATGACCAGACAGGCTGTGGGTGCAGGTGGAGGACCGAGAGGAGGTTGAGGAGGCAAAAGCAGTGGAGGAACTTTGAGATAAAGAGGATTGACGCACAACTCGTGGGGACGGCAATACTTGGACAGCAGCCCTTTGTCCTGCTGTCACCATAGTTACCAGTGCCCAGTCAGCGACATGTAACGCCCCTGTCCATGCCTACTCGTCCAAGCGTCTGTTGTGAATTGCACCCTGTCACACACAGAGTTTCTCAAAGAGGCGGTGATGTTGTGTGCGACATGCTGGTGGAGCACAGGCACACCTTTCTTTGAGAAGTAGTGCCGACTGGGCATCTGGTACTGGGGCACTGCGACGGACATAAGGTCTCGAAAATCCTCTGTGTCCACCAGGAGGAAAGGCAGCATTTCTGTAGCCAAGAGCTTGCAGATGGTGAAATTCAACCTCTTAGCTTTCTCATGGCTAGGACGAAATGGTCTTTTACTTGTCCACATCTGAGGGACCGAGGGCTGGCTGTTGTGCTTAGACGGGGTTGAGAAGGGTGTCCCCAGCAAACTGCCGGTCTGTGAGGAAAGTGCAGGCGGACATGTTAGGTTGCCTTGATCCTCCAAAGGTGGTGCTATCGATGTCGGACAGCGCTGAACACCAGCTGGTGTTTCCACCTCCAAAGAAAATGATGACAAGCCAATCACACTGGCTGTTGCGGGTAAAGAGGTGGCAGGTCTGCATACCAAAACAGGTCTGACTGCTGTCCCCCCAGTCACAGAGGATGAAGAGGCTGTGGATGCACAAGATGTGGCAGACGGTGGTTGGCCCGGCCGGCTAGGCCGCATTGTAGCACAGTGAGCTTCCCACTGCAACTTATGCTTCATATCCATGTGCCGGTTCATGCATGAAGTACTCAAACTATGTATTTTTGGCCTCTACTTAGCTTTTGCTGACAAATGTTACAGATAACACGAGTTGGGTCATCCTTATCGATCTGAAAAAATGCCCAGGCTATGCAAGGCTTAGCACCCATGCGACCTGAAGAGCCACCACGACTTGTGGTCAGAGGCAGAGTTGTGTTTGAGGATGCAGTTGTTGACATGCTTCCAGTACTACGTCTCTATCCAGGAAGGCGCAACCTGACCTCGTCATCACTAGCATCCTCCTCCACCTCCTCTGCTGACCTCATCTCTTGGCTGACTGTGGGTTGACAGTAAGTGGGATCTCCAACCTCGTCATCATCACCCTGTGTGTTATCACATCCGTCGTCCTCAGAGCTAACCTCTTCCTGCCCCGACAAAAAACTAAAGTTGTCGCTCCAATCAGGTATTTGAGTCTCATCATCGTCTTCCTCATTGTCTCCACCAACAGGAGTTACAGTTTGGGAACGAGGGTCTACATTATGGTCAGAACCTTCTGCGTTTGGTCCTGGATCCGACTCATAAAGATTCTGGGCATCAGTGCAGATCATTTCCTCGTCTGGATTCACAGAAACTCTGGAGCCGACCTCTGATTCCCAGGCTATAGTATGAGTAAACAGCTCTGCAGACTCAACCATCTGTTCTACCCCATACTCAGACGGGCAGCTGGAGACTTGGGAGCTGTGAGGAACAAAGTGCGATTGGGGTGACACCTCTGAGGACTGGAGTATTTGTGATGTTGAAGTTGAGGTGGAGGAGAGCCCACTTAAAGGAGCACTTGATATCCGTTGAAGCACCTGCTGTTTTTGTGCCTCATCTGGAATTTGTAGCGATTGGTGTGGCCATAAGAAAGGGATCTTATCACATTGTCCGCTAAAAGAAGTAGACATCTTAGTTTGGCTGGAAGATGGTCTTTCTTCTGCAGATGTTACTGTTGCTTTAACACCTACCCCACGGACACAACCTTTATTTCCCTTCCCAACACGCCTATTCCCCTTTCCACCAGCAGCAGGCCTTTTTCCACTCATTTTGGTGGTTAACTAATTGACAACTCTGGAGTTGTTTGCACAAAAAACAATGGATGGGAACCGAGCAGAGCTGAGTGGCCAAACTGTGGTATTAGCCCAAAAGTATTGGCTGGGTTAGATGCAGATAAAAGTTATATTGAATTTGTAACCTGGTGGAGGTTAGTATAGATGGACTAATAGAACAAGACCCACACACTGCTACAAGCCGAAATATTTTTTCAGAGCTAGATGCAGATAAAAATTATATTGAATTTGAAACCTGGTGGAGGTTAGTATAGATGGACTAATAGAACAAGTCCCACACACTGCTACAAGCCGAAATCTTTTTTCAGAGCTAGATGCAGATAAAAATTATATTGAATTTGCAACCTGGTGGAGGTTAGTATAGATGGACTAATAGAACAAGTCCCACACACTGCTACAAGCCCAAATATTTTTCAGAGCTAGATGCAGATAAAAATTATATTGAATTTGCAACCTGGTGGAGGTTAGTATAGATGGACTAATAGAACAAGTCCCACACACTGCTACAAGCCGAAGCCAAAATCTTTTTTCAGAGCTAGATGCAGATAAAAATTATTTTGAATTTGCCACCTGGTGGAGGTTAGTATAGATGGACTAATAGAACAAGTCCCACACACTGCTACAAGCCCAAATATTTTTTCAGAGCTAGATGCAGATAAAAATTATATTGAATTTGCAACCTGGTGGAGGTTAGTATAGATGGACTAATAGAACAAGTCCCACACACTGCTACAAGCCCAAATATTTTTTCAGAGCTAGATGCAGATAAAAATTATTTTGAATTTGCAACCTGGTGGAGGTTAGTATAGATGGACTAATAGAACAAGTCCCACACACTGCTACAAGCCGAAATATTTTTTCAGAGCTAGATGCAGATAAAAATTATATTGAGTTTGCAACCTGGTGAAGGTTAGTATAGATGGACTAATAGAATGATGCTATGCCCAAAAGGTTTTACTTCACTAGGTACAGTAAAAAAAATTGTATTCTATACACAGGTGGTGTAGCTTGCAACACAGATAGGCTACTCCACTGACTAACACACACTGCAAGAGGCCAAAAAGGATTTGCTTTGCTAGATTTAGCCAAATGCTGTGAAAAAAACTTGCACAGCACTGGCACACACCTGCCTGGCAAAAAGTGATAGGAACTGATGTAACCTAGCCCTCAAAAGGACTGCAATTACAATTAGTCTTTACTAGAGATGAGCTTTGTTCGACTCGAACTGTTCGCCAATCTCAAATTCGAGCTGTTTTGGGCGGTGTTCGAGCCGTTCGGTTATGTTATGTTCGATAACTGTTCGTGCACCAAAATCATAACTGGATTTTTTCTCAGTAATGATGAAAATTAATGTTAATACGCAGTTTGAGTGTACAGCGGGGCGGGGGGAGGGGCAGGGGATGGATCTCTGTAGGAATAATGAAGATCTCCATTTTTTTTTCTCTTTCCCGCATTTACAGTGGGGAGGTGCTATCTGTCAGCCTATCAGCAGCGCACACACGGAGCGAAGTGTTTTTTTTCACACAAGCAAGGGCATGTGTCATTGGCAGTGTATGTCAAATGTCCTTGCCCTATAAGACTCAGCCATTTTCCCCGTCGCCACCATTTTCTCACTGCTGCAGCTGCGTGTTAGACGGCACCTCTGTTGCTGTGTGCGCTTTACCTTGTTAATTTCAAGCCAATTTTCGCACAGATCTACAGATAGCTTGGGAGTAGGGAATAGTTGTGATTGCAGTCCTTTTAAGGACTACGTTACATCATTTCATACGACTTTTATCAGGCAGGTCTGTGCTCTTAAATAGATAGGTTGGGAGTAAAGACTAATTGTAATTGCAGTCCTTTTCAGAGCTAGGTTGCATCAGTTCCTATCACTTTTTGCCAGGCAGGTCTGTGCCAGTGCTGTGCAAGTTTTTTTCACAGCATTTGGCTGAATCTATCAAAGCTAATCCTTTTTGGCCTATTGCAGAGTGTGTTAGTCAGTGGAGTAGCCTATCTGTGTTGCAAGATACACCACCTGTGTATAGAATACCAATTTTTTTACTGCACCTAGTGAAGTAAAACCTTTTGGGCATAGCATCATTCTATTAGTCCATCTATACTGACCTCCATAAGGTTGCAAAAATTTTTTTCTGCATCTAGCTCTGAAAAAATATTTGGCCTTCTACCTGTGTGTGGGACTTGTTCTATTAGTCCATCTATACTGACCTCCATCAGGTTGCAAACTGAATATAATTTTTTTCTGCATCTACCTCTGAAAAAATATTTGGGCTTCTAGCTGTGTGTGGGACTTGTTCTATTAGTCCATCTATACTGACCTCCATCACGTTGCAAATTGAATATAATTTTTTCCTGCATCTAGCTCTGAAAAAATATTTGGCCTTCTAGCTGTGTGTAGGACTTGTTCTATTAGTCTATCTATACTGACCTCCATCAGGTTGCAAACTGAATATAATTTTTTTCTGCATCTACCTCTGAAAAAATATTTGGCTTTCTAGCATTGTGTGGGACTTTCTCTATTAGTCCATCTATACTGACCTCCATCAGGTTGCAAATTAAAAATAATTTTTATCTGTATCTAGCTCTGAAAAAATATTTGGCCTTCTAGCAGTGTGTGGGACTTTCTCTATTAGTCCATCTATACTGACCTCCATCAGGTTGCAAATTCAAAATAATTTTTATCTGCATCTAGCTCTGAAAAAATATTTGGCCTTCTAGCAGTGTGTGGGACTTTCTCTATTAGTCCATCTATACTGACCTCCATCAGGTTGCAAATTAAAAATAATTTTTTTCTGCATCTAGCTCTGAAAAAATATTTGGCCTTCTAGCAGTGTGTGGGACTTTCTCTATTAGTCCATCTATACTGACCTCCATCAGGTTGCAAATTCAAAATAATTTTTGGTCTGCATCTAGCTCTGAAAAAATATTTGGCCTTCTAGCAGTGTGTGGGACTTTCTCTATTAGTCCATCTATACTGACCTCCATCAGGTTGCAAATGAAAAATAATTTTTATCTGCATCTAGCTCTGAAAAAATATTTGGCCTTCTAGCAGTGTGTGGGACTTTCTCTATTAGTCCATCTATACTGACCTCCATCAGGTTGCAAATGAAAAATTATTTTTATCTGCATCTAGCTCTGAAAAAATATTTGGCCTTCTAGCAGTGTGTGGGACTTTCTTTGTTAGTCCATCTATACTGACCTCCATCAGGTTGCAAATTAAAAATAATTTTTATCTGCATCTAGGTCTGTAAAAATATTTGGCCTTCTAGCAGTATGTGGGACTTGTTCTATTAGTCCATCTATACTGACCTCCACCAGGTTGAAAATTGAATATAATTTTTTTCTGCATCTAGCTCTGAAAAAATATTTGGCCTTCTAGCAGTATGTGGGACTTTCTCTATTAGTCCATCTATACTGACCTCCATCAGGTTGCAAATTCAAAATAATTTTTTGTCTGCATCTAGCTCTGAAAAAATATTTGGCCTTCTAGCAGTGTGTGGGACTTTCTCTATGAGTCCATCTATACTGACCTCCATCAGGTAGCAAATTAAAAATAATTTTTATCTGCATCTAGCTCTGAAAAAATATTTGGCCTTCTAGCAGTGTGTGGGACTTTCTCTATTAGTCCATCTATACTGACCTCCATCAGGTTGCAAATTAAAAATAATTTTTTTCTGCATCTAGCTCTGAAAAAATATTTGGCCTTCTAGCAGTGTGTGGGACTTGTTCTATTAGTCCATCTATACTGACCTCCATCAGGTTGCAAATGAAAAATAATTTTTATCTGCATCTAGCTCTGAAAAAATATTTGGCCTTCTAGCAGTGTGTGGGACTTTCTCTATTAGTCCATCTATACTGACCTCCATCAGGTTGCAAATGAAAAATTATTTTTATCTGCATCTAGCTCTGAAAAATATTTGGCCTTCTAGCAGTGTGTGGGACTTTCTTTGTTAGTCCATCTATACTGACCTCCATCAGGTTGCAAATTAAAAATAATTTTTATCTGCATCTAGGTCTGTAAAAATATTTGGCCTTCTAGCAGTATGTGGGACTTGTTCTATTAGTCCATCTATACTGACCTCCACCAGGTTGAAAATTGAATATAATTTTTTTCTGCATCTAGCTCTGAAAAAATATTTGGCCTTCTAGCAGTATGTGGGACTTTCTCTATTAGTCCATCTATACTGACCTCCATCAGGTTGCAAATTCAAAATAATTTTTTGTCTGCATCTAGCTCTGAAAAAATATTTGGCCTTCTAGCAGTGTGTGGGACTTTCTCTATGAGTCCATCTATACTGACCTCCATCAGGTAGCAAATTAAAAATAATTTTTATCTGCATCTAGCTCTGAAAAAATATTTGGCCTTCTAGCAGTGTGTGGGACTTTCTCTATTAGTCCATCTATACTGACCTCCATCAGGTTGCAAATTAAAAATAATTTTTTTCTGCATCTAGCTCTGAAAAAATATTTGGCCTTCTAGCAGTGTGTGGGACTTGTTCTATTAGTCCATCTATACTGACCTCCATCAGGTTGCAAATGAAAAATAATTTTTATCTGCATCTAGCTCTGAAAAAATATTTGGCCTTCTAGCAGTGTGTGGGACTTTCTCTATTAGTCCATCTATACTGACCTCCATCAGGTTGCAAATTAAAAATAATTTTTATCTGCATCTAGCTCGGAAAAAATATTTGGCCTTCTAGCAGTGTGTGGGACTTGTTCTATTAGTCCATCTATACTGACCTCCATCAGGTTGCAAATTGAATATAATTTTTTTCTGCATCTAGCTCTGAAAAAAGATTTGGCCTTCTAGCAGTGTGTGGGACTTTCTCTATTAGTCCATCTATACTGACCTCCATCAGGTTGCAAATTCAAAATAATTTTTGGTCTGCATCTAGCTCTGAAAAAATATTTGGCCTTCTAGCAGTGTGTGGGACTTTCTCTATTAGTCCATCTATACTGACCTCCATCAGGTTGCAAATGAAAAATAATTTTTATCTGCATCTAGCTCTGAAAAAATATTTGGCCTTCTAGCAGTGTGTGGGACTTTCTCTATTAGTCCATCTATACTGACCTCCATCAGGTTGCAAATGAAAAATTATTTTTATCTGCATCTAGCTCTGAAAAAATATTTGGCCTTCTAGCAGTGTGTGGGACTTTCTTTGTTAGTCCATCTGTACTGACCTCCATCAGGTTGCAAATTAAAAATAATTTTTATCTGCATCTAGGTCTGAAAAAATATTTGGCCTTCTAGCAGTATGTGGGACTTGTTCTATTAGTCCATCTATACTGACCTCCACCAGGTTGCAAATTGAATATAATTTTTTTCTGCATCTAGCTCTGAAAAAATATTTGGCCTTCTAGCAGTGTGTGGGACTTTCTCTATTAGTCCATCTATACTGATCTCCATCAGGTTGCAAATTCAAAAAAAATTTTTGTCAGCATCTAGCTCTGAAAAAATATTTGGCCTTCTAGCAGTGTGTGGGACTTTCTCTATTAGTCCATCTATACTGACCTCCATCAGGTAGCAAATTCAAAATAATTTTTTGTCTGCATCTAGCTCTGAAAAAATATTTGGCCTTCTAGCAGTTTGTGGGACTTTCTCTATTAGTCCATCTATACTGACCTCCATCAGGTTGCAAATTAAAAATAATTTTTATCTGCATCTATCTCGGAAAAAATATTTGGACTTCTAGCAGTGTGTGGGACTTTTTCTATTAGTCCATCTATACTGACCTCCATCAGGTTGCAAATGAAAAATATTTTTTATCTGCATCTAGCTCTGAAAAAATATTTGGCCTTCTAGCAGTGTGTGGGACTTTCTCTATTAGTCCATCTATACTGACCTCCATCAGGTTGCAAACTAAAAATAATTTTTATCTGCATCAAGCTCTGAAAAAATATTTGGCCTTCTAGCAGTGTGTGGGACTTTCTCTATTAGTCCATCTATACTGACCTCCATCAGGTTGCAAATTAAAAATAATTTTTATCTGCATCTAGGTCTGAAAAAATATTTGGCCTTCTAGCAGTGTGTGGGACTTGTTCTATTAGTCCATCTATACTGACCTCCATCAGGTTGCAAATTGAATATAATTTTTTTCTGCATCTAGCTCTGAAAAAATATTTGGCCTTCTAGCAGTGTGTGGGACTTTCTCTATTAGTCCATCTATACTGACCTCCATCAGGTTGCAAATGAGAAATAATTTTTATCTGCATCTAGCTCAGAAAAAATATTTGGCCTTCTAGCAGTGTGTGGGACTTTCTCTATTAGTCCATCTATACTGACCTCCATCAGGTTGCAAATTAAAAATAATTTTTTTCTGCATCTAGCTCTGAAAAAATATTTGGGCTTCTAGCAGTGTGTGGGACTCATTGTATTAGGTCATCTATACCAAGCTCCACCAGCTTTTAAATTAATAACAATTTTTAGCTGCATCTAGCCCTGAAAATAATTTTTCTTCCCAATAGTGCTAGCAATAGAAATATGGGGCGCGCGCCTGGCTTACAAAAATATACGCTTCATAACCAAAAACACCAGCCTAGTGCACTGCATTAATAAGATGGCATCATCGTCTCTCCCAGTGCTAGGCCTACTACCCAGGCTAGCATTCCTGTGCCTAAAACACAATGTATGGGTCCGCGCTAGCCACTATGCTGAGGGGTCTAAAGCTGCTGCTAATGCTTTATAACAATTCAATTGGCAGATTTTCACAGAGCTCTTCCACAACGCCCACCCATCGGGCAACAGTTGCCCACCTTCCCTATGGGATCTAGTGGCGAATAGTTGATGCCATTAATCAGAGCGTCAGTTGCCCCGTCGACGTGGCAAGCATATGGTAAGGCATGGGAAGAGTGGACACGACTAGTAGCAAGCAGACGGGTTGACCAATGTGAACAAGCCAGATCACAAGTCACCATAGAATTTCTCCACCAGCTAATTATGAGGGGCATATCAGGGGCATCAGCGCAGCGGTGTCTGACCGGAGTAGCATTTCACTTCCAACTGCTGAATTGGGGAGATGTGACAAAGGTTCATCATCAGACAATCCATAAAAGGGTGGAAAAGGGGTCAGCCAAGTCAGGAGTGTAGACGTCCCGTCCCGTGTCACTAAAACTGATTTCTCACATCATATCCCTAACACCATTAACATGACACTCACAATTTGAAGCAACACTACTGTCTACTGCATTTGTGATCACCTTCTTCGGGGCGCTATGCATAAGCGAATTAGTCCCTCAATCCCAAATTACCACTAGTGGAAGCTTATTACACCAGGACGTAGTCATAGCCAATAATGCAATACAGATTGAAAACGGTTCCAGCGGGCAGGGGCACTTGGGTACTTCTACAACCCACAAACGGTGCACTGAGTCAGGTAACAATAGTAAAAACATATCTAACCATCAGATCACAAAGTAATTTCTTCCTATCACACATTGATGGAATGCCATTATCAAGATATCAGTTCCAAGCTATATTTAATAAATGCATAACATCGGCAGGGAACCACCCCAAAGATTACGGGACACACTCATTCCGCATAGGCGCGGCCACGGAAGCAGCAAGAGCAGGACTGTCAGAAATGGAAGTTCAGAGGATAGGGAGATGGCGATCCACGTGTTTGGCAAGATACATAAGACCGGACTTGTTATCCTAACGTGGTTTGTTTCTTTTACAGGTGACGCTAAGCCAACAGTGTGGGTGATAGGCCACTCGTATATGTATTGGGCAGAAAAAAGGGCAAAAGTCTGCCCAGGCGGGAGGAAATTAGAGTTTCATAACACATATTTCAACTAGAGAGGTATTAGAGGCCTGCTATGGCCACAGGTACTAATGGAGGTAATCAAGGTAGGGAGAGAGGCAAGATGTCCGGTCATCTTAGTTATACAGGCCGGGGGAAACAACCTAGGTCATCACAACAGCGCATAACTAATGGCAATAATGAAACTAGACACTGAGCGCTTCAGAGAATTTTTCACAAAACTAGCTATAGTATGGTCAGAGATTGTGCCGATAGCGGTATGGCAAGGTGCGCGAGACATCACGGCCATCGAACGGACAAGGCGGGTAATAAATATTCGGATGGCAAAATTTAGAAGAGACAGAGGCGGTGTAATGGTACGACACCGACAACTGGAAGGAGATAAAGCAGGCCTCATACGGCCCGACGTTGTTCACTTAATGGATATTGTACTTGACATATTCCTGTCAGGACTCCAGGACGGAGTGGAACAAGCGTTAAGAGTGATGGGTGGGGGTCAGAGTCCTGCATACGAGTACGCCTCCGTGGCCTGGAAATAGAAAGGACATGTTGGAGAGTTACACTTGTTGGCCAACTTGCCGGAGTGGAGTCCCAGGGCATGCTGCAACAAGCTGAATTATTTTAGAAATAAAATGCCTTTCTAATGGAATGAGTATAAAGAGTTAATAAAGCTGTGACCGATCCTCACCCATCCAGTTGTATGAGTTACATTATTGTATTGTCAAGGAAAGGGGGGCGGTAGGGGGGCTGAGCGTCTAGGTTTGGTTGGGGGTCCCCACAGTCTGCCTAGGCTAGATGCATTTAAAAATTCTACACTGACTAGCAGACACTGAAGATTTGGAGCAGACCTCTGAGTAAACAGCTCTTCAGACTCAACCATCTGTGTTACCCCAAGCCATAGTGTATGTAGTTTCTTACGGTTAAAAGGGGGGGGGGGCGACCAAACCCACCTGGAATTGACGATGCGAACGTCACGTAAGACACAGCAAGGGGACTCCAAAAAGAGTCTCCATTTTTTCCCAAAATTGTGGCACAGACACCACTTAAGTGGCATCAATTGCCCCACAGTTGCTTAAAAAGGTTGGTGAGGTGATTTTACCAAATCCTCAAGGTTTTAGTCTCCCCCAAGGATAACACAGGGGTAGAAAAGTCCTTGCGAATCCATGATTTGTTCATCATCTGTCAGCACACAACCAGCAGCGCTGAACACACGTTCAGAGAGAACATTGGCTGCAGGGCATGACAAGATCTCCAACGCGTGAGTGGCGAGCTCCGGCCATTTTTCCAGATTGGAATACCAAAATGAGCAAGGGTCCAGTGACACAGTCATGGCTTCGATGTTTACTTGGAGATACTCCTGCACCATCCTCTCTAGGCATTGACTATGTGTCAGACTTCTTGTCTCCTGTGGCCTTGCAAAGGATGATCTAAAAAAGTGGTGAAACGATTCCACAAAATTGCTGATACCAGCAGATACTGTGTTACTGTTACGGTTTGAGTGATGAAGACTCGACAGTCCCACGGTTGGCAAGTTAGAACTGTGAGATTCACTACGTGAACCACTGGTGTTTTGTGGAAAAGCACATGTAAGATTCTGCAACAGCGTCTGCAGATACTCCTGCACGCTTCAATCCCTTTTTATGGCAGGAATTATTTCGGCAAATTTACTTTTGTACCGGGGATCTAAGAGTGTGGCAACCCAGTAGTCGGGATTACTTCGAATTCTGACAATCTGAGGGTCATGTTGCAGATAGTGCAGCAAGAAGGCACTCATGTGTCTTTCGCATCCAGGAGGACCAAGTCCTTGTTGTGTTGGTAGCGAGGTAAGAATCATGCTTCCTTCCTCTGCCCTCTCCCCCCAACCTCGCACAACAGAAATGTGATCAAGGTCTCCCTCATCTGATGAGTCTTCCATGCCCATCGCCAGTTCGTCCTCCACTTCTTCCTCGGCTCCTGCACCTTCCTCAACAGTTTGGCTGCTACCATGCGCCCTGGTTAATCCCTCTCCCCCACCCTCCCATGCCTGCCGCCTTGGTGCTGCCAACCGTCTGGACCTTGGAGATGTTATCCCTTCCGCGTACGACTCCTCCTCTACTTCCTCCACCTCCTCTTGTCCCACCACCTGACTCTGAATTCTGTTTAATGTGTGCTCCAGCATGTAAATCACCGGAATAGACATGCTGATAATGGCATCGTCGTCAGCACTAAACATCTTCGTCGCCATTTCAAAACTGTGCAGAAGGGTGTATGGCGCCCCTGAGGGTTCATTCGCCACAGAATTACTGCATCTCACCCAGAGGTGTGGTATCTCACCCTCAGGTAAGGAAGGCATATGGCTCGGGACCCTAACACCTGCATCCAACACATACCCGCAGTGGGGGTAGGGCGAGATTGCTCCTAAGGGAGAGCACAGTCCCAGGTCCCTAGCTGGTGGGAGGGTCCTATGTAGTGGGTGCTTAGGGGAGCTGCTTAGCGGAGCACATGACAGGGAGAGTATAAATAGGAAGCCATCTTAGAAAGAGCAAGCCAGTCAGAGGAGGAAAAGTGACAGGAGCAGAGGCTCGGCATGAGCTCTGCTCCAGAGGCGGGCCTAGCCTGGGAGGCCCAGGACTGAAGGAGAGAAGAGAGGAGTGGGAGCAGGAAGGCTCCAGCAACCGAAGGGACCCTAGGGCTACGGGCCGTGCAGAAGGCCACCCGTACTCCTGCTGCTACCAGGAGGTAGAGGGGTCAGGCCAGATAAGGGGAACCGGTCCCTCAACTAGCGGAGAAACAGCAAGGCTCAACTAGAAACCGGAGGCTGCAGCATTTCTTGTACTGCAGGTAAAAGTCCACACCAGTCTCACTAAGAAGGTAGCCACATACACCCAGGGGACGGAACACAAGTCGCCCGCCAAGGCCCGAGGATACCGGATAGAAGTGTCACTGGGTGTGAGGTGCAGGGAGAAGGCCAGAGAAAGGACACACAGAAGGGGGTCCTGCTAAGTACTCCGGAACTATCTCAGGGTGGACTGAGCCCCTCACTGAGTACACACAGCACGACGGGTGAGATTGCTCTGGTACCTGTAATCTGGACTGCAACAACTGTGAGTAAAGATCTTGGGACTGCATCACACGGACTCTGTGTTCATTACTGACTCCCTGCACTACAACCACCATCATCCACCCACACTGCCCTGAAGCTACACTCTTCCTGTGGTGAGTAATAATACCATTGCTGCAAAACCACCAGCTTCAGAGGACTGTTCCGCAGCGGCGGCCCCTTTTGCCCCACTCCAGAGGTGGCGTAGTCGGACATTATAAAACCCATATATACAAATTACCCTTGGATTGACTGCCCTGAATCACGGACCGGGTCACCGCCACAGTGACTACAACCCCCAGCATCTACCGGCCCGGCTCAGGGTACCCCACGGCCCAGGAGGTGCGTCAACTTCATAGGTCCCTGATCTGAGACCACTCCTGCAGCGTGATTTGCCCCACCTATGGATCTCGTTGGCCCAGGCTATACGTCAGAACGTATTGCACCAGGGCTTGTCGGTGCTGCCACAGTCGCTGCAACATGGTCAGAGTTGAATTCCACCGTGTCGGCACATCGCATTTCAGCCGGTGAACTGGCAGGCCCAACGACTTCTGTAGAGATGTAAGTCGTTGAGCTGCGGGATGCGAACGGCGGAAGTGGGCACACAGCAACCGTGCCCTCTGCAGAAGGCCATCTAGTCCGGGATAGTGGGCTAACAATTTATGGACAACCAGGTTCAACACGTGAGCCATACAAGGCACGTGTGTGACATTGCCCCGGCGAAGGGCGGCACCCAGGTTTGCAGCATTGTCGCACACGGCCTTCACTGGTTGCAGGTCCAGTGGAGACAACCATTCATGAAACTGGGTCTCCAGAGCTGACCACAACTCCTCCGCTGTGTGACTCACATTTCCCAGACATTTCAAAGTAAACACTGATGCCTTGAGCCCTGCTGCCAGCATAGTAAGGAGGTGTGCAGAAGCAGTGGAGGAACTTCGAGATAAAGAGGATTGACGCACAACTCGTGGGGACGGTAAGACTTGGACAGCAGCCCCTTGTCCTGCTGTCACCATAGTTACCCAGTGCCCAGTCAGCGACATGTAACGCCCCTGTCCATGCCTACTCGTCCAAGTGTCTGTGGTGAAATGCACCCTGTCACACACAGAGTTTATCAAAGAAGCGGTGATGTTGTGTGCGACGTTCTGGTGGAGCGCAGGCACACCTTTCTTTGAGAAGCAGTGCCGACTGGGCATCTGGTACTGGGGCACTGCGACGGACATAAGGTCTCGAAAATCCACTGTGTCCTCCAGGCGGAAAGGCAGCATTTCTGTAGCCAAGAGCTTGCAGATGGTGAAATTCAACCTCTTAGCTTTCTCATGGCTAGGAGGAAATAGTCTTTTACTTTTCCACATCTGAGGGACCGAGGGCTGGCTGTTGTGCTTAGACGGGGTTGAGTAGGGTGTCCCGGGCAAACTGCTGGTCTGTGAGGAAGATGCAGGCGGACATGTTAGGTTGCCTTGATCCAAAGGTGGTTCTCTCGATGTCAGAGAGCGCTCAACACCAGCAGGTGTTTCCACTTCCCCATGAACTGACGACCTGCCAATCACACTGGCTGTTGCAGGTAAAGAGGTGGCAGGTCTGCGTCCAAAAACATGTGTGACTGCTGTCCCCCCAGTCACAGAGGATGAAGAGGCCGCGGATGCACAAGATGGGGCAGACGGTGGTTGGCCCAGCCTCCTAGGCTGCATTGTAGCACAGTGAGCTTCCCACTGCAACTTATGCTTCATATCCATGTGACGGTACATGCATGAAGTACTCAAACTATGGATTTTTTGGCCTCTACTTAGCTTTTGGTGACAAATATTACAGATAACACGAGTTGGGTCATCCTTATCATTCTGAATAAATGCCCAGGCTATGCAAGGCTTAGAGCCCATGCGACCTGAAGAGCCACTACGACTTGTGGTCAGAGGCAGAGTTGTGGTTCAGGATGCAGTTGTTGACGTGCTTCCAGTGCTCCGTCTCTGTCCAGGAAGGCTCAACCTAACCTCGTCGTCAATAGCATCTGTGACGCCCCGCTGTGCTTGGTATCACAGATCCTAGAAGAGTGTATTGATGGAATCCTCCACAAGAGGCCCCCATAAACATTCACACATCTCCACCTTCCAACTCAGACCAGCAGAGGGAGCCCGTTAGGGATATAAATAGGGAAGGTGGAGCTAGGCAGTTCAGTTCCTCTGAAGAGTTCCTGCCGTAGAGAAGCCTAAGAGAGGTCAGTCTGCAGTGGAGCTCAGTCTAGTCTAGATAACTCAGTTAATAGTTCAGCAGTGGAGCACGAGGCTCCTGCTAACTAGATTCAGTAAGGCATAACCGGAATCCCTGGAGAACTACAAGTCCCAGGATCGCTAAGGTGCTGATACGTAACAGACCCAGGAGATGCTTAGGCCCGCATAGTGGGAGCGTGAACTCCAAGAGAAGGCCCTACCACAAGGTCAGCCAGCGCAGGACAGAGACAAAGTTAGGCCTAGCTCCAGGCAGGTCAGAAACTTACTACGCAGAGGCAAGAAACAGGAGGCCCTACACCCGCTCATTGGGGAGGATCCTGATATTCACCCTTCACCCTACAGTGCTCCGGGATGTGCCTGAATTTCCTCCAGTAAAAGGTACTGAAGTGACTACCGTGTCCGTTCCCGTTCTTGCTCTGACCCAGCTGGGTCTCGCCTGTCCTGCATTCCCCCTGCATACGCTGCCCTGAGACCTAGCTCCACCTGTGGGGAGCTATACCATCGAGCTGCCTTATCACGGGTCTCAGTGGACTGCTGCAGCGCTGGTGCTTCTCACCAGATACCACAGGTGGCGTCACGAACTCTTATAAAATTAACAATTATCCACTCTTTTAAAGAGTGACCCCAGGGTACGGGCCAGGGAGCCGACCACCGCGACATCCCCAAGGCCAGGCAAAGGCCCGGGTACCGAGTCATCCCCATCCCCTGGGCTAGTCACATCCTCCTCCACCTCCTCCGTTGACCTCATCGACTGGCTGACTGTGGGTTGACAGTAAGTGGAATCTCCAACCTCATCATCATCACCCTGTGTGTTATCACACCCGTCGTCCTCAACAAAGCCAACCTCTTCCTGCCCTGACCGAAAAGTCAAGTTGTCGCTCCAATCAGGTATTTGAGTCTCATTATCGTCTTCATCATTGTCTCCACCAACAGGAGTGACAGTTTGGGAACGAGGGTCTACATTATGCTCAGAACCTTCTTCATCTGGTCCTGGATCCGACTTATAAAGATTCTGGGCATCAGTGCAGATCATTTCCTCATCTGGATTAACAGAAGCTCTGGAGCAGACCTCCGTTTCCCAGGCTATAGTATGAGTAAACAGCTCTGCAGACTCAACCATCTGTGTTACCCCATACTCAGACGGGCAGCTGGAGACTTGGGAGCTGTGAGGAAGCAAGTGCGATTGGAGTGACACCTCTGAGGACTGGAGTATTTGTGATGTTGAAATTGAGGTGGAGGAGAGCCCACTTGAAGGAGCACTTGATATCCGCTGAAGCACCTGCTGTTTTTGTGCCTCATCTGGAATTTGTAGCGATGGGCGTGTCCGTAAGAAAGGGATCGTATCACATTGTCCACGAAAAGAAGTCGACATCTTAGTTTGGCTGGAAGATGATCTTTCTTCTGCAGATGTTCCCCCCCCCCACCGCGGGGGGGCTCGACCCACCAGCGGACAGGCACCAGTATTGGGAGAGGGGGGCTGGCCGTCAGGGTCCACCGCGGCTCTGGCACAAACCCGGCGACACGGAGGTGGCACGGGCAGGAACGAACTGGCCGTGTCGCTTCTCACTTTTTGGGTTTTAGAAGGGCATGACATGCCTATATCTGTGTCTCCCCCTCCTTTTACTCCTCCACCTCTTTTCTTTTCGCATGACTATATGTACTTGTCACTTTTCCATGTTTTAGTTATGTCTTCTGAGCAGTTTGTCAGCTTTTGGACACCTTTGAAGGTGTTTTCTATGTGTTTCTATGCGTTTTTGTTTGCCTGCCATTGGTTTTAACGGTGTTCGACGAACAGTTCGGCGAACACACGGGTGTTCGACGAACCGAACCGAACTCGAACACTAAGGGGGTGGCTCAACACTAGTCTTTACTCCCAACCTATCTATTTAAGAGCACAGACCTGCCTGATAAAAGTCGTAGGAAATGATGTAACCTAGTCCACAAAAGGACTGCAATCACAACTATTCCCTACTCCCAAGCTATCTGTAGATTTGTGTGAAAATTGGCTTGAAATTAACACTGAAAGTATAGCGCGCACAGCAACAGCGGTGCGGTCTAACACGCATCTACAGCAGTAAGAAAATGGTGGCGACGGGGAAAATGTCTGGGTTTTATAGGGCATGGACATGTGACATACACTGCCAATGACACATGCCCTTGCTTGTGTGAAAAAAAGCACTTCGCTCCGTGTGTGCGCTGCTGATAGGCTGACAGATTGCACCTCCCCACTGTAAATGCGGGAAAGAGGAAAAAAAAATGGAGATCTTCATTATTTCTGCAGAGATACATTCCCTGCCCCTCCCCCCGCCCCACTGTACACTCAAACTGCGTATTAACATTAATTTTCAGCATTACTGATAAAAAATCCAGTTATGATTTTGGTGCACGAGCAGTTATTGAACATAACCTCGAACAGCCGAATTTTTTTCAAATTGTTCGTGTTCGCCGAACGGCTCGAACACCGCCCAAAACAGCTCGAATTTGAGATTGGCGAACAGTTCGAGTCGAACACCGCTCATCTCTAGTCATATGTTTTCTGGTAAGTAGACACCCAGCTTTGACAGCTGTTAGTAATTGTTTACAAAATTTGTTGTATTTTTGCAAATATCTATATTTCTGAAAACATAATGAAAAAATATAGCTCAGTATTCAAAATTCCTACATGGAATTAAATAAATCACAATAAAGTCACATGTTGCAAGACAAGTTTAAAAGAAATGTGTCAGCATGTTTCTGATATAGAATCTGAGAGCAGAATTATATAGGGGCTGAGAGCCTGATTCCAGTAATGTATCACTTACTGGGCTGCTTGGTGCAGTTTTGATAGACTCCCTGTTTTCTCCGATGTAGATGTAACAGTGGTCAGAATGCTGATCTGTGTATAACTCCTCACACACCACTTGCAGCTTGATGTGTACATTGTGCATTGTCAGCAAGCTGCCATTCATTTGTGGGGCAGGGTTACAAATATTAGATGGACTGGTTTGCATGTAACACCTAATCCTGCAATGATGATCTCCTGCGAATAAAACATGAATTGTATTAAAACTATAACACACAGCCTAATAAATGTCACATCCTATATTATGCAGATTTAATAGTCAAAAACTTGCTAACATATTGGCTTTAATATTCACAAAATTGAAACAATTAAAATGCAAATATAAGTTTATAGCTTAACAAAGCATGTATTGCTAAAGAGAAATTTGATAAAATGCTAACAAAAGAAGACAAAATGGCGTGAGGGGTGGTAGTCATGGCAAGGGGTTGCTGCTCTTCTCCCACACCCTGGCTCCTCACAAATAAAAAATAAAGTCCTGTTCTTTGTGTAGTTTGTGTATAAAAGGTAACACTCACGTTTTCTGTTGAGGGCCTCATCTGATCCTCGGTTTCTTTCTCAGAAGCAGGCACGAAGTCAAGCTGACTCTTGATTCATTTTTAACAAAACCATTTTCAGTTCAGTTTTGGTCACTGTTAGAGTACAATGTGATACATCAGTCACAGCTTCAGCCACCTGCATTATTCCTCTGTTTTCTGACTCTTCCTTCTTTCTCAGGGATATTCCACCTGGCTCCGCAGCCTCCAAGAACACGGTCCCGCTTCCTATCTGGGTATCCCTGTTCGTTATTCCCCTCGGGAACTTAAGTAAGGCTGGCTCCTCCATACCTTTTCTAGGCAATAGGCCTCGGACGATTAGGGAAAATTCCCTGAAGTTGGGAGCTTCCATTTCCATAATGCTGCTTCCCTCTTTGTGCATCACTATACTGATTCCAATCAACCACTTGGTTTATATGGTTATTTACCTACCAGTATTTCCTGTGTATGGCTCTCTTTATACTGCAACCGCTACTCTCAAACTAGCTGTTAGTACTTACTCAGCTTGTTTTGCTTCCCAGTTATCTGGCGCCATATCTGCTTCTGCATTTCATATTTTTGCACACGTCTGTTTTATATATGATGTATGTATAAATTATACCATATGTATTTAATAAAGTATTATTTTATACTCTCAACCTGAAAACTTCTTTTTCTCTTGTTTTCCTCCATGAATAAAATGATACATTAATCAAAATATATTACATTATCCGCATACATGAGTGCCTATGAAACTATGCAGATTCACATATTAATACAGTCTCAAAAATACAATAAAACCATACACTTGGTACAAAACTGTTTAGAGAGGGAGAGGCATATGACAGCCCCTGTCACACCCTTACATGTATCCTCAATGGGTTAAAGGCTATCTTCAATTTTGCAACCAAATTTTATTTTTGTCCCACTACATCTACATAAAACAAGTTTGCAACATATGTTTATTAAAAATTTCATAAAGAAGGAACCAGTAATGCTTAAAGTAATTTTTCTTCAGATTAACAAATACATAATTTACAAGCAATATTAAAGGAGATTGTAGCAGTAGAGAACAGAGTAAACTTTATGTTACACTCACCAAACGTAAACCCCACTAGGTTGCTCTATACACCTGCTACAATTTTCTGCAAAATATGAATTCATCAACTGTATAAGAAAGTACCTGATGCAGGATTACATACAGTACCTAAAAGGTTAGTTTTAAATTTATGCACCATTAGTGTGCTTCAAGATCTGAATAGATCCTGGCATCTAGTTTGGGTTTTCAAGACCAAGCCCATATTTCAAATCTGACATGTGTCATTTTATGTAACTTTGGAATGCTTCTACATATAACAGCAGAGGGGTATACAGAAATCACGAAGTCCCATAGCATAAGTTCTAATTGGGCAGCCCAATGTAAAAGAAATAAATATATTTGGCAAAGTAGGCACTGGTCATATCTCTCATCTTTTATATACAGGAAAATGGACAGGTATTGTGGCACATATACAGTAATGATGCCTCTATTAAGGCCTCTTAGCCCCTTAATGTTCTCACCCTTGATACCCATTTCATGGTCATTATGGGGTATGGTGCTCCCAAAATATGATGGCCCCCATGGCTCATCACTTAATATGATGGCTCCCATAGACAGTCACTTAGTATGATGCTCCCACTGCCCACCTCCCACTCAGTATGATGGTTTCCACAGCCCCTGATTCAGTATAATGGCTCCCACATCCCCTCCGTATGATGATCCCAAAGTCTCTCACGTAGTATGATGCCCCCACTCAATTTTATGGCACGCAAAGACCCTCACGCAGTATGATGGCTTCCACAATCCCTCATTCAGTATAATGACCCCACAGCACCTCACTCAGTATGATGGCTCCCAGAAGTACTGACATTTAAAAAAAAAATAAACCCTACTCACCTAGCTGTGCCCCCCCCCCCATTCTTTGAAGTGTAAGTTCTTTACTTGGCATGAGTGATTTGGTTACGCTATCACGCCTGCAGTGTGCTGAATCAGGTTCAGGTTGAATTTGGGATCAATGGATGTGGATCCTGATAAAATTGTGATGATGGGTGCGGAAGAGGGCCCTATACTTTGCTTATGTTTGCATCATTTGTGAAATGTTCTTTTAACCACTTCGCACCAGAGCCTGTTTTTGCCTTCGTGACCAGGCCAATTTTTTCAATTCTGACCACTGTCACTTTATGAAGTAATTACTCTGGAACGCTTCAACGGATTCCCCTGATTCTGAGACTGTTTTTTTGGTACATATTGTACTTCATGATAGTGGTAAAATTTCTTCGATATCACTTGTGTTTATTTGTGAAAAAATCAGAAATTTGGCGAAAATTTTGAAAATTTTGCAATTTTCAAACTTTGAATTTTTATGCCCTTAAATCAGAGAGATATGTCACACAAAATAGTTAATAAATAACATTTCCCACATGTCTACTTTACATCAGCACAATTTTGGAACCAAAATTTTTTTTTGTTAGGAAGCTATAAGGGTTAAAAGTTGACCAGCGATTTCTCATTTTTCCAACAAAATTTGCAAAACCATTTTTTTAGGGACCACATCTTATTTGAAGTGACTTTGAGGGGCCTTTATGACAGAAAATACCCAAAAGTGACACCATTCTAAAAGCTGCACCCCTCAAGGTGCTCAAAACCACATTCAAGAAGTTTATTAACCCTTCAGGAATTTTTGGAATGTGGAAGAAAACAATGAACATTTAACTTTTTTTCACAAAAATGTTATTTTAGACCCAATTTTTTTTATTTTCACAAGGGTAACCGGAAAAAATGGAATACAAATTTGTAGTGCAATTTCTCATGAGTGCGCTGATACCCCATATGTGAGGTAAAAGCACGGTTTGGGCGCACTGCAGGGTTCGGAAGGGAAGGAGCGCCATTTGACTTTTTGAATGTAAAATTTGTTTAAATAATTAGCGGACGCCATGTCGCATTTGGGGAGCCCCTAATGTGCCTAAACAGTGGAAACCCCCCACATGTGACACCATTTTGGAAACTAGACCCCTTAGGGAACTTATCTAGATGTGTGGTGAGCACCTTGCACCCCCAGGTGCTTCACAGAAGTTCATAATATTGAGCTATAAAAATAAAATTTTCACATTTTTCCCACAAAAAATGTTTTTCATCCCCTAATTTTGCATTATCATAAGGGTAACAGGAGAAATCACACCATGAAATTTGTTGTGCAATTTCTCCTGAGTACGCCGATACCCCATATGTGGGGGAAAACCATTGCTTTGGTGTACGGCAGGGTTCGGAAGGGAAAGGAGCGCTATGTTGGCTGGGATAGGTTGCAGACACCATGTCACATTTGAAGACCCCATTTTGTAAACTACACCTCTCAAGGAATTCATCTAGGGAAGTAGTGAGTATTTTTTAATTTTTAAATTCATACCATTGGGCAGTGAAGAAAATATAATTATATTTTTACCACAAAAAAATGTTTTACCCTCAGATTTTACATTTTCACACAGGGCAATGGGTAAAAATGGTGCCGAAATGTGTCACACAATTTTTTCTAAAAGTGGCAATACCCCATATGTGGCTGTATCGTACCGCTTAGCCATATGGCGAGATCTGGGAGGGACGGAGCGCTATTTGACAATTGGAGAACAATTTATTGTAGAATAGGCATTTGGATTTGGGAGCACAACATTTTCTGAATTTCTTTTGTGGGGCAAGGGCCATTTCGCATTTCCAGAGCATTTCTGCTACCAGTAACTTGGAAGTCCCTTATATTTTTAACAGATGACGGACCTGAGTGGGGACTAGCTTTTTTTGAGGACTGAGTTGAAGCTTTTATTGGGAACATTTTACGTAACATTTATCCGGCGCTCTAGGCTGAGCACTTACATCGGGGTTTCCATCTAAATTTCCAAGTGATGTAATTCAGATGAATCCCCTGCAGGATCCATTCACTGTAATGAGGCAGCAGAGTTACTCTGGACTCCGTCTGGCCTCTGTTTAGCGGTGTCCTTTTTTTCAGAAGTGCACAAAACTAGGGCCAACCGCACTTTTATGCATGCCTAAAGAAACTGACACCGTGGGATCACAGGCCAGATGGCATCCACAGTGGCCTATATTTGCCTCATTACAGGGAATCTTCCGTCATGGGTTCCGTCTGAATCACGTATTTCAGAGATTTACACGGAAACTCTGGTGTAAGTGCTCAGTGCAGAGCGCAGGATAAATGTGAGCAGAGCCTTACTGCGATCTTTGGGAGACATAATAAACAAATCAGTAGCAGGTGAAGAATTGGTTTTATTTATTTTTTACGCCGTTCCTCGTGCGGTATAAGTGATGAGATTACATTATTCTTCGAGGAACCAAAAACTCCAGCTGGACAAATCTTCTAAAACCAAGTGTTTTATTGGGTCATAGAAAAAATGCAATGATTAAGAACATATAGTTCGAAACACGTTTGCTGTTTCCCTCCCAAGGTGGACTTTTTATATATTTTTCTATGACCCAATAAAACACTTGGTTTTAGAAGATTTGTCCAGCTGGAGTTTTTGGTTCCTCTAATGTACTCCCGGTTGCACTGCTAGTTCCGTGCTGCGATCTTCTAGGTGGGTGAGCTGATTTTTCCCTTTTTTCTTTTTACTTTATTCTTCGGGTTGGTGCGATTACAGAGATACCAGATTTATATCGGGTTTTTATGACTGACAGCTGTCACACACTAAAAGACGCTTTTTTTTGCAAAATCTAGTTTTTGCATCGCCATATTTTGAGAGCTATAATTTTTCCATATTTCGGCTGACAGAGTCATGTGACAGCTTGCTTTTTGCGGGACGAGTTGACATTTTTATTTGTACCATTTTTTGGTACGTGACATTTTTTGATCGCTTTCTATTCCGTTTTTTGGGAGCTAAAATTAACAAAAACCAACAATTCAGGAATTGCTTTTTGAGGTTTTTTTTTATGCCGTTCTGCGTGTGGTAAAAGTGATCAGGCAGCTTTATTCTTCAGGTCAGTACGTTTACAGCGATACTACACTTATCGTTTTTTTATGTTTTGGCGCTTTTACACAATAAAACAATGTTATAGAAAAAATATTTTTTTTGCATCGCTTTATTTTGAGAGCTATAACTTTTTTATTTTTCTGCTGATGGAGCTGTATGGCAGCTTTTTTTTTGCGGAACAAGATGACCTTTTCAGCGGTACCATTTTTATTTCCATTTTGCTTTTTGATCGCATTTTTTTCCACTTTTTGTTTAGTGATATGATGAGAAAGCATAGTTTTTTGCTCCGTTTTTTATTTATATTTATTATGGTGTGCACAGAAGGAGTTAATTAGTGTGACAGTTTTATAGATCGGGTTGTTTCGGACGCGACAATACCAAATATGTGCACTTTTTTTGTTTTTGCATAAATATACGGACTTATTGGTTTAACATTTTATTTATTTTTATTTATTTTGTGATTTTTTTTTAACAGTTTGAAAACATTTTTTAGACTTTTTTTTACATTTTACTTAGTCCCTGTATGGGACATTAATTTTTATTTTTCTAATCACTGTTCTCATGCAATGCAATAGACATGTATTGCATTGCTTGAGAGCTCTGCTGATAGTTTTACACTGTCTGTCTCCTGCTAGACTTCAGCTGCAGGCTGAGCCTAGCAGGACACCATATATGGCAGATCCGGAGGTGGTCATGTGACCTCCGGCTGCCATAACAATGGCAGGTCCTGGAAGACATCAGGGGGCCGTCGGAGAGGTAAGTGGACGACCCCCTCTCCTCTCACTATCTTCTAAATGCCACGATCACTATAGATCGCGGCATATAGAAGATAGCAAAGGGTTAACATCATTGGGACCTGATCCAATCAGGTCCCGATGATGTCCCCTGTCAGAGCTGTCGCTCTGAACCACAACCGCAGCATTTGCAGGATCCTGGGCGTCCTGAGGGCTGTGGAACCACCAACCGTTCATAAACATCGGCGCTGCACAGAGCCCAGGCAGCGCCGACGTTTATGTACAGTGGGTGGTCGGGAAGCGGTTAATATTTTTAGGATGTTAGAAGATTTAAAATTTTAGCAGCAATTTTTCATATTTCCAAAAAAATATCTAAAACCTGTATTTTTAAACTTTTTAAGACGTGAATACAAATTATGTGAGCGCCGCGACAGGAGTAGAGCAGCTCTGATTAGCTCCCAGCTCCACCAGGAACTACAGAAGGACACAGGATATTTCTGGACTGCACCTTCATCACTGCATCCTCCTGTCCAGTGCCAACTGCTATATCAGATAAAAGAGGAGACAGTGGCCACGATGGACGAGGAACCTGGATTAGATGAGTATAAGCTTTTTTTTTTTCTTATATTACTTGGTTATTGAATCCCCCACATCATGTTACCTGGCGGTCTGTGGGAACATCATATTATGTGGGAGACATTATACTGAAGGCTGTGGGGACTTCATATTATGTGTCTAGCTGTGGGGGTCATTATACCTTTGTTGTGGGGCATCATATTATATGGGAGGCTTTGGGGGACATTATACCTGGGCTGTGAGGACATCATATTATATGGGGAGTTGTGGGGGTCATTATACCTGAGCTGTGGGGACATCATTTTATATGGGGAGCTCAAGGGGGACATTATATTATATGGGGGCTGTGGGGGACATCATATTATATGGGTAGGTGTGGGGGACACTATACCTGGGCTGTGGGGACATCATATTACATGAGGGGCTGTGAGGGACATTATATCTGGGTTGTGAGGACATCATAATATATGGGGAGTTTTGGGGGTCATTATACCTGGGCTGTGGGGTTATCACATTATATGGGTAGCTGTGGGAGTCATTAAAACTGGGCTGTGGGGACATCATATTTTACTTATTTTACACAATGGAAACACTTTTATACAAAAATGTATTTGTGTTGCATCACCACATTCTGAGAACTGAGTTAAGTGAGGACTCGCTTTTTGCTGAATGAGTTGACATTTTTTATACTATTCTAGCGTGCATGTGACGTTTTGCTCGTTTTATAATTCCACTTTTTTTGCAGCTATATTTTGAAAAAATAGCATTTTTTCAGGGTTCATTGTATGGGATAAATAATAGGACCTTATCATAACTCGGGTAGATTTAGATACAGAAAAAAACAATTATATGGACTTTTTTGTATATTTTTGCTTTTGACTTATAATCTAAGTTTTTAATGGTGAAACATTTTTCCATTATTTTTCTTTCTTCGCTGTCTCGTTTTGCTTTTTTTCCATTTTTTCAAATTTTATTGAACATTTATTTTACTCTTTTACCTAGTCCCACTATGGAACTTGAATATTTTACATTTTGATCACTGGTCTAATTCACTGCAATACTCATATATTGCAGTGTGCTACACTGACACTTGGCCTTCTTAAGGGCACTTTCACACGTCAGTGCCAGTTTCCACACTTACTGGAGACACTGACACAAGTAAACCCATTCAAATGAATGAGTCTGTGTACATGTCAGTGTGTTTCCATTGACCGTGTGTCCGTGTGCTCCAAGTGCTGACATGTCTGTTTTTGGCCTGAAGCATGGATCACACAAACCCATTCAAGTCAATGGGTCCGTGTAAACACGTACCGCACACAGGATGCCATCTGTGTGACATGTACCGGTGCTTGGGAATCCGCAATCAGCACCAGCAGGGGATAATGATGAGAGTAGTAGTCTGCTCCCGCAGTGTCCACCTGTAAAAATAAGAATAAAAAAAAAAAAAAAATCCTTATACTCACCTGTCCTAAGTATCCCCTGCTGTAATCCATGTGACCGCTCACCCCTAGGAGCCAGGGAGAATGACTCCTGCAGCGAGTGGATCCGGAGCTGCGCTCAGCGAGTGGTGTCCTGTCACTCACTGAGCACAGCGGAGGTATGGGGCCCGCTCGCTGCAGGAGTCATTCTCCCCTCCTCCAGGAGTCATTATAGTCTCTGCCATCTTTATGGTTGCACTTATTGAATTATCCTGGCAAAAAAGGCACTCTAGGCAAGTATTGTTATGCTAACATAAAGTTAGTAGGTTAGCCAAAAGTTGAGACAGAAGAAACTATGACACTCATTCATCATAGTCTTTGAACCTTTTTTTTCTGGAGTAATTATGGCTCTAATAGTGACTTTTATGTTTGCAACTTATTCATTATTTCATTTCCACCATTTTTGTAAACTGAAATTACTAGGTTTTCTCATTTTTTTGACTATGGCTGGGATCTTTCTTATCAAGATGTTTTAAGGCTGGTGCAGACAATCGTATTTTAAGTCCGAGTGTGATCTGACAAAACATCGGATCGCACTCGAACTAAAGTTAGTCTATGGGGCCATGCACATATCCGATCTTTAATAAAATTGCTGCTTGCCCAAGTTTGATTCGATATCCACATCGCACTCAGCCATGCAAGTCAGTAAGTCCGTGGGAAACATAATACTGAAACTCAGATGATATCTGAGTGCAGTCCAATTTCTGCAGACTCATACAACAGAAAAAATAGTTAATTTTTTTCCCATTTTCTCCTCATCTGAGAGAATGAGAGAACATTGTAATCACACTCTGATCAATCTCTGATCAGAGTTTGATCAGATTGTCATTTGTATAATCGGCCCTATTCTCTCAGATGAGAGAATCTACAGCCGTCTTCACCTGCACTTAGCCTAATTTATTTGCAGCTTTTTAAAATGTTGCAAAATGTTTGTACGTCAGTTTCCTACCGTAACATAAAATCTGTCTTATTTTATTTTTGTTCATTTGAAGACTAATGAAGACTAATGTGCAACACTTTAAAAGATCATGCAACTTCTTTTGGCTTATTTAAGGCTAGGTTTCCATGATGAGCTTTTGGTGAGTTTTTGATGTTGCAACTTTTCTGGACCATTTCTGCGCTCATTAATTAAAATAGGTTACTTTCATTTTCTCTGAAATATGCAGCGTAAAAAAATCAACAAAAACTTATTGTGGGAACACAGCCTTAGGGCAGAGACAGACTGCTGAATTTCTCATGCGAGGATCGCATCGTAAACCTCATACTGGCCAGCAGCTCTCCTGACCTGAGCTTGATAGCTGCATAGAAATCCATCATGCTCTCATGTAGAGGTCAGGAGAGGTGCCGGCCAAGTCCGTTCAGTGCAATGCGATCATCACACAAGTTATACGGCAGTCTGTCTCTGCTCTTATGCTCAAAAAAGCTAAAAGAAAAAAAAGAGCATGTTTTTGTGCATATTACTTCAGAGTACACTTCAAAATTGGGGTCCAAAATGCCAGTCTTGATGAATTGAGGGCTATAGTTTGCATAGGAGCTATGGAGTTAAAATTCTTTTGTTTTAGCAAATTATTGAAAAGGTACTTTATTTTTCACTTTATATGATTAATGCAAACAAAATATTTGTGAAGGAGGTGCAGATTTTAAACAGTAGGTAAGTAAGCAAAGTAAATTATCTAAATATAGATGTATGGTTTTAAGATATGTTTAGCTATAAACCAAATATACACTGCTCAAAAAAATAAAGGGAACGCTTAAACAACAGAATATAACTCCAAGTAAATCAAACTTCGGTGAAATCAAACTGTCCACTTAGGAAGCAACACTGATTGACAATCAATTTCACATGCTGTTGTGCAAATGGAATAGACAATAGATGGAACTTATTGGAAATTAGTAAGACACCCTCAGTAAAGGAGTGGTTCTGCAGGTGGGGACCACAGACCACATCTCAGTACCAATGCTTTCTGGCTGATTTTTTGGTCACTTTTGAATGTTGGTTGTGCTTTCACACTCGTGGTAGCATGAGACGGACTCTACAACACACAGAAGTTGCTCAGGTAGTGCAGCTCATCCAGGATGGCACATCAATGTGAGCTGTGGCAAGAAGGTTTGCTGTGTCTGTCAGCGTAGTGTTCAGAGGCTGGAGGCTCTACCAGGAGACAGGCCAGTACACCAGGAGAGGTGGAGGGGACCGTAGGAGGGCAACAATCAAGCAGCAAGACCGCTACCTCCGCCTTTGTACAAGGAGGAACAGGAGGAGCACTGCCAGAGCCCTGCAAAATGACCTCCAGCAGGCCATAAATGTGCATGTGTCTGCACAAACGGTTAGAAACCGACTCCATGAGGGTGGTATGAGGGACCGACGTCCACAGATGGGGGTTGTGCTCACAACCCAACACCATGCAGGACACTTGGCATTTGTCACAGAAAACAAGGATTGGCAAAGTCGCCACCCTGTGCTCTTCACAGATGAAAGCAGGTTCTCACTGAGCACATGTGACAGATGTGACTGAGTCTGGAGACGCCATGGAGAGCGATCTGCTGCCTGCAACATCCTTCAGCATGACCAGTTTGGCAGTGGGTCAGTAATGGTGTGGGGTGGTATTTCTTTGCAGGGCTGCACAGCCCCCCATGTGCTCCCCAGAGGTAGCCTGACTGCCATTAGGTACCGAGATGAGATTCTCAGACCCCTTGTGAGACCATATGCTGCTGGGGTTGGCCCTGGCTCCTCCAAATGCAGGACAATGCCAGACCTCATGTGACTGGAGTGTGTCAGCTGTTCCTGCAAGATGAAGGCATTGAAGCTATGGACTGGCCAGCCCGTTTCCCAGACCTGAATCCGATTGAGCACATCTGGGACATCATGTCTCGCTCCATCCACCAACGTCACGTTGCACCACAGACTGTCCAGGAGTTGGCGGATGCTTTAGTCCAGGTCTGGGAGGAGATCCCACAGGAGACCATCCGCAACCTCATCAGGAGCATGCCCAGGCATTGTAGGGAGGTCATACAGGCACGTGGAGGCCACACACAATACTGAGCCTCATTTTTACTTGTTTTAAGGACATTACATCAAAGCTGGATCAGCCTGTTGTGTGTTTTTCCACTTTAATTTTGGGGGTGACTCCAAATCCAGGCCTCCCTTGGTTAATAAATTTGATTTCCATTGATGATTTTTGTGTGATTTTGTTGTCAGCACATTTAACTTTGTACAGAACAAAGTATTCAATGAGAATATTTCATTCATTCAGATCTAGGATGTGTTATTTGAGTGTTCCCTTTATTTTTTTGAGCAGTGTATATGTGCTGATTCTGCATGGCACAAATGCACATTGATTAGCAATTAATTTTTATGGCCTTATTGCTTTGCTGCCCATAACTTAACAGATTACCTTGAAAGGAAGGTTGACTCCTTTACATTAAATGTGCTCACAGACACTTGATTTCTTCACATTTGCAATAAGTAAACTGATAAGTCAGACACAATTATCTAGCAAATTCTTCGACAATTTCTTTCCTCACAATTCCCTTTGTAAGGCCAAGTTCACACTTTGATTATTTGGTCAGCATTTTAGCTCAGAATTTGTAAGCCAAAACCAGGAGTGGAACAATCAGGAACAATCATAGAAAAAGTATAAGGCCATGGCCCCACTATCAGTATTTGGTCAGTATTTTTTCTCAGGAGTGGAAGCCAAAACCAGGAGTGGGTGAGAAATGCAGAATTGGTTATTATTATTATTTATTGTTATAGCGCCATTTATTCCATGGCACTTTACATTTGAAAAAGGGGTATACATACAAAAACAATTACAATAATCTTAAACAAAACGTGACAGCGACTGATACAGGAGGAGCGAGGACCCTGCCCACGAGGGCTCACAGTATACAAGGAATGGGTGAGGATACAGTAGGTGTGGGTAGAGCTAGTCATGCAGCGGTGGTGGAGCGATGGTTGCTGCAGGTTATAGGCTTGTCGGAAGAGGTGGGTCTTCAGGTTCCTTTTGAAGTTTTCCATGGTAGGTGAGAGTCTGATATGTTGGGGTATAGAGTTTCAGAGCAGGGGGGATGCACGAGAGAAATCTTGTATGCGATTGTGGGAAGAGGAGATAAGAGGGGAGTAGAGCAGGAGATCTTGTGAGGATCTGAGGTTGCATGCAGGTATGTATCGGGAGACTAGGTCACAGATATATGGAGGAGACAGGTTGTGGATGGCTTTGTATGCCTTGGATAGGGTTTTGAACTGGAGTCTCTGGGCAATGTGGAGCCAGTGAAGGGACTGACAGAGAGGAGAGGTGGGGGAATAGCGGGGGGACAGGTGTATTAGTCAGGCAGCAGAGTTTAGGATAGATTGGAGGGGTACGAGAGTGTTGGAAGGGAGGCCACAGAGCAGGAGGTTGCAGTAGCTGAGGCGGGAGATGATGAGGACATACACTAGTGTTTATGCAGATTCGTGGTTGAGGAATGTGCGGATTTGGGAGATATTTTTGAGTTGGAGTCGGCAGGAAGTAGAAAGGGCTTGGATATGTGGTTTGAAGGAGAGATCAGAGTCCAGGGTTAGCGAGCTTGTGGGACTAGGGAGAGTGAACAACTATTAACGTTGAGCAAGATGGTGGAAATATGATGGATTCAGTTTTATTCATGTTAAGTTTTAGTGGTGGAAAGATGATGAATTTAGTTTTATCCATGTTAAGTTTTAGAAATCTAGCAGAGAAGAAGGATGAAATAGTGGACAGACATTGTGGGATTTTGGTTAGTAGGGAGGAGATATCGGGTCCGGAGAGGTAGATCTGTGTGTCATCAGCATAGAGGTGACTGAAAGCCGTAAGACTCTATTAGCTGTCCCAGGCCAAAGGTGTAGATGGAGAAGAGCAGGGGTCCTAGAACTGAACCTTGGGGGACACCAACAGATAGGGGGCAAGATGAGGAGGTGGTGTGTGAGTGGGAGACACTTAATGTCCTGTCTGTTAGGTATGAAGAGATCCAAGATAGGGCCAAGTCTGTGATGCCGAGAGATGAGAGAGTCTGTAGTAAGAGCGAATGGTCCACTGTGTCGAAGGCAGATGATAGGTCTAAGAGGAGGAGGACAGAGTAGCGTCACTTGGATTTGTCGGTTAGCAGGTCGTTGGTGACTTTAGTCAGGGCAGTTTCAGTAGAATGGTGCAGTCGGAAGCCAGATTGGAGGCGGTCAAATAGAGAGCAGGAGGAGAGGTGGAAGGACAATTCAAAGTGGACATGTTCCAGTAGTTTTGAGGCATAGGGGAGAAGTGATATGGGGCGATTGCTTGTCAGAGAGGATGGGTCAAGGGAGGGCTTTTTGTGGATGGGTGTGATCGAGGCATGTTTGAAGCATGAGGGGAAGACACCAGTTGTTAGTGACAGGTTGAAAAGGTAAGTTAGGGTTGGGATGAAGAGTGGTAAGGTTGGGGATGAGGTGGGATGGGATTGGGTCAAGTTCACAGGTGATGAGGTGTGATTTGTAGAGTAAAGAGGAAAGTTGTTCTTCTGTAATGGTGGAGAAGCTGGTTTTGGAGGAGGAAGATTGAGAAGGTGTGAGGAGAGGCTGGGGGAACTTTAGGCAAAAAATTTGTCTGTTGGTGTCAATCTTCTGCTTGAAGAATGAGGCTAAGTCTTCAGCTGAGATGAGAGGAGAGTGAGGAGGCACTGGGGGCGGAGGAGATAATTGAAGGTGTTGAACAGCTGCTTAGGGTTGTGAGACAGGGAGTATATGAAAGATGATAAGTATGTTTGTTTTGCTGCAGTGAGTGTGGACTTGAAGGTAGTGAAGGACTGTTTGAATGTGATGAAGTGCTCATTGGAGTGGGACCTTTTCCATCTACACTCAGCAACCCTGGAGGAACGCCGCAGTTCTTTGGTTAGGCTGGTGTGCTAGGGTTGCTTGTTGATTGTGCGAGCTTTGACATGTGTAAGGGAGGCGCTTGTTTCTGTAAGGCCACGGCCCCACTATCAGTATTTGGTCAGTATTTTTTCTCAGAAGTGGGAGCCAAAACCAGGAGTGGGTGATAAATGCAGAATTGGTTCACTTGTTTCTATAAGACCATGGCCCCACTATCAGTATTCAGTCAGTATTTTTTCTCAGGAGAGGCAGCCAAAACCAGGTGAGGAACAATCAGAGAAAAGGTATAATAGAAACAAGAGTACCAATTCTGCATTTATCACCCACTCCTGGTTTTGGCTCCCACTCCTGAAAAAAAATACTGACTGAATACTGACGAAATACTGATAGTGGGGCTGTGACCTTATAGAAACATGTCACCACTTCTGCATTTTTCATCCACTCCTGGTTTTGGCTTAGAAATACTGAGCCAAAATACAAATACAGATGTAAAATACTGACCAAATACTGAACGTGTGAATGTTGTTCCCACAATGAGTATTTGGTGAGTTTGATCTTGTAGATTTTCTGCACCATTTCTGCACCTATTAAGTAAATTAGTTTACTTGCATTTTATATATTGCATTTTTAAGTGCTTTTTTACATACGTTTTTATGGCATTTTTAACGCTGTCGTTTTTTTCTCATTTTGGTATGTCATGTTTTAAATACAGCTGCTTTGCTCTTTATACTTTTTGGTATTTGTCTTTGACAAAATGTTATTGACAAAGTCATGTGCGGGTTTCATGCGTTGTGAGTGCGTTTCTGCAGCATGAATGCAGTATAAATTCATATGTGTTTTTACCTGCTGATTTTATGCACCTAATGCAATTCTATGGGTAAAATTCACACATAAAGCTATTAAACACTCGCCAAAAACTCATCATGGGAACTCAACCAAAGGCTATGTTCACATACAGTGTCTTTGCTTCCCTTTTTTTCTGCAGCCAAAACCTGCTCCATTGGCCTGTATTTCATGGAGTTTTTTGTGACACTTTTGATACGCTTTTTGCATCATATTTTGGGGTGCAGATTACATGTGTTCTTTGTCTACAGCACATGTTTAATAAAGTTAGTTTTATTAGTCAAAAATACTTCAAAACCGCTGCAAAAATGTTTGTGCATTTTTGCAGCATTTCTTCACTTTCTCATTGCTTTCTATGTGTGAAACAAATGCTGAACAAATGCTGAAAAAATTGACATGCTGCAGATTTAAAAAAATTTGCAGTTTTCCAATTCAGTCAAGAAAAATAAAACAAGCATGTGCATGAGATTTCTGAAATCTTATAGCAGATTTTAATTTGCACAAAAAACACAGAAAAAAAGGCTTCAAAAACGGAGTGTGTATACATACTCTAAGGGTTTTCTTTTCCTTGCAATACAAACAGTGCAGATTAAGGAGAGCTTTTACTTGCATTAGTTGCATTTTACAGCTCATTTGAATTTTTTTTCTTTTTCAAAAAGCAGCATGCTTTAGGTCTTTATTTTTAGGGTATGAGCCCACGTAACGTTTTACAAGCGTATTTGATGGGGAATTTCCACAGCGGAAACGCTTGTAAAACGCTTGGTAATCCGCACCCCATGGTCCCCAATGAGAATCCACAAGTTCTATGCCCATGCTGAGGATTTTTCCGCAGCGTTTTTGATGCGCACTAAAATCCGCAGCATGTCAATTATTTTTGCGTTTCCGCATGCGGAATTACCTTTTCAATGTAATAAAAAACGCAAGGCAATTCCGCATGTCGAAAACACGCGAAAGCGTTTTTCCGGGAAAGGACATGCGGAAATGAAGCGCAAATTTCCGCTTCATTTCCGCAACGTGGGCACATAGCCTTAATGTGTTTTCTCATAGACTTCCCTTTTGGACTTAAAAAAAACGCATTAAGAAAATGCATGTAAAATGAAAATGAACTAAAAAATGTCACACAAAAATGTGCTTTTAAAAATGCAAGAAATTAATGGTGATATTACAAATGACGTAATAACTATTAGTAATGAGCGAACGTGCTCACCATTGCTCGGTACTCACCCGAGCATCACGGTGCTCGACAAGCTCGGCGAGTATTTCTGGGCTGCTCTGGCGGGAACTCGGGTCCCCTCCCTGCATGTTTGGCGCTCTTTAGAGAGCCAATGAACATGCAGGGATTGCCTGCCACGCACTGTAATGCTGTAGCCATGTTGGTTGTGGCATTACAGTGATTGGCTGGCCACACAGCGTCATCAGGTGTATATAAGACCTGGAGCCGCTATACTCGTCACAGTTTACCCCGGAATCAGGCAGAGTAGGGAGAGGTGCTGCTGCGTCAGGGAGAGATTTGCTTGTTTATAGTTAGTATAGGTATTCCACAACATATATATATATACAGTACAGACCAAAAGTTTGGACACACCTTCTCATTTAAAGATTTTTCTGTATTTTCATGACTATGAAAATTGTACATTCACACTGAAGGCATCAAAACTGTGAATTAACATGTGGAATTAAATATTTAACAAAAAAGTGTGAAACAACTGAAAATATGTCTTATATTCTTGTTTTTTCAAAGTAGCCACCTTTTGCTTTGATGACTGCTTTGCACACTCTTGGCATTCTCTTGATGAGATTCAAGAGGTAGTCACCGGAAAAGGTCTTCCAACAATCTTGAAGGAGTTCCCAGAGATGCTTAGCACTTCTTGGCCCTTTTGCCTTCACTCTGCGGTCCAGCTCACCCCAAACCATCTCGATTGGGTTCAGGTCTGGTGACTGTGGAGGCCAGGTCATCTGGCGTAGTACCCCATCACTCTCCTTCTTGGACAAATAGCCCTTACACAGCCTGGAGGTGTGTTTGGGGTCATTGTCCTGTTGAAAAATAAATGATGGTCCAACTAAACGCAAACCGGATGGAATAGCATGCCGCTGCAAGATGCTGTGGTAGCCATGCTGGTTCAGTATGCCTTCAATTTTGAATAAATCCCCATCAGTGTCACCAGCAAAGCACCCCCACACCATCACACCTCCTCCTCCATGCTTCACGGTGGGAACCAGGCATGTAGAGTTCATCCGTTCACCTTTTCTGCGTCGCACAAAGACACGCTGGTTGGAACCAAAGATCTCAAATTTGGACTCATCAGACCAAAGCACAGATTTCCACTGGTCTAATGTCCATTCCTTGTGTTCTTTAGCCCAAACAAGTCTCTTCTGCTTGTTGCCTGTCCTTAGCAGTGGTTTCCTAGCAGCTATTTTACCATGAAAGCCTGCTGCACAAAGTCTCCTCTTAACAGTTGTTGAAGAGATGTGTCTGCTGCTAGAACTCTGTGTGGCATTGACCTGGTCTCTAATCTGAGCTGCTGTTAACCTGCGATTTCTGAGGCTGGTGACTCGGATAAACTTATCCTCAGAAGCAGAGGTGACTCTTGGTCTTCCTTTCCTGGGGCGATCCTCATGTGAGCCAGTTTCTTTGTAGCGCTTGATGGTTTTTGCAACAGCACTTGAGGACACTTTCAAAGTTTTCCAATTTTTCGCACTGACTGACCTTCATTTCTTAAAGTAATGATGGGCAGTCATTTTTCTTTACTTATCTTCTTTTTTCTTGCCATAATACAAATTCTAACAGTCTATTCAGTAGCACTATCAGCTGTGTATCCACCTGACTTCTGCGCAACACAACTGATGGTCCCAACCCCATTTATAAGGCAAGAAATCCCACTTGTTAAACCTGACAGGGCACACCTGTGAAGTGAAAACCATTTCCGGTGACTACCTCTTGAAGCTCATCAAGAGAATGGCAAAAGTGTGCAAAGCAGTCATCAAAGCAAAAGGTGGCTACTTTGAAGAACCTAGAATATAAGACATATTTTCAGTTGTTTCACACCTTTTTGTTAAGTATATAATTCCACATGTGTTAGTTCATAGTTTTGATGCCTTCAGTGTGAATGTACAATTTTCATAGTCATGAAAATACAGAAAAATCTTTAAATGAGAAGGTGTGTCCAAACTTCTGGTCTGTACTGTATATCCATCTGAACTAACAGTCTTTCTGAGGATTAATCCAGCTGCATATAATCAGTGTTAGGCAGGCAGGCAAGCAATGTATGTGGCTGACTGCAGTGCATATAACGCAAGAAGGTCCATTGAACGTCCTGTCTGCTGCTGCTGATATTTGTAGACATAACCCCAGATATCAGGGGCCAAGGCAAATTTTTTTTTCATCTTAATCCTGGTTATTTGCTTAAAAATCAATCCAGAGTACACCGTTTTTCTGCTCCATTTGCTTGTTAGGACTGCTGAATACAGCCAGATCTGTTCCATATTTCAGCGATAAAAATCCAGAAATTTTAACTGAGCGTGGAAAATATTGGCCTCCTTTTCCATTCTGTTTCAGTGTGTCGGTCAAGCTATTCACACTAGGTCTCTGTTTAGAATAATATTAGTAAATTACAAGCCTGCTATTTAAAACCGTGGTTCTCTGTCAGACATATCACTTATAACAGTGTTCCAAAATCAGCCATTGCTTCCATTTTCATTTTGTTGCAGTGTGTTGGTCAAGCTATTCACACTAGGTTCCTGTGTAGAATAATATTAGTAAATCACATGCCTGCTATTTATAAGCTGAGTGAGTTTCTGGGATCCAGACAGATTCTTGCATTTTTCATCCAACCACTGACGTTTCTGGATTGTTAATCATGGGGAAAGCAAAAGAATTGTCAACAGATCTACGGGTAAAGATAGTTGAACTGTATAACACAGGAAAGGGATACAAAAAAATATCCAAGGAATTGATAATACCAATCAGCAGCATTCAAACAAACAAATGGAAAATCATGGCCTCTGGAAAAACTAACCCATGGTCAGGTAGACCAACAAAAATTTTGGCCACAACTGCCAGGAAAATTGTTCGGGATGCAAAGAAAGACCCACAAATGACATCACCTGAAATTCAGGACTCTCTGAAAACTATCGGTGTGGCTGTTTCAAAATGCACAATAAGGAGGCACTTGAAGAAAAATGGGCTGCATGGTCGAGTCACCAGAAGAAAGTCATTACTTCACAAATGCCACAAAGTATCTCACCTACAATATGCCAAGCAGCACAGAGACAAGCCTCAAAACTTCTGGAACAAGGTAATTTGGAGTGATGAGAGCAAAATTTAACTTTTTGGCCACAACCATAAATGTTACATTTGGAGAGAGGTCAACAAGGCCCATGATGAAAGGAACACCATTCCTACAGTAAAGCACGGAGGTGGATCGGTGATGTTTTGGGGATGTGTGAGCTACAAAGGCACAGGAAACTTGGTGAAAGTTGAAAGAAAGATGAATGCAGCATGTTATCAGCAAATACTGGAGGCAAATTTGCACTCATCAGCCCAGAAGCTGCGCATGGGACATACATGGATGTTTCAACATGACAATGATTCAAAACACAAGGCCAAGTCAACCTGTCATTGGCTACAGCAGAGCAAAGTGAAGGTTCTGGAGTGGCCATCTCAGTCTCCTGACCTCAATATCATTGAGCCACTCTGTGGAGATCTCAAGCGCGCAGTTCATGCTAGACAACCCAGGAATTTACAGGAACTGGAGCCTTTTTGCAAAGAAGAATGGGCAACTTTACTATCTGAGAAATTAAAGAACCTCATCCACAACTACCACAAAAGACTTCTAGCTGTCATTGATGATAGAGGGGGCAATGCACTGTATTAAGAACTTGGGTATGTGAACTTTTGATCAGGGTCATTTGGATGTTTTTGGTTGTCATTAAGATTTAAAAAGGAGAAAACACAGTAGTTTGACAATAAATGGCTTCACCCAACCAATAACCATGAGTGGAGAAAAAGTTTTTTTTTGTTATCATTCATATTCTCTGAAACAAGGCCAAGAAAGGAAAAATTCTGCCTGGGTATGTAAACTTTTGAGCACAACTGTAACTGCGTTCCAAAATCAGCCATTTCTCGTGAAGGTGGAAAATATTGTCCTCCATTTAAAATGGGCAAGGTGTGTGGCATGAGATTGGGAAGTGGACGTGATGGTGATGGTGCATGCAGAGGCCCAGGACGTGGCCTTGGGCAAGCTGAAATTGCATCCACATCTTATTGCTTGACTTTCCTGTCCCAATTACTAGGGGACCGCAGTACACCACTATTGAACCCAGAGCAGTGTAAAAAGGTTGTTGTTTGGATAGCAGATAATGCTTGTAGTCACTTTGCCACCACCACCACCCTGTCTTTCACACGGTCAAGACTCAGTAGCCATGAGTCTGGACCGCATATTCCTCACCCTGATCCTCCTTGTCGAGTACTCGGAGACAACTGATCCCACACTTGGACGCACAGAAGAGCTGTTCATTTTTCCATTTGTAGATTCAGGCCTCTTGCCCAGCCAGCTTCAAGCGAGTCAAGAGGAGAACTCGTGTAGCAATGCCCAAATATTGGAGCAGCAACGGTCACAAGAAGGCAACTGTAGAAAAGTGCAATTACTGTCACAAGAGGTGGAAGATGATGATGAGACACAATTGGCAGAAAGTCAGGAGGAGGACCAGGGTGCAGAAGTGGAAGACGAGGTGGTGGATGAAATAATAACTGACCCAACGTGGCAAAGGGACATACAGAGCGAGAACAGCAGCAAACAGGGGGAGGGCGGCGTAACACCACAACAGGCAGGAACTAGCCGTGTGCCACAACAAACACCCACATCTTCTGCCAGTACAACTGTTAGGTCTTCCCGAGTCTGGGTGTTTTTTAAATACTCTGCAGATAACCCCAAAAAAGACCAATTGCATCACCTGCCAGGCCAGCATCAGCAGAGGTAGCAAAACTAGCAGCCTGACCACTACCAGCATGATCAGGTACATGGCAGCAAAGCACTCGACTAAGTGGGCCGAACCCCAGGGTCCAGAAACAGTGTCTGCGGGTGACACAATTGCTTCTTCCACTGTTGTGCGTGCACACCAATCCCCTGTCCATGGCACATGCCAAGATGCCTCCCGCCCTGCACGTGTCGTTGTACACTCTCAACTAGCACCATCAGCAAGCACGTCCATGTCCTTGTTCCAGCACAGCGTTCAGTTGTCCCATCCAAAGTCCTTGGAACGCAAGCACAAATAAGCAGCCAACGCCCCACCGGCCACACTACTAAATTCACATATTTCGTGAATGCTTGCGCTTTAAATGTTGCCTTTTAGGCTCGTGGAGACGGAAGCTTTCTGCAACCTGATGGCGGCGGCCGATCCTCGGTACTTGATCCCCAGCTGCCACTATTTCTCCCAGTTTGCCGTCCCCGCATTACACGAGCACGTGTACCATAGCATTAGATGTGCCCTCAACAACGCAGTTATTGGGAAAGTCCAGCTAACCATGGACACGTGGACAAGTGCTCGTGGGCAGGGATGGTACATCTCGCTGAAAGCACACTAGGTTAATAAAGTGGAAGTCGGGACCCAGTCGGACCTTGGGACAGAACACGTCCTCCCAACGCTGAGGATTGCGGGCCCTGGGTCAATGAGGGTTGCCCCCACATTGTACAGCTCCAGCACCACCTCCTCCTCAGCCTCCATCTCCAAAATGACCACATCAGTCGCAAGCTGGAAGCATTGCCGCACTGCCTCGGCCAAGCGGCAACAGGCTGTGCTGAAGCTAATATGCTTATGTGACAAACCTCACAACGCTGAAGAGTTATGGACAGCTCTGAAAGAGCAGGCAGATCTGTGGCTGACAGCACTGAGCCTACAGCCTGGCACGGTTGTGTGTGACAATGGCCGGAACCTGGTGGCGGCTCTGAGTCGAGCTCACACTCGTACCATGCCTGGCCCATGTGCTTAACCTCGTGGTTCATCGGTTTCTCAAAACCTACCCGGATCTGTCAGATCTGCTTTTCAAAGTATATGTGATCCGTGTGACGGAGAAAACACAGTTTTAAATAGCTGGATTTCTAGTGCTCTAATATGGAAAGGACCTGGCTGTATTCTGCAGTGCCAACAAGCAAATGGCGCAGAAAAACGGTGTTCTCTGGATTGCTTTTTAAGAAAATAATGAGGATTATGATCCAAAGAAAAGTATTCCTGGCCCCAGAGACCTGGGCCTATTTCTAGAAATATCTAACAGCAGGAGAAGGCAGAATTTGAATGGAGCCTCTTGAGCTATATGCACTGCAGTCTGATATATACACTCCCTGCCTATACATTCTGCCTGCCTGATATCTGTGCAGATGGATTAGTCCTCAGAAGGACTGTTTGTTAAGATGGATATGTGTAATGTACGGTTTTTCTTCCTACACTACTTAATACACAAGCAAAGCTCTCCATGACACAGCAGCACCTCTGCCTACACTGTCTGATCCGGAGTGACTGTGACGAGCATGGCGGCGCCAGGTATGATATAGACCTGATGACGCTCTGCGGCCAGCCTATCACTGTAATGCCCACAACCAACATGGCTACGGCATTACAGTGCATGGCAGGCAATCCCTGCATGTTCATTGGCTCTCTTAGAGCGCCAAACATGCAGGGAGGGGACCCGAGTTCCCACCCGAGCAACCCGGAAATACTCGGCAAGCGCCGAGCATCTCGAGCACTGAGATGCTCGGGCGAGCACCGAGCAGTAGCGAGCATGCTCGCTCATCACTACATCTTACTACAGCTACACCTGTCTTGATGAATTGGGCCCACAGTTTGCTGCTGCAATCTTTAGTGTGTATTTCATTGCATCTTGCACTGGTTCACACTTACGTCATTCTGTTATTAGTAGCTGGTCAATTATTGTTTCTTTGTAGACAGATAAATAGATACAAAAATAATACTAATGTCACGTTTAATGTAGAGATCTAGAAAGGGTTGACCTTAGAAATAATTCTCCATCTTGATAACTTGTCGCAGAAAATGATTTCACTTTAGAAGATTAAGATAATTTAAAATTGTACAAGCCATTGACTGATGTCAAGTAAAGGTGTGAAATTTATTTTGTTTTTGCTGTGATATCCCAGTGTTGTGTTATCTGAGTCAAGATATCCTTTGCTAGATCTTTAAGTAGCTAGAAAATAACAGTGTAGCTTTTTTTATTATTATTTAACAGTAAGCTGACATTGAAAATATGTCAATGACCAAGTACATAGTGTGCACATCTGGTTAGTCAAGGCCATGAGGAAACAAAAATTGTCAGTCCTCTACTGTCAAAGCATGTGTACTTTACTGTCAGTGGGTGCTGTGCATGAAAAATTATGGTCAGTTAAATAACATAACATATTAAGAAAGTATAAGTAGAAGAACTAAATTAAGATAAGGATAGAATTCAATGAATTAATAATAGGAATATGAAACAAACACCTTTAATATTATAGAGTTGAACTAATTTTCCATAAATGAGTGGGAAATATTTCTCCCTATCAATGTCAAAGACTGGTCAGGCCTTATACGAAATGCCTGATAGAGGTACAGTACTAAAGCCGACATTTATTTGTGGTAGAAAATAGTAGAGTTTATAGATGTAGCCACATTCAACTTGGTAAATAATGCATCATGTTCATAACTTATTACAGGTCATCTCACATAAATCGATTATTGGGGTTGGCCACCTTTTAGGAACATTTTTTTTAACTTGCATGAATTTCAGGATAAATTCATTTTTGCAATTATGTTTCATCAAAAATGTTGCAAAGTTTAGCTTTTACAGTCTCATGTTTCCCTGCATATTCATTTGTAATGTGGTCTGTATCTGTAGTTATATATCAGCTGACAGGAGCTCAGAAAAAGAGATAAAAAAAGATAAAGTTAGAAGGAGCTCACTGATGAAATCTCAGTTAACTCATTCTGCAGCCAGCAATAGAAAGTGCAGTAGAAGGCAAATGGTGATAACTTTTTAATACAACCCAACTGAAAATATTACTTTTCATCCTTTTCATTCTGAGCTAAAAATTATCTCCAAGAGATAAGTGAAAACAGTCTTTGAATGGGAACAAAAGCAGATGGAGAAGAAATAAGTGTAGGATAGATATTCATTGGATATAAAAAGTCTACACACAAGTTAAAATGCTAGGTTTTTGTCATGTAATAAAGAATAATTTAAAGGGAATCTGTCACCATATTTGACCTATTTAAACTATTACTATGGGCATGAAGGTTATGGACTGCTGAGGAGAGTGATACCTCTATGCCTCATTTCAGAAGCCTTTTTGTTGAGAAATCACTTTATGTAAATGATCTCTTCCAGGCTATTTGAGAGACGCTGCCTGGAAGATAACTCTGCCTCCGTACTCCATTATTATGTGAATCGCCTTCCATAGCATCACTGTGTGCCTGTGACGTCAGGTTTTCGCCCTGTAAACCCGCGCCTGCGCTGTCCCAGTGTCGTCATTCCTCTTAAGTGTTCTGCCATTCTCTGGGCATTGGTTTCATGTTCCTACTACGCAGGTGTTGGCGAGTTACTGGTACTTCTGCTCCCAGTGTTTCTGCATGCCAGAGAAAAATAAGCTGAAATGTTTTCCGGTGGAAAAAGAAAGAACTAAAATGTTGCAGGACCCTTTGAATTTATATCATCATTCAGTCTTTTTTCGTATGAGTCTATCAGCATGGTAGATCTAGAATTGGCAATCTTTGCCCCCACTCTGCCTCGCAGTAGAGCTCCAAATCTGTCAGATTGTGAAGGCATCTCCTGTGTACAGCCATCAGGTCAACCTACAGATTTCAATTGGATACAGGTCTGGGCTAACTGGGCCAATCCAAAACTTGAATCTTCTTCTGGCCAAATCATTCTTTTGGTAATTTGAATGTTTGCTTAGGTAGGGTCATTTTCTTGCTGAAAAGTGAAATTCCTCTTCATCTTCACCTTTTTAATAGAAGTCTGAAGGTTGTTAATGCAAAACTTTTTACATCCACTGTATGAACTATTGAAAACCTCAGCACTCTTGATACATAGAGACTTCATATCTTGCCTATATTACTGGGATAGGCATTCCCTGAAGGAAAAAATCGGAAACTTGGATCAGGCTGTAAACTGCATATCAAGGTGTCCTAAATAGTGATGGTCGAGCACTAAAATGCTCGGGTGCTCACTGCTCGAGTCGAGCGGTCTGCAGAGGGCCTAAAAATTGCCCAAATCGATGGGAACAGTGCTCAAATGACATGGGAACAGCATGGGGAAGACCCCTGGAAGCATTTCTGACTCCCAAGTCACTGCTGTCAACAATGTTGTCAAAGCTATTACGTCACAATAAAACATACAAAAACGAAATTTAAATGGATTTTCCTGGGAAATATGTTAAGGAACATCCTTTCCAGGGTAATGACTTGTATATAAGGCAAAAAAAATAAAATAACCAAACACAGAAATACTCCTCCACAAATTGGGCTATGTTCACATGTAGCATTTTTGCACTTTTGCATTGCTTTCAACCAAGACAAATGCATTCACCGGGAAATGTCATTTTACCATTTTACAACCTTATCTGACCACATGGTGTGTGACACATCATCAGACACATCCTGTTTCATTTATGACGGAGGGACTCTGAAAGTCACGAAGCCTATTTTTATAGGGTCACCAGGTGGCCCTTACTATTCTTAAAGGGCCAGCAGTCGGCCCTCACTATTGTTAGACAGCCATCAGCCAGCTATGCTTTGCAGTTCCCATTATTAACGAGTGGGTCTCCTATACTGTTATTGCGTATGCAGTGACTGCAAGGGCTGCCAAAAATTTGGAGGAACTCCAATGCCCCTTGCAAGAGACATAGAGGGCCTCATGAAAAAATGTTCCCATTATTAGGAAGTGGGTCTCTCATACTGTTTGCCTATGCAGTGAATTCAAAAGCTGCCAAAAATTTGGAGGAACTCCAATGCCCAATGCAAGAGATGTAGAGGTCAGAGAGCCTCCTAAAAACAATATCCCCATTATTAGGAAGTAGGTCTCCCATACTGTTTGCCTATGAAGTGAAACAATGGCTGCCAAAAATTTTAAGGCACTCTAATGCCCCTTGCAAGAGACATAGAGGTCAGAGAGCCTCCTAAAAGCAATGTTCCCATTATGAGGAAGTGGGTCTCCCATAGTGTTTGAATACGCAGTGAAGCAACAGCTGCCAAAAATTTGGAGGCACTCCAATGCCCCTTGCAAGACACGTAGAAGAGGTGATATGGTAGATATGGTGTAACGGGTCTTGGAGGTGGAACCTCTGAGCAACGATACAAAGGGGCAGTCCTTGTAAGGAAGCGGGTGGCTCCCAGGGTAGGCGGGCAGGTAGTCACGGCAAGTGACGAGGACAGTCTCTGGGTAGAAGGGCAGGAGATCACGGCAAGTGACGGGGACAGTCTCTGGGTAGAAGGGCAGGAGGTCACGGCAAGTGAAGGGGACAGTCTCTGGACAGGCGGGTGGTCACGGTAAGTGACGGCTAACCCTCCAGATAGGCTAGCAGGCGGGTAGCAGGTGGACGCTCCCAGGTGAGCGGGCAAGAGTCTCTGGACAGGCAGGTGGTCACAGCAAGTGATGGCTAAGCCTCCAGGTAGGCTAGCAGGCAGAAAACCAGGCAATGTGAACTGAGGTCTAAGATGGTAGACATGCAAGAAATAGGAGCATGTTCACACTAGCAAAAAAGAAACAAAACCTACAAAAGACAAAAGACAAAAATATATCTCATACCCTACCATCATTATATATAAATGTAAAGCAAAGTTGCATAATAAATATAGGGTACTTAGTGAACTATTTTTGATCAAAAAAAGTATACAAGCCGTCCCACCAGCGGCAAGGTGACCCTAAATTGGGACGGTACCTATACTGCCTATATTAAAAACCTTACTGTATATCAAAGTTGAAATAATGCATATAAAAGGGTAGACAAATAGGACCGGGTCCCAACTCCAGACCACCCAGGCCCGTGGTAAGCTACATATATACCAGTCAGCTCAACAAAGGGGATGCCACACCCTTAAATTGCACAGAATGCAAACAAGACAAAAAAACAGGCAATGTGAACTGAGGTCTAAGATGGTAGACATGCAAGAAATAGGAGCATGTTCACACTAGCAAAAAAGAAACAAAACCTACAAAAGACAAAAGACAAAAATATATCTCATACCCTACCATCATTATATATAAATGTAAAGCAAAGTTGCATAATAAACATAGGGTACTTAGTGAACTATTTTTGATCAAAAAAAGTATACAAGCCGTCCCACCAGCGGCAAGGTGACCCTAAATTGGGACGGTACCTATACTGCCTATATTAAAAACCTTACTGTATATCAAAGTTGAAATAATGCATATAAAAGGGTAGACAAATAGGACCGGGTCCCAACTCCAGACCACCCAGGCCCGTGGTAAGCTACATATATACCAGTCAGCTCAACAAAGGGGATGCCACACCCTTAAATTGCACAGAATGCAAACAAGACAAAAAACCAGGCAATGTGAACTGAGGTCTAAGATGGTAGACATGCAAGAAATAGGAGCATGTTCACACTAGCAAAAAAGAAACAAAACCTACAAAAGACAAAAGACAAAAATATATCTCATACCCTACCATCATTATATATAAATGTAAAGCAAAGTTGCATAATAAATATAGGGTACTTAGTGAACTATTTTTGATCAAAAAAAGTATACAAGCCGTCCCACCAGCGGCAAGGTGACCCTAAATTGGGACGGTACCTATACTGCCTATATTAAAAACCTTACTGTATATCAAAGTTGAAATAATGCATATAAAAGGGTAGACAAATAGGACCGGGTCCCAACTCCAGACCACCCAGGCCCGTGGTAAGCTACATATATACCAGTCAGCTCAACAAAGGGGATGCCACACCCTTAAATTGCACAGAATGCAAACAAGACAAAAAAACAGGCAATGTGAACTGAGGTCTAAGATGGTAGACATGCAAGAAATAGGAGCATGTTCACACTAGCAAAAAAGAAACAAAACCTACAAAAGACAAAAGACAAAAATATATCTCATACCCTACCATCATTATATATAAATGTAAAGCAAAGTTGCATAATAAACATAGGGTACTTAGTGAACTATTTTTGATCAAAAAAAGTATACAAGCCGTCCCACCAGCGGCAAGGTGACCCTAAATTGGGACGGTACCTATACTGCCTATATTAAAAACCTTACTGTATATCAAAGTTGAAATAATGCATATAAAAGGGTAGACAAATAGGACCGGGTCCCAACTCCAGACCACCCAGGCCCGTGGTAAGCTACATATATACCAGTCAGCTCAACAAAGGGGATGCCACACCCTTAAATTGCACAGAATGCAAACAAGACAAAAAACCAGGCAATGTGAACTGAGGTCTAAGATGGTAGACATGCAAGAAATAGGAGCATGTTCACACTAGCAAAAAAGAAACAAAACCTACAAAAGACAAAAGACAAAAATATATCTCATACCCTACCATCATTATATATAAATGTAAAGCAAAGTTGCATAATAAATATAGGGTACTTAGTGAACTATTTTTGATCAAAAAAAGTATACAAGCCGTCCCACCAGCGGCAAGGTGACCCTAAATTGGGACGGTACCTATACTGCCTATATTAAAAACCTTACTGTATATCAAAGTTGAAATAATGCATATAAAAGGGTAGACAAATAGGACCGGGTCCCAACTCCAGACCACCCAGGCCCGTGGTAAGCTACATATATACCAGTCAGCTCAACAAAGGGGATGCCACACCCTTAAATTGCACAGAATGCAAACAAGACAAAAAAACAGGCAATGTGAACTGAGGTCTAAGATGGTAGACATGCAAGAAATAGGAGCATGTTCACACTAGCAAAAAAGAAACAAAACCTACAAAAGACAAAAGACAAAAATATATCTCATACCCTACCATCATTATATATAAATGTAAAGCAAAGTTGCATAATAAATATAGGGTACTTAGTGAACTATTTTTGATCAAAAAAAGTATACAAGCCGTCCCACCAGCGGCAAGGTGACCCTAAATTGGGACGGTACCTATACTGCCTATATTAAAAACCTTACTGTATATCAAAGTTGAAATAATGCAAATAAAAGGGTAGACAAATAGGACCGGGTCCCAACTCCAGACCACCCAGGCCCGTGGTAAGCTACATATATACCAGTCAGCTCAACAAAGGGGATGCCACACCCTTAAATTGCACAGAATGCAAACAAGACAAAAAACCAGGCAATGTGAACTGAGGTCTAAGATGGTAGACATGCAAGAAATAGGAGCATGTTCACACTAGCAAAAAAGAAACAAAACCTACAAAAGACAAAAGACAAAAATATATCTCATACCCTACCATCATTATATATAAATGTAAAGCAAAGTTGCATAATAAATATAGGGTACTTAGTGAACTATTTTTGATCAAAAAAAGTATACAAGCCGTCCCATCAGCGGCAAGGTGACCCTAAATTGGGACGGTACCTATACTGCCTATATTAAAAACCTTACTGTATATCAAAGTTGAAATAATGCATATAAAAGGGTAGACAAATAGGACCGGGTCCCAACTCCAGACCACCCAGGCCCGTGGTAAGCTACATATATACCAGTCAGCTCAACAAAGGGGATGCCACACCCTTAAATTGCACAGAATGCAAACAAGACAAAAAACCAGGCAATGTGAACTGAGGTCTAAGATGGTAGACATGCAAGAAATAGGAGCATGTTCACACTAGCAAAAAAGAAACAAAACCTACAAAAGACAAAAGACAAAAATATATCTCTTACCCTACCATCATTATATATAAATGTAAAGCAAAGTTGCATAATAAATATAGGGTACTTAGTGAACTATTTTTGATCAAAAAAAGTATACAAGCCGTCCCACCAGCGGCAAGGTGACCCTAAATTGGGACGGTACCTATACTGCCTATATTAAAAACCTTACTGTATATCAAAGTTGAAATAATGCATATAAAAGGGTAGACAAATAGGACCGGGTCCCAACTCCAGACCACCCAGGCCCGTGGTAAGCTACATATATACCAGTCAGCTCAACAAAGGGGATGCCACACCCTTAAATTGCACAGAATGCAAACAAGACAAAAAACCAGGCAATGTGAATTGAGGTCTAAGATGGTAGACATGCAAGAAATAGGAGCATGTTCACACTAGCAAAAAAGAAACAAAACCTACAAAAGACAAAAGACAAAAATATATCTCATACCCTACCATCATTATATATAAATGTAAAGCAAAGTTGCATAATAAATATAGGGTACTTAGTGAACTATTTTTGATCAAAAAAAGTATACAAGCCGTCCCACCAGCGGCAAGGTGACCCTAAATTGGGACGGTACCTATACTGCCTATATTAAAAACCTTACTGTATATCAAAGTTGAAATAATGCATATAAAAGGGTAGACAAATAGGACCGGGTCCCAACTCCAGACCACCCAGGCCCGTGGTAAGCTACATATATACCAGTCAGCTCAACAAAGGGGATGCCACACCCTTAAATTGCACAGAATGCAAACAAGACAAAAAAACAGGCAATGTGAACTGAGGTCTAAGATGGTAGACATGCAAGAAATAGGAGCATGTTCACACTAGCAAAAAAGAAACAAAACCTACAAAAGACAAAAGACAAAAATATATCTCATACCCTACCATCATTATATATAAATGTAAAGCAAAGTTGCATAATAAATATAGGGTATTTAGTGAACTATTTTTGATCAAAAAAAGTATACAAGCCGTCCCACCAGCGGCAAGGTGACCCTAAATTGGGACGGTACCTATACTGCCTATATTAAAAACCTTACTGTATATCAAAGTTGAAATAATGCATATAAAAGGGTAGACAAATAGGCCCGGGTCCCAACTCCAGACCACCCAGGCCCGTGGTAAGCTACATATATACCAGTCAGCTAGCAGGCAGGTAGCAGGTGGACGCTCCCAGGTGAGCGGGCAAGAGTCTCTGGACAGGCAGGTGGTCACAGCACGTGACGGCAGAGCCTCCAGGTAGGCTAGCAGGCAGGTAGCAGATGAGCGCTCCCAGGTGAGCGGGCAATCATATAAATAGACAGACTGGCAGGGCTGGTAGGCAGACTGTCGGACCGCAGGAATGCAAGTAGATAGACAAGTATCAGGCAGGTATGAAGCAGGAATCAGTCAGGTAACTGGCAGGTAACTGGCAGGTATCTGGTAACGGGACCTGAGGGCTGAAGCAGAGTGATAGGCTATGCAACAACATTGCTCGGGCACCTCCATTTTGGAGGAGGTGCCTTATATATGGTGAGGTCCTCCGGCCATTGGCCGGGGACTCCTTAGGACGGCGCGCGCGGCCCTTTTAAGAGAGGGGGAGCGCACACGCGCGCCCTAAGCACAGTGGCCGGGAAGCAGCGCGCACTGCCAGCAGAGCGGGAGGAGGACGCCGGGCACGGAGCGGAGAGGTGAGGGGAACAGCGTCCCTGCCTAGCAGGAGGCAGGGACGCCGACCCTACATATGGTAGTGAATGATATGATGATGGAGGATGAGGAGAAGGAGGAAGACAAGAGCAAATAGACAAAATCAGGAAGCGTATACCCATGTGTGGGTGTGAAGAGGTGCATGGGAATAGACGCTGCTATCATTCAGTAGTGTTGAGAAGTCTGGCCCAATCCAGCCCATGTTCATTTTTCTAAAAGTCAGCCTGTCAGCATCTTCAGGTGGATGCGCTTATCAGTTATAATTCCACCAGCGGCACTAAAAACCCGCTCTGACAAAACTAGCAGCAGGGCAGGCCAGAACCTGCAAGGTGTAGAGAGCCAGTTCATGCCACGTGTCCAGCTTGGACATTGGTACGGTCGGCAAGGTGCTTCCTCACCATCTTCCCAAACTTTGCACTCCTTGTGAGAGTACCCCGCGCATTAGGGCCCGTAAGATGGAAGGGTCTGAGAAAACTGTTCCACAACTTTGACAGTGTGCCCTTGCCCCTGCTGGATTAGAGTTGTGTCTCTGTCACCTGTTCCCCTTGGTTGTCCAACGAACTGTGACCTCTGCCGCAAGCGTTTTCAGATGGGAATTTTTTTAATATTTCCGCAACAAGGTCCTTCTGTTACTGCCCCATTTTAGTAGACCTGTCTGCCTCGGGAATAAGAGATATGAAGTTCTCCTTGTAGCATGGGTCTAGAAGTATCACCACGGGAAAGGCAGCGTAAGATAAACTCAGCCATGTGTGCCAGACTGCTAACAGGCAAGACTTCCATGTCCTCACCAAGAGGGCGACTGACCATACTTTCCTCCTCCCTGTCCCCAAGCCATCCATGCTGAATAGACGGTATGACAGTTGTGCAGATAGTACCATCTATAGCGCATAAAAAAATAGCTCCTCCTCCTCTTCCTCATTATCATCCAATGAGATGAGGCTGGGCTGTGTGTAATCTCCCTGTATGGTTCCTTGCTCCATCTCATCGTGCTCCACCTGCAATGCATTCTCTTTGATTGTGAGCAGAGAACGTTTCAGAAGACATTTTGGCGTCATCACCGCTCACCATCTTGGTGGAGTCCTCAAAGTTTTGAAGGATGGTACATATGTCTGACATCCATTTCCACTCCTAAGGTCTTATGTGTGGAGTCTGAACTGAATACCGACGGCCTTGTTGATGCTGGTATTCAAGAACTGCCATCTTCTGCTCACAAATCCTTCCCAACATCTGCAATGAAGAGTTCCAATGCGTGGGGACATCACACACCAGTCGGTGAGCCGGAAGCTGCATATGCTGCTGAAGCACGGCAAGGGCGGCGGAAGCTGTAGCTGACTTTCTAAAATGGGCACACAGGCGGCGTACTTTGACAAGCAGCTCCGGTAGGTTTTGAGAAACCGCTGAACCATGAGGTTAAGCAAATGGGAGCTCGCCTCAGTGCCGCCACCAGGTTCTGGCCATTGTTACACAGATCTGCCTGCTCTTTCAGAGCTGTCCACAACTCTTCAGCATTGTGCGGTTTGTCAGCTAAGCATATTAGCTTCAGCACAGCCTGTTGCCGCTTGGCCGAGGCAGTGCTGCAGTGCTTTCAGTTTGCGACTGAAGTGGTCATTTTGGAGATGGATGATGAAGAGGAGGTGCAGGAGCTGTAGAATGTGGGGTCAACCATGATTGACCCAGGGCCCGCAATTCTCAGCGTCGGGAGGACGTATTCCGTCCCAAAGTCTGACTGGGTCCCGGCATCCACTATGTTAACCCAGTGTGCCGTCAGCGAGATGTATCGTCCCTGCCCACAAGCACTTGTCCACGTGTCCATGGTTAGGTGGACTTTCCCAGTAACTGCGTTGTTGAGGGCACGGCTAATGTTGTGGGACAGGGACACGTGCTCGTGAAATGCATAGACGGTACACCAGGAGAAATAGTGGCGGCTGGGGACCGAGTACCGAGGGACGGCCATCAGGTTGCAGAAAGCTTCAGTCTCCACGAGCCTAAAAGGTAACATTTCAAGCGCAAGCAGTCGCGAAATGTGTGAATTTAGTAGTGTTGCCTGTGGGGCGTTGGCTGCGTATTTGGGCTTGCGTGCCAAGAACTGTGGTATGGACAACTGAATGCTGCGCTGGGACAAGGACGTGGACGTGCTTGCTGATGGTGCTAGCTAAGAGTGTGCAACGACAGGTGCAGGGCAGGAGGCATCTTTGCATGCGCCATGGACAGAGGATTGGCTTGCACACACAAGAGTGGAAGAAGCAGTGGTGCCACCCGCAGACGCTGTTCCTGGACCTTGGGGTTCGGCAAACTTAGTCGGGTGCTTTGCTGCCATGTGCCTGATCATGCTGGTGGTGGTCAGACTGGTAGTTTTGCTACCCCTGCTGATGCTGGCCTGGCAGGTGGTGCAAATGGTCTTTTTGGGGTTATCTGCAGAGTCTTTTAAAAACAACCAGACTCGGGAAGACCTAACAGTTGTACTGTCAACTTCCGTCGTGTTGATGTTGCGGGGAACGGTTGCCCGCCTTCTGTTTGCGGCCACCACACTGCTTCCTGCCTGTTGTGGTGCTACGTCTCCTTCCCCCTGTGTGCTGCTGTCCTCGCTCTATATGTCCCCCTGCCAGGTTGGGTTACTTACTATATTCTCCACCACCTCGTCTTCCATTTCCGCACCCTAGTCCTCCTCCTGACTTTTTGGCAATTGTGTCTCATCATTGTCCACCTCTTGTGACACTTTCCCACCGTCACCTTCGTGTGATCATGGCTGCTCAAATATTTGGGCATCGCTACATATGATCTCCTCTTGCCCCGCTTCAAGTGGATCCGGCAAGAGGCCCGAATCTATAAATGGAAAAGTGAACAGCTCTTCGGAGTGTCCAAGTGTGGGATCAGTTGTCTCCGGGCACTCAGCATGGTGGGAGGAAGGAAGATCAGGGTGAGGAATATGTGGTCCAGACTCACGGCTACTGGGACTTGACCATGTGGAAGACTGTGGTGGCTAAGTGACTTGAAGCATTATCTGCTATCCAACCAATAACCTTTTCAATAGTGGTGCTCTGTGGTCCCCTATTAATTGGGACAGGAAGGTCGAGCAAGAAGATGTGGGTGTTTGCTGTGGCATAATTTCAGCTAGCCCATGGCCTCGTCCTCTGCATCATCATCACCATCATGTCCACTTCCTCGTCCCTTACCTCACCCCTTGCCCATTTTAAATGGAGGACGATATTTTCCACGTTCACTACAAATGGTTGGATTTGAACCGCAGTGATATGTGATACACTACCGTTCAAAAGTTTCGGGTGATTTGGAAATGTCATTATTTTTGAAAGAAAAGCACATTTTTTTTCAATGATGCTAACATTCAGAAATACACTCTATACATTGTTAATGTGGTAAATGACTATTCTAGCTGCAAACGTCTTGTTTTCATTGCAATATCTACATAGGTGTATAGAGGCCCATTTCCAACAACCACCACTCCAGTGTTTTAATGGTACATTGTGTTTGCTAACTGTGTAAGAAGGCTAATTGGATGTTTAGAAAACCCTAGAAAACCCTTGCACAAGTATGTTAGCCCAGCTGAAAACGGTTTGGCTGATTTGAGAAGCTTTAAAATTGACCTTCCTTTGAGCTAGTTGAGAATCTGGAGCATTACATTTGTTTGTTCTATGAAACTCTCAAAATGGCCAGAAAAAGAGAACTTTCATGTGATTCTCGACAGTCTATTCTTGTTCTTAGAAATGAAGGCTATTCCATGCGAGAAATTGCCAAGAAACTGAAGATTTCCAACAAAGGTGTGTACTACTCCCTTCAGAGGAGAGCACAAACAGGCTCTAACCAGAGTAGAAAGAGAAGTGGGAGGCCCCGCTGCACAACTGAGCAACAAGACAAGTACATTAGAGTCTCTAGTTTGAGAAATCGACCCCTCACAGCTCCTCAACTGGCAGCTTCATTACATAGTACACGCAAAACGCCAGTGTCAACGTCTACAGTGAAGAGGTGACTCCGGGATGCTGGCCTTCAGGGCAAAGTGGCTAAGAAAAAGCCATATCTGAGACTGGCTAATAAAAGGAAATGTAATGGAGTGGCCAGCGCAGTCACCAGATCTCAACCTCATTGAGCTGTTGTGGGAGCAGCTTGACCGTATGGTGCACAAAAAGTGCCCATCAAGCCAATCCAACTTGTGGGAGGGGCTTCAGGAAGCATGGGGTGAAATTTCTCAAGATTACTTCAGCAAATTAACAGCTAAAATGCCAAAGGTCTGCAATGCTGTAATTGCTGCAAAGGGAGCATTCTTTGACAAAAGCAAAGTTTGAAGGAGAAAATTATTCTTTCAAACAAAAATCATTATTTCTAATCTTCTCAATGTCTGGACTATATTTTCTATTCATTTTGCAACTCATTTGATAAATAAAAGTATGAGTTTTCATGGAAAACACAAAATTGTCTGGGTGACCCCAAACTTTTCAATGGTAGTGTACGTGTGACGGAAAACCACAGTTTTAAATAGCTGACCTGTAGGTAACTATTTTTGACAGCGAACTGGTGTCAATAACTTCACTGACACACTGCAGCAAAATTTCAATGGGGGCCAGAAATGTCAGAATTTTGAGCTCACTTATATGGGATCTGTGTGACTGACAAACCACAGTTTTAAATAGATGGATTTTTAGCGCTGTAATATGGATAGGATCTAGCTGTCTTCCGCAGTGCCAACAAGCAAATGGAGCAGATAAACGGTGTTCTCTGGATTGCTTTTTAAGCAAATAATCAGGATTAAGATCCCCCAAAAAATATTTGTGGCCCCTGATAGCTTTTAATAGAAATATCTGTAAAAGCACCAGCAGCAGATAGAACTGGAATGGACCCTCTTGCTATATGCACTGCAGTCTGCCACATACACTGCCTGCCTAGCACTGATATCTATGCAGCTGGATTAGTCCTCAGAAGGACTGTTAGTTCAGATGGATATGTGTATAATATATGGTGGTATACCTACACTAACTAAGAAACAAGCAAATCTCTCCCTAGCTCAGCAGCACCTCTCTCTACACTGCCTGGTTCCGGAGTAGACTGTAACGAGCATGGCGGCGCCAGATCTGATATAGACCTGATGACGCTGTGCTGCCAGTCAATCACTGTAATGCCACAACCAACATGGCTGTGGCATTACAGTGTGTGGCAGACAATCCCTTCATGTTCATTGGCTCTGTAAAGAGCGCCAAACATGAAGAGAGTGGACCCGAGCTCCCCCCGAGCAACCCCGGAAATACTCAACAAGCTCCAAACATCTCGAGCAGTGAGATGCTAGGGCGAGTACTGAGCAGTAGCGAGCATGCTTGCTCATCATTAGTCCTAAAATAAATGAAAATTAGAGCAGGGCCGACTTCACAAACAATGATAAGCGTCGCTCACCTCAAACAGTTGTGCTTGACAAGCACAACACTGAAAATTAAGTCAAGAAGGTATTACATTCAATCGATGCTGCACTGACCGTCGGCTCCACAACCCTCCTGGGCAGGGGCTGGAAACATGAACTAGAAAGGAGAAAAAAATGGCAGATATCGTCCGGGTGCTGAGAGGTAGGATTCCGGGCACCCGGATGGTATTCACCCTTTTTTCTCTGTTCCATGAATGAAGGATTTAATTTTGTGGAACACTGAGTGCAAGTTTATTAGCTAATAGTCACCACTAACATATATAAAACTCTATTTTTCCATCTTAAAGCTGTCTGTTAGCGATGAGCGAATTTATTCAAGTGCAATTGAATTGTACTCCAATTTTACTAAAATCTGCATTCAGGAAAATGCAGATTTTTTTTGTAATTCGGTTTGTGTGAAATCAGCACAATGGTGGCCAGCTGAACAGTAGAGGACAGGCAAAAGGTTAAAAAGAAAAAAAATTCAAACATGCTCACCGCACCTTTCTGGCTATCCCCCACCGTTTTCTGCCCTCTGTTCAGTCCTCCCTGCCTCTGTAGCATTGCATTCCCAGCAGGCCCTGGAAGTCCTAGCCAAGAATGAATGGGAAATGTGACACAACAGAGTCACAAAGGACTGGACAGAGAGTAGGAAGCAGAGGTGGCGGCCGGAGAGAAGGAGAAGGTAAGGTGAGTATAAGTTTTGGTTTATTTTAAAAAAAAAATCTTACATTTATCATGTTCTGGGGTCTGGAAAAACCCCAAAGCATAATAAGGGACATTAAATTCATGCAGAATAACTTTTCTGATAATTGAATTTCCAGGGAAAATCCATGCGAACAGGCAAATTTGAATTTTGTGTGATCTGCTTATCACTAGTGTCTATAGCTTTTAAAGAATTTTCTGAAAGTTAAATTTGTCTACTGCCTCTACTTTAATATGTACACATTTTGTACCAAGTAATCAATATGTTACTGTAAAAGTCAGAAGGCCGGTAAAACCTAGGATTGACCGGTCAATCTGGACATTTACCGAGGCCATCGGTAAAAGCTCAAAATGAAAAGTAAAATTGGACTTTTACCGGTGAAGTCTTGGTAAATCTTAACATTTCTCAACAGCGTTGGTAAAAGTCAAATGTATTCCATATAAACGAACGATTTTGGACTTTTACCTGGGCGAATTGGTAAATCTTTACATTTACCAGCATGTGTTGGTAAAAGTAACTACCAGCATGTGTTGGTAAAAGTAACTTTGAGTCACAGAATTCTGACTCTTACCAGCAGATGATGGTGGTAAAAGTTAACTAAACGCAATTTCCGACTCTGATGAAGGCCTTAATCGTTAGAAATATTTTTATTCTTCAAAATGCAAATGCAAATGAACAAATACAAATAGGAAAATGCAAATAGAAAACATTTATGTAGGAAAATACTTCTCAAAAATGACAAATTACCGCAAATACAAGAATAATGCAACTTCAAAACTATATAATTCTGAATGCAAATAGCAAAATGCAAATAGAAAACATTTATGTAGGAAAATACTTCTCAAAAATGACAAATTATTGCAAATACAAGAATAACGCAATTTCAAAACTATGTAATTCTGAATTCAAATAGGAAACATTTATGTAGGAAAATACTTCTCAAAAATGTCAAAATGACGCAAATACAAGAATAACGCAACTTCAAAACTATGTAATTCTGTAATTGTGACAAGGGATAAGCGGATAGATCCGTCCAGACCCGTTATCCGAGCGGATAACGGGCTGTACGGATACGGATAATCCCGATATCTGTCGGATATATCCGTGCCTTCCGATAATGCATGTTTCATGCATCATCGGAAGGCATGGATGGTGCGAGTGTGCAGGGCAGACAGGTATAAAGCTAAATTGCTACTTACTGGAGGTTTCCCAGGTCTCGTCGTCCGCGTTCTCCTTCCGGGTCACATGACTGCATACGTCACCACGCAAGTGACGCATGCGTAAGTCATGTGACACAACTCGTGTCAAATGACTTATGCACCTGTCACTTTCGTGGTGACGTATGCAGTCATGTGACCCAGAAGAAGGAGGATGCGGCCGGCCGACGAGACCTGGGAAGCCTCTGGTAGCCTCCGCTAAGTAGTGATCTTTAAGTGGCGGAGAAGGGGGGTCCGGCCAGAGGGCGGGATGACCCTAGTGGGCGGGGAGTTCCTACTGCTGTGACGCAGTGAGGATCTCCTCGCTCAGGTATGCCCCGGCCGAGTCCGCACCATCACTGGTGACGGCAGGGATGCCCACCGGCGTGCAGGGAGTCTCCCCCGCATCACTGGTGACGCAGGAGGGATGTCCCTGCACATCGATAGTTGTCCCATAGACTTATATGGGACACGGATAGGATCCGGATCCACTCGGATCTCGGTCTTATCCGTACGGATAGACGGATATCCAGCTATCCACTCAACTCTAATTGTGACCCGTTAAATTGCACTTAATTTTTCATTTCAATGAAAAAGACATACAACAAACACAAATGAGGACCTATTTGTTGCAACACGGTTGGGAATTGTGACACTTTGAATGGCACTTCATTTTTGCCAGCCTACAAACACATTTCTTGTTTAGGCACTTCTTTAAACAGTTGCATTTCTTCAATCCCTGACCTCCCACCAACAATTGTTGGGAAACTGCCGTGCGAAGGCTGATATGAACTTTTTTCACATCCTGCAATCCTATGAAATTTTCCTGACAGATGATGAACTGATTGTGATAATATAATGCATTTAGGATCCCAGCAGTAGTCCCCACTTGTTAGAAGTCATCTTCTTTTTTTATAATAATCGCAATGATCGACTTAGGGTCCATTTTTGAACGGTCGACGTCTGGAATTCTGATTCTGATGTTCTGTCCAATGTTAGGTTCGGGTAATTTTTGACTGGAACATTTCAACATTTTCTTGGCCTGTGTTTCAAGTCCTTCTCTTGCAGCTTTTCGAACTCTTCTGACCGCACCAATTCTTCTATTGATTGTATGCGAAATCAAAACGTCAGGTTGCTGATCATCATGAAGTTCTCCATCTTTCTTAGAAGGCTTTGACTCGACACTTTTTTCTTTTAGGTCTTCATTATTCTTGGATGGCAAAATTGGTGGAGTTTCATATGCTGTTAAGGTGTGCAGACAGTTGGATAAGTCCAAAGCTTCTCCTTCCGTTGTGAACAGCTGATGACAGTTGGATTCATCCGAAGCTTCTGCTGCTGTCGGTGCTGACGTGTGATGAAAGTTAGATTCATCTGACCCTTCGGCTTCTGTTGGTGATGTTCGATCACTAGGTTCCTCTGGCAAACCAACAAACATTTTTTCAAGATCTTCTTCTGAAGAGAGATTTCTGATCCCATCACTAGGAATTTTGGAGGTAGCTAGACCCATCTGCATTGGTACTCCGAACATAGCTTCATAGGGCGAGCATTTTATTCCCTCATGGTATGCTCTATTTTTCATTGCTTGTACAAAGCGAAGGCCCTCAGACGACTTGGGTATCTTATTTGTTTCCATCCACGTTGACAACATGTTTTCAATGTCTTGATTTGCTCTTTCCACGGAGCCTTGGGACTGGCTGTGTCTTGGTTTACCATGCACTATTTTCATATCAGGCCACATCGCGCACAAACTCTGTATGACCTTGTTACAAAATTCCCTCCCATTATCAGAATACAGAATACACGGGGCACCAAAAGTTGAAAAAATATCAAGGAGGTGGTACGCAACATCTTCTGCTCTTTTAGTGCATAAAGCACGTAGAAGAACAAATTTAGTGACGTGGTCTTGATAGACGAATATGAACTTGAAATCATTATCACAATTGGATTGCATGTCAATGAGATCGACTTGAGCACGAGAATTCATTTCACTGTGTAGGATGGGTTTCACAACAAGGCCTTTTTTGGTAATCTGTTTTTTCTGGCATGGCTGGCAGAGTCGCAGATAAATAACTATTGACTCCGTTGTGACATTTTTGAACTTACGGTTCACCTCCTTTAGGATCCTGATCCGCCCTCTGTGGCCGGTACTGATGTGCGCATTATGAATGACACTAAAGAGTTCTGCACAACGAACGTAATGCAACACGTTGTCTTTTTCACACGAGATTGGTGCAATTAACTTTTCGTCACTTCTGACGGTCATGATGTCGTACCTCTTCAAACGCCTGTAGTGAATACTCTGCTTAGGTACCGCCACCTTAGCCTCCTTCACTTCTTTCAATATATTCTCATATTTATCATCCGTGAGATAAAAATTATTATCTCGCTTTTTCTCCACCACTTCATTCAAGAGCTCCGAAAAACGATCTTTCATTTCCTCACTCATGATCTGACAATCAGCTAATGCCTGTGCAGCTTTGACAGGCAGTCGGCTATGCAGCTTTGAGCAGTATGTGCAGCTTGCAAAATACTCATGCAGTCGTCCAGTATGAGGACACAAACAGGAAGTACGCCCATTTACCCACACTGCTTGGCAAGAATCCCATGTTCTTTTGAAATAGGGTTACTCAGCATTGTGTGAAAGACTGTACAACAGCACCATCTACTGGTCTAACACTGCCATAGATGAGTTAGTGATTTTCTTCAGGCAGTGATTGGGCAGCAATCTAAGAAGAGAACCCCAGGAAACTAGGACTTGAGGCAGGAGCTATTTTAGGGAGAGTGAGAGGACTGGTGCTGTGCTGACTAGACTGAGCCCAGACAGGGCTGTTTCCTTCCAGCCTTTTCTCGGAATGCACTGTCTTCCGATTCCCCTGATCGGAGACTACGGTGCTCGGGTGGAACAGACCGTTCATGGCACCCAGCAACTCTGGCTCAGAGCTTATCTGCATATCTTCTGATTCTACCACATTGGCGCGGCAACGGTAAATCGTGTAAGCGATGTTAGCGTCCACCTTGCAAGGGGCCCTTGGAAAAACTTTGGACTCTGCGCTCTACAGGAAGCTAAGTACAGGACAATTTATACACTACTACACCGGCAGCGTGTGTAGTTCTTGTAACTCTTTGTGAGAGGGTGCTGCGGAACACTGATACCCTAAGATTCATAGGACGTTCTCTTTTGCATATTTTAGTGTGGGGTTAGTGGTTGTATGTTAGCGGGAAGTGGGCACTTTTTGTATGATCGGAACAATAATCATAGGATAGTCAGGATTGACATCTGTATATATAGAACGTACATACGTTAAGGATAGTCAGGATTGACATCTGTATATATAGAACGTACATACGTTACAGGGTAGCAGATTTTGTTCATTGTTATTACCATATTTTCCCCATTTACTCTTATTACATTTATAAAAACTTTGAACACTGCGTCCTCCATTTCCTCACCGTATCTGCCTAATCAGACACCTTTCCCACTGTGTACTCCATTTCCTCGCCGTATCTGCCTAATCAGACACCTTTCCCGCGGTGGCTTACACTTTTTATTACACCCTTCTCAGCTACATTTACCAAGAAGCCGCAGTAAATGTGCACATTTACCAACTGTGCTTACACCCTTCTCAGCTACATTTTAATGTGCACATTTACCAACTGCGCTTACACCCTTCTCAGATACATTTACCAAGAAGCCGTGGTAAATGTGCACATTTACCAACTGCGCTTGGTTAAAGTCAGATGTTCCATCTTCACACCTGATATTTCTGACTTTTACCACACTCGATGGTAAATGTTAACATTTACCAAGACTTCACAGGTAAAAGTCCAATTTTACTTTTCATTTTGAGCTTTTACCGACGGCCTCGGTAAATGTCCAGATTGACCGGTAAATCCTAGGTTTTAGCGGCCTTCTGACTTTTACAGTAACAAATATATATATTTACCCACAGATAAAAACTTTTCCAAGGTCTTCCCATTTTTTCAAAAAGCTAAATTTTTCCCCACAATCATTAGCTTTAGTACAACATATCATACCTCTCTTATTTATATGGAAAAAAAAAAATTACAATTTTAAAAAGTTGGTGCAGCTCCACTGATTCTGGAACAGTTTTTCTTCTGTATATGTCCTCCTTCGCTCCAAAGTTAAGTTCCCAAATAATAAAAATGTAAATTTTCCCTTCAACTAACTGGGCTTTTATCAGATTGGCCAGCGTCAAAGTAGACAAAGCAAATGCCCACAGAGAAGTTCTGTGGTAAATGCACAGTTGGTTAAAGGGGAAAATTTGGATCTTTATTTCCAGGGGGTATAACTTTAGAGCATAAGAGCACAAAAGACAAAGGAAAAGAGTTTCAGAATCAATGGAGCAGCTCCAATTGGGGGAGCTACTGGGATTAAATGAAAAATATCTATTGAAAGGTCCTCTTTAAATGAAATCTCAACCTACTTCTGGATGTAACTGCGTTCCCTGGATTGCATTCAGTCTAAGAGGTCATTTGTTTTTTTTGCAAGTGATTTCTTATTCATTGTAAAAGGTAGAGTTATGTGTAAGGAAACAGTCCCATGTTTCAGCAGCCTGATGCATTATGCTGTAAGACAAGTTAAATCTTTTTCTGATATTTCATTGCCATGTGGTTTGTTTTCTTTATGAAATAAAATGAAGCTGCATTGCTATTGTCTTTATACAAAGCCGTCAGTTTGGCCAGATGCTATTTGTTTTTAAAGCAAACAAAACAGACACAGTGAGGTCTATGAAACAGAAGTGTTTGATGAGCTTATCTTTGCAAAGTTCAAGTTGCAGCATATTTACAAAGGCTCCAGGCCCATCTTTCTTCTGCAAAACAGTTTGTGTATTATGCTTCTCTTTTTATTATTGTAGAACTCTTCTATAGTTACAAGTACGTTTCTTCTTCTTTAAAGTTTACAAACAAAAAGATAACAAGCGTTCTATAGAAACTAGACTTAAGACTTTGAACTTTTCTTTCAACACATTGTAGCCAATCATTCTGTTTATACTTTTTAAAGCGAAACTTAGGATTCTTATTACTCACCTTGATTCAATTTCATAGATACAAAAATGATTCTTACATGAAGCCCCTTTTGCTGCTTAGTGTACAACGTATTGTAATGTTCCCCAAAAATTCTTATGTTCGTTAATGTTGTCTGGCTAGCAATGTAATTGCTTACTTGTATTGCCAGGATATGCTTTACATGGTTAGTTTAATCCAGAGATACACAACTCCAGTCCTCAATGGTCACCATAAATGCATGTTTTCATGATATCCTTAGCATTGTACAAGGTGTTAGAATCATCACCTGTGCAGGTGATGAAATGATCACCTGTCCAATATGTTACATGCACACCTCTAGGTTCAGATAGGGCGAGACGGGTTTCATGAATTCATTGGAATCCTGGGGGAACTGTTACTCAGGGCCACTATAGGCTGCAGATTTTCTCAGGCACACAATAGATTCAGTTGCTGACCAGACACATCTGACAAGAGTCTTTTTCAAAAGTTTAACAGTGGAATTTAATCTGAAGCATGGCCAGTGCAATTCAGGGATATTACAGCAACAATCTTCATTACAGTACAGTCTAATAAAGTAGGCACAGTAATGTCAGTCTCTTCAGTAGCATAATTCAGCACAGATTAGATCTCTTTGCAGCACACATGCATACACAAACACAGGCTTTTCCTTCACAAGGACACAATAGTGTACAGCATTCTTTATCCTGCATGGAGATGGAGGGGAGAAGAGTTTGATGAGGGAGAAGATCCCTATGACACGATTCCTTCCAGTCCTTATCTTTCTGCCCAATAATACTCCACACTATTAGCTCAGGGAGTCTATCTAACCGGTGTTTAGTTTCCCTCCTGACCAGAATTCTATTCCCTTGCCTTCTGTGAGATAGAGATCACACACCACCTTTCACTTTGGCTCCAGCCAGCCAAAAAACAACTTCCCCACAATCCCCCTGGGGCTCTGATAAACACTCCCTGTCTCCTGTGACTGTGTTAACCCCTCTACTTGCTGGATGCTTCTGGAGCACAACACTTCCTGTCTGCCGTGCTTGTGTTACTTCTAATAGTTGCTGGATGCTTTTGAAGCAACAGCACTACTTCTGCATGTCACAAATACTAATGAAATCCTGAAAACATGCATTTATGGTGGCCCTTGAGGACTGGAGCTGTGCACCCCTGGTTTAATCCATCCATCTGTTTTTAAAATATATGGCTGCTGTTAGAGATGACCAAATTAATTAAATCAAAATTTAATTTGTGTTGAACTTCCCTAAAATCAAATTCACTGGATCAAACTATTTTGATTTGTGTGAATCACTAAAAAGGTACCTGACTCAATTTTACACAAATCAGAAGATTGCATCAGCCAGAGAAGGCTTACATGACCTCACGCGTACCCACAACTGCTTCCTTGTAATGCCTTAAAACTATAACATCACATAGTGTGGTTCATCCAATCAAGAGGGACTATCATAGCCTGAAAAAAAGCTGAGGCATGGAATGCAACAGTTTAATTTTAGCATATTCTGGATTGTGAAAGGATGTCAGAGCTCACAGCTCAGCAACATAGCTACATAGGGACATTGTGAGATTTTAGCATCTGTGTAGGTGCCTGTCCCCTTTGTCCACATCAGCTAGCAGGCGACGCAGAGTGACAATACGGTAGGCCTGTTTTACCACTGTGACTTGTTTGGCTAGTTAATGCTTTTCCCTGCTGTCAACCTTGGAGGGTGTAAGGTGGCGGTGTTCACACCATGCAGTAACTGAGGCAGTGACCCAAGCAAGTCCAACATAAACAGCTTTTATTCAGCAACTCACGGGTAAACAGAAAGTCCTCCGGTTCGCAGCCGGGTTAACATGAGTCCATAAACAACGGTTGCCGGGGACAACGGCCACGCCGGGTCGCTCAGAGCCTGACAGGTGCAGAGCCTTCCCAGGCGGTGGTTCAGCCACACTCAATCCTGCTGAGCTTCCCTGCTATGCTCCTAGCAGGTTCTAACATAGAACAACACTATTCCTTAGTGCAGGGATTTTAAAGGACCTGTGGCAAGAGCCGCTGGAAAACCCGGGTTGGAGGGAGGGGGCTGCCCCACTGCCTCCTGTGACCTCCTCCAAGAAATGAAGGCCCTCCCAGGTTTTACTTAATCTGCCTTAGCCAGGTAGTCGGACCTGGTCATTGCTCACCTTCTTTCCTGCATTGCAGCCGCAGGTGTGTCTGTGACTGCAATGCACTCCAATGGATTTAATAGGTCTCTGTACACATTCTGGGGGATATATAACGTCCCTCGTATACGATCCCGGTCACTGCCTCACAAGGGGCTGTTCTTTTTAACTCTTGAGAGTCAGTTTCCAGTGCTAGTTATAGTTAATACTACTCTGGTTATCTGGGTATCTGAAGATTGTTTTCTCCTGTTCTGCCTCAGACCTCCTAGTACTGAACTCGTGTGATGACACTATTTTCTCCACTGGCCAGCAGCCTACCCCGAGAGTCTCCAGTATAGGTCAAGATTAGTGATGAGCGAGCACTAAAATGCTCGGGTACTCGTTATTCGAGTCGAGCAAATTGGAATGCTCGGGTGCTCGGTCCTAGTATTGAGCCCAATGTAAGTCTATGGGAAACTCGGGCATTTTTCCAGCAGCTCCCCCTGGCGGTCTGCAGAGGGCCTAAAAATTGCCCAAATCGATGGGAACAGTGCTTGAATGACATGGAAACAGCATAGGGAATACCCCTGGGAGCATTTCTGACTCCCAAATCACTGCTGTCAACAACATTGTCAGAGGTATTACGCCACTTTTACGGACTCACAATAAAACATCCAAAAACGAAACCTAAATGGATTTTACTGGGAAATATGTTAAGGAACATCCTTTCCAGGATAATGTCATTTATATAAGGCAAAATAAATATACAAAAACAAAAATGCTCCTCCACACCTTCACACGTAGCGTTTTTGATGCGTTTTTGCACTTTTGCATTGCTTTCATCCAAGACAAATGCATTCACCAGGAAATGTCATTTTAACATTTTACAACCTTATCTGGCCATGTGGTGTGTGACATGGGAACAGCATGGGGAAGACCCCTGGGGCTGGAAGCATCTCTGACTCCCAGGGCACTGCCTGAAACTGTGGTCATCTCATCAGACGTGATCCTATATTACTGCGGTAATAATACAGACATTTTTGGCAACGTGACAAATCTTAAACTCCATTTAAAATGGGCAAGGTGTGTGTCAAAGGATGGGGAAGTGGACGTTATGTTGATGGTGATAGTGCACGCAGAGTCCGTGGGCAAGAAGAAACTGTGCCCGCTGAGGGAGCACAACAAGCAACCATGTCATGTCGAACTACCTTCCTGTCCCAATTTTTAAGGGGCCGCGGAACACCACTATTGAAGCCAAAGCAGTGTGAAAAGGTTGTTGGTTGGATAACAGATAAAGCTTCCAGTCAGTTTTCCACCACCACCACCCTGTGTTCCACATTCTCAGTAGATGTGAGTCTGGATCACATTATTATTATTACTTTATCGCCATTTATTCCATGGCACTTTACATGTGAAAAAGGAGTATACATCGCAAAAACAATTACAATAATCTTGAACAAAAATGTGACAGCGACTGGTACAGGAGAGGAGAGGACCCTGTCCGCGAGGGCTCAATCTACAATGCATGGGTGAGGATACAGTAGGTGAGGATAGAGCTGGTCTTGCAGCAGTATGGTGGAGTGAGGGTTACTGCAGGTTGTACACATGTCGCAAGAGGTGGATCTTCAGCTTCCTTTTAAAGGTTTCAACAGTAGGAGAGAGTCAAATGGTGGGATAGAGAGTTCCAGAGAAGGGGGGATGCACGGGAGAAATCTTGTATGCGATTGTGGGAAGAGGAGATAAGAGGGGAGTAGACAAGGAGATCATATGAGGATTGGAGGTTGCGTGCAGGTAAGTACGGGGAGACTAGGTCACAGATGTATGGAGGAGACAGGTTGTGGATAGCTTTGCATTCCAAGGTTAGGGTTTTGAACTGGAGTCTCTGGGTAATGGGGAGCCAGTGAAGGGATTGAGAGAGAGGAGAGTCCAGGGAATAGTGAGGGGACAGGTGGATTAGTCGGGCAACAGAGTTTAGGATAGATTGGAGGAATGCTGTGTCTTCGAGTGATAGAAGGGAGGCCACAGAGCAGGAGGTTGCAATCGTCGAGAAGGGAGATGATGAGCGTTTTTGTAGATTTCTGGTTGGGGAATGTGCGGATCCGGGAGATTTTTTAACTTCGAGTCGGCATCTTCGCACTCTGATCCTCCTTCCTTCCACCATTCTGAGTGCCCTGACACAACTGATCCCACACTTGGACACTTTGAAGAGCTGTTTTGTTCATCTTTCCATTTATAGATTCTGGCCTCTTGCTCCGTCCACATGGAAGTGAAAAGAGCTTGGATATGCGGTTTGAAGGAGAGATTAGAGTCCAGGGTTAGCCCAAGAGCTGTTCACTTTTCCATTGATAAATTTGGGCCTCTCGACCGGCCCGCCTCGAGCAGGGCAACAGAAAATCACATATAGCGACTTGAGGAGCCATGGTCACTCGAAGGTGACGGTGGGAAAGTGCAAATACTGCCGCAAGAGGTGGATAATAATGAGACACAATGGAAAGAAAGTCAGGAGGAGGACCAGGGTGCGGAAGTGAAAAACAAAGCAGTGGACGATGAAGTCACTAACCCCAACAGGCAAGGAGACATGTAGAGCAAGGACAGCAGAACACAGGGAGAAGGAGGCATAGCACCATAACACGCAGGAACAAGCAGTGTGGTGGCCACAGACACAAGGTGGAACCAGGAAGATCCAGCTGAACAAATCTTCTAAAATCCATATTTTATTGGGTCATGCAAAAAAATATTAAAAGTCCACCTTGGAGAGGAACAGCAAACGCGTTTCGAACTATAAGTTCTTAATCATTGCATAGCAAAAAAACAGCAAGGAAGTGGTATTTATATGTCATGTCCTGCTATGCACCTGTTCTAAGCTAGGTTAATCAAAAATTTAAGCACACATACCATATTAAAACCGTATAGCATAGAAATAATGCATATAAATGTGAATAATCCAAGAGAAAAAAAAAAAGGAACATAAACATAATAATCTATAAATAATCACTCATAATGATACATCAAATCATGTCTGATATTTAAACCTGCTGGTACACGTGTATTTAAAGTATAAATCCACCAACTTTCTCTATTAAGGAGTTTTCTCCTATTGTCACCCCCTCTGTGAGGTTTCAGCACTTTTTCTATGCCCGTTACTATAAATGTTGAAGTATCTCCATTATGGCATAACGAAAAATGTCTTGATGCTGCAGAACACCTGATACTTAATTTATTATGTGCATCTGATAAATGCCGTCTGATGCGTTTTTTCAAGGGAGTACACGTACATCCCACGTATTGGAGACAGCACGCACTGCATGAAATAATATATATGACATAAGTAGTGTTAAAATTAATAACATTTTTTGTTATATTTTATATTGGTAGAAAAATATGTAAAAGTCGCAGCATTTTTAACATGGCTACAGCAAGTGCAAATGGAGTGACCACATTTATAAAAACCAGTTGTGTGTAGCCAGGTACTAGAATTAGAAGGATCTTGTTTGAGAAAAAGACTAGGGGATAAAAGATCACCCAAAATGGGTGCCTTATGAGCTGTGAACCTAACTGGTGTTAGTAGTACTTCTCTCAATTTGGGATCTGTAGAAAGCATAGGAAGATATTTGTTAATAATATTTTTGATCATAGAAAATTGGGGGCTATACTGAGAGACAAAGGTGACCTGGTTGGATCCATTCACACTATTTGAAGGGTGATTACTGACTTTATGTCCAATCATATCACTCCTGTTTTTGGAGCTAACTATGTTGTATGCTCTTTTTAAAGTCCATTTGGGGTAATGTCTGGCTGATAGTCTATCTAGAACTTTTTTTGCTTCAACCTCATAACCTCAAATTTGCAATCATCACTGTCCACGTCCTTGCCCCTTTGCAGCGTTCAGTTATCCCTACCATAGTTCTTGGAATGTAAGCGCAAGAATGCATCCAGCCACCCACCCACAGGCCGCAATACTAAACAGCCACATTTCTGATCTGCTTGCACTTAAAATGTTGCCTTTTAGGATCATGGAGGAGGTAGCTTTTAACAACATCATGGCGGCGGTGGCAGGGTGTCCATATGTGGTCCCCAGCCACCATTATTTCTCCCTGTATCATCTCTGTCTTCCACAAGTGCGGGTCCCAGAAAATTACCCGTGACCTTTCCAGTGCACTTAAGTGGGAAGGACCGCCTAACCACAAAAACGTGAACAAGTGAATGTGGCCAGGGATGGTACATCTCACTGACGCATGTCACTGGGTTAATATTATGGTCGGTCTCCTAGACAACGACCAAATTATTCATTATGGTTGGATCATCCATCTCCTTAGCTTTGTGTCACTTGGAATGCAAGTGCAAGTATGCAGCCAACCACCCACCCACCTACAGGCCACAATACTAATCTACCACATTTCTGGACTGCTTGGTTGCACTTGGAATGTTGCCTTCTGGGCTCGTGGAGGCGGAGCTTTACACAACCTCATGGCGGCGGCTGGGTGTCCATAATCGTTCCCCAGCCACCACTATTTCTTTTGGTATCCTCTCTGCCTTCCACAAGAGCGAGTCCAAGAACATTAAGTGAATGTGGCCTGGGACGGTTCATCTCGCTGACGCATTCCACTGGGTTAATATTGTGGAAGCCGGGACACAGTGGGACCCTGGGATGGGACACGTCCTCCCGACACAGAGGATGGCGAGCCCTGGGTCAATCAGTTTTACCCCTACATTCTACAGCTCCTGCACCACCTCCTCCTCTTCAGCCTCCATCTCCATCACTTGATTCATTTTTTCAGGACATATTGCAGATTATTTATTTAAACTTCGCATGTGGCAATAACAATGATCAGGACTGTATACTTAGGCGACAAACCGGACAACGTTGCAGAGTTGTTGAAAGCTGTATCAGAGAACCTGGTGTCAGCTCTGAAGCTAGGCAAGCTCGCACATGTACACACTTGGTCAAAATTGTTGGTACCCCTCGTTTAGTGAAAGAAAAACCCACAATGGTCACAGAAATAACTTGAATCTGACAAAAGTAATAATAAATTAAAAATCTTTGAAAATGAGCAAATGAAAGTCAGACATTGCTTTTCAACCCTGCTTCCACAGAATTTTTAAAAAAATTAAACTCATGAAATTTATATTTTAAGAGTAGCATTGTGTGGCCTATAAGTCTTCTCACATCAGCTTGGCACTCTCCTCAAGAGAAACGTTTCCCCTTAGACACCCATTCAGATGTCCTGCTTTGCACTGAGGAGAGGCAACACCCCCGAAATTCATGTCTGCAAATGGAGTTTCGGGTTTGTCTTCTTATTCTAAGTCAACTGGCAAGTGTTGCTAAAGGTTCAATAGTGACTTTTAGGACTGCTATAGCTGAGTGCTGCCAGAAATAAAGGCTATTTGCTATCTGAAGAAGCTATTTGCATATAATAATTGCATGAAAACAGGTATTTTTTAAAGATTTTTTTTTAATCTGACTGAACTTGTTACTAAAAGTGGTTGAAAAAACGAAACTTTTTTCTTGTGAGTTTCTATTGTTAGAGCAAGTTTTTCTCTTATACAACAGTTCACATTGTGTCTTAGGTTAAGTTCCTTCCCACAATGAGTTTTTGGTGCGTTTTACATGCTACACATATGGTCAAAATTGTTGGTACCCCTCGTTTAATAAAATAAAAACCCACAATGGTCACAGAAATAACTTGAATCTGACAAAAGTAATAATAAATTAAAAATCTATGAAAATGAACAAATGAAAGTCAGACATTGCTTTAAAAACCTGTTCCACAGAATTTACAAAAAAATTTAACTCATGAAATAGGCCTCGATAGAAATGATGGTACTCTTAACTTAATATTTTGTTGAACAACCTTTTGAGGCAATCACTGCAATCAAACAATTTCTGTAATATTCAATGAGACTTCTACACCTCTTGACAGGTATTTTGGTCCACTCCTCATGAGCAAACTGCTCCAGTTGTCTCGTGTTTGAAGGTTGCCTTTTCCAGACGGCATGTTTCAGCTCTTTCCAAAGATGCTCAATAGGATTTAGGTCAGGGCTCATAGAAGGCCACTTCAGAATAGTCCAATGTTTTCCTCTTAGCCATTCTTGGGTGTTTTTAGCTGTTTGTTTAGGGTCATTATCCTGTTGCAAGATCCATGACTTGTGACTCTCTAGAATCCCTTGATAGTCTTGAGATTTCATTGTACAATGCACAGATTCAAGACACCCTTTGCCAGATGCAGCAAAGCAACCCCAGAACATAACAGAGCCTCCTCCATGTTTCACAGTAGGGACAGTGTTCTTTTCTTGATATGCTTCATTTTTCCATCTGTGAACATAGAGCTGATGTGCCTTGCCAAAAACTTCCATTTTTGTCTCATCTGTCCATAGGACATTCTCCCAGAAGCTTTGTGGCTTGTCAACATGTAGTTTGGCAAATTCCAGTCTGGCTTTATTATGATTTTTTTTCAACAATGGTGTTCTCCTTGGTCGTCTCCCATGAAGTCCACTTTGGATCAAACAACAATGGATGGTGCAATCTAACACTGATGTTCCTTGAGATTGAATTTCACCTTTAATCTCTTTAGAAGTTATCCTGGGCTCTTTTGTTACCATTTGTATTATTCGTATCTTTGATTTGTCATCAATTTTCCTCCTGCGGCCATGTCCAGGGAGGTTGGCTACAGGCCCCATGGATCTTAAATTTCTGAACACTATGTGCAACTGTAGTCACAGGAACATCAAGCTGCTTGGAAATGGTCTCATAACCTTTACCTTTAACATGCTTGTCTATAATTTTCTTTCTAATCTCCTGAGACAACTCTTTCCTTTGCTTCCTCTGGTCCATGTTGAGTGTGGTTACACCTGTAATGCTAATTAGTGGACACAACTTGATTTAACAGGTCCCTTTTGTCACAATATTTTTAGGGGTACCATCATTTCTGTCCAGGCCTATTTCATGAGTTTAATTTTTTTTTAAATTCTGTGGATGCAGGGTTGAAAAGCAATGTCTGACTTTCATTTGTTAATTTTCATAGATTCTTAATTTATTACTTTTGTCAGATTCAAGTTATTTCTGTGACCATTGTGGGTTTTCCTTTCATTAAACGAGGGGTACCAACAATTTTGACCTCGTGTGTACCATGCCTGGCCCATGTGCTCAACTTAGTGGTTCTGCAGTTTCTCAAAATCTACACGGATCTGCCAGATCTGCTTGTGAAAGGTACGCCGCGTGTGTGCCAATTTCAGAAAGTCAGCTACAGCTTCCACCGCCCTGGCAGGTCTTCCGCAGCGTTTGCAGCTTTCAGCTCACTGACTGGTGTGCAATGTGACTTCTCATTGGAAATCATCGTTGCAGATGTTTGGAATGATTTTGATCAGCAGAGAGCAGTTGTTGAGTACCAGCTTCAAAACTTCCGTCGGCATTCAAGCCAGCCTCCGCACAAAATAGCTGATGAGTGACCATGGATGTCTGACATCTGTGCCCTCCTCCAAAACTTTGAGGACTCCACCAAGATGGTGAGCGGCGATAACGCCATAATTAGCGCCACCATCCCGCTTCTCTGTGTACTGAAACGCTCGCTGCTCCCAATTAAAGAGGAGGCATTGCAGGCGGAGCAAGGAACTGTACTGGGTGATTCTACCCAGCTCAGCCTCATGTCACCTCAACGCGGATTGGGTGATAGTGAGGAGGAGGAGGAAGAGAACATAGACAGTAATACCCTTGGTGAGAACAGGGAAGTCTTGACCGTTGGCAACTTGGCAGTCTGGTACACAAGGCCGACTTTATGTTCCCCTGCCTTTAACGTGACCATCGCGTTGTACTGAACTATGGACAGCTTGGTGTGTGAGAGAGATGAGTTTGTATTGTATTCTGTAGTGATTGTTTAACCTAACACGTGCAATGACTGGCACAGAGTAGAGGCGTAGATGAAGCAGCTTGATAGAAATAGGACCCTGGCTGCTGCATTCAGAAGGGATTGGAGAGGAGACAGTTTGTTTAGGGGGAGACTGATTAGAAGAGAGTTGCACTAGTGAATAAGAGTGACAGTAAGAGTTTTTTGCAGTATCAAAGGTGAGAAAAGATCGACTTCTGGAGAAGTTTTTAAGGTGCTGGTGATATGAGCGAGTGAGTGATTTTCCAAGTTGAATAAAGGAAAGTTGTGCGTCAAATATGACTCCAAGCTAGCAGTCTTGCCGAGTGGGAGTTATGGTGGCAGTACCTAAAGGAAATTGCAAAGTCAGGTATAGGTAGATTAGTAGAGGGAGGAAACCGAAGGAGTTCATTTTGGGAGATATTAAGATTAGGCTCTTGTTGAAGAATTATAACAAAAAAAAATCCCATCTGACAACACTGGTGGCAGAGGTCACAGTCAAACAGTTCATTGGACAACCAAGGAGTACAAGCGAGGAAGACACAAACTAGATGCGGCAGAGGCAGGAGAACGCTGTCAAAGGTCTGGGGCAGTTTTCTCAGACCTTCCCAGTGCCCAGGCCCTGATACATGGGGTACTCTGACAAGGAGGGAAAAGTTTTGGAAGATGCAAGCCGGACACGTGGCATGATCTGTCTTTCTACTCCTTGGAGGTCCTAGCCGCTAGCATTTTGTTACAGATAGTTTTTAGTGCCGCTGAGTGCATTATAACTGATAAAACTGATAGGCGCATCCGCCTGTCAACTGAAAAGGCTGACAGGCTGACTCTTATATAAAGGAACAAGGGCTGAATTGGGCCTGACTTCTCAATACCACCAGATAATAGCATCAAACATAAACTCAAATCCAGTGGTTATTTTTTGGGGGGTCAAATTCCCATGCACCCCTGCACACCCAGACATAGGTATATCCTTCAGGAATTGTTCTATTTTATGTCACCCTCCTCCTTCTCCTCATCCTCCACCACTATATCACCAGGGAGACAGTGATGCAACACCCACATAATTTTTTTAAGGTTGATTCTGATAAGAGAAGGCAAATATTTCAATATTCGTTTCGGATTACAACCTCCGTTTTTTGCAATATTCGCCAATGTAATTGTCGAATATTCGCCGAACATTGCCAAACGCCATTGGATTCAATGGGTGCCAAATAGTGTTGAGTATTCCGATACTGAAATATCGGGTATCGGCCGATATTCGCGGTATCGGAATTCCGATACTTAATTCCGATACTTTTAGAATATCTTATACCGGAATCGGAAGTTCCCATAATGCAATGAGCCAGTTTCATTTTATTCAGCCAATGAGGATCCTAAGAAGTGTGGGCACATCCTGTTAGGCATATAGGCATGTTAACTAATGGCATGGCTGTGATTGGCTGCTGAAATGATGTCATGATGCACTATAAAATCCGCCGCCGCCATTTTGAGCTCACTCTGCTGTGAATTCAGTTAGGGATAGGACGCTGTTGTTCTGAGGGACAGTTTTAGCTACCTATTTGATCTATTATGCTTTACCCAAGCTACTTTATAAATCGCTGTGCCTTGCAGCGCTAGAGCACAGTGCTCTGCATCTGCACTGTTCATGCCTGTCTGCAAGGTCTCTGTGTGTGAGTGCAGCTCACGCTGTAGTGTGTGCTTCAGCCAAGTCTGGTTGTAGTGCGCTCAGTGTGCGTCACTGCCTCATACATTGTCCTTTTTTGCTAATTGATCATTTTTCCTGATTTTTCCTATTAGTGTGGTGGTTCCATCCGTATTCAGCTAAATTGGTTCCAAACACACTATATAGGAGTAGATAGAGAATTTTTTTTTTGTCTTGCAGCGCTAGTGCACAGTGCTCTGCATCTGCACTGTTCACGATTGTCTGCAAGGTCTCTGTGTGTGAGTGCTTCAGCCACGTCTGGTTGTAGTGCGCTCAGCGTGCGTCACTGCCTCATACATTGTCCTTTTTTGCTAATTGATAATTTTTCCTGATTTCTCCTATTAGTGTGGTGGTTCCATCCGTATTCAGCTAAATTGGTTCCAAACACACTATATAGGAGTAGATAGAGAATTTTTTTTTTGTCTTGCAGCGCTAGTGCACAGTACTCTGCATCTGCACTGTTCACGCCTATCTGCAAGGTCTCTGTGTGTGAGTGCAGCTCACGCTGTAGTGTGTGCTTCAGCCATGTCTGGTTGTAGTGCGCTCAGCGTGCGTCACTGCCTCATACATTGTCCTTTTTTGCTAATTGATCATTTTTCCTGATTTCTCCTATTAGTGTGGTGGTTCCATCCGTATTCAGCTACATTGGTTCCAAACACACTATATAGGAGAAGATAGAGGAGCCTTTCTGCAGCATTGTGCCCTGCAGCCCTAGCCAGATTAGTATTAGCCTATTTTTTGTAGCCTCATCTCTTGCATTGTAGGTTACCTTCCTGCATTGTAATAGCTACAAAAAGTTTGTGATACTATCGATATTACATCTTTGGGCACATCCAGTGTCTTTTTGTGACAAAAAAAACCTAAATAAAGTTCACCAAATACTCCACTTTACAGTTGTGTAGGCCACATTAGCTCATATTAAAGTCTAGTCCACACTTTATAAAATTAGTGTTTCTTATACCTGTTAGCAGCTTTTCAGGAATAAGCACACTAAGCCCTTAGTACTTTTCTGCCTATCTTTATCAGTCTACCAAGATGAAGAAGGCAGGGAGGAAGGCATGTGGTCGTGGGCGTGGAGTTTCTGCAGGGAGAGGATGTGAGGATTCTGTGCCTGCAAGGAGAGGACGTGGGGATTCTGTGCCTGCTACGGGCACCAGTGACTCAGCATCCCCCAGTTTTACCAGGGGACAGTCCTTTATGCGCAGCTTTGTAGGAGCTAGCCGTACCCCACTGCTGCGGGAGGACCAAATTGAAGCCGTTGTCGGATGGATGGCAGCTAACGCATCGACTTCAGTCAGTTCCAGATCCTCTCAGGTCCTGAGCACTGAAGAGCACCCATCTGTCTCTTCAACACCTGCCAAATTGCCCAGGCAGTCAGAGAGCCCTGGACAGGAGCCATCTCTACTTCTGTTCTCTGAATCTCTGGGCTTGGAAAGAGGGGGCCAGCCAAGCAGAATTCGAGAATTTGAAGAAGAGGTAGTATGCAGTGATGGGCAACCGTTTTGTCTCTATGAATCTGAAGAGGCGGGTGGGCCAGTGCCTATGGTCAGCAGCACACCTCAGTATGCATCTGATGATGAGACTCAGGTGCCACTATCTGGTGCGTACTGTGCTGTCGAGACTACCCAGGAGATGCAGTTGTTTGAAGAGGGTGGTGTAGATGATGAGGTCCTTGACCCATCATGGCGTGAGGGACAGGAAGGTGGTGGGAGCAGATCTGAGGAAGAGATTCCCTGAACGGCCCAAAAAGGAGGGAGAGGGAGGGGGCAGACTTGGTTGCCTGTAGCCTCCACTTCGGCACCCATTAGGAGCATGGATCTTCCAAAATCCAAAGCGGGCGCTCCCAAGACTTGCAGTGCCTGGTCCTTTTTTGACACAGTTGCAGGTGACATTTGCTTTGTCAAATGCAAGCTGTGTAATCAGAAGGTGAAAAGAGGGAAAAGTGTCAGCAACCTCAATACCTCAAATATGTGGAAACATGTGCGGACCAAGCACGTGGTGGAGTTATAAAAACACACTGAAGACCTAGGCCAACCTACAGCGCCACCTAACACCTCTTCAGCTCGTGTTGTAGCCTCTTTCTCCAGCTCACACACAGCTGGTTCGGCTTCCTCACAGGATCGCCATGGAAGAACCTCTGGCACTGTTGTACAGAGACACAGTGTAATTCCACCCACAGCACCACTTTTCCTGTCATCCTCACACTCCCAGGCAAGTCTACAGCCATCGTTAGCACAGGCATGGGAGAAAAGGCGCCCATACTCGGCAAACCACCCCCGAGCACAGGCTCTGAATGCTGGCATTGCAAAACTACTGGCCCTTGAAATGCTATCATTCAGGCTGGTGGAGACTGACACCTTCCGTAACTTTATGGCATTGGCAGTCCCACAATACAACGTGCCCAGCCGCTTTTATTTCAGCAGGCACGCCGTCCCTGCCCTGCAACAGCATGTGGAGGGAAAAATTAAACATGCGCTACAAAACGCCGTCAGTAGCAAGGTCCACCTGACCACCGATGTGTGGACCAGTAAGCATGGACAGGGACGATACCTTTCCCTCACTGCCCATTGGGTAAATGTTGTGGAGCCGGGTACAGATCTTGAGAGTGGCGCTGTACGTGTTCTGCCAACTCCAAGGATTGCAGGAATCCAGTCTGTACTCATTGACTCCTCCTCATACTCCAGTTCCTCTGAATCAGCACTGCAAGAGCCATCACAGTCTACCTCCACATCGACCCGTGAACGGTTACCTGTTATGATGACCTATATGAGCACAGCCGTGGCCAAACGTCAACAGGCCGTATTAAAATTTATTTCTTTGAGGAATCGAAGCCACATAGCGCAGGAGCTCTAGAATGCCATCAAGCAGCAGAGCGACGTGTGGTTTGTGCCAGCGAATCTCCAGTCAGGCATGGTAGTGTGTGACAATGGCCGAAATCTGGTGGCAGCTCTGGGCCTAGGCAACCTCACTCACATCCCATGTCTGGCACATGTGCTCAACTTGGTCGTGCAGAGTTTTTTGAGGGACTATCCGGATCTTGATGCACTGCTTCACAAGGTCCGCATAGAGTGCGCTCACTTGCGGCGTTCCAGCAACGCAAGATCTCGCATTGCAGCTCTGCAGCGACGATTACGTCTTCCGGAACACCGCATCATATGTGACCTACCCACCAGGTGGAATTCAACATTACATATGTTGGAGAGGTTGTGTGAGCAGCAGGCAGCAGTAATGGAGTACAAGCTGCAGCAGGCGCAAACAAGTTACAGTGCGCGCCGTTCACACTTCACCACCACTGAGTGGGCCTGTATGAAGGACATTTGCCACGTTTTGCGTGCCTTCGATTATTCCACGTGGATGATGAGTGCAGATGATGCACTAGGCAGCATGACTATCCCCCTTATCTGCCTGCTTGAAAAAACACTGCAAGCACTAAGGGAGGAGGTTTTGGAAGAGGTGGAGGATGAGGAGTCACAAATGCCATCTGCTTCTGTACAGTCTGCGCAACATAGTTCCTCACAAAGGCCTAGGCAGGGGACACTTTGTGAGGAGGATGAGGAGGAGTCAATGGAGGAGGAAGACATCTGTCCAGAGGAGGGAGGTACACAATCCTCTAGTAGTCAGTATCTAGAGCGAGGGTGGGGTGATGCAGAGCAGGCATAGATCGCGCCTCAAGCAGGGGACAGTGTTTCTTGGCCAGTTGGCAGTCTGCAGCACATGGTTGATTTCATGCTGCAGTGCCTGATAAACGACCGCCGCATCGCCCACATTCTCAACACGGCTGATTATTGGGTGTCCACCCTCCTAGATCCTCGCTACCGGGACAACTTACAAAGCCTCATAACACTGTTGAACCGGGAGCGTAAAATGCGGGAGTACCAAGACGCACTGGTGCATTCCATCATGTTCTCCATTCCAAACGAGAGCAGGGCTGCTAGTGCTTTACAAAGCAGCTCAGTGTGTCGAGGCAGTGGAGGAAGCTCTGCACAAAGAGGGAGCAGAAGCAGTGCCTCTGCACAAGGCAAGACCAGTATGGCCCAAATGTGGCAAAGTTTTGTGTCCCCACCGCCACAAATGTCTACACCATCACAGACGGCTCCAGTCAGCAGGAGGCAAAGTTTCCGTCAGATGGTGACAGACTACATGTCTTGCCCTCTCAGTGTACTCCCAGTCGGCTCTTCCCCCTTCAAGTTTTGGGTCTCTAAGCTGGATACATGGCCAGAGCTTAGCCAGTATGCATTTGTGGCACCCCTGAGGGTTCGGCCGCCACAGGGATGCTGCACTTCCTTAGTGGAGTGTAGTGTTCCTCCTCTGAGGTAAGAACAGTGTGATGGTCAGGACCCTTCCTTTGCATCCAACACCACACTTCTCCACCAGAGGGGGCTAGAATGTACTAGGTGCTGCTCTCCTGGTTACAGGGAGACTGGGGAACCAAGAGTTAGGGGAACCAGTTAGTGGGTGAGAGTGGAGGACTCACAATTTAGTGACACTGTAAAATTTCATATTTAATAAAAAGCCATCTTGGTTCTTGGTCCTTGTTAGTCAAGTTTACTGGTTGTCATGTACTGTGATCTCCTACCCTGAGCGTGGATCCTGTGTGGACCTGCAGGGGATGGAGGCACAGCCCTCGTACCCCGGCCTTGGGACGAGGGGCAGGTTGCAGACAATGAATGTCTCAACCCGGTCAAGGACCATGACCAAGAAGGCCCGGAGCTTAAGAGTGTAGCTCCACAGCAAATGGATCCAGGGAGGATGCAGACGGAGCAGTGTATGCCACCTGTCCTCACCAACCTGATATATTCAGAGGGAGTCCGGCTGCAAGAGGGGTACCGGCCCCCGACACCCGACCTTGCTACTCCACGTCCTGGTCGGGAAAGCCCGATAGGCCCTGAGGATCCCACCGGGTATCGGAAGGAGCGGAGCTGCCTCCCGTGCCCTTTTTCTGAGAGGAGTTCAGAGGGAGACCCGGCCTATGCACACACAGACAGAAAAGGATACGGCCTGTAGTTCAGGAACACTCTGGTGCGGGGTCCTGACTGAACACTGGACTTACTCGGAGGTTGTCAGACCCCCGTTCCTGGTGACCGCAGAACTCCGCGGCGAGCAGGGAGTCGCCCTCCTTCTGCCATCTCTTATGTGAGTAAAGCCTTGGAAGTTCACTCCTATGGCCTCCGGACTCTTAATCGGCACTACACCGCGCTACGTGGCACCAGATCTCCTAGACTGCTACCCCGTCATCCTGTCCTTCTGCCCTGAGGCCCTGCTCCGCCTGTGGGGAGTAGTAATAACTATGGCCGCTATAACACCATGCCTCAGCGGACTGCAGCGGCGCTGGTGGCCTTCACCAGGTACCACAGGTGGCGTAGTCGTAATCAGCCACTCAACCCGGATAAGCCCACACCATCCTTTTAATGTGACGGCCCTGAGCACGGGTCGGGTCCGGGCCACGGCTGCACCCCATCTCTCCATCACAGGATCCGACTCCGATTCCCTCATCTCCCAGGGTAAAGACAAGGGCTTCCGAGAAGAGGCGTCACAACCTGGCGTAGTCGGCAGGATTGCGTGCCCGCAGCAAAGGAAGGAATTACCTATTGCTACAGGGTACTGTGTGCCTTACACTTTGGACTTTCGTTTTTCACTTAAAATGGCGCCCGCCCAAGAAGAACAGGCGCCATAATGCTGTGGAAAGACGGTATTCAAACACCTCCCATCGTGGGCTGGGCTCCCGCATGGCGACAAAAGTGTGGACTGCCCCTTCCATCAGAGATTGTCCGCGGGGTAATGCCCGTCAAACCAGATAGGTTGAACGAAGGCGGGCCTGTCAGCATGCCGCCCAGGAACCGCCCCGAAAGAGGAGGAAGAAGAAAAGCACCAAGGTGCGGCCATTGCAGTCGGAGGTTGGCAATATTCGGAGGCAGACATGGACGCTTCTGGAGCTCAACCTACCGAGCCTTCTGAACTCGGTTCAGGCCCTACACTCGGCAGGGAGCAAGGCGGCAGTGTTCTTTCAGCGGGAGATTTCGAGTTTCTCCGCCAGGAAGCCCCAGAACTCGTGCGGAGGCAGAAAGAGGCCCAGGAGGCGGCGACGGCTGCATGGCGGGAAGAAATGTTGCTACGCATCCGGGCCCGCCACCAAGGAGTTGAAGTCCCAGGACTAGGAGATACGGTGACAGAGGCCGCGAGCGGCCCAGAGGCGGGTGAGTGTGCAACCCCTGCCCCGGCTGCTGAGCCTACCGTTCCTATGCTGGACCTCATGATGGAGTATATCCTGCCCGGCGCGGTCACCTGGCAGCAGGTCTTTTCTTCGGAGCTGCAAGCGGCAGCTATAAGTGGGGACCTGCGATGCCGCCCTACTCCCGAACCCGTAGTGCCTAAAGCCGCAGAGGTATCCACCGGCTCCAACCCGGACTGGTCCGCGCTTGCAGAGGACCCGCAGCAGCCCCTAATGACACCGCTACCTGCACCAACAGTCACCTGGCCGGAGGCTGAGGAGTGGGCCTGGGACAACCAGGGGGGGGACCTGATGGGCTTCCCTCGGGAGACCCAGGCTGAAGCACAGAGGAGGAGTCAGCGGTGCAGTGAGCGGATCCTCCAACTCGCTCGTGAGCAACGCCAAAGGGAGCTCCGCTGCGAGCACCTGGAAGTACGGGCCAAAGCTGCTAAATCCTGGGCTCGTCAGGAAGAGGCAACCCGTCCCACTCCCCGAGTGGAAGGGCAAGTCGTCCGCTTCCACCATGAGGCAGGGTGGGGGTTCATCAGAAGTCCCCAGCACGAGGACGACGTGTTTGTCAGCAGGTGGGACGTCGAGCCGCGGCTGAAGAAGGGACACCCTGGCCGGAACCTCTTTCCGGGCGATGTAGTGACTTACTCTCGCCACCATGAGGTGCGGGGGTGGTACGCCCTGGATGTCCACAAAGTGTCTGGGAGCGATGTCCCCTCGCGCTCAGCCTCAGGGGATCGGTCAGCCTCTGTCGGGAGGAACGAGCCTTTTCCCAGGAGAGAACCCGAGATCTAAGCGGCCCCGGCGGTTGCAATTTGTTTAAAAGTTAATGTGTTGACATTTCTATTTTTGCTTTATTATCCCAGTTTCTAGAGACATGTGTCCCTGCAGACTCGCAGCAGACAGACTCCCTACTTGTATATAGTTTGCATCTCTTAAGGTGCTCCATATTGGTTTTATGCAAAACCGCGGATATTTCTAGCTCAAGACCTCAAAAGGAAAACCTGCCAGGGTGGCTCTCTGGGAGGTCCAACTCGGGATCTTCATGCCCTGCAGCCACCCCAGGGCCCACGTTGAGGGTTTGGGACAGGTCCCTCACACTTCTGAACTGACTCTGCGTCTTTGCACCTTAACCCGTCTGTCTGTACAAGATGTCTCTGGAAAATGCTAGCACTTTTATAATTTCATAATTTTATACTTTTGTACTTTTATAATGTTATGTCATGTTTGTAACATTTAAGAAGATGTGCCTCCCATAAAGGGAAGATAGTTAATGGTTATATAAAAACAAAATTTCCTGGGTGTTACTCTTTTGCAGCCCACGGACGTGCTGTGTTTTACCAGGGGGGAATGTGGCGCCCCTGAGGGTTCGACTGCCACAGGGATGCTGCACTTCCTTAGTGGAGTGTAGTGTTCCTCCCCTGAGGTAAGAACAGTGTGATGGTCAGGACTCAGGACCCTTCCTTTGCATCCAACACCACACTTCTCCACCAGAGGGGGCTAGAATGCACTAGGTGCTGCTCTCCTGGTTACAGGGAGACTGGGGAACCAAGAGTTAGGGGAACCAGTTAGTGGGTGAGGGTGGAGGACTCACAATTTAGTGACACTGTGAAATTTCGTATTTAATAAAAAGTCATCTTGGTTCTTGGTCCTTGTTAGTCAAGTTTACTGGCTGTCATATACTGTGATCTCCTACCCTGAGCGTGGATCCTGTGTGGACCTGCAGGGGATGGAGGCACAGCCCTCGTACCCCGGCCTTGGGACGAGGGGCAGGTTGCAGACAATGAATGTCTCAACCCGGTCAAGGACCATGACCAAGAAGGCCCGGAGCTTAAGAGTGTAGCTCCACAGCAAATGGATCCCAGGGAGGATGCAGACGGAGCGTTGTACGCCACCTGTCCTCGCCAACCTGATATATTCAGAGGGAGTCCGGCTGCAAGAGGGGTACCGGCCCCCGACACCCGACCTTGCTACTCCACGTCCTGGTCGGGAAAGCCCGGTAGGCACTGAGGATCCCACCGGGTATCGGACGGAGCGGAGCTGCCTCCCATGCCCTTTTTCTGAGAGGAGTTCAGAGGGAGACCCGGCCTATGCACATAGACAGGAAAGGATACGGCCTGTAGTTCAGGAACACTCTGGTGCGGGGTCCTGACTGAACACTGGATTTACTCGGAGGTTGTCAGACCCCCGTTCCTGGTGACCGCAGAACTCCGTGGGGAGCAGGGAGTCGCCTTCCTTCTGCCATCTCTTATGTGAGTAAAGCCTTGGACGTTCACCCCTATGGCCTCCGGACTCTTAATCGGCACTACACCGCGCTACGCGGCACCAGATCTCCTAGACTGCTACCCCGTCATCCTGTCCTTCTACCCTGAGGCCCTGTTCCGCCTGTGGGGAGTAGTAATAACTATGGCCGCTATAACACCATGCCTCAGCGGACTGCAGCGGCGCTGGTGGCCTTCACCAGGTACCACAGGTGGCGTAGTCGTAATCAGCCACTCAACCCGGATAAGCCCACACCATCCTTTTAATGTGACGGCCCTGAGCACGAGTCAGGTCCGGGCCAAGGCTGCACCCTATCTCTCCATCACAGGACCCGACTCCGAGTCCCCCATCTCTCAGGGTAAAGACAAGGGCTTCCGAGAAGAGGCGTCACACATTGGAGGTGCTGGCTTGCACTGCTGCTAGTGTATTATCGGAATGCGTCTTTAGTGCCGCAGGTGGTGAACTAACAGACCGTCGCATGCGCCTATCCTCCGATAATGTTGACCGGCTTACTTTTCTGAAAATGAACAAGGCCTGGATCTCGCATGAATTTGCCAGTCCTCTTCAGAATAAATACTTGTTGGCAACAGTATCCAGGTCTCCTGTTGTGTTCATGTTTCTACCACCTGAACTGTAATCCCTGAGCTCCAACACTGCCAGTTGCTGCTCAGAAGTGCCGTCTGCACAGTCAACGCTTGCTCCAGTGTTATTGGCGTTCAGTAACGTAAGCTGATCCCCAGCTGTGTGTCCGGCAAATTCTCCTGCTCTGTCCACATCCACTGTGCTACTAATTTAAAACTTGCTCCAATTACCCCTCTGGCTCCTCTGTTTTTAGTATTTACTCTGGGCTCCAACACTGCTAGATGCTGCTCAGAAGTGCCGTCTGCACAGTCAACGCTTGCTCCAGTGTTATTGGGGTTCAGTAACGTCAGCTGATCCCCGGCTGTGTGTCCGGCAAATTCTCCTGCTCTGTCCACATCCACTGTACTACTAATTTAAAACTTGCTCCAATTACACCTCTGGCTCCTCTGTTTTTAGCATTTACCCTGGGCTCCAACACCACCAGTTGGCGCTCAGAAGTGCCGTCTGCACAGTCAACACTTGCTTCCGTGTTATTGGGGTTCAGTAACGTCAGCTGTTCCCCTGCTGTGCGTACGGCAATTTCTCCTGCTCTGTCCACATTCACACTACTACAGATTTTAAAGTTGCTCCAATTACACCTCTGGCTCCTCTGTTTTCAGTATTATCCCTGAGCTCCAACACCGCCAGTTGGCGCTCAGAAGTGCCGTCTGCACAGTCAACACTTGCTGCCGTGTTATTGGGATTCAGTAACGTCAGCTGTTCCCCAGCTGTGCGTACGGCAATTCCTCCTGCTCTGTCCACATTCACACTACTACAGATTTTAAAGTTGCTCCAATTACACCTCTGGCTCCTCTGTTTTCAGTATTATCCCTGAGCTCCAACACCGCCAGTTGGCGCTCAAAAGTGCCATCTGCACAGTCAACACTTGCTGCCATGTTATTAGGGTTCAGGTACGTCAGCTGTTCCCCTGCTGTTCGTACGGCAATTTTTCCTGCTCTGTCCACATTCACACTACTACAGATTTTAAAGTTGCTCCAATTACACCTCTGGCTCCTCTGTTTTCAGTATTATCCCTGAGCTCCAACACCGCCAGTTGGCGCTCAGAAGTGCCGTCTGCACAGTCAACACTTGCTGCCGCGTTATTGGGATTCAGTAACGTCAGCTGTTCCCCAGCTGTGCGTACGGCAATTCCTCCTGCTCTGTCCACATTCACACTACTAGTCTACTACTGATTTTAAAGTGGCTCCAATTAGGCCTCTGGCTCCACTCTGTTTTTAGTATTTACCCTGGGTTCCAACACCACCAGCTGTTTACCAGCAGTGTCTTTGGCACAGGTACTCCCTCCTGCCCAGCCTGGTTCCAGCACGCCAGCTGTTTCCGGGTAGTGTCAACGACACTTTGCCTCCAATGCGTTGTCCTGTCAGGTTAGCCGACTCTATGGTGCCTGCAGTTTAGGTGACTCCTACGTGGGCTGCGGGATCTGGCAATGAAGGCAGGTTCCATAGTGCCAATAGGACAAGCACCCCCTTTAGGACTGTGGGTTTCGGTAACTGCGGCCGGCTCACGGCCTTGCAACTTTTTTTTTCATGGGTACCTTCTGTTACCCATCCGAGTTCCAGTACCGTCAGCTGGTTCTCGGCAGTGCCTTTGGCTTAGGTGCCTCCTTCTCGGTATCCAAGTTCCACAAACGTCTGCTGGTCCTTGGTAGTGCTTACTGGCACAGGTACCTCCTGCTTAGTAACCGAGTTCCAGTACCGTCAGCTGGTCCTCGGTAGTTCCATTGGCTCTTGTACCTTCTGCTACCCATCCGGGTTCCAGTACCGTCAGCTGGTTCTCGGCAGTGCCTTTGGCTTAGGTGCATCCTTCTCGGTATCCAAGTTCCACCAATGTCTGCTGGTCCTTGGTAGTGCTTTCTGGCACAGGTACCTCCAGCTTAGTAACAGAGTTCCAGTACCGTCAGCTGGTCCTCGGTAGTTCCATTGGCTCTTGTACCTTCTGCTACCCATCCGAGTTCCAGTACCGTCAGCTGGTTCTCGGCAGTGTCTTTGTCACGGGTACTCCCTCCTGCCCAGCCTGGTTCCAGCACGCCAGCTGTTTCCGGGTAGTGTCAACGACACTTTGCCTCCAGTGCGTTGTCCTGTCGTGTTGCGGTCGGGTTAGCCGACTCTATGGTGCCTGCAGTTTAGGTGACTCCTATGTGGGCTGCGGGATCTGGCAATGAAGGCTGGTTCCATAGTGCCAATAGGACAAGCACCCCCTGTAGGACTGTGGGTTTCGGTAACTGCGGCCGGCTCGTGGCCTTGCAACTTTTTTTTTCATGGGTACCTTCTGTTACCCATCCGAGTTCCAGTACCGTCAGCTGGTTCTCGGCAGTTCCTCAGCCTTCTTGTACCTTCTGCTACATTTCCAAGTTCAAGCTTTTTGAAATGGTTCTTGGTAATCACTCTGGATCTCCCTGACGAGGACCCTGAAGACCACTCCGAAGAAGATGAGGACCCTGAAGACGAGGACCCTGGAGACCACCCCGAAGAAGACGAGGACCCCGAAGATGACGACCCTGAAGACAACGACCCTGAAGACCACCCCGAAGAAGACGAGGACCCCGAAGACAATGACCCTGAAGACGAGGACCCTGAAGACCACCCCGAAGAAGACGAGGACCCTGAAGACCACCCCAAAGAAAACTAGGACCCCGAAGATGACGACCCTGATGACGAGAATCCTGAAGACCACCCCGAAGAAGACGAGGACCCCGAAGACGAGGACCCTGATGACGAGGACCCTGAAGACCACCCCGAAGAAGACGAGGACCCCGAAGACGACGACCCTGAAGACGAGGACCCTGAAGACCACCCTGAAAAAGACGAGGACCCCGAAGACAACGACCCTGAAGACGACGACCCCGAAGACGACGACCCTGAAGACGACGACCCTGAAGACCACCCCGAAGAAGACCAAGAAGTTGTCCCTGAAGAAGATGACCAAGAGGACAAAGAACAAGACGACAACCACCAAGATACAGAAGAACAAGAGACAGAAAACCAAGAAACAGAAGTACAAGAAGCTGCAGAACAAAAAGCGGAAGAACATTAAGCATAATACTAAAACTCAGAGCAAAAGATATTATCTAAATTATAAGCAGAAGAAGACTAAGCAGTGTATGGGGGTGAGTCCGTTCCTCCTCGTGGTGCCCCTGGAAAAGACCTGCTGCTGCAGGGCAAACTGAACGTGGACAAATCCTGTTGTAAATCTTTTGTGACGGGCAGAACGAAAGGTGTAATGTTCAAACTTTTATAGATAACAACTACAGGAATGCCTGTCACAAATAAGAATATGATGAAGAGGAAGAATATGAAGAAGACGAAGAAGTAGAATATGAAGAAGAATAATAGTTGAATAAGAAGAATATGAAGAATGTAAAAAAAAAGAATAATACGAAGAAGGTGAAGAAGAAGTAAATGAAGAAGGTGAAGAAGAAGCTGATGAAAAAGATGCTGATGCTGAGGATGATGAAGGAGAAAGTGTGGGAGAAGTAAAAAAGAAGGTGAAGAGCATGGATGCAGTGAAGCATAAATATCTGACAAAATATAAAAAAACTTAACATAGTCAATATTTCTGTAACTCAGAACGTCTTAAAAAAAATATTAATTCCTGCTATTCCATTTGATTGGGCTAAACCTCTATGCCTTTATTGTCTCCCCCACCTCCCCCAATACATTCTACATTATTCTTAGTTGTTTTCTTTCATGTAGAATTAACCTACAAGGAAAGAAAGGGTTTATTTTCATTCCGATATTTGTGTCCCATTGACTTGCATTGGTTTCCGGTATCGGAATCGGCGCTATCCAATATTTTTTGGGTATCGGTCCGATACAATCCGATCCGATATTTCTCGATATCTGAAGGTATTGCTCAACACTAGTGCCAAAACCAAATGTATACACACCTTCAAACGGGACCAAAAGCTGCCAAAACACATCAATTTAGGGGCAGTCACCAGGAAAGTGCCATCAATTGACAAAGAGTACAAGTAGTATAATTATTATTATTCATTAATATAGCACCATTTCCTCCATTGCGCTTTACATGTGAAAATAAGTCACTGACTGGTACAAGAGCAAAGAGGACCCTGCCCGTGAGTACAGCTGTACCCTACAGTAGGTGAGGGTACAGCTGGTCGTGCTGCGGTATGGTGGAGCGAGGGTTACTGCAGGTTGTAGGCTTGTTGGAAGAGGTGGGTCTTCAGCTTCCTTTGAAAGGTTTCAACAGTAGACGAGAGTCTGATATGTTGGGGTACACAGTTCAAGAGTAGAAGGGATGCACAAGAAAAATCTTGAATGCGATTGTGGGAACAGGAGAGAAGACAGGAGTAGAGAAGGAGATATTGTGAGTATTGGAGGTTGGGTGCTGGTGTGACTTGGTCACAGATATACGGAGCAGAAAGGTTGTGTATGGCTTTGCATGTCATGGTTACGGTTTTGAACGGTAGTCTCTGGCCAATGGGTAGCCAGTGAAGGGATCATAGATTGCAATCTTATAGATTGCTGGAGCCAGTACACAGTAAAAAAGCAACCATAGAGGGTCCAGGAACCTTCCCACACACTTTTCGTAGCCAGGGCTGCTTCTCGGCAGGGTTTTAGGGGCCCACAAGAGAATCCTCGCGTTGGCCCTGGCTTCTCCATCAGGAGAGTTCATGATAGCACAAACTTTGCAGCTGCTGTGGGGCTCTTGAGCGGGAAAGAAAGGCGAGCCCTCAGAATCAAATACTCTGCTGGGCACAATGTTTTTCAATCTGAAACAGCTTCTCAGTGGGAGTTGTGTTTCACCACAGCCATATTCTTTAGCTCAGTGAAAGGAATGTCATAGTTGGAAACCGTATCTACTCCGGCTGTCATTTCTCCGCCACCAGGTTCCACTCATTGTCACAAATGACCTTGCCTGGCTGTATGTTCAGCGGTGAGAGCCACAGATCAGGCTGCTGTGTTACAGCTTTCAACAACTCTGCAGCAGTGGGCGGTTTGTCACCTAAGCATTAAGCATATTATCTTCAGCACAGCCTGTTGCCACTTGGCAAGCTTCCAGCTTGTGACTGATGTGGTCATTTTGGCGATGGAGGCCGAACCGGAAGAGGTGCAGGAGCTGAACAATGTGATTACATTGAGGTTACATTGGTGAGTCTGGTTTTTATACTAAAGAAAGATCTTACTGTGTTTTTATTTTATTTTATTTTATTTTTTACGTCTCTTTAAATGTGTATTGGAGTGCGTCCTAATTTTTGGCAGTCCTTGAAATTGTTGCATATGCAATAACAGTATAGGAGACACACACCTTAATAATGGGAAGGACAATTCAAATAGATTCTATGTTCTAGAATATTAACTGTCTTATCTGAAATGCTTTTACGGGTTTGGTATCGCACTATGGATAGCGTATTACACCTATCCAGCCAGGTATTATTGCCTTATACTGCGTGCTGCTGGTACTGCCCAAAAAAATTTAAAATCTATTCTATTCCCTATCGATAACACTGTCAGATGCAATTACAATAGGAACAGGTGCTGCTGCTAGGTGGTATCATCACCATCTAAACATGAGTGTTCATTCTGGTCGCATAAATGTCTTCCACAGTCCATAACTTCATTCTTTTTAATTTTTTTGGCCTTATATACAAGTCATTACGCTGGAAAGAATGTTTAACATTTTTTTCATTTTAGCTTGTTTTTGTATGTTTTTTTTTTTTTTGTCAGTCCGCAAAAGTGGCATAATAATCTGACAACATTGTTCACAGATATGCTATTTGTCAACAGCCAACTGAGAATAGGTTTGAACCCTTAAATGCAATACTTTAAATGGAGTGTAATATTTGACACACTCGCAATAATTGCTGGATTATTAGGGCAGTCATATGGGATAATGTCTGATGGCCACGGTTTCAGCCAGTCGCCTAATAGTATGGTATTTGTCAGCGACCAAGTGTCAAATGGTTCAGCAAAACACAGGTGGCTGACTTTAAAAGGAGGGGAATATTTGGCACACTCTACAAAATTTCAGCATTATTATGGCAGTCATATGGATCATTGAAAAAAGTTCCTCTGCTTCCACAATACAGTAATATGAACAAAACAAAAAAAAATCTGACTGTATTCTGCGAACAAGCAAATGGAACTGTAAAATGGTATACACTGACACACTGCTACAATCTATAAATGGAGGACAATATTTTCCACGATCACTACAAATGGCTGGATTTGAGCCGCAGTAATATGTGATACGTCTGACAGAGAACCACGGTTTTAAGTAGCAGGCCTGTAATTTACTAATATTATTCACCAAGAGACCTAGTGTGAATAATTTGACCGACACACTGCAAAGAAATGAAAATGGAAGAAATGCCTGATTTTGGAACACTCTTATAGGTGATATGTCTGACAGAGAACCACAGTTTTAAATAGCAGGCCTGTTATTTGCTAATACTATCCATCACAGACACCTAGTGTGAATAGCTTGACCGACACACTGCAACGGAATGAAAATGGAAGAAATGTTTGATTTTGGAACACTCTTATAGGTGATACATCTGACAGAGAACCACGGTTTTAAATAGCAGGCCTGTAATTTACTAATATTATTCACCAAGAGACCTAGTGTGAATAACTTGACCGACACACTGCAAAGAAATGAAAATGGAAGAAATACCTGATTTTGGAACACTCTTATAGGTGATATGTCTGACAGAGAACCACAGTTTAAAATAGCAGGCCTGTTATTTGCTAATACTATCCTTCACAGACACCTAGTGTGAATAGCTTGACCGATACACTGCAACGGAATGGAAAAGGAGGCCAATATTTTCCACGTTCAGTTTAAATTTCTGGATTTTTATCGCTGAAATATGGAACAGATCTGGCTTTATTCTGCAGTGAGAACAAGCAAATGGAGCAGAAAAATGGTGTACTCTGGATAGCTTTTTAAGCAAATAACCAGGATTAAGATAAAAAAAAAATTTCCCTAGCCCCTGATATCTGGGGTTATGTCTACAAATATCTGTAAGAACAGCAGCAGCAGGAACGTTCAATGGACCCTCTTGCACTATATGCACTGTAGTCTGCCACATACACTGCCTGTCTGCCTAATTCCTGCTATCATCACTGAATATATGCAGCTGGATTAGTCCTGTGAAGGACTGTTAATTCAGATGGATGGATATGTAGCACCCCTAGGGCTCGGCTGCTACAGGGGTATTGCACCTCAAACCTGAGGTGTGATATTCCACTCCCGGGTAAGGATGGATTGTGGACCAGGACTCGGTAGGCTGCATGCACCAAACACACCCCATTTCCGAGGGACAGCTCAACGGTGCTCCCACTAGACAGAAGTGCAGGCACAACAGCATCTGTCCCTGGCTGGAGTGGGGAAGGGGAGGAAAACCCAGTGGTGTAGGAGCAGATAGGGGTGGGTCTCTGGGAGGAGCCCATTGGTTGCTAGTCACCTAGGCTCACACATAGAGGGAGGTATATAAGGTGGGCACCATCTTAGAACAGTGTTCAGTCCGGGGAGTCTGTTCAGAGAGGAGTTCAGCCAGAGAGGGCTGACAGGGAGCTGTGGCTCAGTCTGGGCCAAGCTCCACAAGGCAGGCCTGGAGTGAAGGCCAGAAACAGCAGAGAGAACAGGAACAGAAGAGAAAGGAAACAAGGAACAGCACATTAAGAGAGGCCCAGAGACACGAGAGAAGAAGGAACCCCATAGGCCCAGGAGATTGCGGGTGACGGGTTGGCAGAACAGGGTACCAGATCCCAAATTGGTGGAGGTGACTAATCCTCAGCCAAAGACCAGCGGTCGTGACTATACAGTACAGACCAAAAGTTTGGACACACCTTCTCATTTAAAGATTTTTCTGTATTTTCATGACTATGAAAATTGTACATTCACACTGAAGGCATCAAAACTATGAATTAACACATGTGGAATTATATACTTAACAAAAAAGTGTGAAACAACTGAAAATATGACTTATATTCTAGGTTCTTCAAAGTAGCCACCTTTTGCTTTGATGACTGCTTTGCACACTCTTGGCATTCTCTTGATGAGCTTCAAGAGGTAGTCACCGAAAATGGTTTTCACTTCACAGGTGTGCCCTGTCAGGTTTAATAAGTGGGACTTCTTGCCTTATAAATGAGGTTGGGACCATCAGTTGTGTTGTGCAGAAGTCTGGTGGATACACAGCTGATAGTCCTACTGAATAGACTGTTAGAATTTGTATTATGGCAAGAAAAAAGCAGTTAAGTAAAGAAAAATGAGTGGCCATCATTACTTTAAGAAATGACGGTCAGTCAGTCCGAAAAATTGGGAAAACTTTGAAAGTGTCCCGAAGGGCAGTTGCAAAAACCATGAAGCGCTACAAAGAAACTGGCTCACATGAGGACCGTCCCAGGAAAGGAAGACCAAGAGTCACCTCTGCTTCTGAGGATAAGTTTATCTGAGTCACCAGCCTCAGAAATCTCAGGTGAACAGCAGCTCAGATTAGAGACCAGGTCAATGCCACTCAGAGTTCTAGCAGCAGACACATCTCTTCAACAACTGTTAAGAGGAGACTTTGTGCAGCAGGCCTTCATGGTAAAATAGCTGCTAGGAAACCACTGCTAAGGAAAGGCAACAAGCAGAAGAAACTTGTTTGTGCTAAAGAACACAAGGAATGGACATTAGACCAGTGGAAATCTGTGCTTTGGTCTGATGAGTCCAAATCTGAGATCTTTGGTTCCAACCACCGTGTCTTTGTGCGACGCAGAAAAGGTGAACGGATGGACTCTACATGCCTGGTTCCCACCGTGAAGCATGGAGGAGGAGGTGTGATGGTGTGGGGGTGCTTTGCTGGTGACACTGTTGGGGATTTATTCAAAATTGAAGGCATACTGAACCAGCATGGCTACCACAGCATCTTGCAGCGGCATGCTATTCCATCCGGTTTGCGTTTAGTTGGACCATCATTTATTTTTCAACAGGACAATGACCCCAAACACACCTCCAGGCTGTGTAAGGGCTATTTGACCAAGAAGGAGAGTGATGGGGTGCTACGCCAGATGACCTGGCCTCCACAGTCACCAGACCTGAACCCAATCGAGATGGTTTGGGGTGAGCTGGACCGCAGAGTGAAGGCAAAAGGGCCAACAAGTGCTAAGCATCTCTGGGACCTCCTTCAAGATTGTTGGAAGACCATTTCCGGTGACTACCTCTTGAAGCTCATCAAGAGAATGCCAAGAGTGTGCAAAGCAGTCATCAGAGCAAAAGGTGGCTACTTTGAAGAACCTAGAATATAAGACATATTTTCAGTTGTTTCACACTTTTTTGTTAAGTATATAATTCCACATGTGATAATTCATAGTTTTGATGCCTTCAGTGTGAATGTACAATTTTCATAGTCATGAAAATACAGAAAAAACTTTAAATGAGAAGGTGTGTCCAAACTTTTGGTCTGTACTGTATCTCGGTGCGACCCCTCACTACACCTACCAGGAAGGCACACCACATAGGGTCAGGGACGCAGAGATCAGTGAACCAAGAGAAGGCCCGAGGCAGCCGGACAAACGTACAGTCACTGGTGCGGCACGGCCAGAGAAGGGAAGAGAAGGGAGCCCTGTGCCACGCTCTGGAATTGCCTGGGAGTTGGTCGAGCCCCTTGCCTGGTGGACGCAGCACGGCTTGGGCAGTCACCGCCGGTACCGAGGTGACTAGGACCAGTAAAGAACTGTGAGTAAAGCATTGGAAACTGCAACCACACGCCTCTGTGCTTCTTCGCCGCACCAGCACTACCAGTGCTGGGACGCTCGTGCACCATTACTCCTATCATCCACACTAACTGCCCTGAGGCTATACTTCTCCCGTGGGGAGTCATCCCATTCTTAGCTGCACACATAACACCGGCCTCAGCGGTCTGCCTTGCAGCGGCGGCCCCCACTGACCGCAATCCACGGGTGGCGTAGTCGGACTATTATCTCACTAATAAGACTGCCACTGAATTGACTACCCTGGGCACGGACTGGGTCCACGCCACGGAGACTACAACCCCCAGCGATCCGGCTCCGGATATAGCCTGCACAACACAGGCCCAAGGGGCGCGTCATATATATATATATACAGTGGTGGCCAAAAGTATTGGCACCCCTGCAATTCTGTCAGATAATACTCAGTTTTTTCCTGAAAATGATTGCAATCACAAATTCTTTGGTATTATTATCTTCATTTAATTTATCTTCAATGAAAAAAACACAAAAAGAATTGTCCTAAAGCCAAATTTGATACAATTCCACACCAAACTTAAAAAAGGGGGTGGATAAAAGTATTGGCACTGTTTGAAAAATCATGTGATGCTTCTCTAATTCGTGTAATTAACAGCACCTGTAACTTACCTGTGGCACCTAACAGGTGTTGGCAATAACTAAACCACACTTGCAGCCAGTTAACATGGATTAAAGTTGACTCAACCTCTGTCCTGTGTCCTTGTGTGTACCACATTGAGCATGGAGAAAAGAAAGAAGACCAAAGAACTGTCTGAGGACTTGAGAAACCAAATTGTGAGGAAGCATGAGCAATCTCAAGGCTACAAGTCCATCTCCAAAGACCTGAATGTTCCTGTGTCTTCCGTGTGCAGTGTCATCAAGAAGTTTAAAGCCCATGGCACTGTGGCTAACCTCCCTAGATGTGGACGGAAAAGAAAAATTGACGAGAGATTTCAACACAAGATTGTGCGGATGGTGGATAAAGAACCTCGACTAACATCCAAACAAGTTCAAGCTGACCTGCAGTCCGAGGGTACAACAGTGTCAACCCGAACTATCCGTCGGCATCTGGATGAAAAGGGACTGTATGGTAGGATACCCAGGAAGACCCCACTTCTTACCCCGAGACATAAAAAAGCCAGGCTGGAGTTTGCCAAAACTTACCTGAGAAAGCCTAAAACATTTTGGAAGAATGTTCTCTGGTCAGATGAGACAAAAGTAGAGCTTTTTGGGAAAAAGCATCAACATAGAGTGTACAGGAAAAAAAAGAGGCATTCAAAGAAAAGAACACGGTCCCTACAGTCAAACATGGCAGAGGTTCCCTGATGTTTTGGGGTTGCTTTGCTGCCTCTGGCACTGGACTGCTTGACCGTGTGCATGGCATTATGAAGTCTGAAGACTACCAACAAATTTTGCAGCATAATGTAGGGCCCAGTGTGAGAAAGCTGGGTCTCCCTCAGAGGTCATGGGTCTTCCAGCAGGACAATGACCCAAAACACACTTCCAAAACCACTATAAAATGGTTTGAGATAAAGCACTGGAGACTTCTAAGGTGGCCAGCAATGAGTCCAGACCTGAATCCCATAGAACACCTATGGAGATATCTCAAAATGGCAGTTTGGAGAAGGCACCCTTCAAATATCAGGGACCTGGAGTAGTTTGCCAAAGAAGAATGGTCTACAATTCCAGCAGAGCATTGTAAGAAACTCATTGATGGTTACCGGAAGCGGTTGTTCGCAGTTATTTTGGCTAAAGGTTGTGCAACCAAGTATTAGGCTGAGGGTGCCAATACTTTTGTCTGGCCCATTTTTGGAGTTTTGTGTGAATTGATCAATGATTTGATTTTTGCTTCTTTCTCTTTTGTGTTTTTTCCTTGCAAGCAAATTAAATGAATATAATAACACCAAAGAATTTGTGATTGCAATCATTTTCAGGAAGAAACTGAGTATTATCTGACAGAATTGCAGGGGTGCCAATACTTTTGGCCACCACTGTATATATATATATATATATATATATATATATATATATATATACAGTACAGACCAAAAGTTTGGACACACCTTCTCGTTTAAAGATTTTTCTGTATTTTCATGGCTATGAAAATTGTACATTCACACTGAAGGCATCAAAACTATGAATTAACACATGTGGAATTATATACTTAACAAAAAAGTGTGAAACAACTGAAAATATGTCTTATATTCTAGGTTCTTCAAAGTAGCCACCTTTTGCTTTGATGACTGCTTTGCACACTCTTGACATTCTCTTGATGAGCTTCAAGAGGTAGTCACTGGAAATGCTTTTCACGTCACAGGTGTGCCCTGTCAAGTTTAATAAGTGGATTTCTTGCCTTATAAATGGGGTTGGGACCATCAGTTGTGTTGTGCAGAAGTCTGGTGGATACACAGCCGATAGTCCTACTGAATAGACTGTTAGAATTTGTATTATGGCAAGAAAAAAGCAGCTAAGTAAAAAAAAAACGAGTGGCCATCATTACTTTAAGAAATGAAGGTCAGTCAGTGCGAAAAATTGGGAAAACTTTGAAAGTGTCCTCAAGTGCAGTTGCAAAAACCATCAAGCGCTACAAAGAAACTGGCTCATATGAGGACCGCCTCAGGAAAGGAAGACCTAGAGTCACCTCTGCTTCTGAGGATAAGTTTATCCGAGTCACCAGCCTCAGAAATCGCAGGTTAACAGCAGCTCAAATTAGAGACCAGGTCAATTCTACACAGAGTTCTAGCAGCAGACACATCTCTTCAACAACTGTTAGGTGGAGACTTTGTGCAGCAGGCCTTCATGGTAAAATAGCTGCTAGGAAACCACTGCTAAGGACAGGCAACAAGCAGAAGAGACTTGTTTGGGCTAAAGAACACAAGGAATGGACATTAGACCAGTGGAAATCTGTGCATTGGTCTGATGAGTCCAAATTTGAGATCTTTGGTTCCAACCAACGTGTCTTTGTGCGACGCAGAAAAGGTGAACGGATGGACTCTACATACCTGGTTCCCACCATGAAGCATGGAGGAGATGTGATGGTGCGGGGGTGCTTTGCTGGTGACACTGTTGGGGATTTATTCAAAATTGAAGGCATACTGAACCAGCATGGCTACCACAGCATCTTGCAGCGTCATGCTATTTCATCCGGTTTGCGTTTAGTTGGACCATCATTTTTTTTTCCAACAGGACAATAACCCCAAACAGTGCTTACCACTTGTTGGCCCTTTTGCCTTCACTCTGCGGTTCAGCTCACCCCAGACCATCTCGATTGGGTTCAGGTCAGGTGACTGTGGAGGCCAGGTCATCTGGCGTAGCACCCCATCACTCTCCTTCTTTGTCAAATAGCCCTTACACTGCCTGGAGGTGTGTTTGGTGTCATTGTCCTGTTGAAAAATAAATGATGTTCCAACTAAACGCAAACCGGATGGAATAGCATGCCGCTGCAAGATGCTGTGGTATCCATGCTGGTTCAGTATGCCTTCAATTTGAATAAATCCCCAACAATGTCACCAGCATTAAAGCCCATGCATTTTTCTGAAACTGTAAGACGTTATATTTTTTGCACCAATTAAATACATACACAGGTGGTCAAAATTGTTGGTACCCCTCGTTTAATGAAAGAAAAACCCACAATGGTCCCAGAAATAACTTGAATCTGACAAAAGTAATAATAAATTAAAAATCTATGAAAATTAACAAATGAAAGTCAGACATTGCTTTTTAATGCTGCTTCCACAGATTTTTTTTCTAAAAATCGCACTATCCGTCATTGTTTGATCCAAAGTGGACTTCATGGGAGACGACCAAGGAGAACACCATTGTTAAAAAAAATTCATAAAATAAACAGACTAGAGTTTGCCAAACTACATGTTGAATCTGTGCATTGTACAATGAAATCTCAAGACTATCAAGGGATTCTAGTGAGAAATGTGCTGCCAAGTGTCAGAAAGCTTGGTCTCAGTCGCAGGTTATGGGTCTTGCAACAGGATATTGACCCAAAACACACAGCTAAAAACACCCAAGAATAGCTAAGAGGAAAACATTGGACTATTTTGAAGTGGCCTTCTATGAGTCCTACCCTAAATCCTATTGAGCTTCTTTGGAAAGAGCTGAAACATGCCATCTGGAAAAGGCAACCTTCAAGCACAAGACAACTGTCGAGAGGTGCAGAAGTCTCATTGACAGTTACAGAAATGGTTTGATTGCAGTGATTGCCTCAAAAGGTTGTTCAACAACATATTAAGTTAAGAGTACCATCATTTCTGTCCAGGCCTATTTCATGAGTTTATTTTTTTTTTAAATTCTGTGGAAGCAGGGTTGAAAAAGCAATGTCTGACTTTCATTTGTTCATTTTCATAGATTTTTAATTTATTATTACTTTTGTCAGATTCAAGTTATTTCTGTGACCATTGTGGGTTTTTATTTTATTAAACGAGGGGTACCAACAATTTTGACCATATGTGTAGCATGTAAAATGCACCAAAAACTCATTGTGGGAAGGAACTTAACCTTAACCTAAGACTCAATGTGAACTGTTGTATAAGAGAAAAACTTGGGCTTACAGTAGAAACTCACAAGAAAATATTTTCGTTTTTTCAACCCCTTTTAGTAACAAGTTCAATCAGATTAAAAAAATCTTTAAAAAATACCTGTTATCATGCAATTATTATATGCAAATAGCTTCTTCAGATAGCAAATAGCCTTTATCTCTGGCAGCACTCAGATATAGCAGTCCTAAAAGTCACTATTGAACCTTTAACGGCACTTGGCAGTTGACTTAGAATAAGTATTTCAGGGGTGTTGCCTCTCCTCAGTGCAAAGCAGGACATCTGAATGGGTGTCTAAGGGGGAACGTTTATCTTTGAGGAGAGTGCAAAGCTGATGTGAGGAAACTTATAGGCTACGCAATGCTACTCTTAAAATATAAACATGCAAATAGCCCCTACAGAAAGAAGAGGACTTTTTTTTTCTGGTGGCACCTTTAAAGGGAATTTGTCACCCCCTGGGATGTATATGATCTAGTTATATGGGCATACAGGTGATAGAAATGTTAAACTAGTCCTACCTGTATGCCTCATATTAGTGGTCTTGCTTGTTGTGAAATTGTCTTTTATATTTTTATGTTAATGATTCCTTCCCAGCCCGAGGCCCAGAAGAAAACCTTGCTTCCTCTCTTCATTATAATGCCAGCCCCCTTCCCTGCACGTCACAGTGCCCTGTGAAGTGCAGTTGCGGCGCCGTAATTCCGTTCCTGCAGTCCCTCCATGATCCTTACCTCTTTCTGTCTTATTCACTATTCAGTGATCTTCTGCGCAGGTGCTGGCGAGTCACTGCGACTTCCTCCCATAGAAGAGTGGAAGATGTATGGATCGTGGAGGCAGTGCAAGGCACAGGTGTGGGATTACGGCACTGGAAATGCACGTCACAGGGCACTGTGACGTCCAGTTAAAGGGAGTGCTATTACAATGAAGAGACGGGGAGAGGATATCTTCCAGGCCCCCTACACCCCAGGGCCTGGAAGGAATCATTACTATAATGAAATACTGTACAAGATGATTTCACACCAAAAAGACCATTAATATGAGGCATACAAGTAGAACTAGTTTAACATTTCCATCACCTGTATCCCCATTTTAGTAGGTCATATACGTCCCAGGGGATGACAGATTCCCTTTAAGTCTCCTTTCATTGGCTTTGCACTTTCCGTAAGGAAAAATAGATTTTGCAAAATAGGGTCCAATGATTACCATGTAGAGGTTATTAAAATTTGAGAGTCCTCAGTGGTTGATACCTCTTAATGGTTAAATATTAGCTATTAAAATGTATTAACCATTGTGATATTTATCTATCTACTGGCTAACACGGTACAAAGATATATTTTTCCTGCATGTAGAGGTTGTACTTTACATAATGATTTGTCACCCAGGCTTTTTCAGAATAACACCACAACTAAAACATGGTTGTAATTTAAAAGCCTCATTAAATGCGGTAGCTAAAAATGTAATATGTGTACTTGGGCAAAAAAAAGCATATTTTAGACCTAGTGATAAGGAACAGTTTTTTTTAAATTGTATGTAGGATGTACAATTAGGAAGATAAATGTACACATTTCTGAACATAATAATAGCATAAGCAGCAAAGAAAGCATTTGGAGCCGCCAGGCATTTTATTCAAGTAGTACATAATCATGATTTAAAATATTTCACTTTTTTTTGCTCTTGAAAAGGTGCATAAATAAATTACAAATGGAAATTGGACAAGGCAAGTTCTTGCGGATGACGCATTCTGGATTTTGCTACTTAACTTACTATTTCCATCCTGAAATTATATATTTACTGATGTTCAAATTCATTAATGGCTTATGTTCAAATATATTTATATATTATATGAATTTGATATGTTTATTACTCTGAAGAAACCTAGTAGTTAATAGGCATTCACAAGTTCCTTTATTCTGGTCTGTTTTTATTTAGGACTAATTTATAGGAGGCAGAGGCATAGCTGGACGAAAAGGGTGGACGAAACTTCTCAGTGGGCCCCTAACCAGGAAACCCTGATTACAGCTACGGTGGCGCCCCTTAATAATGGGTATAGGGGAACCTCAGCAGATGATCTAGCAGCTACTGTAAATCACTATACAAAGACCAACACTGATATACTGATATGATCATATAGTGGTAGATACCCGTCCTGCAGAACATATGAGAGATTAGAGTACAGTTGTAGATGGTGACTTACAGATAACGTTCTTTCTGATGGAGTCGTTCACTTTTACCATCTTTTCCATCTTGCCTAGACCGACACAACAACTTCTCCAGCCACAACTCATTTGCAGAGATTACAACACAGACACATTTGACTTCTCACATTTCCTGCATTTTTCTCATCTATTCCTAACCTGTACAAACTCCTCATCTTGCTGATACACCAATGCTGAGCCGCTGCTGCCTTATGTGTTCCTATTACTGCACCTGCCATGCAGCACAATAACAGTGCTCCTCTTGGTGCTGCACATATTAATGCCACAACTCTGCAGCTTACAAAGTAAAACACCTTCTTTGTTCCCTCTAGATCAGGAGTGGCGAATCTATGGCACGTGTGCCAGAAGGGGCACACAGAGCCCTCCCTGTGGGCACGCGTTCTATCGCCTCAGCCCATGTGTGTGCAGGGCCCGCCGACGCCAGCCCCTACCTCTGCTGGATATGCGTCCTCTCTGGTGAGAAACATGCGTCAGGTGAGGTAGATGCCTGGACTTCACATCCCATAAGGTAATACTCAAACACTTGTTGCCTCATGATTATACTGTATGTACATCTTATTGGTGATGTGTGATATGGTGTTGTAGTGACTAGTACATACTGACCAATACGTATGTGATACTTACCTTGAGTACGGTTAAATGAAGTGATTAATTGATGCACTTCTATTTAAGGTATCGATTGTCACTTACTATTACCTACATTGTGTAGTATATATCTATTTATTTATTGGATTGATTCCTCTTGTATGCACATGCATTTTTTAAAAATACTATTGTAGTATACTGTGATTTATTTATCTTATTTGTCATATATGCTCCAATATATTGGTCATTATCTCTATGAGCATTTTGTATGTCCAGAGTCATCCACTCAATCTCTCCATCTGTGGTGCTTTCCTTTCTTTTTTAGTATGTTTTTATAAATGTTTTCTTCATGTAATCAATAAAGTATTTGCAATTTTAACTTTTGGCCACATAGTTAATCTTTTTGCTCTATATTCTTGGTGTTTATATTTAGTAATTGGCCTATAGGATCTAATGATATAGGTGTATATACTAGCTTCAATTAAGTGGAAGGGAGACTTTGGTAGAGCCCTTCAAGGACCAGATGAGTACTTCTGCAGGAACCCCAGAAAGCTTAACCAAAAGGGAAAATGAGAAAATCCTGCTGTAATAGCAAAACCTAATTCTAACACCACAAACCACCAAGCACATGGGAAACTGCAATAAACAGCAAAAGATTGAGCAGGGAGCAGGATTATATAGCACAACTGCAATAAACAACAAAGGACTGAGCAGAGAGCAGGATTATATAGCCCAACAGCAATAAACAGCAAAGGACTGAGCAGGGAGCAGGATTATATAACCTGCCTAAAGATCAGGTGCTGACTACCTCCCAATCATCCCCAGACAGCCACTCCCTGCTATCTTCAACAGCAGGCTAGACAAAAACCCACCATTGCTTATTGCCAAACAAAACAGTGTCCTGTGCTGCTTGGCAACCAGGGAAGACAACATCCTATCTTCCCTGGGCAGAGAAATAAACGCCGTACCAGACCTGCTCCATTACCAGGGGGAAGCACAGAACCACAATTTGTAACAATCTGGTCCTGATGCCAGGATAACTTTATGCAGCCACAGCTTACCTCTGCAGACTTCCCTATACTCCAGTCTGCTGCAGTAAACCCTAACAAAGTATATTTGAAACTGCCCCCATTTTGTTCCTTCACACTGTCCCTCCTTTTATATACTGCACCCCATACCGTGCCTTCACACTACATACTGCCTCCCCATACTGTGCCCTCACACTATATAGATTATCCTGTGTAATATATTACCCTCCATACCCTGCCCTCACACTATATACTTCCATTTATTCCTTCCTTTTTATATTGTGCCTTGACAATGTATATTACCTCCCCAAACTATATCCTCTACCTCTAAACTGAACCCCCATGCACTATTTATTGCCACCCATACTGTTCCTTCACTTTCTATACTGAACCATCACAAAGTGCCGTGAAACTATATACTGCCCCCATACTGTGCTTTCTCACTGTCCCTCACGCTCTCTACTGAACCCTCCTTCCCGCTCCTTTAAACTTTGGCTATATCAGCATTTACTTACTCCTGGCTCGTGCCTCTTCGCCAACTCTGTGTTGCTTCTGCGATGTCTGCAGCGTAATTAGGTGACCTCATTGCTCTGTTAAATCAGCAGGATGAGCACCCTTCTGCATGTTGGGGCGGGGAGCTGATTGCTGCTCTTCTGACTAGTGTTGAGCCACCCCCGTAGTGTTCGAGTTCGGTTCGGTTCGTCGAACACCCGTGTGTTCGCCGAACTGTTCGTCGAACTGTTCGTCGAACACCTTCGAACACCGTTAAAACCAATGGCAGGCAAACAAAAACACATAGAAACACATAGAAAACACCTTCAAAGGTGTCCAAAAGATGACAAACTGCTCAGAAGACACAACTAACACATGGAAAAATGACAAGTACATATAGTCATGCGAAAAGAAAAGAGGTGGAGGAGTAAAAGGAGGGGGCGACACAGATATAGGCATGTCATGCCCTTCTAAAATCCAAAAAGTGAGAAGCCGACACGTTCAGTCCGCTCCTGCCCGTGCCACCTCCGTATCGCCGGGTTTGTGCCAGAGCCGCGGTGAACCCTGACGGCCAGCCCCCATCTCCCAATACTGGTGCCTGTCCGCTGGTGGGTCGAGCGAGCCCCCCTGTGGTGGAGGCAGCTCTAAGCTTTTTATTTTAAATTGTCTCTCTAATTTGAATGAACACACTTTAAATCCATTTACAAGGATCTATTGGAGGGCAAGTCTCATGCCAGCAGCCGCGTAATTCCAGCTCCAGTAGCGTCCACTAAAGCTGCTGCAGTTAAAAAGCTTTTATAAGGATCGAGCTCGGCTGTCCACTGCAAGGCATCCTACTGCCAGTCCCAGCCCCTATGCCTTGGGGTGCCTCCTGATGCTCTTCACTGAGTATCCCGTGGTCCCGAAGCATTTCCTTTGAAAAAATTAAGTGTCCAAACTACAGGTGGTAAAGCTTGCTTAACAGCCGGGATAATCCGCTGACTAGCAGACACTGCTACTAGGCACAAAGTATTTCCTGGGCTAGATGCAGTTAAAAATTTGTAATTAGATACTCTCGTTGGATGCTGAGAAAGCATTCCATAGAGTCTCCTGGCACGCCATATATGATTCTCTTAAAAAGCTTGGGGTCTAGGGGACCCTTTTATAGCCAAAATCACGGCCCTGTATCACAATACGTCACCTAGGCTGAAGATAAATGGAACTGTAGCACCCTGAGGGCTCGGTTGCTACAGAGGTATTGCACCTCACCCAGAGGTCTGATATCTCACTCTCAGGTAAGGATGGAGTGTGTATCAGGACCCGACACCTGCATGCATTACACCACATTGCCGTGGGGCAGGGCGACCAATATGCCTCTGAGATGGGCACGACAGTCCCTGTCCCTGGCTGGAGTGGGGGGAGGGAACACTGAGGAAGGGGAACCCTGTAGTGCAGGAGCAGGGAGGAAGCAGTTCCTGGGTGCATTGAGAAGGGAGTATAAAAGGTGGGCACCATCTTAGTTCAGTGCAGAGAAGTCTGAGCAGAAGTGGCAGGGAGCAGGGGCTCTGCATGAGCTCTGCTCCGGAGGCGGGCCTAGTAACAGAGGCCCAGGCCTGGAAGAGGGAGAAGGAAGGAAGAGGAGCGGAGAAGGCTCCAGGAACGATGAATGAAGGGATCCCAGGGGTGCGGACGGGCGAGTCGCCACCGCACACCCGAATCCACCTGCGTGGAGGGGTCAGGCCAAAGGGGGAGACCGGTCCCCGAAACTAGTGGAGGCAGGAAATGACCCTCAGCTACAAACCGGAGGCTGTGACATTTTATGTGGCGCAGCCGCTCGCTACACCCGCTAGGAAGGCACCACATAGGGTCATGGAAACTGGCGCCAAGTTTACCAAGAGGAGGCCCGAGGCAGCCGGACAGAAGGGTTGGTAAGAAAGGCCAGACAAAGGACACACAAAGGGGGTCCTGTGAAGCGCTCCAAAGTTATCTGGGAGTTGTCTGAGCCCCTCACCTGGTGAGCACAGTACGACGTGGGCAGCCGTTAGCTGCAGACGTGGTCTGGATAATAAGAACTGTGAGTAAAGGCCCTGGACTGCATCACTGACTCTGTGTCGCTACTGCTGCTGCCCTGCACCATCACCCCCATCCTCCGCATACACTGCCCTGAGGCTATACTCCTCTCGTGGGGAGTTATGCTACGCTCTGCTGCACCCACAACACCAGCCTCAGCGGTCTGCCCTGCAGCGGCGGTTCACTCTGACCACAATCCACGGGTGGCGTAGTCGGACATTTAAACATCAAAACCACATAAATAGTTCCGCCACTGGTTTGACCACCCTGAGCCACGGAACTGGGTCGCTGCCACGAAGACTACAACCACTAGCATCCACCAAAAAGGGTTCGGCTCCGGGTGTCCCAAGGCCCAGGTGGTGCATCAGAACATTTTCATCACCTTTCACAATCACCAATGGGACAAGGCAGGGATGTCCTCTGTCCCCTCTCTTATACATCCTAGTGACGGAGCACCTGCTCTCATCAATTCGCCATAACCCCAATATTAGGTGGATTGAGGTGGGAGGCACGGAGTACAAGTGCTCTCTATTTGCTGATGATGTCCTAGTATATATCACTCAATCACATTTATCCATCCATGCTGTTATGGCTGAAATAGATCACTTTGTTTCATGGTCAAATTTTAAAATCAATGCAGCGAAGTCTGAGGCCCTCGATGTCTCCCTCCCCAAATCCATATAGGATTCCATCCAGTCCAACTTTCCCTTTGCCTGGCCCTCACAGGGTATCAAATACTTAGGAATTCCTATTCATAGAGACCTCTCCCATCTATGTTATCTTAATTTTGGGCCCTTTATTGAACAACTCCATACAGACCACGGTTGGCAAGTTAGAACTGTAAGATTCACTACGTGAACCACTGGTGTTTTGTGGAAAAGCACATGTACACTGTGTTCCAAATTATTATGCAAAAAGTGTTTAGGAGTGATAAGGGAAGAATTTGTTTGTTTGTCAGTTAAACTCATTGATGGTGATGTGTGTCAGGGCTCTTTATATCACTGTAAGCAATTGCAGACACCTGTGCTAATTAGTTTGGCAGGTGTGTCCAATGAAAGGCAAGACTACTTAAAAAGGCTGTCTCACATTATTAAGCAGCCTACATTTTCTGCCAAAATGGGAAAGAAAAAGGATGTGTCGGCTGCTGAGAAGCAACAAATTGTGGAGTGTTTAGGTCAAGGCATGACTACAATCAACATTGTGCGATGATCAGGATGAAGTGTCTTGGCAATCAAGAAGTATGTAGCTGATTCACAGTACACACGTGTGCGTGCTGATAAGGGCAAATTGAGGACTCTTTCCTACAGGCAATTACGTCAGGTTAAAAGAGCAGCGGCAAAAAAGCCTTGTCATAGCAGCAGACAAGTTTTTGAAGCTGCTGGTTCCTCCAACGTCCCCCGAACAACAAGATGCAGGGTCCTTCAGAGGTTTGCAGCTGTGCATACGCCATCCTGTCGACCTCCTCTATCCACTTCACACAAGCAGAAACGGCTCCAGTGGGCCAAACATTACATGAAGACTGATTTCAAAACTGTTTTGTTCACGGATGAGTGCCGTGCAGCGCTCGATGGTCCAGTTGGATGGAGTGTAGGATGGCTGGTTGATGGACACCCCACGCAAACACGGCTACAGCGCCAACAAGGAGGAGGTGGAGTAATGTTTTGGGCTGGAATCATGGGGAGAGAGATTGTCGGCCCCTTTAGGATCCCTGAAGGCGCTGAAGATGAACTCCATAATGTATGTGGATTTTCTCAAACAGCACTTCCTGCCATGGTTCAAGAAGAAGAACCATGTATTTCACAGCAAGATCATTTTTTTGCATGATAATGCACCATCTCATGCTGCACATAAAACATTTGCATCTCTGGCTGATATGGGCATAAAAGGGGACAAACTTATGGTGTGACCCCCATGCTCCCCTGACCTCTACCCCATTCAGAACCTCTGGAGCATCATCAAAAGGAGTGTCTATGATGGCGGGAGGCAGTTCACATCTAAGCAACAGCTCTGGGAGGGTATTCTGTCCTCATGCAAAACAATTGAAGCAGAAACCATCCAAAACCTGACAAATTCAATGGACGAGAGAGTTCAGAAGCTCCTTTCGAACAAGGGGTCCTATGTGAAAATGTAACATCACCTAGAATAAAGTTTTGAGTTGAAAACTGTTTGATTTCAGTTTCTAATAACCTGCTAATGCTTATAATTTCAAAAATGACCATTTTTTTGGTCTTTATTAAAATGAAAAGGTTGATCGAAAAGTTTGGGGGATCTAAGAGTGTGGCAACCCAGTAGTCATGATTACTTCGAATTCTGACAATATGAGGGTCATGTTGCAGGTAGTGCAGCAAGAAGGCACTTATGTGTCTTGCGCATCTCGGAGCCCCAAAATTATTTTCCGGGCTAGATGCAGCTAAAAATTATTATTAATTTTAAATCTGGTGGAGCTTAGTATAGATGGCCTAATAGGATCAGTGCTGCACACTGCTACAAAGCCCAAATTATTTTCCAGTCAAGATACAGATAAACATGATTAGTAATTTTAAATCTGGTGGAGCTTATTATAGATGACCTAATAGAATCAGTGCTGCACACTGCTAAAAAGCCCAAATTATTTTCCAGCCAAGATACAGATAAACATGATTAGTAATTTGAAAGCTTAAAACGGTTGGTAGGGTGATTTTAACCAATCATCAAGCTTTTACTCTCCCCAGGATGACACAGGGGTAGAAAAGTCGTTTCGGATCCATGATTTGTTCATCTTTATGAACGTGAGTCTGTCTACATTATCAGTGGAGAGCCGCGTGCTCTTATCTGTCAGCACACCACCAGCAGCGCTGAACACACGTTCAGACAGAACGCTGGCTGCGGGGCATGACAAGATCTCCAAGGCGTAAGTGGCTAGCTCCGGCCATTTATCCAGATTGGAAGCCCAAAAAGAGCAAGGGTCCAGTGACACAGTCATGGCTTCAATGTTTACTTGGAGATACTCCTGTACCATCGTCTCTAGGCATTGACTATGTGTCAGACTTCTTGTCTCCTGTGGCCTTGCAAAGGATGGGCTAAAAAAGTGGTGAAATGATTCCGCAAAATTGATGTTACCAGCAGATACTGTGGTTCTGTTACGGTTTGAGTGCTGAACACTTGACGGTCCCACGGTTGGCAAGTTGGAACTGTGAGATTCACTACGTGCACCAATGGTGTTTTGTGGAAAAGCACATGTAAGATTCTGCAACAGTCTCTGCTGATACTCCTGCATGCGTGCATCCCTTTCTATGGCAGGAATAATTTCTGCAAATTTACTTTTGTACCGGGGATCTAACAGTGTGGCAACCCAGTAGTCAGGATTATTTCTAATTCTCACAATTCGAGGGTCATGTTGCAGGTAGTGCAGCAAGAAGGCACTCATGTGTGTTGCGCATCCAGGAGCACCAAGTCCCTGTTGTGTTGGTGGCGAGGTAACAATCATGCTTCCTTCCTCTGTCCTCTCCCCCCAACCTCGCACAACAGAAATGTGATCAAGGTCTCCCTCATCTGATGAGTCTTCCATCAGTTCGTCCTCCACTTCTTCCTGGGCTCCTGCACCTTCCTCACTAGTTTGGCTGCTACCATGCGCCCTGGTAAAACCATCTCCCCCACCCTCACATGCCTGCCGCCTTGGTGCTGCCGACCGTCTGGACCTTGCAGATGTTAGCCCTTCCGCATACAACTCCTCCTCCTCTATTTCCTCCACCTCCTCTTGTGCCACCACCTGACTCCGAATTCTGTTTAACATGTGCTCCAGCATGTAAATCACCGAAATAGTCATGCTGATAATGGCATCGTCAGCGCTAAACATCTTCGTCGCCATTTCAAAACTGTGCAGAAGGGTGCAGAGGTCCCTGATCTGAGACCACTCCTCCAGCGTGATTTGCCCCACCTCTGGATCTCGTTGGCCCAGGCTATACGTCAGAACGTATTGCACCAGGGCTTGTCGGTGCTGCCACAGTCGCTGCAACATGTGCAGAGTTGAATTCCACCGGGTAGGCACATCGCATTTTAGCCGGTGAAGTGGCAGGCCTAACGACTTCTGTAGAGATGTAAGTCGCTGAGCAGCGGGATGCGAACGGCGGAAGTGAGCACACAGCGACCGTGCTCTCTGCAGAAGGCCATCTAGTCTGGGATAGTGGGCTAAAAATTGCTGGACAACCAGGTTCAACACGTGAGCCATACAAGGCACGTGTGTGACATTGCCCCGGCGAAGGGCCGCACCCAGGTTTGCAGCAGTGTCGCACACGGCCTTCCCTGGTTTCAGGTCCAGTGGAGACAACCATTCATGAAATTGGTTCTCCAGAGCTGACCACAACTCCTCAGCTGTGTGACTCACATTTCCCAGACATTTCAAAGTAAAAACCGCCTGATGACATTGAGCCCTACTGCCAGCATAGTAAGGAGGTGTGCAGGATCCCTTCTGCGCAGTTAGAAAGCTTGTGGCATGACCAGACAGGCTTTGGGTGCAGGTGGAAGACCGAGAGGAGGTTGAGGAGGCAGAAGCAGTGGAGGAACTTTGACATAAAGAGGATTGACGCACAACTCGTGGGGACGGCAAGACTTGGACAGCAGCCCCTTGTCCTGCTGTCACCATAGTTACCCAGTGCCCAGTCAGCGACATGTAACGCCCCTGTCCATGCCTACTCGTCCAAGTGTCTGTGGTGAAATGCACCCTGTCACACACAGAGTTTCTCAAAGAAGCGGTGATGTTGTGTGCGACATGCTGGTGGAGCGCAGGCACACCTTTCTTTGAGAAGTAGTGCCGACTGGGCATCTGGTACTGGGGCACTGCGACGGACATAAGGTTTCGAAAATCCTCTGTGTCCACCAGGCGGAAAGGCAGCATTTCTGTAGCCAAGAGCTTGCAGATGGTGAAATTCAACCTCTTAGCTTTCTCATGGCTAGGAGGAAATGGTCTTTTACTTGTCCACATCTGAGGGATCGAGGGCTGGCTATTGTGCTTAGACGGGGTTGATAAGGGTGTCCCCGGCAAACTGCCGGTCTGTGAGGAAGATGCAGGCGGACATGTTAGGTTGCCTTGATCCAAAGGTGGTGCTATCGATGTCGGACAGCGCTCAACACCAGCTGGTGTTACCACCTCCAAAGAAAATGATGACCTGCCAATCACGCTGGCTGTTGCGGGTAAAGAGGTGGCAGGTCTGCGCCCCAAAACATGTGTGACTGCTGTCCCCCCAGTCACAGAGGATGAAGAAGCCGCGGATGCACAAGATATGGCAGACGGTGGTTGGCCCGGCCGGCTAGGCCGCATTGTAGCACACTGAGCTTCCCACTGCAACTTATGCTTCATGTCCATGTGCCGGTTCATGCATGAAGTACTCAAACTATGTATTTTTTGGCCTCTACTTAGCTTTTGCTGACAAATGTTACAGATAACACGAGTTGGGTCATCTTTATCGATCTGAAAAAATGCCCAGGCTATGCAAGGCTTAGCACCCATGCGACCTGAAGAGCCACCACGACTTGTGGTGAGAGGCAGAGTTGTGTTTGAGGATGCAGTTGTTGACGTGCTTCCAGTACTACGTCTCTGTCCAGGAAGGTGCAACCTGACCTCGTCGTCACTAGCATCTTCCTCCACCTCCTCTGCTGACCTCATCTCTTGGCTGACTGTGGGTTGACAGTAAGTGGGATATCCAACCTCATCATCATCACCCTGTGCGTTATCACACCCGTCGTCCTCAGAGCCAACCTGTTCCTGCCCTGACAAAAAACTAAAGTTGTCACTCCAATCAGGTATTTGAGTCTCATCATCGTCTTCCTCATTGTCTCCACCAACAGGAGTTACAGTTTGGGAATGAGGGTCTACATTATGGTCAGAACCTTCTGCGTCTGGTCCTGGATCCGACTCATAAAGATTCTGGGCATCAGTGCAGATCATTTCCTCGTCTGGATTCACAGAAGCGCTGGAGTCGACCTCTGATTCCCAGGCTATAGTATGAGTAAACAGCTCTGCAGACTCAACCATCTGTTCTACCTCATACTCAGACGGGCAGCTGGAGATTTGGGAGCTGTGAGGAAGCAAGTGCGATTGGGGTGACACCTTTGAGGACTGGAGTATTTGTGATGTTGAAGTTGATGTGGAGGAGAGCCCACTTAAAGGAGCACTTGATATCCGTTGAAGCACCTGCTGTTTTTGTGCCCCATCTGGAATTTTTAGCGATTGGCGTGGCCGTAAGAAAGGAATCTTATCACATTGTCCGCTAAAAGAAGTAGACATTTTAGTTTGGCTGGAAGATGGTCTTTCTTCTGCAGATGTTACTGTTGCTTTAACACCTACCCCACGGACACAACCTTTTTTCCCCTTCCCAACACGCCTATTCCCCTTTCCACCAGCAGCAGGCCTTTTTCCACTCATTTTGGTGGTTAACTAATTCACAACTCTGGAGTTGTTTGCACAAAAAAACAATGGATGGGAACCGAGCAGAGCTGAGTGGCCAAACTGTGGTATTAGGCCAAAACTATTGGCTGGGTTAGATGCAGAAAAAAATTATATTCAATTTGCAACCTGATGGAGGTCAGTATAGATGGACTAATAGAACAAGTCCGACACACAGCTAGAATCCCAAATATTTTTTCAGAGGTAGATGCAGAAAAAAATTGTATTCAGTTTGCAACGTGATGGAGGTCAGTATAGATGCACTAATAGAACAAGTCCTACACACAGCTAGAAGCCCAAATATTTTTTCAGAGGTAGATGCAGAAAAAAAATATATTCAGTTTGCAACCTGATGGAGGTCAGTATAGATGGACTAATAGAGAAAGTCCCACACACTGCTAGAAGGCCAAATATTTTTTCAGAGCTAGATGCAGATAAAAATTATTTTTAATTTGCAACCTGATGGAGGTCAGTATAGATGGACTAATAGAGAAAGTCCCACACACTGCTAGAAGGCCAAATATTTTTTCAGAGCTAGATGCAGAAAAAAATTATATTCAGTTTGCAACCTGATGGAGGTCAGTATAGATGGACTAATAGAACAAGTCCCACACACAGCTAGAAGCCCAAATATTTTTTCAGAGGTAGATGCAGAAAAAAATTGTATTCAGTTTGCAACCTCATGGAGGTCAGTATAGATGCACTAATAGAACAAGTCCTACACACAGCTAGAAGCCCAAATATTTTTTCAGAGGTAGATGCAGAAAAAAATATATTCAGTTTGCAACCTGATGGAGGTCAGTATAGATGGACTAATAGAGAAAGTCCCACACACTGCTAGAAGGCCAAATATTTTTTCAGAGCTAGATGCAGAAAAAATTATATTCAGTTTGCAACCTGATGGAGGTCAGTATAGATGGACTAATAGAACAAGTCCCACACACAGCTAGAAGCCCAAATATTTTTTCAGAGGTAGATGCAGAAAAAAATTATATTCAGTTTGCAACCTGATGGAGGTCTGTATAGATGGATTAATAGAACAAGTCCCACACACAGCTAGAAGCCCAAATATTTTTTCAGAGGTAGATGCAGAAAAAAATTATATTCAGCTTGCAACCTGATGGAGGTCTGTATAGATGGATTAATAGAACAAGTCCCACACACAGCTAGAAGCCCAATATTTTTTCAGATGTAGATGCAGAAAAAAAATATATTCAGTTTGCAACCTGATGGAGGTCAGTATAGATGGACTAATAGAACAAGTCCCACACACAGCTAGAAGGCCAAATATTTTTTCAGAGGTAGATGCAGATAAAAATTATTTTTAATTTGCAGCCTGATGGAGGTCAGTATAGATGGACTAATAGAGAAAGTCCCACACAATGCTAGAAGGCCAAATATTTTTTCAGAGCTAGATGCAGACAAAAAATTATTTTGAATTTGCAACCTGATGGAGGTCAGTATAGATGGACTAATAGAGAAAGTCCCACACACTGCTAGAAGGCCAAATATTTTTTCAGAGCTAGATGCAGATGAAAATTATTTTTAATTTGCAACCTGATGGAGGTCAGTATAGATGGACTAATAGAGAAAGTCCCACACACAGCTAGAAGCCCAAATTTTTTTTCAGAGGTAGATGCAGATAAAAATTATTTTTAATTTGCAACCTGATGGAGGTCAGTATAGATGGACTAATAGAGAAAGTCCCACACACTGCTAGAAGGCCAAATATTTTTTCAGAGCTAGATGCAGACAAAAAATTATTTTGAATTTGCAGCGTGATGGAGGTCAGTATAGATGGACTAATAGAACAAGTCCCACACACTGCTAGAAGGCCAAATATTTTTTCAGAGCTAGATGCAGAAAAAAATTATATTCAGTTTGCAACCTGATGGAGGTCAGTATAGATGGACTAATAGAACAAGTCCCACACACTGCTAGAAGGCCAAATATTTTTTCAGAGCTACATGCAGAAAAAAATTATATTCAATTTGCAACCTGATGGAGGTCAGTATAGATGGACTAATAGAATGATGCTATGCCCAAAAGATTTTACTTCAATAGGTGCAGTAAAAAAATTGATATTCTATACACAGGTGGTATATCTTGCAACAAAGATAGGCTACTCCACTGACTAACACACTCTGCAATAGGCCAAAAAGGATTAGCTTTGCTAGATTCAGCCAAATGCTGTGAAAAAAACTTGCACAGCACTGGCACAGACCTGCCTGGCAAAATCTGATAGGAACTGATGTAACCTAGTCCTGAAAAGGACTGCAATTACAATTAGTCTTTACTCCCACAATCTATCTATTTAAGAGCACAGACCTGCCTGATAAAAGTCGTAGGAAATGCTGTAACCTAGTCCTTAAAAGGACTGCAATCACAACTATTCCCTACTCCCAAGCTATCTGTAGATTTGTGCGAAAATTGGCTTGAAATTAACAAGGTATAGCGCACACAGCAACAGCGGTGCTGTCTAACACGCAGCTGCAGCAGTGAGAAAATGGTGGCGACGGGGAAAATGGCTGGGTCTTATAGGGCAAGGACATGTGACATACACTGCCAATGACACATGCCCTTGCTTGTGTGAAAAAAAGCACTTCGCTCCGTGTGTGCGCTGCTGATAGGCTGACAGACTGCACCTCCCCACTGTAAATGCGGGAAAGAGAAAAAAAAATGGAGATCTTCATTATTCCTGCAGAGATCCATCCCCTGCCCCTCCCCCCACCCCGCTGTACACTCAAACTGTGTATTAACATTAATTTTCATCATTACTGAGAAAAAATCCAGTTATGATTTTGGTGCACGAACAGTTATCGAACATAACCTCGAACAGCCGAATTTTTCTCAAATCGTTCGTGTTCGCCGAACAGCTCGAACACCGCCCAAAACAGCTCGAATTTGAGATTGGCGAACAGTTCGAGTCGAACAACGCTCATCTCTACTTCTGACCCCTTAAGTGCTGGTGTGTTCGCAGATCCATTTGTATTTGCATCTTAAAGATTCAGACACAAATGAATGCAGGCCCCCCTCTCCACAAAGGTACCAGTTTTGTTATGTGGTCTGTCAGAGGGGAAGGGGTTTTATTTTTTTTCTTTTCTCCTTGTGCTGCCACCTGCAACCCTCTACCCTAGGTACCGGACCACCAGACATCAGGGCCCTGATATCAACATCATTGACTGTCTGGGATTACATGAGGAAATATAAGGAATGGATCTGAAAAAGTCTAAATCCACAGAAGTTCTGTAGTTAGTTCTCCAAGATGTTTGGAACAAGCCCCTTGCTTAGTTCCTTCAAAAACTGTGTGTAAATGTATCTAGAGGAATTGATGTTGTGAATCTGTTTTGAAGGCAAAGTGTTGTCACACTAAACATTGATTTGATTTAGATTTCTCTTCTGTTCATTCACTTCGCATTTTGTGAATTGATAAAAAAAAATCTATTAGCTCTTCTATTTTTGAAAGTATTCTCACTTTACAGCACTTTCTCCACACCTGTCTGAAACTTTTGCAGAGCAGTGTACATTGTGAACACTGCAAAACCAAGTAGGAGTTTGAGCTGAATACTATTTTTCATTCTTGTAACATAGGCGTTAATGTATATGTCTCACAGATTAGTTTAGTTACAAAGAATAAATCACAGCACACAAAAAATCATATTTCTGCTGTGCAGATCTAAAATATGGAAAGACAAGTTAGATGGAATGTTAAATGGGCAAAACTGAAAAATGTAACAGATCTTGAACGAAAAGTTGCATATTCCCTCAAGAATGTAAAGAAAAAACTTTCTGCATGAGATGCTGTAAATTAGATGCAAAATTTAATAAATAAATTAAAAACAGATACACTAAAATATAGTATACCTAGAAATAATAGTAGAAGATTATACAGATGGCAAATAAATATTGAAACTTATGAGTCCTTCTATTCATTATCAGTATAATAATAAATTACATTATTTACATTTTACTTTAATCCTTTGCTTTCTTCAAGTTTTTAGTTATACATGCTAGCAACCTTAAAGGAGTTGTCCACTACTTTTTAAGAGACCCCAATGTATTAACCCAGTGATTATAAGACGTTTTGTAAATACCTTGCTGTGTCCTTCTTGCCTGTGAGCGGCGCTATCCTTGGCTGGTCACAGGCATCCTAGTGACCCCCAACGGCTCTGACATCCGCTGATGTCACATCAAGTTCCGGCTGCAGCCGGGGGTGACTTACTTTTGCGTTCTACGGTGAGTGATGGGCTGTGGACGGGTTTACCCCGCGCGTCACACCCAGCATCCACCGCACGCTCTCCCTCTCCTCATTCATTAGGAAAGCGCATGGTGGATGTTGGGTGCGACGTGTGGGGTAACCCCGCCCACAGCGCAGCATCCACCGCGGGGACCGCGTCACTGATGTCACGCCTCACTTGACGTGACATCAGCGGCGGGTCACGTGATGTCTGTGAGCAGCCACCGATAGCACCGCTCACAGGCAAGAAGGACACAGCAAGGTATTTACAAAACATCTTATAATCACTGGGTTAATACATTGAGGGTCCCTTAAAAAGTAGTGGACAACTTCTTTAATATTTTAGCTAATTTCTATTATGATGATCAAATAATGAAGCTGTAAAAAAATAGTTTTTTAAATATATACATTATATCATAAATGCATTGCTTTTTATTGTGAAGAAAATGTGAAAAATAGTAGCATGCTGCGGTGTAGTCGCTGTTCTTCAATCGTGATTAATGTAGGTGTCACTTCTATATATGCTGTCATTGAACATTATTCTCACCACATGCAATGTATTTTACAATTTGAGAGGGATGCTATATCAATTTGACCTATGGGATCAAAAAAACATAAGGATAGTCTACATTCTGTCAGCGACATGTGTCATCTTACAGTGACATAAAAATGTGGTTTATATTATTAAGAAAAGAGCTGAGCTATTTCTGCCCCACACTATCTACACTGTATGACATATGAATTACTGAACTGGAAAGAGAAATATTTAATGCTGAGAAGCTACACACTTACTAATTCTTTTTTCACTCTCCTTTCTGCTTTCAGTGGCTAACAATGAAATTATAGAATTCACATTTAACCTCATGTTACAATAAATGCAGCAAAATGTGATTTGACTGCATCATACCTCCAGTGTCTTGCCCTTCACATAAATGCTAAATAATGATTTGACTTCTATATTTTTTGGGTCATTTGCCTTATTTTGGAGTAAAAATTTGGAGTCAGATACAGTAACAGTCCTGGGTTCAAATTCTTCCAAGGACAACATCTGCAAGGAGTTTATATTTTCTCCCCATGTTTGCATGGGTTTCCTACTTGCACTCTGGTTTCCTACCACACTTCAAAGACATACTGCAGCATCGGCGTCTTTGCCCCTCCCCTTACCGCCGCACCCCTGGTCTGGCATCTCCTGCTCCTTCCTCCTGCTCCCATGACATGTCTGCCCGGGGTGCACGCACTGCGCACAGATCCCCGGGCACTGCTCTTAGGGCACGCGCGTGCTCCCTGTTTTTTTAAAGGGGCCGCATGCGCCGTCCTAAAATGTCCCCGGCCAATGGCCAGAGGACATCTGCTATATAAGGCACCTCCTCCAAAATGGAGATGCCTGCGCAATGTTGTAGTTTGTTTTCTAAACACTCTCTCTAGCCCTCAGGTCCCAGTGTTTGCCCACCAGCCTATCTATCAGCCGTGCCCACCAGCCTGTCTATCAGCCGTGCTTGCCAACCTGTCCATCAGCCGTGCCCGCCTGCCTGTCTATCAGCCATGTCCGCCTGCTCGTCTATCAACCAAGCCTGTCCGTCTTCCTGCACTACCTGCCTGCCTACCAGCCGTGCTCATCTGCCAGACCATCTGCCGTGCCTGTCTGCTTTGGCTGCCAGTCCCATGGGGGTCGCCTGCTCTCTCAAAGTCAGTCCCAGAGTGGCATCTAGACCACCTTCCCGGTCCTTCCTTGGCTGACGGAGTCGACTAAGCCACCGTATAGTCAGGGTCGGTCCGGGTAGGCTCTTAGTCACGCCCCTCTGGTCCCTCCTTACACCACAGCACAGTGGTTCCACCATCCGGATCCGTAACACTTTGCGCAAGCCATGGAATCTGGTGGCTCCCAGGCTCCCTCACTCTCTGACCTGTATCAAGAGGTTTCCCGCCAGAAATCTCAACAGGATACAATCCTGTCTTATCTGCGGACTGTAAACTCCCGCTTGGATGCACTGTCCGTCCCGGCTGTGTGCGCCTCTATCAAAGCAGCATCCACTCCAGCGGCACCTCTACCCAGTGGCGTAGTGGCATCCAGCTTTGGACTATCTGCCCCTCCACGCTTTGGAGGGGATCTCGCTCTATGTCGGGGCTTAATCAACCAGTGCATGCTGCACTTTGATCTCCTGGCTCATCAGTTCACCTCCGACCGGGCTAAAGTGGCATTCATCATGTCTCACCTCACCGGAGAGGCGTTGGTGTGGCACAATCCCCTATGGGAGAGAGGGGATCCTCTGGTGTCCAACCTCCAGGCTTTCGTTGTGGCCTTCCAGTGGGTTTTCGATGAGCCCGGCCGCATGTCCTGGACTGCCTCCTTTCTTCTTCGTCTACCACAAGGGAAACTCATGGTGGGCCAGTACGCTGTGCGCTTCCGCACCCACCATCTGAACTTGCCTGGAACAACGAGGTTATGATGTCTACCTTTTGGTAAGGTCTTTCGGGGCGAATCAAGGATGAGCTAGCTGGTCGTGACATACCCACCTCTCTGGATGACTTGGTGTCTTTGGCCACACGGATCGACATCAGGTTCCAGGAACGTTCTAAGGAGGTGATCTGTGAGAGGAAGTCTCAGAGCCTGGCACCAACCTTCCAATGGCCAGTCTCTCCACAAGCCCCTGCCTCGGCATCCATCCCTGAATCTATGCAGGTAGACCAGGTAAAGATGGTCAAGTCTCGCCAGGAGGCCCGCCACACTGAGAGAAGATGCTTCTACTGTGGCAGTTCAGAGCATCTAATCCGTTCTTGTCAAGAAAGAATGGGAAACTCCATTGCCTAGGATCGCTTGGAGAGGTCGTCCTGGACAAAATTCCTCCCTCTCCACCCCTGACTCTGTCTGTATCGATAACCTGTGGTAAGATAAATTTTTTTGAGACTGCCATCTGGATTCCGGTGCCACTGGGAATCTTATTCAACAGCCCATTGTGGAGCAGTATCAGATTCCCATTCAATGTCTTTCAGATGCGTTGGCGGTTACTTCAGTGGATGGGAGGCCCCTTTCCGAGTCCATCATGTTTATCACCGAGCCCGTAGTTATCCAGATTGGTATGCTACACATGGAGAAGATCTCCCTCTACATGCTGTCCGGCCTCTATCATCCTTTGCTGCTGGGATAGCCTTGGCTTCAAAGACATGAGCCAGTTTTGATATGGAGGTCAGGAGAGGTGCTCCCCTGGGGCCAAGAGTGCCACAAGACCTGCTTGGTTCCTGTCTGTCCTGCCCGACCTCTGTCCACTCCAGCTAATTTGCCCTGCTTTCCAGCACCCTACTGGTCATACGCTGACGTCTTCGACAAGAAGGAGGCTGAGACACTTCCGCCTCATAGGCCGTATGACTGTACTATCGATCTTATTCCTGGTGCCTCGCCATCCCGAGGTTGAATTTATCGTTGTCGTTGGCCGAGACCCGTGCCATGTCCGAATACATCGAGGAGAATCTTTCTATGGGATGTATTCACAAATGCACCTCTACGGCTGGAGCAGGATTCTTTTTCATCAAGAAGAAGGATGACTCTCTTCGCCCTTGTATCGACTATAGGGGTCTAAATCAGATTACCATCAAAAACAAGTATCCTCTGTCTCTCATATCCGAGTTGTTTGATCGCCTCAAGGGCGCCAAGGTCTTTACTAAGCTCGATCTCCGTGGTGCATACAATCTGATCCGGATTCGCCAAGGTGACGAGTGGAAGACAGCATTAAACACTCGGGATAGCCACTACGAATGCCGTGTGATGCCTTTCGGACTCTGCAACGCACCAGCAGTCTTCCAGGAAGTGGTGAATGACATCTTCTGAGATCTTCTATATTCATGCGTGGTAGTGTACCTGGACGATATCCTGGTGTTAAAACCTACAAGTTGGCCATAAAAAATATATATATGGTCAATGATCCCTAGAAAACTAGAAAAACTGATGAAAACCCTATTTTGGGGAAAGGAGAAGTTATATGGGAGGGAAAAATCACATTTGTAGTCTATATCTCAATCCACGTGTTAGTAGACCCCAAAATGACAAGAAAGGGATTTTAATCCAAAAGTATCAATTTTATTAGAAAATGTAAAAATTACATCACAATATTAAAGAAGGGAAGAAAAAGAGATGGTAGGTCAACTATAGGGGCAGGTTTAAATAATGAAATCCTGCCAGGAGACTAACATCCCTGAACCAGCATAGAAAGTAAACCAGGTATGCATACTGGCTGCTATTTAAAAGATCATGGGGTAAAGGCAGGCAAGGATCATGTCAGTCTATGTCCACACTAATAATAGCATTCATAACAAATATAAATTATGAAGCATAATATACAAAATAATAGTATTGATGTGTGGACATATGACAGCATGCATCAGATCATTTAGCAATAATACATGAGTAATAGCACTAAACAGATAACATTAAACAAGTAACATTAGAGTGTACAGCAGTCATACATAAGTATTAATGAATCGATAGCGCTATTAAGATGGTATTGCTGTCTAGTCTGGAGCCGCAGCTCTATAAGAAATTAATTACCTTGTGCCATATAAAATATGATTAGGCAGCGTGTCCTGGAGAGCTGGGGGGATGTGTAGCAGCCTCGACGCGCGTTTCGCCCTGGGAGTGGCTTCGTCAGGAGGCGTGGCTGTCGTAAGGTGAAGGGACATCCTTTATATGAGAACTGGCCAATCAGAGTCGCTCGCGTCATAGAAGCCCCGCCCCCAGTGATGACGCAGCCGGGCACGCACGCTGTACACAGCTGATGAGAGGGAATCCTCTCTGTTGCTGCGGCAACGCATCCTGCCCTGAACGCCACTGGGGTGGAAATTCATATCAGAGCAGTGAGTGATCATGAAAGGGAGTGTGCACAAAGATAAACTGTGTAAGGATCTAAGCTGTTATGCATAGTGCAGCGCTGCATGGACACACGGAGTGGCCACCTCACTGTGCCATGAAGCGCTATAGATACAAAGGCAGGGAAACATGAAAAGGGTAATTAACAGAGGATGGGAGTCATAGAGTAAGTGTGCGGAAGAAAAATAAATAGATATATACTGCACAAGGTGTAGAAATATGCGTTTTACATGGATAATAATTGTATAGATTATAAGTGTCATACATCAAGAACACCCAGAAATACATCCAGCTTTGTATATACACAGATATCTATAGTAAGCAGGGTTAATGAAATAACGCATTCATCAGTGCATATACAAATAAGTAACAGGATAGGTGGCCAATAATAAAAAAGAAGGAAGAGAGGAAAGGAAAAAAGGGGGGGGGAGGGGAGAGAAGGGAGAAGAGGGAGCAAAGAAGGTGAAGGAAAAAGATGGGGGAGGAATGGAAGAAGGGGAGAAGAAGTGTAGGAGAAAAAAAACATAAAGGGGAAAAGAAAAGAAAATCTAGAAAAGGGATAGGGAAGAGAAGAAGGAAAAGAAAAGAAAAGAACAGAGGGGGAATAAGAGGGGAAAAAGGGGGAAGGGGACTAGGAAGGGGGAGAAGAAGTGAAGAACAGTGGTCTTATATGATAAATAAAGCAAGTGTGCAAAAACAAGATCAATATAATATTTTTACATTAAAACACTTGAAATAAACCAAGAGGAGGCAGATTAAAGTACATCAAAGTAAATTCTCCTTCATAGTCCATGGATTCGATGCGGTATCCCGGGATGTGGAACATCATCCATAAGACTCAACGTGTTCTATGTTTTTTCTTAAAGAGTGGATAGGTCGTAATAATTGTTCATGGTGAATTCTCCCCAAATCATGGATCCCGTAGGATGGACAAACCAACGTATCTCCATGTAATAGCAGCAAAACAGATCTAGATGGCATAAACAGTCAAAAAGAAAAAGTAAGATAATGATAAAAAACTAAGGAATAAACCAAACGACGGGGATATTAAAAAGAGAGAAAAGGGTGTCCCATTAAAAACAGCGCAGTATTTTTACAAAAAAGACTTGAAACTGACCATATCATTCAATCCTTTGGGGAAGGTGGTGTCTAGTGTAACAATCCACCGAGTCTCTCTCTGAAGTAGTTTCTTTTTGACATTGCCTCCCCTGATGCCCATATGTATATGATCAATAACTCGAACGGTTAGGCCTTGAGGCTTGCCTTTGTGTTTTTCCAAAAAATGTCTAGGTATTGTTTTAAGGGATGTTGGATCGGTGCATACCAGGGCATTATTAATGTCTCTGATATGTTCCTGGATCCGCGTTTTAAGGGCTCTTGTGGTCATACCTATATAGATCAAGCCGCAAGGGCAGGTGAGGTGATAGACAACTACTTCAGTATTACAGGTGATATGATGGACAATGCGAAAAGACTTTTCTCCGCTAGAGTCGAAAAAATGTGATGCTTTGGGGACAAATTTACATATCGAGCATCTGCCACATGAAGAGCTACCCCATGGAGGACCTTTTTGTCCAGTCAGAAGGGTATTCTTAGGTAGTATATAGTGGCTATTAGTTAATAAGTGTAACATACCTGGCGGCGTCCTTGCATAGTGCTCCATCTCCCACTGTGCAAGAGCACGCACTTGATCTCCAGTCCAGTCTGCTAGCCTGGCTTCCCTCCATGCTGTCTGCTTGCCTCTGTTTCTGCTGCTTAAGGGCAGCGCCCGATCACTTCCTGTTTCTTGTACCTGCTGCAGACAAACCCCTGATGCGTCCTCAGCCTATTGCTGTCTGTCACCTGGTATTTAACCCAGCTCCTCCCAAGAAACCCTGCCTGAGCATTGTGTTCTGTCAGTTGGCTTCTGTCACTGATATGCCAGGTCCTGTCTATGTTTCCTGCCTTGCTGTATCAGTTCCCATGTCTGAACTGTGTCCTGTCTGAACTATCTTCTAGCCTGTTGTCTTCTGCCTATCCTGGAGGCTGTATTTCCAGTCCTGTATGAACACGCTCCTAGCCTGTTCTTTCCGCCTTCTAGGGGCCGCATACCTAGACTCTTTCCTGTATCTTTCCTGTTCCTGTCTGAACACGCTCCTAGCCTTTTCGTTCCGCCTTCTAGGGGCTGCATACCTAGACCCGCTCCGTTATCTTGCTGCTTTGTCTGTTCTTGTCTGAATTCTCTCCTAGCCTGTTACCTGTTTTTCTTTATGTCCGAACCTTCCCTTTTCCTGCAGAATCTGATCCCGTACCTAACTCCTACTCGTTGTCCCTGTACTCCCGTTTGTGAGTTTGTGGTCCACTCGCTACTTCACTGCAAGTACCCTGTGGGTATCTGGTTCTGCCTTTCCCTTCCAGTCTGTTCCGTGTGTACAGAACCCTGTCCCCCCTGCTCTGCCTTGCTCACCGCTCCGGGGGATCTTGCCTGCTCTGCCTTGCTCACCGCTCCGGCAGTCTCGCTCTGCTCTGACTCCTTTGCTCACTGCTCCGGCAGTCTCGCTCTGCTCTGACTCCTTTCTCTCTGCTCTGGCAGTCTCGCTCTGCTCTGACCCTTTGCTCACCGCTCCAGGCGGCCTTGTCCTGCTCTACTCTCGCTCACCGCTACTGGCGGTCTCGTCTTGCTCTGCTCTCGCTCGCCGCTCCGGGCGGCCTCACTCTGCTGTGTTTGTCCGCTGCATCTGCGGTTCTGTTCCTGAGTCCCAGTCTGAACTGGGTCCTATCCACTCTGTGCTCCAACCTGTCATACCAGCCAGTACCTCCCTGCCTGCATACCAGTCGTGCTCGCCAGCATCCACCCATCTGTATTTCAGCCGTGTCTGCCTATACCCACCAGTCGGTGTGCCAGCCTAACCTGCCTGTTCCAGTATTCCCCTGTGTGGGTCAACAGCCGTGTCCGGGGTCTGACCTGGAGTAGCACCTGGTCCCTCTGCCTGGTTCCTCCCAGGTGCACTGGCGTCGTATGCCGTCGTGCGACCTTGTTCGGATACTTAGTTACGCCCCTCCAGGCACTCTCCGGTTCATGGCACAGTGGAATCACTAAACACGCACACGCCAGTCAGTCCGGGCGTGTGCATTACAATAAGTCACCTAGCGTATTAGATTTCCGCCACGTCAAAGCTGGGCGGGTAGGAAGCTGGCTTTTTAGGTCTTTATCAGTCAATAATATTGGCCAGTGTTTGGTAAGTATGTTCTTAATATTAATCCAGTTGCTATTAAACGTACTAATGAATCTGGGAATCGTATTTGCTAATGATTTTCTTGCCTTATTAGGATTCCCAGTCAAAAGGCTGCATACTTCCATACAACATTCTGATGGAATTACAGCCGCTAGGTTCTTTCTGGAAATGACCAATTTTGAACCAGCACTTATTGAATTCATTCTGGGACTTCTAGAATTTATTCTGACACATAATTTTTTTGTGTTCAAGGACCGCCCCTACCTACAGCTTCAGGGGACAGTGATGGGGGCATCTTGTGCGCCCTCATACGCTAACCTCTTCCTGGGGCTGTGGGAAAGGGATACGGTCCTTGAAACACCCGGTCACGAATCAGTCATCTTTTGGTCACGTTATATAGATGATGTTTTGTTTATTTGGCAGGGTTCCATGTCGCAACTTGACAAATTCCTCCACCATCTTAATGATAATAAACTCAACATCAAATTAACCTATAAATATAGTCAGTCCCATATAGACTTCCTGGACCTATCCATTACTAGAACAGAGAGTGGCAGAATAGGTACAGATATTTTCCATAAAGAAACTTCCACAAACTCTCTACTGCATTTTACGGCATCTCACCCCCCAAAACTCAAAAGCTCTATCCCCATCGGACAATACCTAAGAGCTCGTCGTATTTGTTCGAGCGAAGATTGTTTTGCCCTTCAGGCACGAGATCTCTCTAAAAGATTCCTTAACAGAGGCTATAAAATTAATGACATCAATAAGGCATACATGAGAGCAAAAAATTCGAACAGACAAAGCCTTTTGACTGGGAATCCTAATAAGGCAAGAATATCATTAGCAAATACGATTCCCAGATTAATTAGTACGTTTAATAGCAACTGGATTGATATTAAGAACATACTTACCAAACACTGGCCAATATTATTGACTGACAAAGACCTAAAAAGCCAGCTTCCTACCCGCCCAGCTATGACGTGGGGGAAATCTAATATGCTAGGTGACTTATTAACTAATAGCCACTATATACCACCTAAGAATACCCTTCTGACTGGACAAAAAGGCCCTCCATGGGGTAGCTCTTCATGTGGCAGATGCTCGATCTGTAAATTTGTCCCCAAAGCATCACACTTTTTCGACTCTAGCGGAGAAAAGTCATTTCGCATTGTCCATCATATCACATGTAATACTGAAGTAGTTGTCTATCACCTCACCTGCCCTTGCGGCTTGATCTATATAGGTATGACCACAAGAGCGCTTAAAACGCGGATCCAGGAACATATCAGAGACATTAATAATGCCCTGGTATGCACCGATCCAACACCCCTTAAAACAATACCTAGACATTTTTTGGAAAAACACAAAGGAAAGCCTCAAGGCCTAACCGTTCGAGGTATTGATCATATACATATGGGCATCAGGGGAGGCAATGTCAAAAAGAAACTACTTCAGAGAGTGACTCGGTGGATTGTTACACTAGACACCACCTTCCCCAAAGGATTGAATGATATGGTCAGTTTCAAGTCTTTTTTGTAAAAATGCTGCGCTGTTTTTAATGGGACACCCTTTTCTCTCTTTTTAATATCCTCGTCGTTTGGTTTATTCCTTAGTTTTTTATCATTATCTTACTTTTTCTTTTTGACTGTTTATGCCATCTAAATCTGTTTTACATGGAGATACGTTGATTTGTCCATCCTACGGGATCCATGATTTGGGGAGAATTCACCATGAAAAATTATTACGACCTTTCCACTCTTTAAGAAAAAACATAGAACTCATTGAGTCTTATGGATGATGTTCCACATCCCAGGATACCTCATCGAATCCTTGGACTATGAAGGAGAATTTACTTCGATGTACTTTAATCTGCCTCCTCTTGGTTTATTGCAAGTGTTTTAATGTAAAAATATTATATTGATCTTGTTTTTGCACACTTGCTTTATTTATCATATAAGACCACTGTTCTTCACTTCTTCTCCCCCTTCCTAGTCCCATTCCTCCTTTTTCTCCTCTTATTCCCCCTCTTTTCTTTTCTTTTCCTTCTTCTCTTCCCTATCCCTTTTCTAGATTTTCTTTTCTTTTCCCCTTTATGTTTTTTTTCTCCTACACTTCTTCTCCCCTTCTTCCATTCCTCCCCCATCTTTTTCCTTCACCTTCTTTGCTCCCTCTTCTCCCTTCTCTCCCCTCCCCCCCACCTTTTTTCCTTTCCTCTCTTCCTTCTTTTTTATTATTGGCCACCTATCCTGTGACTTATTTGTATATGCACTGATGGATGCATTATTTAATTAACCCTGCTTACTATAGATATCTGTGTATATGCAAAGCTGGATGTATTTATGGGTGTTCTTGATGTATGACACTTATAATCTATACAATTATTATCCATGTAAAACGCATATTTCAACACCTTGTGCAGTATATATATATTTATTTTTCTTCCTCACACTTACTCTATGACTCCCATCCTCTGTTAATTACTCTTTTCATGTTTCCCTGCCTTTGTATCTATAGCGCTTCATGGCACAGTGAGGTGGCCACTCCGTGTGTCCGTGCAGCACTGCACTATGCATAACAGCTTAGATCCTTACACAGTTTATCTTTGTGCACACTCCCTTTCATGATCACTCACTGCTCTGATGTGAATTTCCACCCCAGTGGCGTTCAGGGCAGGATGCGTTGCCGCAGCAACAGAGAGGATTCCCACTCATCAGCTGTGTACAGCGTGCGTGCCCGGCCGCGTCATCACTGGGGGCGGGGCTTCTATGACGCGAGCGACTCTGATTGGCCAGTTCTCATATAAAGGATGTCCCTTCACCTCACGACAGCCACGCCTCCTGACGAAGCCACTCCCAGGGCGAAACGCGCGTCGAGGCTGCTACACATCCCCCCAGCTCTCCAGGACACGCTGCCTAATCATATTTTATATGGCACAAGGTAATTAATTTCTTATAGAGCTGCGGCTCCAGACTAGACAGCAATACCATCTTAATAGCGCTATCGATTCATTAATACTTATGTATGACTGCTGTACACTCTAATGTTACTTGTTTAATGTTATCTGTTTAGTGCTATTACTCATGTATTATTGCTAAATGATCTGATGCATGCTGTCATATGTCCACACATCAATACTATTATTTTGTATATTATGCTTCATAATTTATATTTGTTATGAATGCTATTATTAGTGTGGACATAGACTGACATGATCCTTGCCTGCCTTTACCCCATGATCTTTTAAATAGCAGCCAGTATGCGTACCTGGTTTACTTTCTATGCTGGTTCAGGGATGTTTGTCTCCTGGCAGGATTTCATTCTTTAAACCTGCCCCTATAGTTGACCTACCATCTCTTTTTCTTCCCTTCTTTTATATTGTGATGTAATTTTTACATTTTCTAATAAAATTGATACTTTTTGGATTAAAATCCCTTTCTTGTCATTTTGGGGTCTACTAACACGTGGATTGAGATATAGACTACAAGGGTGATTTTTCCCTCCCAAATAACTTCTCCTTTCCCCAAAATAGGCTTTTCATCAATTTTCCTGATATCCTGGTGTTGTCTTCGGATCTGCCCTCACATCGAAGAGACGCTCGACAGGTATTGCAGAGGCTCAGGAGGAATCGACTGTATGCCAAATTTGAGAAATATGTCTTCGAACAGACATCCCTTCCCTTTCTGGGGTACATAATCTCAGAGACCGGGCTCATGATGGACCCCGAGAAGGTGTCTGCTGTCCTAAAGTGGCCCTGGCCTGAGGGGTTGAAGGCTATACAGCGGTTTCTGGGATTCGCTAATTATTATTGCCTGTTCATTCCTCATTTTTCTACCCGGACCGTTCCAATCTCCACCCTGACACCCAAAAGGGTCAATCCCAAGGAGTGGTCTCCAGAGGCGGAAGAAGCCTTTGTGTCCTTGAAAAAAGCCTTCATCATCCTGACTGTAGCAAGCAGTTCTTCCTGGAGGTTGATGCTCCTTCCTCTGAGGCTGGGGCAGTTCTCACACAGAAATCCTCATCTGGACGGATGGTGATCTGCGACTTCTTTTCCAAGCTCTTCTCGCCCTCGGAACACAACTATTCCATTGGAGATTGGGAACTGCTGGTCCTCAAACTGACACTGGTAGAGTGGCGGTTCCTACTGGAAGAGCCCTGCATCCAGTGGTCATCTACACGGACCACAAGAATCTCACCTATTTGCTGTCTGCTCAACGACTCAATCCTTGTCAGGTCAGATGGTCCCTGTTTTTTGCCCGCTTCAATTTCATTCTCCACTTCCGGCTGGGAGATAAGAATATAAAGGCAGACGTGCTCTCCAGATCGTTTCTGTGGACTGACCAAGAGGAAGAGCCTCAACACATCATTGAGTCCTCCAAAATAATTACTGCTGCTCCATCTGATCGGTCTTATCTTCCCCCTGGTAAAACTTTCGTGGCGGCTCCGGATAGGAAGAGGGTCCTGCTCTGGGGTCATTCACCTAAACTGGCAGGCCACACCGGACAAAGGAAAGCGTCCCTGCTTATTTCCTGACATTATTGGTGGGTGGCCCTATGTAAGGATGTTGCAGATTTTGTCTCTGCCTGCTCTTCCTGGGCCCGAAACAAGACTCCAGGGCAACTTAATCATAAGTGATCCTTGGCGCATGCAAATATACCTCCCGCCAAGCACCTGTTGTTGCAGACTTGCAACAATCACCGTCCTCGTCCTTGTCCCAGCGCAGAGTTCAGTTGTCCCTATCCCATTCCTTGGAATGCAAGTGCAAGTATGCAGCCAGCCACTCACCTACACATAGGCTGCAATACTATACTGCCAAATTTTGGACAGCTGCTTGCACTTGAAATGTGGCCTTTTAGGCTCGTGGAGGCGAAAGCTATCCACAACCTCATGACGGCGGCCGGGTGTCTATACTCGGTCCCCAGTCGCCACTATTTCTCCCGGTATTGTCTCCGCCTTTCACAAGCACGGGTCCCACAACATTACCCGTGGCCTCCCCAGTGCACTTACTGGGAAGGACCGCCTAACCACAAACACATGGTCAAGTGAATGTGGCCAGGGACAGCACGGAGCCAGTCCTCAGATTTTTTTCTGAGAGTTGTATGTCACCACAGCCATATTCTTTAGCTTGGTGAAAGGATTTGGGAAACCGTATCTACTCCAGCTGTCATTTCTCCCAGGAAGTCCTCTAAAGCTGCTTGCACATGAAATGTGGCTTTTTAGGCTCGTGGAGGCAGAAGCTGTCCACAACCTCATGGCGGTGGCCAGGTGTCCATACTCGTTCCCCAGCCGCCACTATTTCTCCCAATGTCGTTTCCGCCTTCCACAAGCACGGATCCCACAACATTACCCGTGCCCTCCCCAGTGCACTTACTGGGAAGGACCACCTAACCACAAGTACGTGGACAAGTGAATGTGGCCAGGGATGGTACGGAGCCAGTTAACATTAAAAATGCAGTCTTAGAGTGTCTGGGAACCTTCCCACACACTTTTATTAGCCAGGGATGCTTCTCGGCAGAGTTGGATGGGCCCACCAGAGAACCGAAGACTCCACTGGTGGGCCCTGGCTTCTCCTTCAGGAGAGTTCATAGTGCCGAGGTTAGGCCATGATGATGATAGAGGCCACCATTTGCTTAGTTTTCTGTTACTTGGAATGCAAGCGAAAGTATGCAGCCAGCCACCCACCCACAGGCTGCTATACTATACTGCCAAATTTTTGACTACTGCTTGCACTTGAAATGTGGCCTTTTAGGCTTGTGGAGGCTGAAGCTCTCCACAACCTTATGGCGGCGGCAGCTGGGTGTCCATACTCGGTCCCCAGCCGCCACTGTTTGTCCCGGTGTCGTCTCTGCCTTCCACAAGCACGGGTTCTACAACATTACAAACCGTGCCCTCCCCAGTGCACTTACTGGGTAGGACCGCCTAACTTTTGTGAAACCGCATCTACTCCGGCTGTTATTTCTCCGTCGCCAGATTCCACCCATTGTCACACACGACCATGCCTGGCTGTTTGTTCAGCAGTGAGAGCCACAGATCAGGCTGCTGTGCTACAGCTTTCAACAACTCTGCAACTGTGGGCGGTTTGTCAGTATTAAACATGTTATCTTCAGCACAGCCTGTTACCGCTTGGCCAAGGCAGTGCTGCAGTGCTTACAGCTTGTGACTGATGTGGTCTTTCGGAGATGGAGGCTGAACTGGAGGAGGAGGTACAGGAGCTGAACAATGTGATTACATTGAAGTTACATTGGTGACTCTGGTTTTTATACTAAAGAAAGATCCTACTATGTTTTTTTTTTTTTACGTTATTTTTTAAGACAAATACATTCACAGGGAAATGTCATTTTAATATTTTGCAACCTTATCTGGCCATGTTGTGTGTGACACATCACCAGACACATCCTGTTTCATTTATGATGGAGGGACTAAAGGGACTGTGAGAGTAACAAACCTATTTTTATAGGGCCATCAGGCGGCCCTTACTATTCTTAAAGGGCCAGCAGTGGGCCCTCGCTATTGTTAGAGAGCCATCAGCCGACTGTGCTTTGTTGTTCCCATTATTAACGAGTGGGTTTCCTATACTGTTATTGCGTATGCAGTGACTGCAAAGGATGCCAAAAATTTGGAGGCACTCCAATGCCCCTTGCAAGAGACGTAGAGGTCAGAGAGCCTCCTAAAAACAATGTTCCCATTATTAGGAAGTGGGTGTCCCATACTGTTTGCCTATGCAGTGAAGCAGTGGCTGCCAAAAATTTTGAGGAACTCCAATGCCCCTTGCAATAGACGTAGATATGTTGATATGGTACATATGGTGGTGATATTGTGGTGGAAGAGGAGGATGCAGAGAAGGAGGAGGACAAGAGCAAATAGACTAAATCAGTAAGCGTATACCCATGTCTGGGTGTGAAGACAAAGGTGCATGGGAATAGAGTTAGACCTCCCCAAAAAAAGACACGGTATTTGAGTTTATGCTATGCTGCTATCATTCGGTGGTGTTGAGAAGTCTGGCCCAATCCAGGCCTTGTTCATTTTTATAAGAGTCAGCCTGTCAGCATTTTCAGTTGACAGGCGAATGCGCCTATCGGTTATAATTCCACCGGCGGCACTAAATTCTGACTCTGACAAAACGCTAGTGGCAGGGCAGGCCAGGACCTCCAAGGCGTAGAGAGCCAGTTCATGCCACGTGTCCAGCTTGGATACCCAATAATTATAAGGCATAGGGGAATCACGGAGGACATTGGTACGGTCGGCAAGGTACTCCCTCACCATCTTCCGAAACTTTGCAATCCTTGTGAGAGTACCGCCAGCCTCAGGGCCTAAGCGATGGAAGGGTCTGAGAAAGCTGTCCCAGAACTTTAACAGTGTTCCCCTGCCTCTGCTGGATTGCATTTGGCTCTCTCGTCTGTACTTCTTGGTTGTCCAACCAACTGTGACCTCTGCCGCCAGCATTTTCAGATGGGAATTTTTTAAATAATTCCGCAACAAGGGCCTTCTCGTACTGCACCATTTTATTAGGCCTGTCCTGCAAGGGAATAAGAGACAGAAAATTCTCCCTGCAGCGTGGGTCTACAAGCGTCACCATTACTAATGACTGTCACCTAAAATTTGGACAACGCGAGGGTCACAGGTAAGGCTGCGTAACATAAACTCAGCCATGTGTGTTAGACTGCAAAGAGGCAAGACTTCCGTGTCCTCACTAAGAGGACGACTGACCATGCTCTCCTCCTCATCTTCCTCCTCATCCTCCTCCTCTTCCTCCTCCTCTCTGTCCTCAGGCCATCCACGCTGATCAGACGGTATGGCAGTTGTGCAGGTAGTACCGTCTATAGCGCAGAAAACTAGCTCCTGTTCTTCCTCCTCCTCCTCTTTCTCATTGTCACCCAATCCACGTTGGGATGAGATGAGGCTGGGCTGTGTGTAATCACCTTGTATGGTTCCTTGCGCCATCTCATCGTGCTCCGCCTGCAATGCATCCTCTTTAATTGAGAGCAAAGAGTGTTTCAGAAGACAGAGAAGCTGTATGGTGACGCTAATTATGGCGTCATCGCCGCTCACCATCTTGGTGTAGTCCTCAATGTTTTGGAGGATGGTACAGATGTCTAACATCCATGTCCAGTCCTGAGGTTTTATGTGTGGAGTCTGACCTGAATACCGGCAGCCTTGTTGATGCAGGTAGTCAACAACTGCCCTCTTCTGCTCACAAATCCTTCCCTACATCTGCAATATAGAGTTCCAATGCGTGGGGACATCACACAATAGTCGATGAGCCGGAAGCTGCAAACGCTGCTGAAGCACGGCAAGAGCGGCGGAAGCTGTAGCTGACTTGCTAAAATGGGCACACAGGTGCCGTACTTTCACAAGCAGATCCGACAGATCAGGTAGGTTTTGAGAAACCGCTGAACCACGAGATTAAGCACATGGGCTAGGCATTGTACGTGTGTGAGCTCACCTCACCTCAGAGCCGCCACCAGGTTACAGCCATTGTCACATACGTCCATGCCTGGCTGAAGGTTCAGAGCTGTCCACAACTCTTCAGAGTTGTGTGGTTTGTCACCTAAGCATATTAGCTTCAGCACAGCCTGTTGCCGCTTGGCCGAGGCAGTTCTGCAGTGCTTCCAGCTTGCGACTGATGTGGTCATTTCAGAGATAGATGCTGAAGAGGAGGAGGAGGAGGTGCAGGAGCTGTAGAATGTGGGGGCAACCCTTGTTGACCCAGGGCCCCCAATCCTCGGCATCGGGACAACGTGTTCCGTCCAACTGGGTCCCGGCTTCCACTATGTTAACCCAGTGTGCTATCAGCGAGATGTACCGTCCCTGCCCACAAGCACTTGTCCACAGGTCCATGGTTAGGTGGACTTTCCCAGTAACTGTGTTGTTGAGGGCATGGCTAATGTTGTGGGACACGTGCTTGTGTAATGCGGGGACGGCACTCCTGGAGAAATAGTGGCGGCTGGGGACCGAGTCCCGAGGGACGGCTGCCGCCATGAGGTTGCGGAAAGCTTATATCTCCGCGAGCCTAAAAGGCAACATTTCGAGCGCAAGCATTCACGAAATGTGTGAATTTAATAGTGTGGCCTGTGGGGCGCTAGCTGCGCATTTGCACTTGCGTTCCAAGGACTGGGGTAGGAACAACTGAAAGCTGCGCTAGGACAAGGAAGTGGATGTGCTTGCTGATGGTGCTAGTTGAGAGTGTTCAACAACAAGTACAGGACGGGAGGCATCTTGGCATGCGCCATGGACAGGGGATTGGCGTGCACGCACAGCAGCGGAACAAGCAGTGCTGTCACCCGCAGACACTGTTGCTGGACCCTGGGGTTTGACCCACTTAGTCAGGTACTTTGCTGCCATGTGACTGATCATGCTGGTGGTGGTCAGGCTGCTAGTTTTGCTACCCCTGCTGATGCTGGCCTGGCAGGTGGTGCAAATGGCCTTTTTGGGGTTATCGGCAGAGCCTTTAAAAAACAACCATACTTGGGAAGACCTAACAGTTGTACTGGCAGCTTTCGTCGTGTTGATTCTATGGGGAACGGTTGCCCGCCTTCTGTCTGTGGCCCCACACTGCTTGCTTTTGCCTGTTGTGGTGCAATGACTCTCTCCCCCTGTGTGCTGCTGTCTTCGCTCTGCATGTCACCTTGCCAAGTTGGGTCAGTGACTTCGTCGTCCACCACCTCATCTTAAACTTCCGCACCCTGGTCCTCCTCCTGACTTTCTGGCAATTGTGTCTCATCATCATCCACCTCTTGTTACAGTTTCCTATCGTCACCTTTGTGTGACCGTGGCTGCTCAAATATTTGGGAATAGCTACATGGGATCTCCTCTTGCCCTGCTTCAAGTGGACCGGCGAGAGGTCCGAATCTATAAATGGAAAAGTGAACAGCCCTTCGGAGTGTCCAAGTGTGGGATCAGTTGTCTCTAGGCACGGTGGGAGGAAGGAGGATCAGGGTGAGAAATATGCAGTCGAGACTCACGGCTACTGAGACTTGACCGTGTGGAAAACTGGGTGGTGGTTTTGATGAGTAAGTGACTGGAAGCATTATCTGCTATCCAACAAATAACCTTTTCACACTGCTCTGTGTTGAATAGTGGTGTTCTGCGGTTCCCTATTAATTGGGACAGGAAGGTCGAGCGAGAAGATGTGGGTGTTTGTTGTGGTACAATTTCAGCTTGCCCAAGGCCTCGGCCTCTGCATGCACCATCATCACCATAACATCCACTTACCCGTGCCTTGCCACGCGCCTTGCCCATTTTAAATGGAGGACAATATTTTCCACGTTCACTACAAATGGCTGGATTTGAACCTCAGTGATATGTTTTATGTGTGATTTAAAACCACAGATTTAAATAGCTTTCCTGTAGGTTACTATTTTTCACAGCGACCTGGTGTCAATAACTTCACTGACACACAGCAACAAAATTTAAATGGAGGCCAGAAATGGGTAAATTTGGAGCGAACTTGTATGTGATACGTGTGACGGAAAACCACAGTTTTAAATAGCTGGCCTGTAGGTTACTATTTTTCACAGCGACCTGGTGTCAATAACTTCACTGACACACTGCAACAAAATTTAAATAGAGGCCAGAAATGGCTGAATTTGAAGCGAACTTGTATGTGATACGTGTGATGGAAAACCATAGTTTTAAATAGCTGGCTTGAAGGTTACTATTTCACATAGCAACCTGGTATCAATAACTTCACTGATACACTGTAACTAGTGTTGAGCATTCCGATACTGTAATATCGGGAATCGGCCGATATTCGCGGTATCGGAATTCCGATACTTAATTCCGATACTTTTAGAATATCGGATACCGGAATCGGAAGTTCCCATAATGCCTGCGCTCTGCAGTGTCTGTGAAGGATGACAAGTTGGATGGCAGCGCGATCCAGCCTGTCATCAGAATGCCATCCCAGCGGGGGAGAATTCTCCTGATTGTTTAAAAGCCGGCGGGCGGTATAAAGCCGCCGGCTTTTAAACAATCACACAGCCCCATACTGCTTCCCCGCAGCCTCCCACCCCGATCCTCCGCTCCCCTCGCCACCTCCCATCCCGATCGTAAGTTAGGACCGGGCGGGGAGCGCAGCACCAAGGAGCGGGGAGCGAAGGACCCGGGCGGGGAAGCCGGCAGTGAAAAGACTTCACCGCCGGCTTTCCCGTTCTGTGCTGCGCTTTCCCGCCGGTTATTTCAAATGAACAGCTGAGGTATCAGCTGATGCCGATCAGCTGTTCATTTGAATTAGCCGCGGTGCCCTCAGAGGGTTCATGTGAGTTCATGCTTGACTGCATGAACTCACATGAACTTTCCCACGGCCGCACAGGTCAGCCTCACCTCCCAGACGATCAGACCGTCATGATTAGTGTGTGTGCGGGGTGTGTGTGCGGGGTGTGCGCGCGATGTTTGTGCTGGTGTGCGCGGTGTCTGTGCGATGTGTGCGGGTGTGCGCGGTGTCTGTGCGATGTGTGCGGGTGTGTGCGGTGTGTGTGCGGGTGTGTGCGTGCAGGCAGACATAGGCCGATGTGACACTACTACTCCCATCGGCCTATGTCTGTCCCCCGTCCACTCCTGCCAGCAGGATCAGCTCGATGGGAGCAGTAGTTCCCATCAGACTGATCCTGCTATTTAAATTGCCCTACTGTGTCCCCAATAAATGTTAAATACATGTCATTGGTGGCCAGTGGTTACCTAAAAGAAATTAGTTCATACATTACCTGTCCCCGCCGATCGCCACCTAAAATAAAGTAAAAAATAAAAAACTACACCTATACTCACGTAGACACCTAATTCCCCGAAGCCATCGATCTCCTGTAATAAAATATAAAATAATAAACCACAACCTTATCCTTACCCCTCCGTAGCAGTCCACGAGTGTCCCACGAAGATCTCCAGTTCAGAGCAGTCACATAGAATGTGACCGCTCTGAACCGCTGCCGCCGCTAGAATGACGGGGCCGTAAGGGTTCACCGGAGTTCAGGCAGCGCTGCTCCGGTTAGCTCCTTTACGGCCCTGCTGTATCGTGAGAAATTCCCACGGTACAGCAGTGCCGTAAAGGAGGTCTCCGGAGCTGCGCTGCCTGAATGCACTCCGGTGACCTCAGTCAGTGGCTCCCGCTGCCGGGAGCGGACGTGTTCCCGGCAGCGTGAGCTTACAGCAGCCATGCACAGCTGTCACCATCTCCAGATGTGACAGCTGTGCATGGGAGATCAGCGCAGGAACGTGGACAGGTAACTATTATTTTTAGTAAACTAAGAATTAAATAAAATTGTGTGTTTTATTTCAAATAAATTATTTTTTTCTGGGTGTAGTGTGTTTTTTCTTTTTAACACTTTGTAGGTTAGTAATGGGGGTGTCTTATAGACGCCCATCATTACTAACCTGGGCTTCATGGCAGCTGGCGCTGACATGAACCCCACCACTATTACCCCCTGCCACCGCACCAGGGCAGCGTGGAAGAGCGAGGCTAAGTGCCAGAGTTGGCGCATCCTATGGATGCGCCATTTCTGGGGCGGCTGACGACTGGTGTTTCTAGCCTGGGAGGGGGCCAATATTCATGGCACCCTTCCTGGGCTATTAATATCAGCCCCCAGCTGCCTGCCTAGCCTTTGCTAGCTATTAAAATAGGGGGGACCCCACGTCATTTTTTGGGGGGGGGTCCCTCATTTTAATAGCTAGTAAAGGCTAGGTATTCAGCTGGGGGCTGATATTAGTAGCCTGGGAAGCTCCGTGGGTTTTACCCCCTTCCCAGGCTTCAAACATCTGCCCCAGCCGTCTGCTTAACCTCCGCTAGAGACTAAAATTATGGGGGATCCCACGCCATTTTTTTTTTAAATAAATCCATTATTTTAACACTAAATGACATTTGAGGAGTTAATAAAGATGCAGTCCCTAAATTATTATTTATTTTTTAATTAATTTTTCCCAAAACTTTTGACGTGGGCTTCGCCATATTTTTGTATGCCAGCCAGGTACAGCATCCAGCTTCTATGAACGCGCCATTTTCCGGGGCGGCTGCGGACTGCAATTTTCAGTGGGGGGCAGAAAGCTTGGGCCTCCCTGCGCTGCAGATTCCATCCCCCAGCTGCCTAGTTGTACCTGGCTGGACACAAAAATAGGGAGAAGCTCCACGTTTTTTTTTTTTTAATTATTTCATGAAATTCATGGAATAATTAAGAAAAAAAGGGCTTCCCTATATTGTTGTGTCCAACCAGGTACAAATAGGCAGCTGGTGGTTGGGGGCAGCCCGTTCCTGCCTGCTGTACCTGGCTGGACCCAAATATAGTGCAAAGCCCCACGTCAATTTTTTTTTAATTATTTCAGGAAATTCATGAAATAATTAAAAAAAAATTATGTGGGGCTTCGCCCTATATTTGTGTCCAGTCAGGTACAGCAGGCAGGAACTGGCTGCCCCCAACCACCAGCTGCCTATTTGTACCTAGCCGGACACAACAATATAGGGAAGCCCTTTTTTTCTTAATTATTCCATGAATTTCATGAAATAATTTAAAAAAAAAATACGTGGGGCTTCGCCCTATTTTTGTGTCCAGCCAGGTACAACAAGGCAGCTGGGGTCTGGAATCCGCAGCGCAGGGAGGCCCAAGCTTTCTGGGCCCCACCCGCTGCAAATTGCAGTCCGCAGCCGCCCTGGAAAATGGCGCGTTCATAGAAGCGCCATCTTCTGGCGCTGTACCCAACTCATCCAGGGCCCTGGTGCGGTGGCTCACTGGGTAATAAAGGGGTTAAGGCCAGCTTGGCATTATCAGCTGGCCCTAAGCCCGAAATTCATGGGGTCACGCCAATATTAGACATGACCACCATGAATTTCTAGTAAAGTATTTAAAAAAAACACAAACACCCAGAAAAAAGTCCTTTAATTGAAATAAAGACACAATTCTTTATTGTTCTAAATTAAACCATACTTACCATCACGCCCATTCCAGCTGAAGCCAACGATCTCCTGCAATAAAAGTAAAATAATAAAGCAACCTCATCCTTACCTTTCCATGGTTCCCAGGACAGCTTCAGCTCTGCTACATCGAGATGACAGGCTGGACCGCAGCAGAACGCTGCCATCCAGCCTGTCATCCCGCAGACACTGAGAAGCGCAGGCATGCTTGCGCTCCTCAGTGTCTCGCTGTGACGGCATCCAGATGAGCCGAGGTCATGTCCAATGAACTCAGCTCACCTCATGCACGTCACTGACAGCGTGGGAAAATTCTCCTGCACTCAGCGTTTCAGCGTGAGAATTTTCCCACGCTGTCAGTGACGTGCATGAGGTGCGCCGAGTTCATTGGACATGACCTCACCTCATGCACGTCACTGACAGCGTGGGAAAATTCTCACGCTGAAGCGCTGAGTGCAGGAGAATTCTCCCACGCTGTCAGTGACGTACATGAGGTGAGCCGAGTTCATTGTCGGCTCATCTGGATGCCGTCACAGCCAGACACTGAGGAGTGGAAGTATGCCTGCGCTTCTCAGTGTCTGCGGGATGACAGGCTGGATGGCAGCGTTCTGCTGCGGTCCAGCCTGTCATCTCGATGTAGCAGAGCTGGAGCCGTCGTGGGAGCCATGGAAAGGTAAGGATGAGGTTGCTTTATTATTTTTCTTTTATTGCAGGAGATCGTTGGCTTCAGCTGGAATGGGCGTGATGGTAAGTATGGTTTAATTTAGAACAATAAAGAATTGTGTGTTTATTTCAATTAAAGGACTTTTTTCTGGGTGTTTGTGTTTTTTTTAAATACTTTACTAGAAATTCATGGTGGTCATGTCTAATATTGGCGTGACCCCATGAATTTCGGGCTTAGGGCCAGCTGATAATGCCAAGCTGGCCTTAACCCCTTTATTACCCAGTGAGCCACCGCACCAGGGCCCTGGATGAGTTGGGTACAGCGCCAGAAGATGGCGCTTCTATGAACGCGCCATTTTCCGGGGCGGCTGCGGACTGCAATTTGCAGCGGGTGGGGCCCAGAAAGCTTGGGCCTCCCTGTGCTGCAGATTCCAGCCCCCAGCTGCCTAGTTGTACCTGGCTAGACACAAAAATAGGGCGAAGCTCCACGTTTTTTTTTTTTAAATTCATGAAATTCATGGAATAATTAAGAAAAAAAAGGCTTCCCTATATTGTTGTGTCCGGCTAGGTACAAATAGGCAGCTGGTGGTTGGGGGCAGCCCGTTCCTGCCTGCTGTACCTGACTGGACACAAATATAGGGCGAAGCCCCACATCAATTTTTTTTAATTGTTTCATGAATTTCCTGAAATGATTTAAAAAAAAATGACGTGGGGCTTCGCACTATATTTGTGTCCAGTCAGGTACAGCAGGCAGGAACGGGCTGCCCCCAACCACCAGCTGCCTATTTGTACCTGGTTGGACACAACAATATAGGGAAGCCCTTTTTTTCTTAATTATTTCATGAATTTCATGAAATAATTAAAAAAAAAAAATACGTGAAGCTTCTCCCTATTTTTGTGTCCAGCCAGGTACAACTAGGCAGCTGGGGGATGGAATCTGCAGCGCAGGGAGGCCCAAGCTTTCTGCCCCCCCCCCCCGCTGAAAATTGCAGTCCGCAGCCACCCCGGAAAATGGCGCGTTCATAGAAGCTGGATGCTGTACCTGGCTGGCATACAAAAATATGGCGAAGCCCACGTCAAAAGTTTTGGGAAAAATTAATTAAAAAATAAATAATAATTTAGGGACTGCATCTTTATTAACTCCTCAAATGTCATTTAGTGTTAAAATAAAGGATTTATTTTAAAAAAAATTGACGTGGGGCTTCGCCCTATATTTGTGTCCAGCCAGGTACAGCAGGCAGGAACAGGCTGCCCCCAACCACCAGCTGCCTATTTGTACCTGGCCGGACACAACAATATAGGGAAGCCCTTTTTTAAAAAAATTATTTCATGAAATAATTAAAAAAAAATTGACGTGGGGCTTCGCACTATATTTGTGTCCAGCCAGGTACAGCAGGCAGGAATGGGCTGCCCCCAACCACCAGCTGCCTATTTGTACCTGGTTGGACACAACAATATAGGGAAGCCCTTTTTTTCTTAATTATTCCATGAATTTCATGAAATAATTTAAAAAAAAAATGCGTGGGGCTTCGCCCTATTTTTGTGCCCAGCCAGATACAACTAGGCAGCTGGGGGCTGGAATCCGCAGCGCAGGGAAACCCAAGCTTTCTGGGCGACCCCCGCTGCAAATTGCAGTCCGCAGCCGCCCCAGAAAATGGCGCGTTCATAGAAGCGCCAACTTCTGGCGCTGTACCCAACTCATCCAGGGCCCTGGTGCGGTGGCTCACTGGGTAATAAAGGGGTTAAGGCCAGCTTGGCATTATCAGCTGGCCCTAAGCCCGAAATTCATGAGGTCACGCCAATATTAGACATGACCACCATGAATTTCTAGTAAAGTATTTAAAAAAACACAACACCCAGAAAAAAGTCCTTTAATTGAAATAAACACACAATTCTTTATTGTTCTAAATTAAACCATACTTACCATCACGCCCATTCCAGCTGAAGCCAACGATCTCCTGCAATAAAAGTAAAATAATAAAGCAACATCATCCTTACCTTTCCATGGCTCCCACGACAGCTTCAGCTCTGCTACATCGAGATGACAGGCTGGACCGCAGCAGAACGCTGCCATCCATCCTGTCATCCCGCAGACACTGAGAAGCGCAGGCATACTTCCACTCCTCAGTGTCTGGCTGTGACGGCATCCAGATGAGCCGAGGTCATGTCCAATGAACTCAGCTCACCTCATGTACGTCACTGACAGCGTGGGAAAATTCTCCTGCACTCAGCACTTCAGCGTGAGAATTTTCCCACGCTGTCAGTGACGTGCATGAGGTGAGCTGAGTTCATTGGACATGACCTCACCTCATGTATGTCACTGACAGCGTGGGAGAATTCTCACGCTGAAGCGCTGAGTGCAGGAGAATTTTTCCACGCTGTCAGTGACGTGCATGAGGTGAGCTGAGTTCATTGGACATGAACTCGGCTCATCTGGATGACGTCACAGAGAGACACTGAGGAGCGCAAGCATGCCTGCGCTTCTCAGTGTCTGCGGGATGACAGGCTGGATGGCAGCGTTCTGCTGCGGTCCAGCCTGTCATCTCGATGTAGCAGAGCTGAAGCTGTCGTGGGAACCATGGAAAGGTAAGGATGAGGTTGCTTTATTATTTTACTTTTATTGCAGGAGATCGTTGGCTTCAGCTGGAATGGGCGTGATGGTAAGTATGGTTTAATTTAGAACAATAAAGAATTGTGTCTTTATTTCAATTAAAGGACTTTATTCTGGGTGTTTGTGTTTTCTTTTACCTTTGACTATGGGGTTAGTAATGGGGGTGTCTTATAGACGCCTCTCCATTACTAACCTGGGCTTGATGTCAGCTGGCATTATAAGCTGACATCAACCCCAACCCTATTACCCCCTGCCACCGCACCAGGGCAGCGTGAAAGAGCGAGGCTAAGTGCCAGAATTGGCGCATCCTATGGATGCGCCATTTCTGGGGCGGCTGACGGCTGGTGTTTCTAGCCTGGGAGGGGGCCAATATTCATGGCACCCTTCCTGGGCTATTAATATCAGCCCCCAGCTGTATGCCTAGACTGTGCTAGCTATTAAATTAGGGGGGACCCCACGTTATTTTTTTTGGGGGGTTCCCCCATTTTAATAGCTAGTAAAGGCTAGGTATTCAGCTGGGGGCTGATATTAGTAGCCTGGGAAGCTCCGTGGGTATTACCCCCTTCCCAGGCTTCAAACATTTGCCCCAGCTGTCTGCTTAACCTCCGCTAGAGCCTAAAATTAAGGGGAACCCCACGCCAATTTTTTTTTAAATAAATCCTTTATTTTAACACTAAATGACAAGTACAGTAATCAACACTGTCACTGTACTTCATATATGTGTGACTGACATGTTTCTATCTATCTAATCTATGTGTGATTCTCTATTCTTTCTATTCTAAATTGTCGGGTACAGATGCTGAATTGCCGGCCGGCTTTCTTAAAGAGACGGTGCATGAAAACACTATTATTTTTTTAAATAAATCCTTTACACTAAATGACAAGTACAGTAAGCAACACTGTCACTGTACTTCATATGTATGTGACTGACATGTTTCTATCTATCTAATCTATGTGTGAAGCTCTATTCTGTCTGTTATAAATTGCCGGGTACCGCTGCTGAATTGCCGGCCGGCTTTTTTAAAGAGACGGTGCACGAAAACACTAATATTTTTTTTAATAAATCCTTTACACTAAATGACAAGTACAGTAAGCAACACTGTCACTGTACTTCATATATATGTGACTGACATGTTTCTATCTATCTAATCTATGTGTGATTCTCTATTCTTTCTATTCTAAATTGTCGGGTACAGATGCTGAATTGCCGGCCGGCTTTCTTAAAGAGACGGTGCATGAAAACACTATTATTTTTTTAAATAAATCCTTTACACTAAATGACAAGTACAGTAAGCAACACTGTCACTGTACTTCTTATATATGTGGCTGACATGTTTCTATCTATCTAATCTATGTGTGAAGCTCTATTCTGTCTGTTATAAATTGTCGGGTACCGCTGCTGAATTGCCGGCCGGCTTTTTTAAAGAGACGGTGCACGAAAACACTAATATTTTTTTTAATAAATCCTTTACACTAAATGACAAGTACAGTAAGCAACACTGTCACTGTACTTCATATATATGTGACTGACATGTTTCTATCTATCTAATCTATGTGTGAAGCTCTATTCTTTCTGTTGTAAATTGTCAGGTACCGGTGTATGCCGCTGATGAATTGCCGGCTTTTCATGTCATTCTACATTATTCTTAGTTGTTTTCCTTCATGTAGAATTAACCTACAAGGAAAGAAAGGGTTTATTTTCATTCCGATATTTGTGTCCCATTGACTTGCATTGGTTTCCGGTATCGGAATCGGCGATATCCCATACTTTTTGGGTATCGGCCCGATCCAATCCGATACGATATTTCCTGATATCGGAAGGTATCGCTCAACACTAACTGTAACAAAAATTAAATGGAGGCAAAAAATGGCTGAATTTGGAGCGCACTTATATGTGATACGTGTGACGGAAAACCACAGTTTTAAATAGCTGGCCTGTAGGTTACTATTTTTCACAGCGACCTGGTGTCAATAATTTCACTGACACACTGCAACAAAATTTAAAAGGAGGCCAGAAATAGCTGAATTTAAGTGAACTTCTATGTGATACAAACCACAGTTTTAAATAGCTGGCCTGTAGGTTACTATTTTTCACAGCGACCTGGTGTCAATAACTTCACTGACACACTGCAACAAAATTTACATGGAGGCAAAAAATGGCTGAATTTGGAGCGCACTTATATGTGATACGTGTGACCGAAAATCAGTTTTAAATAGCTTTCCTGTAGGTTACTATTTTTCATGGCGAACTGGTGTCAATAACTTCACTGGCACACTGCAACAAAATTTAAATGGAGGCCAGAAATGGCTGAATTTGGAGCGAACTTGTATGTGATACGTGTGGTGGAAAGCCACAGATTTAGATAGTTGGCCTGTAGGTTTCTATTTTTCACAGCGACCTGGTGTCAATAACTTCACTGACACACTGCAACAAAATTTACATGGAAGCAAAAATTGGCTAAATTTGGAGCGAACTTGTATATGATACGTGTGACGGAAAACCACAGTTTTAAATAGCTGGCCTGTAGGTTACTATTTTTCAAAGCAACCTGGTGTCAATAACTTCACTGACACACTGCAACAATATTTAAATGGAGGCCAGAAATGGCTGAATTTGTAGTGAACGTGTATGTGATACGTGTGATGGAAAACCACAGATTTAGATAGCTGGCCTGTAGATTTCTATTTTTCACAGCGACCTGGTGCCAATAACTTCACTGACACACTGCGACAAAAATTAAATGGAGGCCAGAAATGGCTGAATTTGGAGCGAACTTGAATGTGATACGTGTGATGGAAAACCAACACTAGAACTACTGATGGAGTAATTTTGACTCCTCGCAATTTTTATGTCTCTTCTGTGACTACATTTTTCCGAATTCCGGCTTGAGACTTTGTGACTTTTACTCATTTAAGATGCGAAAAAAGATTTTGTGACAATAAATAATTTTGGAAAAAAAAAAGAATACGTTTTTTTCAAAATTTACCTTTAATTACCAAAGGGAGTCATTTTGACTCCCTACTATATTTTGCTAGTCTTTGTCGCTAAATGTTATTATTTCTTTTAGTTTTCATTTCATTTTCATTTTCCGTCAGTGAACTCTCGAGTGGACTACTTAATTTCTGAAGAATACGGCCTGCAGTTTTGCTAATTGCTAATATGGCTAGAAGACGTGCGCTAAAGCCTGACAATATTCTTGATATTTTCCATTCTATACCGGAGGATGAATCGGAATGCGAATCTGAGGAAAATCAATTTGATGCTTACACTGACGAAGATTTCAATCCTCAAAACGTTTGTAGTGAATCTGAAGATTCAGAAGGAACAAATCCGGAAGGTAAGTAGTTATGTATATTTCTTTGTTCTTCCATACACTGAGTTACAAAACAAAAATACAAAATATTCAACAACTTTTTTCCAGATGTTGCAAGCTCATCAACTGGGGATCACGCTCGTGCGGCGTTGTTGCCTCGCGACCATCCTCCAGGTCATGGACAGAAACAATGTGCAAAACGTCGCAAAAATGTATCCTCAACAGATAACAACCGCGGCGAAGGCGATGCAGCAACCAACACCACAGAAGGCAATGATGAATCTCCAGGAATACTTGTTTCAGCCGATGGAATTCGATGAAAACCTCTCGAGATTGGAGAACACTTACCTGGTAGGTGTGCAAACCAAAACATACTTAGAGAAGCGCCTGGCCCTACAGGATACACGAGAAGGAATGTAATTAGAGATAGTCCTTTGAGTGCATGGCGATTATTTTTCAATTCGTTCATCTTGACTCACATAAAGAGCTGTACAATTGCAGAAGCACGCAGGAACAATGAGGAAGATTTTACTCTTTCCGATGAGGAGCTAGAGGCATTTATTGCCATATTTTATGATCGCGGAATATCAGGCACGAGCCATCACTCTATTGCCAGTATTTGGTCAAATGACTGGGAAATACCATTTTGTAAAATGCGAAGTCTAGGAACCGTTTTGTACAAATTTTGCATCACCTAAGATTTGATGAGAAGTCCAATCGATCGCAGTGACTCAAAACCAACAAGTTTGCTCTCTTTTCTATAGTGTGGGATAAATTCATAGATAATTGCATTGCTTCTTACAAACCTGGCCCGTACATTACTGATGATGAACAACTTTTCCCCAGCAAAACTAAGTGTCCTTTCACTCAGTATATTCCTTCAAAGCCGGACAAATACAGCCATAAATATTGGCTAGCTGTTGACAAAGGATAGCAAATATCTTGCAAATGGCTTCCCTTATCTTGGAAAAGATGATTCACGCCGTGCTGATGACCGTTTAGCCGACCACGTAGTCATGAAACTAATGCAGCCGTTTTTGAAAAAAGGAAGAAATGTTACCACAGATAACTATTTTACATCAGTCAAACTTGCTAAACAACTAAAAAGCCAGGGAACGACCATCGTGGGAACGATAAATAAGAAAAGACGAGAAGCGCCTAAAGAGATCAACTCAATGAAGGAAAACTTGTACAACACTAAAGTTTTTATAAACGAAGATGATTTTACACCTACCATGTATCAAGGTAAACGAAGCAAGAATGTTATAATTTTGAGTTCCATCCATCCCGATGACGGGGTTGCTTCAGAATCTGCTCAAAAAACTCCTGAAACTGTAAAGTTTTATAATGAAACTAAATACGGAGAAGATGTCGTAGGTCAAATGGCACGCAAATACACCACAACAACATGTACTCAGAGATGGCCTGTTCACTCATTTGAAAATACCCTCGACTTAGCAGGTATAAATGCTTGGATAGTGTACAAGGAGATGACCTCCGAAAACATTTCACGCAAGGCGTTTTTGCGAAAGCTTGTTACAGAGTTGGGTGGTCCTTACGTTAGATTAGGCGAACGCGTGGCGTGTCCGAAGTCACAAATTCTTCTGATGGGATGCTGCAAACAAAATTTTGCCAGATAAAACAAAAATGCAAAAAAGAATAGATCAGTTGGAAGTTGCATGACTTGCCGTAAATCCTTGTGTGGGCAATGTACCGCCGTAAATGAACGACGATGCCTGAACTGTGAAACAACTTAGACAAATGTTTAGTATGTCAATTCTTACGTACTTTTTAGTAAGAATTTTACTGTCTCTTTTGAATTTACATGTTTGTACTAGTGTTGAGCCACCCCCGTAGTGTTCGGGTTCGGTTCGGTTCGTCGAACACCGGGATGTTCGAGGAATTATTCGTCGAACACCTTAGAACACCGTCGAACACCGTTAAAACCAATGGCAGGCAAACAAAAACACATAGAAACACATAGACCGGCATACACCGGTACCCGACAATTTAGACAAGAAGGAATAGAGCATCACACATAGATTTGATAGATAGAAACATGTCAGTCACATATATAAGAAGTACAGTGACAGTGTTGGTTACTGTACTTGTCATTTAGTGTTAAAGGATTTATTAAAAAAAATATTAGTATTTTCATGCACCGTCTCTTTAAAAAAGCCGGCCGGCAATTCAGCATCGGTACCCGACAATTTATAACAGAAAGAATAGAGCATCACACATAGATTAGATAGATAGAAACATGTCAGTCACATTTATAAGAAGTACAGTGATAGTGTTGATTACTGTACTTGTCATTTAGTGTTAAAATAAAGGATTTATTGAAAAAAAAATTGGCGTGGGCTTCCCCGTAATTTTAGTCTCTAGCGGAGGTTAAGCAGACGGCTGGGGCAGATGTTTGAAGCCTGGGAAGGGGGTAATAACCACGGAGCTTCCCAGGCTACTAATATCAGCCCCCAGCTGAATACCTAGCCTTTACTTGCTATTAAAATGGGGGACCCCAAAAAAAATGACGTGGGGTCCCCTCTATTTTAATAGCTAGCAAAGGCTAGGCAGACAGCTGGGGGCTGATATTAATAGCCCAGGAAGGGTGCCATGAATATTGGCCCCCTCCCAAGCTAGAAACACCAGCCGTCAGCCGCCCCAGAAATGGGGCATCCATAGGATGCGCCAATTCTGGCACTTAGCCTTGCTCTTCCCACTGCCCTGCAGCGGTGGCAGTGGGGTAATAGGGTTGGGGTTGATGTCAGCTTATAATGCCAGCTGACATCAAGCCCAGGTTAGTAATGGCGAGGCGTCTATAAGACACCCCCATTACTAACCCCATAGTCAAAGTTACAAAAAAACACAAACACCCAGAATAAAGTCCTTTAATTGAAATAAAGACACTATTCTTTATTGTTCTAAATTAAACCATACTTACCATCACGCCCATTCTAGCTGAAGCCAACGATCTCCTGCAATAAAAGTAAAATAATAAAGCAACATCATCCTTACCTTTCCATGGTTCCCATGACAGCTTCAGCTCTGCTACATTCACATGACAAGCTGGACCGCAGAAGAACGCTGCCATTCAGCTTGCCATGCGGCAGTGCAAGCTTGTCATCCTTCAGAGACACTGCAGAGCGCAAGCATGCCTGCGCTCTGCAGTGTCTATGAATGATGGCATGCTGGATGGCAGCGCTCAGCTGTGATCCAGCCTGTCATCTCAATGCCATCCCAGCTTGGGAGAATTCTCCTGCTCAAGCGCTGAGCGCTGAGAATTCTCCCACGCTGTCAGTGACGTGCATGAGGTGAGCTGAGTTCATTGGACATGAGCTCACCTCATGCACGTCACTGACAGCGTGGGAAACTTCTCCTACACTCACCGCATGAGCAGGAGAATTTTCCCACGCTGTCAGAGACGTGCATGAGGTGAGCCGAGTCCATTGGACATGAGCTCACCTCATGCACGTCACTGACAGCGTGGGAAAATTCTCCTGCACTCACCGCATGCGCAGGAGAATTTTCCCACGCTGTCAGTGACGTGCATGAGGTGAGCTGAGTTCATTGGACATGAACTCGGTTTATCTGGATGCCGTCACAGCCAGACACTGAGGAGTGCAAGCATGCCTGCACTTCTCAGTCTCTGCGGCATGGCAAGCTGGATGGCAGCGTTCTGCTGCGGTCCAGCCTGTCATGTGAATGTAGCAGAGCTGAAGCAGTCGTGGAATCCATGGAAAGGTAAGGATGATGTTGCTTTATTATTTTACTTTTATTGAAGGAGATCGTTGACTTCAGCTGGAATGGGCGTGATGGTATGGTTTAATTTAGAACAATAAAGAATTGTGTCTTTATTTCAATTAAAGGACTTTATTCTGGGTGTTTGTGTTTTTTGTAACTTTGACTATGGGGTTAGTAATGGGGGTGTCTTATAGACGCCTCTCCATTACTAACCTGGGCTTGATGTCAGCTGGCATTATAAGCTGACATCAACCCCAACCCTATTACCCCACTGCCACCGCTACAGGGCAGTGGGAAGAGCGAGGCTAAGTGCCGTGGGGCGGCTGATGGCTGGTGTTTCTAGCCTGGGAGGGGGCCAATATTCATGGCACCCTTCCTGGGCTATTAATATCAGCCCCCAGCTGTCTGCCTAGCCTTTGCTAGCTATTAAAATAGGGGGGACCCTACGTCATTTTTTTTGGGGTCCCCCATTTTAATAGCTAGTAAAGGCTAGGTATTCAGCTGGGGGCTGATATTAGTAGCCTGGGAAGTTCCGTGGGTATTACCCCCTTCCCAGGCTTCAAAAATCTGCCCCAGCCATCTGCTTAACCTCTGCTAGAGACTAAAATTAAGGGAAACCCCACGCCAATTTTTTTTTTAATAAGTCCTTTATTTTAACACTAAATGACAAGTACAGTAATCAACACTATCACTGTACTTCTTATATATGTGACTGACATGTTTCTATCTATCTAATCTATGTGTGACGCTCTATTCTTTCTGTTCTAAATTGTCGGGTACAGATGCTGAATTGCCGGCCGGCTTTTTTAAAGAGACGGTGTATGAAAACACTAATATTTTTTTTAATAAATCCTTTACACTAAATGACAAGTACAGTAACCAACACTGTCACTGTACTTCTTATATATGTGACTGACATGTTTCTATCTATCTAATCTATGTGTGATACTCTATTCTTTCGGTTCTAAATTGTTGGGTACCGGTGTATGCCGCTGCTGAATTGCCGACTTTTCATGTTTCACTGTGAGCACTGTTCCCATCGATTTGGGCAACCACTGTAATGCCACAACCACCATGGCTGTGTCATTACAGTGAGTGGCAGACAATCCCTGCATGATTGGTGCTCTAAATAGCGCCAGACATGCAGGACACGCTTTTGGTGCACGAACAGTTATCGAACATAACCTTGAACAGCCTAATTTTTTGCAAATCGTTCGCGTTCGTCGAACGACTCGAACACCGCCCAAAACAGCTCTAATTTGAGATTGGCGAACAGTTCTAGTCGAACACCGCTCATCTCTAGTTTGTACTTACTGCATTTTATGTCAACTCACCTTCAAAAGTTTGTTGTTGTTTCTATGTGTGTACTTTTGAAACTTACAAAATAAGTCAATTCTCAGTTTGAAATCAGATTGTGTCAAGCAAATACAATTGCATTTATCACGATGATTGCTTTTGTCAGCCAAGTTGCAATTCAAAAGTCAATTCAAAGCAAAAACTAACAATGTATTCCATCTTCTCTTATGTGTAGTTTAATTTTCAACTTGTTGTGTATGCATTTGATTTTACAAAATTAATAATAAATGATTGTAAAACGTCTATTATTATTCTTTTACTTAGTTTACTTTTGTTATTTACTGTAGAAAAATATGAAAATCAGAAAAAAAACATTCCAAAGCACTACTGTTGGATCTCACAATAAAAACACATAAGAAAAAATATAATTATTATTAAAAACCACAAATGAAACTCTAAAAACAAACTAAAACAAGCCAGGGGTCAAAATGACTCCTTACGGTAGTTCTAGGGGGGGGTGACCAGTCCGGTAGTCCTAGTGTTAAATAGCAGGCTTATAGGTTACTATTTTTAACAGGGACCTGGTATTAATAACTTCACTGACACACTGCAAAAAAATTTAAATGAACACAAAAAATGGCTGAATTTGATGTGCACTTATATGTGATACGTGTGGCGGAAATCCACAGTCTTAAATAGCTGGGCTGTAGTTTACTATTTTTCACAGTGACCTGGTGTCAATAACTTCACTGACACACTGCAACAACATTTAAATGGAGGCCAGAAATGGCTGAATTTGGAGCGTACTTGTATGTGATACGTGTGACGGAAAATCACAGTTTTAAATAGCTTGCCTGTAGTTTACTATTTTTCACAGCGAACTGGTGTCAATAACTTCACTGACACACTGCAACAAAATTTAAATGGAAGCCAGAAATGGCTGAATTTGGAGCGAACTTGTATGTGATACGTGTGATGGAAAACCACAGTTTTAAATAGCTGGCTTGTAGGTTACTATTTTTCACAGCGACCTGGTGTCAGTAATTTAACTGACACACTGCAACAAAATTTACATGGAGGCCAGAAATGGCTGAATTTAGGGTGAGCTTGTATGTTTTACGTGTGACGTAAAACCACAGTTTTAAATAGTTGGTGTAACATCCCTGGCGGCGTGCTGGCATGGCTTACCACCTCCCACCATGCAAGACCGCCATCTTACCTATCAGTCCAGGCTGCACACTTTGCTCCAGTACCTGCTGTGTGCATGTCTCTTGTCTGATTGCTTAGGGCGGCGGCGCGGTTACTGCCTGTTTCTTATAGTTACTGTGTGCACAGTCCTAATGCCTCCCCAGCCTATTGCTGGGAGGTGCCTGAGCAACACTTTCTTTCAGTGTGTTCTGTGCAACTTAGTTGCCAGGTCCTGTCCTGTATCTTGTCTGTTTCTGCCACCCTGGGGGCTGTATACCCATGCCTGTTACCTGTATCTGTGATTTCTAGTCTGTTCCGCCACCCTGGGGGCTGAGTTCCCAGGCTCGTTCCTGTATCTTGTTCCTGGTTCAGTTCCTATCTGAACAGTTTCCTAGCCCGTTACTTGTTTGTCTCTATGTCTGTATCTTCCCTTTTCCTGCAGTGTCTGAACCTGCACCTAACTCCAACTCATTGTCTCTGTACTTCTGTTTGTGAGTTTAGTGTCCACTCGCTACTTCATTGTAAGTACCTTGTGTGTATTTGCTCTGCTTGTCTACCGCACTTGCGGGTTTTGCTCTGCTCTGCTTGTCTACTGCACCTGCGGGTTTTGCTCTGCTCTGCTTGTTTACCGCACCTGCGGGTTTTGCTCTCCTCGGCTTGTCTACCGCACCTGCAGGTTTTGCTCTGCTCTACTTGTCTGCCACACCTGCGGGTTTTGCTCTGCTCTGCTTGTCTACCGCACCTGCGGGTTTTGCTCTGCTCTGCTTGTCTACCGCACCTGCGGGTTTTGCTCTGCTCTGCTTGTCTACTGCACCTGCGGGTTTTGCTCTGCTCTGCTTGTCTACCGCACCTGCGGGTTTTGCTCTGCTCTGCTTGTCTACTGCACCTGCGGGTTTTGCTCTGCTCTGCTTGTCTACCGCACCTGCGGGTTTTGCTCTGCTCTGCTTGTCTACCGCACCTGCGGCTCTCTTCCTGTATCCCAGTCTGTACTGGTCCCTATCCTGCTTGCGTTCCTACCTGCCAGTACTCACCTGTCTGCACACTAGCCGTGCCTGCCAGTACCCACCTGTCTGCATACCAGCCGTGCCTACCAGTACCCACCTGTCTGCATACCAGCCGTGCCTGTCCATACCCACCTGTCTTTATGCCAGCCTAACCTGCCTGTTCCTGCATTCTCCGGTGTGGGTCAACAGCTGTGACCGGAGTCTGACCTGGAGTAGCACCTGGTCCCTCTGCTCGGTTCCTCCCTGGTTCACGGAGTCGACTGAGCCACCGTGAGACCTTGGTCGGACTGAGTTGATACTTAGTCATGCCCCTCCAGGCACTCCTCGGTTAATGGTCCAGTGGGATCACTAACCACGCTCACGCCAGTCAGTCCGGGCGTGTGCTTAACAGCTGGCCTGTAGGTTACTATTTTTCACAGCCACCTGGTGTCAATAACTTCACTGACACATTGCAACAAAATTTAAATGGAGGCCAGAAATGTCTGAATTTGGAAGGAACTTGTATGTGATACGTGTGATGGAAAACCACAGTTTTAAATAGCTGGCCTGTAGGTTACTATTTTTCACAGCGACCTGGTGTCAATAACTTCACTGACACACTGCAACAAAATTTAAATGGAGGCCAGAAATGGCTGAATTTGGAGTGAACTTGTATGTGATACGTGTGACGGAAAACCACAGTTTTAAATAGCTGGCCTGTAGGTTACTATTTTTCACAGCGACCTGGTGTCAATAACTTCACTGACACACTGCAACAAAATTTAAATGGAGGCCAATATTTTCAACGTTCGCTAGAAATTTCTGGATATTTACCGCTGTAATATGGAAAGAATCTGGCTGTATTCTGTAGTGGCAACAAGCAAATGGAGCAGAAAAACTGTGTTCTCTGGATTGCTTTTTAACCAAATAATCAGGATTAAGATAAAAAAAATAATTATCCCAGGCCCCTGATATCTGGGGCTATTTGTAGAAATATCTGTAACAGCAGGAGCAGCAGACAGAACTGGAATGCAGCCTCTTGTTCTGTTTTATACACTGCAGTCTGCCATATACACTGCCTGCCTGCCTAGGTCTGATATATATATATATGTGTTGTGGAATACCTAGACTAACAGGACGTTCAGTGGACCCTCTTGCTATATGCACTGCAGTCTGCAACATACACCGCCTGCCTAATTACTGCTATCACCACTGACTATATGCAGCTGGATTAGTCCTCAGAAGGACCGTTAGTTCAGCTGGATATTATAGATATATGTTGTAGAATACCTATACTAACTCTAAACAAGCAAATCTCTCCCTGACGCAGCAGCAGCTCTCCCTGCTCCGCCTGATTCCGGAGTAGACTGACGAGCATGGCGGCGGAAGGTCTTATATACACCTGATGATGCTGTGCGGCCAGCCAATCACTGTGATGCCACAACCAACATGGCTACAGCATTACAATGTGTGGCAGGCAATCCCTGCATGTTCATTGGCTCTCTAAAGAGCACCAAACATGCAGGGAGGGGACCCGAGCTCCCGCCTGAGCAACCAGGAAATACTCGCCGAGCATCTCAAGTAATGAGATGCTCGGGCGAGTACCGAGCAGTGGCGAGCACGTTCGCTCATCACTAGTAATTATGCACATGAAATTCTAAATATGTTTTTTTTTATCACAATTTAAATATTTTTATGTTTATGCGTTTTTATATATTTTATTTTAATTATTTTAATTTATTTTTTTTATTAGTCCTTCTAATGGAATTCACCCTGCAATCTCTTTATTAATGATGCAATGTACTAATATTGCAGTGAATTGTAAAACAGAAAATTTCCCACAACGCGCAGACACAGCAGGCCTCTGACAACCACAGCAACCAAATTCATAATTGGTTCATAATTGTGCAGAAGTGATGACTGCCATCTTAAAGTTTTTAAAGCACACCTGTCAGCAGGATTGTGCTCAGCAAACCACATACACTGATGTGGGCGCCGTTAAACTGAGTAAAATGATGAAATCCATCCAGTGATTCTTTTACAATCTTTATTTTCAGTTCTGCCATAATGAGATGCTCGTGCTCTGGGGCGGCCTATGGAGGGGGTTGTAGCTGGTGCTTTCATTATGTATGCCTATCTCTGGCCTCTGACAGGTCACTGTGCTTTCAGTGACCTGCCCACTATTTTAAATATTACCTTTGTAATTTCTCTGCCAATGTGAAATTTACATGTCCCAAGATAGCATGCGATAGATGCTACTGTGCACGCGGGGGCACCATTTTGCTACAGGAAAAAGAAACAAGGAGAAGCTTGTTTACTAGGATTTTTTTTATCTAGAATATTCCATATGCATTATTGAACACTTATTACCAGTGTTAAATAACTTGTTTGCTTTTAAGAAAATTATAGGTAAAACATATCAAAATGCTTGTTTTTGTTATGAGTTAATAACCACAATTTAAAATTTGCTTCCTAAAAAACTGGCGTTTGAGTGATATGTCCATTTTTCTTTTACTCTTATATAAATAGCACAGTTATCACTTTTTGATTTCCACTGTAAATCCATTTTTCAACTTTGCTGAAAGTAGCAATGGAAATGTCACCTTTAAAGACACTTTTGCAGCAAAAGGATTTAGTAAGAGGATGTATTTATCCTTCGATCCAAGCTCAGGTGGTAAGTTATCTGGGTTTGGTAGCACAGATCTATTTTGTAAGTGACAGCACGCAGAAGAGGCACGCATAGCAAAATAGCATGTCTTGAGAATCAGACATATTAGGATCGTTTCACAAACAATTACTTGATATCATGTAATTCCAAATCAATATGGCAACAGTTTTCATCATTTTTTTTATAGAGCAAATTTGACTTTTTTGTAACAATATTCCTATTATATAAAACATAGTTTCATGTATTGTAAGAGATCAAAGACTATTCACATACTGAAAAGTATTTCTCATTTCGTATCAAATGCACACAGATATTTTTATTTGAACCTCTTGATTTAACAGTTTCCTTAGAGTGAAATGTTAATATTTTGCAGTATAATCATATTGTCTGATGGCTGTTCATTTTCCCTTTGTGGCTGGTAAACCTTTATAAGTCACCCGTGATCTCTCTAGCTATAACCATATTCTTTCTTTCCAGGTTTAGGGATACATAGGCTGCAAAGAATATCATCATCCCTGCACTATGACATCACTGTAACCATTATTTCTCTGCTCTCACTTTAATCGGTTATAGGAAGTTTCGCCCCCAGCAGTTCGCCCCCATCTGTTCGCCCCCAGGTACATTTCACCCCCGCACATTTCGCCCCCAGGAAGATTCACCCTTGCACATTTCGCCCCCGCAACTTTTCGCCCCCGGACGTTTCGAACTGGGGGCGATATGTGCGGGGGTGAGATGTGCGGGGGCAAAACATCCTAGGGGCCAAATGCTGGGGACAAAATGTACCTGGGGGCGAAATGTACCTGGGGGCGAACTGCTGGGGGTGAACTGCTGGGGGCGAACTGCTGGAGGCAAAACATCCAATTCCCGCCCGACTGAGCAGATTCCTGGTGGGCCATGTTTTTTAAACCTACAGTAGGCTGCCTATTCCTGCCCCCACCTTTCCCAGTCCCAGGTATTTTTCTCTGCCATCCATAAAGTTTGGCAGAAAAAAACACCATCTGGGATTTTTTAAAAATGTTTATGCAGTTTAAATTGCTTATGCACTAAAAAGGAAGGCACTCGCCAATCACCGCTAAGGGGCTTTTTCCAAGTTTCTGCCCTCAGGCTACAGAGAAGAAGCAGCAGCCACAGGTAAATATAAATGTGTGTTCCATATGTACATTATGTAGCACTTTTCTATTTTTTATTGCAGTAATGCAGTTCCAATTGTCTAAATTTACCATTCTAGCAACGTAGAGTGCAGCTATATATAATTTTCTACAGTCTTTGTTTTGTGAGGGAGAGCAGCAGCCTGCATTGCGTGTTGATGGTAGGGGGGAGGTTATAGTTTCTGGGCAAGTTGGATTCGTATTCCAGAGTTGCTTTTTGTACCAGTCTGGCACTCATTTTATCATGATAGCTAGACTATCACAATACAGTATTAATTAATCCTTTGAAATGACTGTGTTCCTTATCTTTATACTGTGACATCATTTTGTGCGTTCTCCATGTATTGTGATGATGTATTTATTATCCCAGTTTAGTAAAATCACTGTGTGCACTGTATGATATGCATAAACTGTGGTCCGTGGCCATTTTATTGAAGAACACAAGGAAATCAATTTACGCAAGCGCCATCCATGGCCACAACAGTGCCGATGCAAACTTTCAAACAGGAGGCTGATTTAGAGGCAGAAGGAAGAGCCGGTGATGGAGCCAAAGACCCTACCCACAGTCCTGCCCTTTTGCAACTAAAGCTTATTAAACCAAAACTTCAAAGACTGATTAAAGAACAACCACCATTTGGATTTCTTCACTAAGGGTATCTATTTAATTTGTATAGCTGCACGATTATGGCCATGACTTTACTTTAACATGCAAAATCGTGCTGACAGGTTTTCCTTAAAATAAAGAAATAAAATTACATTAAATATATTTTTATTTGCTATTGCCACGTCTATAAAATTCCGGGCTATCAACATATAAAATTATTTAAACCAATCAGTAAAAATCTTATGATAAAAAAAATATCAGAACTCTAGAATTGGATTTTTTATTGCATCTCAGCAAAAAAATGCAATAAAAAGCGACCAAAATGTATCTACTCCAAAAATAGTATCGAAAACATCAGCTTGCCACACAAAAAGCTATCGACTGAAAAATTAAAACGTTACGCATCATGGAATGTGATTACACGAGAAAATGTTGTTTTTTTTTTCACTTTTTTTTTTTTTCCGTTTAATAAAAAAAACTGTGCACATTTTGGCATTGCTCTAATTGTACTGATTGGGAGAATCATATTGACAAATCATTTGCATACCTGTAAATAAAGTTTCATAAAGAACAATGGAAACAAATGCAATATGGTCAAGGATGTATGTACCAGATCGGCAGCTCCTTTAGTGAATGGCACAATATAACAACATAGGTTCTAACTAGTGTTGAGCGAGAACTAAAATGCTCGGGTGCTCGAAGCTCGGGCCGAGCTCGCCGTGATACTCGGGTGCTCGACCCGAGCAACGAGCCCAATGTTAGTCTATGGGAGACTCGAGCATTTTTGCGGTGGCACCACCGGCAGTCTTTTAAAAGCCTAACAAGTGCCCAAAACGATAGTGACAGTGCTCAAATGACATGGGGACATCATGGGGATCGCCCCAGGAAGCATTTCTGACCCCCAGGTCACTGCTGTCAACAACGTGGTCAGAGGTATTAAGCCACTTTTACGGGCTCACAATAAAACGTTCAAAAACTAAAGTGAAACTTTTTTCCTGTGAAATATGTTAAGGAACATCCTTTCCAGGGAAAAGACTTGTGTATAAGTTAAAATAAATGACCAAAAACAAAAATACTCCTCCACACCTTCGGCTATGTTCACAAATAGCATTTTTTATGCGTTTTTGCACTTTTGTATTGCTTTCAACTATGACAAATGCATTCACCGGGAAATGTCATTTTAACATTTTACAACCTTATCTGGCCATGTGCTGTGTGACACATCCATAAAGTGCTGAAAAGACATGGGAACAGAATGGGGAAGACCCCTGGAAGCATCTCTGACTCCCAGGTCACTGTCTAAAAGTGTGCCCATCATAAGTGATCCTTGCCGCATCAGAAGATGCAGACTTGCAACTATCCCCATGCAAGTTCTAGTCCCAGGGCAGTGTTCAATTGTACCTCGCCCATTCCTTGCAATACAAGCGCAAGTATGCAGCCTGCCACCCACCCACCCCCAGGCTGCAATACCATACTGCTTGCTTGCTTGACCTTGAAATTGGGACTTTTAGGCATGTGGAGGCGGAATCTGGCCACCACGTCATGGTTGTGTTGGCGGCCTGGAATCCATACTCAGTCCCCAGCCGCCCGGCGGCCGGGTGTCCATACTCGGTCCCCAGCTGCCCCGCGGCCGGGTGTCCACACACGGTCCCCAGCCGCCTGGGGGCAGCCGGGTGTCCATAAACGGTCCCCAGCCGCCCGTATTTCTCCTTGGAACATCCCCCCACACACTTTTCTTAGCCTGGCCTGCTTTAGGCAGCATTGGACGAGCCCACCAGAGAACCAGACTCCTCCGGTGGGCCCTGACTTCTCTATCGGTGGAGTTGAGAGTGCCAAGGTGAGGAGCATGATGATCATGACAGAAGTTAGCATCTGCTATGTTTTCTTTTAATGCAAGTGTAAGTGTGCAGCCTGCCACCCACCCACCCCCAGACTGCAATTCCATACTGCTAGCTTGCACTTGAAATGGGCCTTTTAGTTTGGAGGAGGCCGAAGCTGGCCACTACCTCATGGCTGCTTCGGCAGCGAGGTATCCATACTCAGTCCCCAGCCGCCCCTATTTGTCCTGGTGTGCCTTATACATAAGATTAAGCGCGTATACCAAAACATTACCTGTGCCCTCCCCAGTGCATTTAGTGGGAAGGAGAGCTTATTCCGCTATAGTGTGTGGATGCCAAACCCCTGTTCATGGTACATGCGAAGATGCCTCCCACCTTGCACGTGTCATTGCAGACTTGCAACTATCCCCATTCAAGTCCTTGTCCCAGGGTTGTGTTCAATTGTACCTCTCCCATTCCTTGCAATGCAAGCGCAAGTATGCAGCCTGCCACCCACCCACCCCCAGGCTGCAATACCATACTGCTTGCTTGCACTTTAAATTGGGCCTTTTAGGCATGTGGAGGCGGAATCTGGCCACCATTCCATGGCTGTGTCGGCAGCCTGGTATCCATACTCAGTCCCCAGCCGCCTGGTGGCCGGGTGTCCCCGCTTGCTCCCCAGCCTCCAGGGGGTGGCCGGGTGTCCATACTCGGTCCCCAGCCACCCCTATTTGTCCCGGTAACCTTTCCCACACTTTTCTTAGCCTGGCCTGCTTTAGGGAAGCATTGGCCGAGCCCACCGGACTATCAGACTCCTCCGGTGGGCCCTAGCTTCTCCATCAGGGGAGTTGAGAGTGCCAAGGTGAGGAGCATGATGAGGATGATAGAAGTTAGCATCTGCTTTGTTTTGTTGTAATGCAAGCGCATGTATGTAGTAGCGGCTAGGCCTGAGGTGGTCAGCATTTTGGCGCATATCCTACCTCCTCCGAGGATTGCTGGATATTTTCCTGCTACTATCCAAGTTCTATGACTCCCGTTAAAACAAAGCTTCAGGTGATAAATGATGGATGAGGTAGTGGTAAAGGAGAAAGAGCAGGAGGAACAGGGACCATTCACATCAATATCAGGCCAGTCAACCAGATATGTCTTGTAGGATATGTTTCTGTAACAAAAGGAGCGGTTCGGCTACACAGTTATAGGGCATACAGTGAGTGCAATGCCTACCAAAAATTTCGAGGCACTCCAATGCCCCTTGGAAATGACATGGAGGTCAGAGGGCGTTAACTAAACCTTTTTTTCCATTTATAGCAACTGGGTCTCCTGTGCACTGTTGGCCTAAGCAGTGAATGGAAGGCTTTCCAAAAATTATGAGGAACTGCAATGCCCCTTACAAGAGCCATGTGTGGCACTCCAGGGGTCTGGTCACCACAGTAATAGAGATATTATGTCGGAGAGCAAGTGGGAGGTTTCCTGGTCAGGATCCCTTAAACATGCAACATCCTCCTGCCCCAGTCCTGGGAGGGGAGAATTCTGCCCTTATAAACTGGATCTGGGGCGGGGTTGAGTGAGTCAGAGAACAAAGAACAGTCAGAGTCAGAGTGAGAGCAAGGGAAAGCAACAGCAAGGAGCTCTGCAGGAGCTAGGAGCTAAAGACCAGGGGCTGGAAGCTGAGCAGAGCTCGCCCTGGCAGAAGACAATAGGAACCGGACACAGGAGTCCGAGGCTGTGAGGACTTATATATCCAGCAGCAGAAACCAGCCGGCAGGGGATTTCAGGTCCTCTGGCCATAGAAGGCCGGAGGCTCAGTCACAAGCAAGGGACCAGCACCGCCGTAGTGGAGCGGAGGCTAACAGAAGGCCCCAAGTCACCAGCCATACGGGTGAGCACTACACGGTACACTCAGAGACGTGGGCTACTTCTACCCGCTTACAGCAAGGCAGCCAGGAAGAGTGCAGACAGACGGGGAGGCCTACAACTCCACCTGGCCAGGGGAACTCCTGCTTGCTCACAGACTGACCAGGCCTCTTATGCTAGCCAGTACTCCCGGGAGGGTCTACCTTATAATCATCAGTAAAGACCCTGAACTGCACTGCAAAGACTCTAAGTCATTCCTGCTGCGCTCGTGCACCATCACCCCCATCATCCACACTCACTGCCCTGAGGCTATACTCCTCCCGTGGGGAGTTATCCCATTCTCTGCTGCGCACACAACACCAGCCTCAGCGGTCTGCCTCGCAGCGGTGGTACTCCCTGACCTCAATCCACGGGTGGCGCAGTCGGACAATTAACCTCAAAACCTAAGAAAGACTGTCACTGATTTGACCAGCCTGAGCCACGGGACCGGGTCACCGCCACGGAGACTACAGACCCCAGAGACCAGGCACCGGGTATCCCACACACGTGTACACACGGCCCAGGGGGCGCGTCACATGCAGTATAGCATATTACAAACATAAGTCCCATTATTGGGGAGTGGGTCTCCCATAGTATTTGCTTATGCCTTGCAAGCAAAAGATGGCAAAAATTATGACGGAGCAACTTGCAATACCCCTTACAAGAGCCATGCAGTACAGCATATTACAAACATAAGTCCCATTATTGGGGAGTGGGTGTCCCATAGTATTTGCTTATGCCTTGCAAGCAAAAGCTGCCAAAAATTAGGACGGAGCAACTTGCAATGCCCCTTACAAGAGCCATGCAGTACAGCATATTACAAACATAAGTCCCATTATTGGAGAGTGGGTCTTCCATAGTATTTGCTTATGCTTTCCAAGCAAAAGCTGCCAAAAATTAGGACGGAGCAACTTGCAATGCCCCTTACAAGAGCCATGCAGTACAGCATATTACAAACATAAGTCCCATTATTGGGGAGCGGGTGTCCCATAGTATTTGCTTATGCCTTGCAAGCAAAAGCTGCCAAAAATTAGGACGGAGCAACTTGCAATGCCCCTTACAAGAGCCATGCAGTACAGCATGTTACAAACATAAGTCCCATTATTGGGGAGTGGGTCTCCCATAGTATTTGCTTATGCTTTCCTAGCAAAAGCTGCCAAAAATTAGGACGGAGCAACTTGCAATGCTCCTTACAAGAGCCATACAGTACAGCATATTACAAACATAAGTCCCATTATTGGGGAGTCGGTGTCCCATAGTATTTGCTTATGCTTTCCAAGCAAAAGCTGCCAAAAATTAGGACGGAGCAACTTGCAATGCCCCTTACAAGAGCCATGCAGTACAGCATATTACAAACATAAGTCCCATTATTGGGGAGTGGGTGTCCCATAGTATTTGCTTATGCTTTCCAAGCAAAAGCTGCCAAAAATTAGGACGGAGCAACTTGCAATGCCCCTTACAAGAGCCATGCAGTACAGCATATTACAAACATAAGTCCCATTATTGGGGAGTGGGTGTCCCATAGTGTTTGCTAATGCCTTGCAAGCAAAAGCTGCCCAAAATTAGGACGGAGCAACTTGCAATGCCCCTTACAAGAGCCATGCAGTACAGCATATTACAAACATAAGTCCCATTATTGGGGAGTGGGTCTCCCATAGTATTTGCTTATGCCTTACAAGCAAAAGCTGCCAAAAATTAGGCCGGAGCAACTTGCAATACCCCTTTCAAGAGCCATGCAGTACAGCATAATACAAACATAAGTCCCATTATTGGGGAGTGGGTCTCCCATAGTATTTTCTTATGCCTTGCAAGCAAAAGCTGCCAAAAATTAGGACGGAGCAACTTGCAATGCCCCTTACAAGAGCCATGCAGTACAGCATATTACAAACATAAGTCCCATTATTGGGGAGTGGGTCTCCCATAGTATTTGCTTATGCCTTGCAAGCAAAAGCTGCCAAAAATAAGGACGGAGGAACTTGCAATGCTGGCACCCTGGTGGTATAGTGGTGATGGAGGCTGAGGATAAGGAGAAGAAGATAAAACAGCCGAAACGAGGAATCGTATACCCATGTGTGGGTGTGAAGCGGTGCATGTGAATACACCTCCCGAAATTACACAGTGGATTTGACTTTATGTTACCCTGCTGTCATTTGGTGGTGATGAGAAGTCTCGCCCAATCCTGCCCTTGTTCATTTTGATAAGGGTCAGCTTGTCAGCATTGTCAGTTGACAGGTGAGTGCGCTTATCAGTTATAATTCCCCCAGCGGCACTAAAAACACGCTCCGATAACACGCTACCGGCAGGGCAGGCCAGGACCTCCAAGGCGTACAGAGCGAGTTCATTCCAAGTGTCCAGCTTGGATACCCAATAATTAAAAGGCACAGAGGAATCACGGAGGACGCTGGTACGGTCGGCAAGGTACTCCCTCACCATCTTTTGAAACTTTCCACTCCTTGTGAGAGTACCCCGCGCCTCAGGGCCTGTAAGCTGGGCGGGTGTCAAAAAACTGTCCCAGAACGTTGACAGTGTTCCCCTGCCTCTGCTGGATTGGAGTTGCATCTCTCTCGCCTGTACGCCTTGGTTGGGCAATGAACTGTGACCTCTGCCGCTAGCGTGTTCAGATGGGAATTTTTTTAAGAGTTCTGCAGCAAGGGCCTTCTGGTACTGCCCCATATTTGTAAACCTCTCCACCTCAGGAATAAGAGAGTGAAAGTTCTTCTTGTAGCGGGGGTCTACAAGTGTCACCAACCAGTAATGACTGTCACCCAACATTTTGACAACGCGAGGGTCACGGTTAAGGCAGCGTAACATAAAGTCAGCCATGCGTGCCAGACTGGTAACGGGCAAGATTTCCGTGTCCTCACCAAGATGACGACTGACCATGCTCTCCTCCTCCTCCTCCTCTTCCTCCTCCCCCCTGTCCTCAGGCCACCCACGCTTAACCGACAGTATGACACTTGTACAGGTAGTACCGTCTACAACGCATGATAGCAGCTCCTGTTCTTCCTCCTCCTCCTTCTCCTCCTCTCCCTCATTGTCCCCCAATGCACTTTGGGATGAGATGAGGCTGGGCTGTATGTAATCGCCCGCTATGGCTTCTTGATCCATCTCATCATACTCTGGCTGCAATGCCTCCTCTTTAATTCTCTGCAGAGAGCGTTGCAAAAGACCGACAAGTGGGATGCTGACACTAATGATGGTGTCATCGCCTCTCACCATCTTGGTGGCCTCCTCAAAGTTTGTCAGGATGGTACATATATCATACATCCAGGTCCACTCCTGAGGTCTTATGTGTGGAGTCTGACCTGAATATCGACGGCCTTGTTGCAGCTGGTACTCCACAACTGCTCTCTTCTGCTCACAAATCCTTTGCAACATATGGAGGGTAGAGTTCCAACGTGTGGGGACATCACACACCAGTCGGTGTGCCGGAAGCTGCAAACGCTGCTGCAACACAGCAAGGGCGGCGGAAGCTGTAGCTGACTTGCGAAAATGAGCTGACAGGCGGCGTACTTTCACGAGCAGATCTGGCAACTCGGGGTACGATTTAAGAAACCGCTGAACCACGAGGTTAAGCACATGAGTCAGGCATGGTACGTGTGTGATCTCACCTCACCTCAGAGCCGCCACCAGGTTACGGCCATTGTCACACACGACCATGCCGGGATGTAGGTTCAGCGGTCTCAGCCACAGATCTGCCTGCTCTTTCACAGCTGTCCACAACTCACAAGCAGTGTGAGGTTTATCACCTAAGCTTATGAGTTTCAGCACAGCCTGTTGCCGCTTGGCGGAGGCAGTACTGCAATGCTTCCAGCTTGTAACTGATGTGGTGATATCTGAGATGGAGGCTGAACATGAATAGGAGGAGGAGGAGGAGGATGCGCAGGAGCTGTACACTGTGGGGGCAACTCTGACTGACATAGGGCCCGCAATCCTCGGTGTGGGGAGGATGTGTTCCGTCCCAAGGTCCGACTGGGTCCCAGCTTCCACTATGCTTACCCAGTGTGCCGTCAGAGAGATGTACCATCCCTGGCCACAAGCACTTGTCCACGTGTCCGTTGTCAGGTGGGCTCTCCCAGTAACTGCGTTGTTGAGGGCTCGGCAGATGATTTGGGACACGTGCTTGTGTAGTGTGGGGATGGCACACCGGGCAAAATAGTGTCGGCTGGGGACCGAGTACTGAGGGACGGCCACCGCCGTAAGATTGCGGAAGGATTCCGTCTCCACCAGCCTAAAAGGCAGCATTTCCAACACAAGCAGTCGTGAAATGTGCGAATTTAGGACTGTGGCCTGTGAGGCTTTAGCTGCGAATTTCCGCTTTCGTTCAAAGGTCTGGGATATGGACAATTGAACGCTGCGGTGGGACGTGGACGTGGACGTTGATGCTGTTTCTTGAGAAACTGCCATAACAAGTGAAGACTGAGAGGAGGGGGCATCTTTACATGCAGTATGGACAGGGGATTGCCTTGCACACACAACAGGGTGTTCTATTGCACGCACAACAGTGGAAGAAGCAGTGGTGACACCCTCTGACACTGGTCGTGGAGCCTGGGTTTTGCCCCACAAAGTCGGGTGCTTTGCTGCCATGTGCCTGATCATGCTGGTGGTGGTCAGGCTGGTAGTTTTGTCACCCCTGCTGATGCTGGCATGGCAGGTGGAACATATGGCCTTTTTGGGGTTATCAGCAGAGTCTTTAAAAAAATTCCAGACGCTGGAAGACCTACCGCTTGTACTGGCAACGTCCCTCGTGTTGGTGTTACGGGTAACGGTTGCCTGCCTTCTGTCTGCGGCCACCACACTGCTTCTTCCTGCCTGTTGGGGTACTCTGCCTCCCTCCCCCTGTGTGCTGCTGGCCTCACTCTGCATGTCCTCCTTCTACGTTGGGTCACTAACTAGATCATCCACCACCTCCTCCTCTTCCACTTGCGCACCACGATCCTCCTCCTCACTTCCTGGCAATTGTGTCTCGTCATCATCCACCTCTTGTGACAGATTGCCAACGTCGACTTCCTGTGGCCGTGGCTTTTCAAATATTTGGGCATCGCAACATGGGATCTCCTCTTCCACCACTTCAAGAGTTTCAGGCAACGGGCCCAAATATGGAAATGAACCAGTGAACAGCTCTTCAGAGTGTCCAAGTGTGGGATCACTTGCTGTCTGACGACACTCGGCATGGTGGGAGGAAGGAGCATCAGGGTGAGGAGGAGTATGCGGTCGAGACTCACGGCTACTAAGAGTTGACCGTGTGGAAGACAGACTGGAGGTGGTTGTGCCCAGGTAACTGGAAGTAGTATCTGCAATCCAATTAATAACCTGTTCACACTGATCAGCTCTCAATACTGGTGTTGTTCTGTGCTTCCCTAGTAATTCGGTGAAGAAGTGGGAGCGAGAAGATGTGGCTGTTGGTTGTGGCACATTTTCACCTTGGCCACGGCCCCGTCCTCTACACGAACCATCATCAGAACGTCGACTTCCACGTCCCTTGCCACGCTCCTTGCCCATTGTAAATTAAGTAAAATAGCTAACACTTGCACTATCAATGGAAAAAGGGTAATAAAGAGTAGATTAGAACCGTGGAAGAGGAAAACCACAGTTATTGTTTACTGGGGTATACCACGCTTTTTTAAATAGAGATATTTGCAACTGAACAGTGAGCGACACACTCAAACTGTTTTTTTTATGGATACCAAAGGCCCAAAACTGGATAGTACAGCGATTTGACCCGTGGAACTGCGAAACCACACTGGGATGTCGGGCCTACACAAGACTATTTTCAACAGATATATTTTTGTGTCACAACAGTCAGGAGACACTACTGTTTTTCTTTACGGAAAAAACTACCAAAAGCTGAATAATAGAGATTTTTTACCGTGGGATGGCAAAACCACAGTTATTGTTTACTGGGGTATACCAGACTTTTTTAAATAAAGATATTTGCGGCTGAACAGTGTGCGACACACTCAACCTGCTTTTTTTTTTAGATACCAAAGGCCCAAAACTGGATAGTTCAGCGATTTGACCTGTGGAACTGTGAAACCACACTGGGATGTCAGGTGTTGGTCTGGGGCTGGATTCGAAATGGTTCCAGGACATTCTGTGGTCTCCCATTCCAGGCCTGCCAGGGCTGATATTGCTCACATTGTTGTCAGTCCCAATGCCTAACTGTTCCACGAGCCCTGCAGATTGTCTCCCAGGCAGTTGTGCCCAGCAGTGTTAAGCATAGGCTGCAGAGGGAGACAGGGCTCGTGGAGTCTAAGTCCAGGATTCGCCGCACTGAGCATGTCTGTGACCTGGCGGATCATGATTGGTGGGTTGGCACCCACCTGACTCGGTGACCTGGCACTCCCTGATTGGTTCACAGGTAACGTCACCAATAGCGTGTCGCTGGGCAGGGCTTAGTCTTTAAAAGGCCCGCCCACAAACATGGCGGCGCGTTCAGATCTTTTGAGCTAGCTGTTTGGTGTGCACGCTTACTCTGGGCTCAAAGAGCCATAGCTTTAGTTAGGCAGGCCGGGCTCAAAGAGCCATAGCTTTAGCTAGGCAGGTAGCTTCGCCTCGCTGACTGGCTCTAACCACGGGGTTCGTCTTACACCCCGAGCCGCCTGTGAGCTAAATAGAGCGGCTGAGTGCTCAATTACCCGGCGGGAATCACCCGCACGCTAGCGCCGTCTCCTATAGCGTAGCGCCTGTACCGAAGACAGGGCTACTGCTCATAGTCCGGTCACACGTCTCCCTGCGGTTCTTGGAGATTGTGTGAACCGCTTTAGCGCCAATCCCCATAGCGTAGTGCCTGTATCAAAGACAGGGCTACTGCTGTTCCCACGGACACACGTCTCCCTGCGGTTCTTGGAGATTGTGCGTACTGTCTTACCCTTCCGTGTGCACTAACCCGAAGGGCTAATATATTTGTTAGGTGCGTCTCCGGTCGCTCTCTCCTCCGAGCAATAAACGGAGATAGAGCGTACCGCTATACCCTGTCCGGTGTGTAGTTAACACGGAAGGGTTTATCTTTTAGTTGTCGTTTGCCTTTCCACCCGGGAAGTGTTCAGCAGCAGTCCTCTAGGCTGCATCGCGGACCCCGGGGTCCGTTGCGTTCCATTAAATAAAGTTGTCTGCAACCGCTCCCCCTAACAGTATCTGAGCGCCAGGGTCTTGCCGAACTTGGCCGACAACCAGCAACTGCAGCGTTACATACAGCAGCTGGAGACCAGACTTAGGACTCTGGAACAAGCCCCGGTAGCTGATATCACTGCAGTAGCTACCCAGGCGGCCTCGCAAGCAGCCAATATGGTTAACTCGGCTGCATTAAATGCTGCGACAGCTGCAACTGCCCCATTCCCCCGTTTTGCTCTCCCGGAAAAATTTTCTGGGGACAGTAAACTCTGTAGGGGTTTTGTTAATGTTTGCTCCATTCATTTGGAGATGATGGAGGCATGGTTCCCCTCCGAAAGAGCCAAAGTGGGATATATCATATCATTGCTCTCCCACCGAGCTCTGGAGTGGGCTACTCCCCTGTAGGAGCGAAATAACCCGGTAGTGGCTAATGCGGGTCTTTTTCTCAAGACCTTAAAAGGAATATTCCTAGGGCCCCAGATCATGCACGATAAGGCTCTTAAGCTTCTCGCGTTGACCCAGGGTTCGGCCACCGCCAGTCACTATGCCATCCAGTTCAGAACCCTTGCGGCTGAGCTGGATTGGTCTGAGTGGTCGCTTCTCCCGGTGTTCTGGAAGGGTCTGGCTGGGCATATTAAAGATGCTCTATCTACCCGAGAGATTCCAACCTCTCTGGGGGAATTAATATCTCTCGCTGACCGTATTGACTTACGTCATGCAGAACACAGGTTAGAGCTAGAGGTTGGCAGTCCCCAGTACCTGTTGGCACCAGGCGTCTTTAGACCCAAATCCAAGACCTCCGACCCAGAGCCTGAGGCTATGGATGTATCCCGGACTGAGTCTAGTTCCTCTCGTTCCCGTTCTGCACATCTCTCGGAGCACCCCGTAAATAAGGGCTCCAAGCAGCCGGTAAAACAAGTAGGGCTTACCACCGTTGGTGGGGGTACATTAAATTCTGGGTCCTCCTTCTCCAAGCTATCATATAAGGTGATCTTGTCCTTCGGTAAATATGCAGTTACTGGCAAGGCGTGGGTGGACTCTGGTGCTGAGGGCAATTTTCTATCACCTACATTTGCCCAGAGACATGCCATCTCTACTGAGCCACTCTCTTGCCCAATGAACATTAGTGTTGCCAATGGGTCACTCCTGGATGTGCAAATCACTCATCGGTCGATCCCTCTCACCATGTCATTCCCTGAGGGCCACCGGGAGGTTATTTCTTTTCTTATTATTCCCGGTGGATTAGACGAGGTGTTGTTGGGTCTCCCCTGGTTACGCTGTCATTCTCCACACATTGACTGGAATTCGGGGAGAATTTCTTCCTGGAGTGAGAATTGTGCATCTCAGTGTTTGGGCAAAGTCACCCTGAGGGTAGGCTCTGATCCTCCTATCATTGCAACATCTGGCACAGATTCCTTGTGGGTTTCCAGGACCCGGTCCTTGTCAGACTATGTCGCAGAGAATTCTCAGGAGGAGAGAGTGTCTGCAGTGTCCTCCAACCTGGTTCCGTCGGGGAAGATGTTTGTTTCTCCTAATCTACGGAATATGGTGCTCTCCTGGGCTCATGCCCCTAAGTCCGGAGCTCACCTGGGGGTCAAACGTACCTCTAAGTCCCTTCTACGGTCCTATTGGTGGCTCCGGTGGCGCCAGGACGTCAAGGACTTTTTTCTCGCGTGTCCCGTCTGTGCGAGAGATAAATCTTTTCGCCAGAGACCGGCAGGTCCTTCCTCTCTGTCACCCGTGAGGGATCCTACGCATAGAGAACCAGTTGTCACTGCTTCCCATCCTAAAAGAGGGTACCCTGTACACCGGAGGGGTCACTGTATCGTGGGTTCCCTCTGTGACCCGTTGGACCACATCCTTGCCCCCCGACTCATGGAGGAAAATGAGCGTCAAATGGAGGGGGATTTTAAAAAGGGGGTATAATGTTAGGCGTTGGTCTGGTGCTGGATTCGAAATGGGTCCAGGACCTTCTATGGTCTCCCATTCCAGGCCTGATACTGCTCAGCATTGTTGTCAGTCCCAACGCCTAGCTGTTCCATGAGCCCTGCAGATTGTCTCCCAGGCATTTGTGCCCAGCAGTGTTAAGCATAGACTGCAGAGGGAGACAGGGATCGTGGAGTCTAAGTCCAGGATTCGCCGCACTGAGCATGTCCGTGACCAGGCGGATCATGATTGGTGGGTTAGCACTAGAGATGAGCGTTGTTCTACTCGAACTGTTCGCCAATCTCAAATTCGAGCTGTTTTGGGCGGTGTTCGAGCCGTTCGGCGAACACGAACAATTTGAGAAAAATTCGGCTGTTCGAGGTTATGTTCGATAACTGTTCGTGCACCAAAATCATAACTGGATTTTTTCTCAGTAATGATGAAAATTAATGTTAATACGCAGTTTGAGTGTACAGCGGGGTGGGGGTAGGGGCAGGGGATGGATCTCTGCAGGAACAATGAAGATCTCCATTTTTTTTTCTCTTTCCCGCATTTACAGTGGGGAGGTGCAATCTGTCAGCCTATCAGCAGCGCACACACGGAGCGAAGTGCTTTTTTTCACACAAGCAAGGGCATGTGTCATTGGCAGTGTATGTCACATGTCCTTGCCCTATAAGACCAAGCCATTTTCCCCGTCGCCACCATTTTCTCACTGCTGCAGCTGCGTGTTAGACGGCACCGCTGTTGCTGTGTGCGCTATACCTTGTTAATTTCAAGCCAATTTTCGCACAAATATACAGATAGTTGGGAGTAGGGAATAGTTGTGATTGCAGTCCTTTTAAGGACTAGGTTACAGCATTTCCTACGACTTTTATCAGGTAGGTCTGTGCTCTTAAATAGATCGGTTGTGGGAGTAAAGACTAATTGTAATTGCAGTCCTTTTCAGGACTAGGTTACATGAGTTCCTATCAGTTTTTGCCAGGCAGGTCTGTGCCAGCGCTGTGCAAGTTTTTTTCACAGCATTTGGCTGAATCTAGCAAAGCTAATCCTTTTTGGCCTATTGCAGAGTGTGTTAGTCAGTGGAGTAGCCTACCTGTGTTGCAAGATATACCACCTGTGTATAGAATACCAATTTTTTTACTGCACCTAGTGAAGTAAAATCTTTTGGGCATAGCATCATTCTATTAGTCCATCTATACTGACCTCCATCAGGTTGCAAATTAAAACTAATTTTTATCTGCATCTACAGTACCTCTGAAAAAATATTTGGGCTTCTAGCAGTGTGTGGGACTTGTTCTATTAGTCCAACTATACTGACCTCCATCAGGTTGCAAACTGAATATATTTTTTTCTGCATCTACCTCTGAAAAAATATTTGGCCTTCTAGTAGTGTGTCGGACTTTCTCTATTAGTCCATCTATACTGACCTCCATCAGGTTGCAAATTAAAACTAATTTTTATCTGCATCTACAGTACCTCTGAAAAAATATTTGGGCTTCTAGCAGTGTGTGGGACTTGTTCTATTAGTCCATCTATACTGACCTCCATCAGGTTGCAAACTGAATATAGTTTTTTCTGCATCTACCTCTGAAAAAATATTGGGCTTCTAGCTGTGTGTGGGTCTTGTTCTATTAATCCATCTATACTGACCTCCATCAGGTTGCAAACTGAATATATTTTTTTCTGCATCTACCTCTGAAAAAATATTTGGCCTTCTAGTAGTGTGTCGGACTTTCTCTATTAGTCCATCTATACTGACCTCCATCAGGTTGCAAACTGAATATAATTTTTTTCTGCATCTAGCTCTGAAAAAATATTTAGCCTTCTAGTAGTGTGTCGGACTTTCTCTATTAGTCCATCTATACTGACCTCCATCAGGTTGCAAATTAAAACTAATTTTTATCTGCATCTACAGTACCTCTGAAAAAATATTTGGGCTTCTAGCTGTGTGTGGGACTTGTTGTATTAGTCCATCTATACTGACCTCCATCAGGTTGCAAACTGAATATATTTTTTTCTGCATCTACCTCTGAAAAAATATTTGGCCTTCTAGTAGTGTGTCGGACTTTCTCTATCAGTCCATCTATACTGACCTCCATCAGGTTGCAAATTCAAAATAATTTTTTTCGCAATCTAACCCAGCCAATAGTTTTGGCCTAATACCACAGTTTGGCCACTCAGCTCTGCTCGGTTACCATCCATTGTTTTTTTGTGCAAACAACTCCAGAGTTGTGAATTAGTTAACCACCAAAATGAGTGGAAAAAGGCCTGCTGCTGGTGGAAAGGGGAATAGGCGTGTTGGGAAGGGGAAAAAAGGTTGTGTCCGTGGGGTAGGTGTTAAAGCAACAGTAACATCTGCAGAAGAAAGACCATCTTCCAGCCAAACTAAAATGTCTACTTCTTTTAGCCGACAATGTGATAAGATCCCTTTCTTACGGCCACGCCAATCGCTACAAATTCCAGATGAGGCACAAAAACAGCAGGTGCTTCAACGGATATCAAGTGCTCCTTTAAGTGGGCTCTCCTCCACATCAACTTCAACATCACAAATACTCCAGTCCTCAAAGGTGTCACCCAAATCGCACTTGCTTCCTCACAGCTCCCAAATCTCCAGCTGCCCGTCTGAGTATGAGGTAGAACAGATGGTTGAGTCTGCAGAGCTGTTTACTCATACTATAGCCTGGGAATCAGAGGTCGACTCCAGCGCTTCTGTGAATCCAGACGAGGAAATGATCTGCACTGATGCCCAGAATCTTTATGAGTCGGATCCAGGACCAGACGCAGAAGGTTCTGACCATAATGTAGACCCTCATTCCCAAACTGTAACTCTTGTTGGTGGAGACAATGAGGAAGACGATGATAAGACTCAAATACCTGATTGGAGCGACAACTTTAGTTTTTTGTCAGGGCAGGAACAGGTTGGCTCTGAGGACGACGGGTGTGATAACGCACAGGGTGATGATGATGAGGTCGGAGATCCCACTTACTGTCAACCCACAGTCAGCCAAGAGATGAGGTCAGCAGAGGAGGTGGAGGAAGATGCTAGTGACGACGAGGTCAGGTTGCGCCTTCCTGGACAGAGACGTAGTACTGGAAGCACGTCAACAACTGCATCCTCAAACACAACTCTGCCTCTCACCACAAGTCGTGGTGGCTCTTCAGGTAGCATGGGTGCTAAGCCTTGCATAGCCTGGGCATTTTTTCAGATCGATAAAGATGACCCAACTCGTGTTATCTGTAACATTTGTCAGCAAAAGCTAAGTAGAGGCCAAAAAATACATAGTTTGAGTACTTCATGCATGAACCGGCACATGGACATGAAGCATAAGTTGCAGTGGGAAGCTCAGTGTGCTACAATGCAGCCTAGCCGGCCGGGCCAACCACCGTCTGCCATATCTTGTGCATCCGCGGCCTCTTCATCCTCTGTGACTGGGGGGACAGCAGTCACACCTGTTTTGGGGCGCAGACCTGCCACCTCTTTACCCGCAACAGCCAGCGTGATTGGCAGGTCATCATTTTCTTTGGAGGTGGTAACACCAGCTGGTGTTGAGCGCTGTCCGACATCGATAGCACCACCTTTGGATCAAGGCAACCTAACATGTCCGCCTGCATCTTCCTCACAGACCGGCAGTTTGCCGGGGACACCCTTATCAACCCCGTCTAAGCACAATAGCCAGCCCTCGGTCCCTCAGATGTGGACAAGTAAAAGACCATTTCCTCCTAGCCATGAGAAAGCTAAGAGGTTGAATTTCACCATCTGCAAGCTCTTGGCTACAGAAATGCTGCCTTTCCGCCTGGTGGACACAGAGGATTTTCGAGACCTTATGTCCGTCGCAGTGCCCCAGTACCAGATGCCCAGTCGGCACTACTTCTCAAAGAAAGGTGTGCCTGCGCTCCACCAGCATGTCGCACACAACATCACCGCTTCTTTGAGAAACTCTGTGTGTGACAGGGTGCATTTCACCACAGACACTTGGACGAGTAGGCATGGACAGGGGCGTTACATGTCGCTGACTGGGCACTGGGTAACTATGGTGACAGCAGGACAAGGGGCTGCTGTCCAAGTCTTGCCGTCCCCACGAGTTGTGCGTCAATCCTCTTTATGTCAAAGTTCCTCCACTGCTTCTGCCTCCTCAACCTCCTCTCGGTCTTCCACCTGCACCCAAAGCCTGTCTGGTCATGCCACAAGCTTTCTAACTGCGCAGAAGGGATCCTGCACACCTCCTTACTATGCTGGCAGTAGGGCTCAACGTCATCAGGCGGTTTTTACATTGAAATGTCTGGGAAATGTGAGTCACACAGCTGAGGAGTTGTGGTCAGCTCTGGAGAACCAATTTCATGAATGGTTGTCTCCACTGGACCTGAAACCAGGGAAGGCCGTGTGCGACAATGCTGCAAACCTGGGTGCGGCCCTTCGCCGGGGCAATGTCACACACGTGCCTTGTATGGCTCACGTGTTGAACCTGGTTGTCCAGCAATTTTTAGCGAACTATCCCAGACTAGATGGCCTTCTGCAGAGGGCACGGTCGCTGTGTGCTCACTTCCGCCGTTCGCATCCCGCAGCTCAGCGACTTACATCTCTACAGAAGTCGTTGGGCCTGCCACTTCACCGGCTAAAATGCGATATGCCTACCCGGTGGAATTCAACTCTGCACATGTTGCAGCGACTGTGGCAGCACCGACAAGCCCTGGTGCAATACGTTCTGACGTATAGCCTGGGCCAACGAGATTCAGAGGTGGGGCAAATCACGCTGGAGGAGTGGTCTCAGATCAGGGACCTATGCACCCTTCTGCACAGTTTTGAAATGGCGACGAAGATGTTTAGTGCTGACGATGCCATTATCAGCATGACTATTCCGGTGATTTACATGCTGGAGCACATGTTAAACAGAATTCGGAGTCAGGTGGTGGCACAAGAGGAGGTGGAGGAAGTAGAGGAGGAGGAGTTGTATGCGGAAGGGCTAACATCTGCAAGGTCCAGAAGGTCGGCAGCACCAAGGCGGCAGGCATGTGAGGGTGGGGGAGATGGTTTTACCAGGGCGCATGGTAGCAGCCAAACTAGTGAGGAAGGTGCAGGAGCCCAGGAAGAAGTGGAGGACGAACTGATGGAAGACTCATCAGATGAGGGAGACCTTGATCACATTTCTGTTGTGCGAGGTTGGGGGGAGAGGACAGAGGAAGGAAGCATGATTGTTACCTCGCCACCAACACAACAGGGACTTGGTGCTCCTGGATGCGCAACACACATGAGTGCCTTCTTGCTGCACTACCTTCAACATGACCCTCGAATTGTGAGAATTAGAAATAATCCTGACTACTGGGTTGCCACACTGTTAGATCCCCGGTAAAAAAGTAAATTTGCAGAAATTATTCCTGCCATAGAAAGGGATGCACGCATGCAGGAGTATCAGCAGAGACTGTTGCAGAATCTTACATGTGCTTTTCCACAAAATACCAGTGGTGCACGTAGTGAATCTCACAGTTCCAACTTGCCAACCGTGGGACCGTCAAGTGTTCAGCACTCAAACCGTAACAGAACCACAGTATCTGCTGGTAACATCAATTTTGCGGAATCATTTCACCACTTTTTTAGCCCATCCTTTGCAAGGCCACAGGAGACAAGAAGTCTGACACATAGTCAACGCCTAGAGACGATGGTACAGGAGTATCTCCAAGTAAACATTGAAGCCACGACTGTGTCACTGGACCCTTGCTCTTTTTGGGCTTCCAATCTGGATAAATGGCCGGAGCTAGCCACTTACGCCTTGGAGATCTTGTCATGCCCCGCAGCCAGCGTTCTGTCTGAACGTGTGTTCAGCGCTGCTGGTGGTGTGCTGACAGATAAGCGCACGCGGCTCTCCACTGATAATGTAGACAGACTCACGTTCATAAAGATGAACAAATCATGGATCCGAAACGACTTTTCTACCCCTGTGTCATCCTGGGGAGAGTAAAAGCTTGATGATTGGTTAAAATCACCCTACCAAACGTTTTAAGCTTTCAAATTACTAATCATGTTTATCTGTATCTTGACTGGAAAATAATTTGGGCTTTGTAGCAGTGTGCAGCACTGATCCTATTAGGCCATCTATAATAAGCTCCACCAGATTTAAAATTAAAAATAATTTTTAGCTGCATCTAGCCCGGAAAATAATTTTGGGGCTCCGAGATGCGCAAGACACATAAGTGCCTTCTTGCTGCACTACCTGCAGCATGACCCTCATATTGTCAGAATTCGAAGTAATCATGACTACTGGGTTGCCACACTCTTAGATCCCCCAAACTTTTCGATCAACCTTTTCATTTTAATAAAGACCAAAAAAATGGTCATTTTTGAAATTATAAGCATTAGCAGGTTGTTAGAAACTGAAATCAAACAGTTTTCAACTCAAAACTTTATTCTAGGTGATGTTACATTTTCACATAGGACCCCTTGTTCGAAAGGAGCTTCTGAACTCTCTTGTCCATTGAATTTGTCAGGTTTTGGATGGTTTCTGCTTCAATTGTTTTGCATGAGGACAGAATACCCTCCCAGAGCTGTTGCTTAGATGTGAACTGCCTCCCGCCATCATAGACACTCCTTTTAATGATGCTCCAAAGGTTCTGAATGGGGTAGAGGTCAGGGGAGCATGGGGGTCACACCATAAGTTTGTCCCCTTTTATGCCCATATCAGCCAGAGATGCAGATGTTTTATGTGCAGCATGAGATGGTGCATTATCATGCAGAAAAATGATCTTGCTGTGAAATACACGGTTCTTCTTCTTGAACCATGGCAGGAAGTGCTGTTTGAGAAAATCCACATACATTATGGAGTTCATCTTTAGCGCCTTCAGGGATCCTAAAGGGGCCGACAATCTCTCTCCCCATGATTCCAGCCCAAAACATTACTCCACCTCCTCCTTGTTGGCGCTGTAGCCGTGTTTGCGTGGGGTGTCCATCAACCAGCCATCCTCCACTCCATCCATCTGGACCATCGAGCGCTGCACGGCACTCATCCGTGAACAAAACAGTTTTGAAATCAGTCTTCATGTAATGTTTGGCCCACTGGAGCCGTTTCTGCTTGTGTGAAGTGGATAGAGGAGGTCGACAGGATGGCGTATGCACAGCTGCAAACCTCTGAAGGACCCTGCATCTTGTTGTTCGGGGGACGTTGGAGGCACAAGCAGCTTCAAAAACTTGTCTGCTGCTATGACAAGGCTTTTTTGCCGCTGCTCTTTCAACCTGACGTAATTGCCTGTAGGAAAGAGTCCTCAATTTGCCCTTATCAGCACGCACACGTGTGTACTGTGAATCAGCTACATACTTCTTGATTGCCAAGACACTTCATCCTGATCATCGCACAATGTTGATTGTAGTCATGCCTTGACCTAAACACTCCACAATTTGTTGCTTCTCAGCAGCCGACACATCCTTTTTCTTTCCCATTTTGGCAGAAAATGTAGGCTGCTTAATAATGTGAGAGAGCCTTCTTAAGTAGTCTTGCCTTTCATTGGACACACCTGCCAAACTAATTAGCACAGGTGTCTGCAATTGCTTACAGTGATATAAAGAGCCCTGACACACATCACCATCAATGAGTTTAACTGACAAACAAACAAATTCTTCCCTTATCACTCCTAAACACTTTTTGCATAATAATTTGGAAAGCGGTGTACATGTGCTTTTCCACAAAACACCAGCGGTTCACGTAGTGAATCTTACAGTTCTAACTTGCCAACCGTGGTCTGTATGGAATTGTTCAATAAAGGGCCCAAAATTAAGATAACATAGATGGGAGAGGTCTCTATGAATAGGAATTCCTAAGTATTTGATACCCTGTGAGGGCCAGGCAAAGGGAAATTTGGACTGGATGGAATCCTATATGGATTTGGGGAGGGAGACATCGAGGGCCTCAGACTTCGCTGCATTGATTTTAAAATTTTACCATGTAACAAAGTGATCTATTTCAGCCATAACAGCATGGATGGATATATGTGATTGAGTGATATATACTAGGACATCATCAGCAAATAGAGAGCACTTGTACTCGGTGCCTCCCACCTCAATCCACCTAATATTGGGGTTATGGCGAATTGATGAGAGCAGGTGCTCCGTCACTAGGATGTATAAGAGAGGGGACAGAGGACATCCCTGCCTTGTCCCATTGGTGATTGTGAAAGGTGATGAAAATGTTCTGACGCACCCCCTGGGCCTTGGGACACCCGGAGCCGAACCCTTTTTGGTGGATGCTGGTGGTTGTTGTCTTCGTGGCGGCGACCCGGTTCCGTGGCTCAGGGCGGTCAAACCAGTGGCGGAACTATTTATGTGGTTTTGATGTTTAAATGTTCGACTACGCCACCCGTGGATTGCGGTCAGAGTGAACCGCCGCTACAGGGCAGACCGCTGAGGCTGGTGTTGTGGGTGCAGCAGAGCGTAGCATAACTCCCCACGGGAGGAGTATAGCCTCAGGGCAGTGTATGCGGAGGATGGGGGTGATGGTGCAGGGCAGCAGCAGTAACGACACGGAGTCAGTGATGCAGTCCAGGGCCTTTACTCACAGTTCTTATTATCCAGACCACGTCTGCAGGTAACGGCTGCCCACGTCGTACTGTGCTCACCAGGTGAGGGGCTCAGACAACTCCCAGATAACTTTGGAGCACTTCACAGGACCCCCTTTGTGTGTCCTTTGTCTGGCCTTTCTTACTAACACTTCTGTCCGGCTGCCTCGGGCCTCCTCTTGGTAAACTTGGCGCCAGTTTCCCTGACCCTATGTGGTGCCTTCCTAGCGGGTGTAGCGAGGGGCTGCGCCACATAAAATGTCAGAGCCTCCGGTTTCTAGCTGAGGGTCGTTTCCTGCCTCCACTAGTTCGGGGACCGGTCTCCCCCTTTGGCCTGACCCCTCCACGCAGGTGGATTCGGGCGTGCGGTGGCGACTCGCCCGTCCGCACCCCTGGGATCCCTTCATTCCTCGTTCCTGGAGCCTTCTCCGCTCCTCTTCCTTCCTTCTCCCTCTTCCAGGCCTGGGCCTCTGTTACTAGGCCCGCCTCCGGAGCAGAGCTCATGCAGAGCCCCTGCTCCCTGCCACTTCTGCTCAGACTTCTCTGCACTGAACTAAGATGGTGCCCACCTTTTATACTCCCTTCTCAATGCACCCAGGAACTGCTTCCTCCCTGCTCCTGCACTACAGGGTTCCCCTTCCTCAGTGTTCCCTCCCCCCACTCCAGCCAGGGACAGGGACTGTCGTGCCCATCTCAGGGGCATATTGGTCGCCCTGCCCCACGGCAATGTGGTGTAATGCATGCAGGTGTCGGGTCCTGATCCACACTCCATCCTTACCTGAGAGTGAGATATCACACCTCTGGGTGAGGTGCAATACGTCTGTAGCAACCGAGCCCTCAGGGTGCTACAGTTCCATTTATCTTCAGCCTAGGTGACGTATTGCGATACAGGGCCGTGATTTTGGCTATAAAAGGGTCCCCTAGACCCCTACCCCAAGCTTTTTAAGAGAATCATATATGGCGTGCCAGGAGACTCTATGGAATGCTTTCTCAGCATCCAACGAGAGTATCTAATTACAAATTTTTAACTGCATCTAGCCCAGGAAATACTTTGTGCCTAGTAGCAGTGTCTGCTAGTCAGCGGATTATCCCGGCTGTTAAGCAAGCTACACCACCTGTAGTTTAGACACTTAATTTTTTCAAAGGAAATGCTTCGGGACCATGGGATACTCAGTGAAGAGCATCAGGAGGCACCCCAAGGCATAGGGGCTCGGACTGGCAGTAGGATGCCTTGCGGTGGACAGCCGAGCTCGATCCTTATAAAAGCTTTTTAACTGCAGCAGCTTTAGTGGACGCTACTGGAGCTGGAATTACGCGGCTGCTGGCATGAGACTTGCCCTCCAATAGATCCTTGTAAATGGATTTAAAGTGTATTCATTCAAATTAGAGAGACAATTTAAATTAAAAAGCTTATAGCTGCCTCCACCACAGGGGGGATCGCTCGACCCACCAGCGGACAGGCACCAGTATTGGGAGAGGGGGGCTGGCCATCAGGGTTCACTGCGGCTCTGGCACAAACCCGGCGACACGGAGGTGGCACGGGCAGGAGCGGACTGGCCGTGTCGGCTTCTCACTTTTTGGATTTTAGAAGGGCATGACATGCCTATATCTGTGTCTCCCCCTCCTTTTACTCCTCCACCTCTTTTCTTTTCGCATGACTATATGTACTTGTCACTTTTCCATGTGTTAGTTGTGTCTTCTGAGCAGTTTGTCAGCTTTTGGACACCTTTGAAGGTGTTTTCTATGTGTTTCTATGTGTTTTTGTTTGCCTGCCATTGGTTTTAACGGTGTTCGAAGGTGTTCGACGAACAGTTCGACGAACAGTTCGGCGAACACACGGGTGTTCGACGAACCGAACCGAACTCGAACACTACGGGGGTGGCTCAACACTAGTTAGCACCCACCTGACTCGGTGACCTGGCACTCCCTGATTGGTTCACGGGTAACATCACCAATAGCGCGTCGCTGGGCAGAGCTTAGTCTTTAAAAGGCCTGCCCACAAACATGGCGGCGCGCTCAGATCATTTGAGCTAGCTGTTTGGTGTGCACGCTTACTCTGGCCTCAAAGAGCCATAGCTTTAGTTAGGCAGGCCGGGCTCAAAGAGCCATAGCTTTAGCTAGGCAGGTAGCTTCGCCTCGCTGACTGGCTCTAACCACGGGGTTCGCCTTACACTCCGAGCCGCCTGTGAGCTAAATAGAGCGGGTTTGCTCAGTCCGGTAGCACGCCGGCTGAGTGCTCGATTACCCGGCGGGAATCACCCGCACGCTAGCGCCGTCTCCTATAGCGTAGCGCCTGTACCGAAGACAGGGTTACTGCTCATAGTCCGGTCACACGTCTCCCTGCGGTTCTTGGAAATTGTGTGAACCTCTTTAGCGCCAATACCCATAGCGTAGCACCTGTATCAAAGACAGGGCTACTGCTATTCCCACGGACGCACGTCTCCCTGCGGTTCTTGGAGATTGTGCGTACCGTCTTACCCTTCCGTGTGCGCTAACACGAAGGGGTAAGATATTTGTTAGGTGCGCCGCCGGTCGATCTCTCCTCCGTGCAGTAAACGGAGATAGAGCGTACCGCTATACCCTGTCCGGTGTGTAGTTAACACGGAAGGGTTTATCTTTTAGTTGTCGTTTGCCTTTCCACCCGGGAAGTGTTCGGCAGCAGTCCTCTAGGCTGCATCGCGGACCCCCGGGTCGGTTGCGTTCCATTAAATAAAGTTGTCTGCAACCGCTCCCCCTAACATCGGGTCTACACAAGACTATTTTCAACAGATATATTTTTGTGTCACAGCAGTCAGGAGACACTACTGTTTTTCTTTACGGAAAATATGACAAAACCTGAATAATAGAGATTTTTTACCGTGGGATGGCAAAACCACAGTTATTGTTTACTGGGGTATACCACACTTTTTTAAATAGAGATATTTGCGGCTGAACAGTGAGCGACACACTCAAACTGCATTTTTTTTAGATACCAAAGGCCCAAAACTGGATAGTACAGCTATTTGACGCATGGAACTGCGAAACCACACTGGGATGTCGGGCCTACACAAGACTATTTTCAACACATATATTTTTGTGTCACAACAGTCAGGAGACACTACTGTTTTTCTTTACGGAAAAAACTACCAAAAGCTGAATAATAGAGATTTTTTACCGTGGGATGGCAAAATTACAGTTATTGTTTACTGGGGTATACCACACTTTTTTAAATAGAGATATTTGCGGCTGAACAATGAGCGCCACACTCAAACTGCTTTTTTTATAGATACCAAAGGCCCAAAACTGGATAGTAAGGCGATTTGACCCGTGGAACTGCGAAACCACACTGGGATGTCAGGCCTACACAAGACTATTTTCAACAGATATATTTTTGTGTCACAACAGTCAGGAGACACTACTGTTTTTCTTTACGGAAAAAACTACGAAAAGCTGAATAATAGAGATTTTTTACCATGGGATGGCAAAACCACAGTTATTGTTTACTGGAGTATACCACACTTTTTTAAATAGAGATATTTGCGGCTGAACAGTAAGCGACACACTCAAACTGCTTTTTTTTTAGATACCAAAGGCCCACAACTGGATAGTACAGCGGTTTGACCCGTGGAACTGCGAAACCACACTGGGATGTCGGGCCTACACAAGACTATTTTCAACAGATATATTTTTGTGTCACAACAGTCAGGAGACACTACTGTTTTTCTTTACGGAAAAAACTACCAAAAGCTGAATAATAGAGATTTTTTACCATGGGATGGCAAAACCACAGTTATTGTTTACCGGGGTATACCACACTTTTTTAAATAGAGATATTTGCGGCTGAACAGTGAGCGACACACTCAAACTGCTTTTTTTTTTAGATACCAAAGGCCCAAAACTGTATAGTACAGCGATTTGACCCGTGGAACTGCGAAACCACACTGGGATGTCGGGCCTACACAAGACTATTTTCAACAGATATATTTTTGTGTCATAACAGTCAGGAGACACTACTGTTTTTCTTTACGGAAAAAACTACCAAAACCTGAATAATAGAGATTTTTTACCGTGGGATGGCAAAACCACAGTTATTGTTTACTGGGGTATACCACACTTTTTTAAATAGAGATATTTGCGGCTGAACAGTGAGCGACACACTCAAACTGCTTTTTTTTTAGATACCAAAGGCCCAAAACTGGATAGTACAGCGATTTGACCCGTGGAACTGCGAAACCACACTGGGATGTCGGGCCTACACAAGACTATTTTCAACAGATATATTTTTGTGTCACAACAGTCAGGAGACACTACTGTTTTTCTTTACGGAAAATATACCCAAACCTGAATAATAGAGATTTTTTACCGTGGGATGGCAAAACCACAGTTATTGTTTACTGGGGTATACCACACTTTTTTAAATAGAGATATTTGTGGCTGAACAGTGAACGACACACTCAAACTGCTTTTTTTTTTAGATACCAAAGGCCCAAAACTGGATAGTACAGCGATTTGACCCATGGAACTGCGAAACCACACTGGGATGTCGGGCCTACACAAGACTATTTTCAACAGATATATTTTTGTGTCATAACAGTCAGGAGACACTACTGTTTTTCTTTACGGAAAAAACTACCAAAACCTGAATAATAGAGATTTTTTACCGTGGGATGGCAAAACCACAGTTATTGTTTACTGGGGTATACCACACTTTTTTAAATAGAGATATTTGCGGCTGAACAGTGAGCGACACACTCAAACTGCTTTTTTTTTAGATACCAAAGGCCCACAACTGGATAGTACAGCGATTTTACCAGTGGAACTGCAAAACCACACTGGGATGTCGGGCCTACACAAGACTATTTTCAACAGATATATTTTTGTGTCACAACAGTCAGGAGACACTACTGTTTTTCTTTACGGAAAAAAACTACCAAAAGCTGAATAATAGAGATTTTTTACCGTGGGATGGCAAAACCACAGTTATTGTTTACTGGTTTATACCACACTTTTTTAAATATATAGATTTGCGGCTGAACAGTGAGTGACACACTCAAACTGTTATTTTTTTTAGATACAAATGGCCCAAAATGGATAATACAGAGGTTTGAACCGTGGAAGTGCAAAACAACACTTTTGTTTCTCTTGCCTACACCAGACTATTTTCAACAGTTATATTTGTGTCTGAAAATTCAGAGACACGCTTTTTTTGGGGGGGGGGGACACACACCAAAAGGTTAATAAGACGGGTATTTGTACAGTGTGAAGGAGGAAAAAAAAAGGAGGATTTAGATGAAAAAAAAGGATTTTTCCTGGCCCCCGACACCTGGTGCTAAGTCTAGCAATTTCAGCAACAGGAGCACACAGGACTGTAATGCAGCGTTTGCTGGTATAACCACTGTGTCTCCTATACAGCCTGCCTGCCTGGTATCTGGGATGGATATTAGTCCTGAAAAGGACTGTTTGTTTGTTCAGGCAGCCTTTACAGACCATACACTAACTATTTTGCAGTTTATGTCTCTCCCTAAATCAGCAGCGCTGTCCCTACACTGTCTAATCTGGAGCGACTGTGTCAAAGATGGCGGCGCCCGGTTTTAAATACTCGAGGTGATGCTGTGCGGCCAGCCAATCACTGCAATGCCCACAACCAACATGGCTGCAGCATTACAGTGACTGGCTGGCAATCCCTGCATGTTCATTGGCTCTGTAAAGAGCACCAAACATGCAGGGCGGAAACCCGAGCTCCTGCCCGAGTAACGAGGAAATGCTCGGTGCTCGCCGAACATCCCGAGTAGCGTGATGCTCGGGCGAGTACCGAGCAGTGTCGAGCATGTTCGCTCAACACTAGTTCTAACCTTTTTACTATTGAATTTTAACAAACAATAAAGGACGCTTCAATTCCCGCGTGCTTCAATATTAGCCAATCATGAAGGAAACAACACAAGGCTCATGGAAAGGTCAGATATTACATCATATACTGAGTATTTTTTTAAATGTTCTTGGTATACATTTTTAGGCTGAACTTAAAGCAGTAATCAGAAAGTGACTGACTTTTTAAAGCACGTTTTTTGTAAACTGTATTATTATTTTAATTTTTGCGATTCGTTTTCTATATCACAAGTCACTGAAGCTATTCTAGACTCAAATTTGTTGTCCTGTACAGTTGACTATTCAGAAGTTTCATTATCTTCACAGTTAGAATTACAATGACAGGTAACAATAGGGCACATCACAGCTGACCCTTCTCCCCTACCCTCACATTATCATTTGCACACACTCACTAGATGCTTCAATACAAAAGATAGGTTCTGAGTCTGTTGCTGCAGATTGTCATATGACAAAAATTAACATTGCCATAACATTTTACAAAGTAAATGTAATTCTAAAACCTGATTTAAACAAGAGGCTATTCTTTTTTTAATCAAGTAAATTTTTATTCATTTTATAACAGTTGCACATATACAAATAACATTCTCAACCAACCCCCTCCCCCATACCCTCAACTCCCCTAACATATGTTATTCAGAATACCATATCGTAGGTATATGTCCACACAAAGCAGAATAAATCAGGCCGATCTAGACCAGCCAAGTCGAAAGGCACAGAGCCGATTGGCATTTGTTAACACATTGTGCAGTGATTCCATAACAACTGGTACACATCTAACAAGAACCTATCAAGGCTGATAACTGGTTGTCTCCAAGCCAGGGACCCTATGGATTATCAAAATTTTTACTTCTATCCCTTTTGAGGTATACCCCTTTTTCCAATGATATAAGGGACTCAACTTATTTAATAAACTCTCTGCCTGTCTGGGGAATTGCAGAAATCCAGTTTTTAGCAATCAGTTTTCTAGCCATGTATAGTAATCGCACTATGGCAAGTTTCCCAGTCTCAATAGTACTCAGCTCATCTACATTTCCCAATATGCAGGTCAGAGAGTTACTAGTCACCACGCACCCATAGGCTGACTCTACATAGCCCAAAACTGCTCCCCAATATGTGTATAAAAGCAGGCATGACCATAACATGTGCAATATCCCAGCTTCCTGTTAGGCGCACCTCGGGCATCCAGAATCAGTTCTAAGACCTATTTTAAACATCATTTTAGGTGATCTGTACACTCTGTGAATGACATAGAGCTGCGAGAGTCGTTTGGGCTCACTAAGCGAAAGATTGGCTATGTATTCCAGCACCGAAGCCCACTCATCATCTTTGATAACACCAATATCCGTCTCCCATTTCCGTTTAACCAACAAAGGGAAGTTCTTAAGGAAGACAAAGAGAAGGTCATTGTAGACACTGGATATTACCCCCTTCGTGGCTCCATCTGAGCAAATAGTGTCCAATGCCACATTTCTCTGAGTTTTAACATCGTTCACTTTACATTGGGCTCTATAGGCATGTTTGAGTTGACAGTATTGGTAGAAGAAATTATCAGGTAGATGGAAATCTTTTTGCAGATAGTCAAAGGATTTAAGCCCCTCATTTCCGATCACCTGGTGAACGTACTGTATACCCATATTCTTCCAGTTCCCGAACTCAGTTAATTTGGCAAATTCTGAAAGTAAGTCATTATTCCAAATAGATGTGTACATTGATAAGTGTATGACCTCTCTTATTTGCTTGACTTTACACCAAACCTTGAAAATTAAGTCCAATGTAGGTTATATTGAGAGACCCCCAAATCTCCCTGCCTCCAAGCTTTCCACAAATGGCCCCTGTCCCATAGTATTTGAATAATTTTGCAGACCAAACTGCCCATGTCATCTTCTTTCCATCCATTCATATGTTGGCATTAAGCCGCCAGGAAATATAACCATGCATCGGGCAGTGCCAGGCCACCGTCGTCTTTTGGTCTCTCCAAAGTTTCTAGTCTTATTCTGGATTGCCCTTTATACCAGATCAAATCTCTGAAAAGCGTGTTTATCTTCTGGAATCCAGATAGTGGGAGCCAAATGGGAGCATTATGTAGAATATATAAAATCTGAGGCATTAACACCATCTTAATAAGATTTAACCTGCCCACTACACAGAGTTGGAGTTTACACCATGCAGTTATTTTGCACTTAATTTTGTCTAAAAGAGTCAGTAGATTCTGTTTTTCATAATCTCTAAAAGGGGACGATATTACCAGCCCCAAGTACTTGAACTGGGAAACCAGCTCTAGCTGGGTATGCTGAATGTCTGAACGTTCTACCGGGCCATCTAAGGAGAATAATACAGATTTATCCCAGTTAATAGTCAGACCTGATAACCGCCCAAACTGTTTAAGTATATCCATTACACTATTCAGGGATCTACCATAGTCTCCCAGAAATAGTAGAAGGTCATCCGCATACAATGCAATCTTCTCTTCTATGCTCCCATACTGAAATCCTCTAACTTCAGAAGAATTCCTCACTACTGCCGCTAAAGGTTCTATTGCAATGGCAAACAATAATGGGGACAGAGGGCTTTGATTTTAGCTGTAGACGAGGAGTATACAAACTGTACCCATGATATAAACGTGGGTCTGAACCCCATTTTTTTCAACACCTCCAAGAGGAAGGTCCACTCTATGCTATCAAATGAATTTGCTGCATCCAACGACAGCACCGCTCTATGCCCAATGTTATCTGCTGGGAGCTGCATATTCAAAAAGAGGCAGCGCAAATTAATTGCTGTGGATTTGTTGGCCATAAAGCCCGTTTGGTCTGGATGTATCACTTTAGACATAATTCCTGACAGCCTATTAGCTAATATTTTAGCCAATATTTTAATATCCACTGTCAATAGAGAAAAGGGTCTATATGACTCAGGAGGCTGAGGATCTTTCCCTTTTTTAGGGATAATATTAATAATTGCTTCTCTCATGGAAGGTGGTAATGACCTCACTGCAAGGGAGTTGTTGTATAGTTGTAGCAAATTTGGGAGTAATATCTTGTTAAACCGTTTATACACCTCCGCATCTATGCCTGGAGCTTTACCACCTGGCATAGAAGTTAGAGCCTTTTCTAGTTCCTCCAGTGACAGGGGACCATCTTCAGACAATGTGGGCAACCTGGCCATTTCAAAGAAATTTGAAATTTCTCCTTCTGGGGGTCTAACCTTTGAAGAGTATAATGTCTTGTAAAATGAAAGCCGAACCTGCAGAATCTCCCCGTAGACTCTGCCCAACTCCCATTTTGAGTGCGAAGCTTATAAATATGGGACGGATCCCTTTGTGCCGCAGTAACAAGAGATAGTAAATTTCCTACTCTTTCACCTTCTTCAAAATAGGTGATTCCCTGAAAGGCTTTTTACCTCTCAGCTTTTTGCAATACCATCAGTGTAGCCAGGGACTGGGCTGCTTTAAGCCTTCTTTGAGCATCAAGTGTAAGATTATCTATCACATTAATTTCAGCCTGCCTGAGTTCCTGAAATATTGCCTGATCTGTTTTTTTAGTTTTCATTTCGTTCCTAGCTATTTCTCTAATAAATATCCCTCTCAGGTAGGCCTTCATAGACTCCCAGACCATTGGCGTAGATGCTGCTCTATTGTTAATTTGGAAAAACTCTTTGAGGTCTACAGACACTTTTTCTACATTTATGATCTGTAGCCAGAACTGATTTAATTTCCATAGCCTAGGGGAGTTTAGGCTCCAATTTGAGTGAAACCCGAAGAGGACTGTGATCCGAGATAACTCTAGGTAAGTATTGAACATCTCCCACCAGGCGATCCATAGCCATATTCCCCTGCGCCAAATCTATGCGTGACAAGGAATAATGTATTGTTGAATAACACGAGTATTGATAGGTATCAGGAAATCTATTTCTCCATAAATCTACTAGTGCAACCTCTTTAATGAATGACCCAAAATGTGTTATATTCCCTTCTTTTCTAATGGGGTCATGTTTCCCTATAACCCAATGGGAGTCCATAATGTTGTTAATATCTCCAATAATCAAGAGAGGAGTCCCCTAATTCAAGAGGCTATTTTCTGATTATTTTCTCTCACACCCTCTTTTTTATCGATTTTGTGGGTTACCCATTACTTTGCTGTTGGAGTTACTTGTGCATCTTTGCTGCGTTTATACTCAGCCAAAGTATCCAGCTTAAAGGGATATTCCCACCTCCAATATGTAGTAGGTGTAATAATAATTAAATTAGCAAACGCATCCAATTAGAAATATACTATAGTTCTTCTGATTTGCTATGACTCTTACCCCATCTGCAAGTCATTGCAGTAGCTTAGGTATCCATGGTTACGACCACTAGCATCTAACTGTCACTTTATTAGTGGTCATAACCATGGATACCTAAGTTACTGGTACATGGTATTATTATTATTATTACATCTACTAAATATTGGGATAGGACCTTGGAGATGGTAATATACCTTTAAGGTTGTTTGAGATATGTAGTGGTGCAAGTAATCTAAGTTTCCCGCCCCTAGTATTATACTTACCAGTTGCCGTCTTCTTTTGTTCTCGCTGCCGCTTCGGTCATCTTCTGCAGCTTGCGACCTGCTGAATTGCTCCAGTATTTGCTGCGCAATCAGAAAATTACTACTCAGTGTAAGTCTGTGAGGGCCAGAGCAAGGCCAGAACAAGTCTCTTTTAGACTTACATTGAGAGCTTGTGACCATTACCTCTGGCTTCTGGTCAGTCGGAAGTTGTGGTGACAAGATGGGGCATGGGACCAAAGCGGTGCTGGGAAAAGCTGAAGACAATGGCTCGTAAGTATAATTTTGGGGTCAAGGAACTTAGACTAGTTGCAACACTCCAGCCCTGAAATAAAAAGAAATGCTGTAGTGGTGCTTTAATCAGTTATGTTTTGAGGATAGAAAAAGATGCATCTTTCATCCTTAATGGACAACCATTAATCCAGAAATCTAAATAGCTTTTGTCAAAATTTGCAGGTTTATTCCTTGTTGTTACGACACTCTTTGGCACTTGATGTAATAGTATTAGAATTTATTTAAGAAAAAAAAACAACAGGCCATGAATATGATTTTACTAGTCATCACAATCATTGCTCATACATTCTACATTAAGATTTAATGCAGCACTTAATTATTGAGAGCCAAATATAGACATGGCAATGCCCAGAAGTGGCTTTCCTTTTGCACTGTCCTTTCATTACTAATTTATACTTTCTCATCATCATCATGAAAATAAAGCTAATATATTCATTCCAAAGTAAACCCAGGTGTCTTGTCAAAGGCGTCTGCATTGAGTGTTTCCTGACTAGAGCAGTATTACCAGGCAGAGGGGGGGACTTCCATGGACTCATCAGGTAGTGTGACAGGTCACTGCATAAAATATGGTATGAAGCAGCTCATCTCTTATTCCTACTTATGATTCATGAAGCAAAATTGCAAATTAAATCCCATCGCCTTTAAAACCTGACAAAAAACTGTCAGATCCGAATGCTTGTTCCAATCACAAATTTGCCAGGTCTGAGTTCCAAACATCTGCGCTGTGGATAAATATGCTTAAAGACTAGGTTTAACCTCTGTTATTCCATACAATCCCTGGGTATTTGTATAAATTCTACCGTATGTAACCTTGAAAAAAAAAATATTTACAAAATATGTAATAATGCTTAATATTTAGTAAATCTTCCAGTTTATAGTGTGATCACATACAGCAATGGTATTGACATACTACAAATGATGCACACCTGATACTTATGCAGATAATTACTGACACTCAAATATACAAACTGCGAAGAGCAATTAGGAGCGACTCTACCTGATTTTGCTTTCTGGATCTCAAGAGAAAACAACATCATATGGAGGAAATCATTTGAGGTAAGGCTCAATAGCAAGGCATCAGAACTGCAGCAATGCTCCAGACTGTCTACCAAGTCGGGAAAATATATTTTCACAGATCGATTGTAGCGCCGGCGTCCCTGCCCTCTGCTAGGCAGGGACGCTGTTCCCCTCACCGCTCTGCTCCGTGCCCGGCGTCCCTCTCCCGCTCTGCTGGCAGCGCGCGCTCCTTCCCGGCCACTGTGCTTAGGGCGCGCGCGCGCGCTCTCCCTCCCTCTTAAAGGGGCCGCGCGCGCCGTCCTAAGGAGTCCCCGGCCAATGGCCGGAGGACTTCACCATATATAAGGCACCTCCTCCAAAATGGAGGTGCCCGAGCAATGTTGTTTGCACCAGTGTCTCACCTGTGCTTCAGCCCTCAGGTCCCGTTGCCAGATACCTGCCAAATACCTGCCAGATTCCTGCCTGATTACTTGTTACCTGCCTGCTAGTCTGATGTCCGACGGTCTGCCTTACCATTCCTGTCAGTCTGTCTAAGGACCAGCCTGCCCGCTCACCTGGGAGCGCACATCAGCTACCTGCCTGCTTGCCTGAGGTCCGACGGTCTGCCTTCCAAACTCCTGTCAGTCTGTCTATGGACCAGCTTGCCCGCTCACCTGGGAGCGCACATCTGCTACCTGCCTGCTAGCCTACCTGGAGGCTCCGCCGTCACGTGCTGTGACCACCTGCCTGTCCAGTGACTCCTGCCCGCTCACCTGGGAGCGCTCATCTGCTACCTGTCTGCTAGCCTACCTGGAGGCTCCGCCGTCACGTGCTGTGACCACCCGCCTGTCCAGAGACTTCTGTCCGCTCACCTGGGAGCGCTCATCTGCCGCCTGTCTGTTGGTCTTCCTGGAGGCTCCGCCGTCACATGCTGTGACCACCCGTTCATCCAGAGACTCTCGCCTGCTCACCTGGGAGCTCACGTCTATCTTCAGCCGCCACAGGTCGTACCAACCCTTTACCTAGAGACTGTCCCGGTCACTTGCCGTGACCACCAGCCCGTTCATCCAGAGACTGCCTCGGTCACTTACCGTGACCTCCAGCCCGTCTTTCCTGGTCGCCACCCGCTCCCTTACAAGGGCCGCCCCCTTGTATAGTAGCTCAGAGGTTCCGCCTCCCAGACCCGTTACATCGATTCAGCCTTCAGAAATTAGCCAATGAAGATTAATAAGCATGGCTTTAAATCGGCTAACAAAATCTGTTATTATTTTTTTCTGGAGTGCTGTCTCTTTTGGAGTATTTATCTATCAAAGATGAGCGGATCAATCCGCAAAGGATTGGGTTTGTGACATTCCTTGGAATTTGTAGTTCCATGCGAATTCAAACACTTTCGGATTCCATTCTTGGTTCTCAAAAAAAAAGCTAGTCTGGTACCATTTCCAACAATGCTGGATCATCAGAAAGTAGTCTACTGTCTTTTTGTGTGGTCATGCAGGCTTCTTCACATTGCCCTCCGCCTATGACATTTAGCGGATTGTCACCCCTAGCACAGTGGTGGTCAGTACCTGGACCATCACAGATCAGCGGTTCCATGTTGAGCATTGTTTGTACTGCAGAGTCGTTTTCCATCTCCGGAGTAGTGTTGAGCCACCCCCGTAGTGTTCGAGTTCGGTTCGGTTCGTCGAACACCCGTATGTTCGCCGAACTGTTTGTCGAAATGCTCGTCGAACACCTTCGAACACCGTTAAAACCAATGGCAGGCAAACAAAAACACATAGAAACACATAGAAAACACCTTCAAAGGTGTCCAAAAGCTGACAAACTGCTCAGAAGACACAACTAACACATAGAAAAGTGACAAGTGCATATAGTCATGCGAAAAGAAAAGAGGTGGAGGAGTAAAAGGAGGGGGAGACACAGATATAGGCATGTCATGCCCTTCTAAAACCAAAAAAGTGCGAAGCCGACACGGCCAGTCCGTTCCTGCCCGTGCGACCTCCGTGTCGCCGGGTTTGTGCCAGAGCCGCGGTGGACCCTGACGGCCAGCCCCCCTCTCCCAATACTGGTGCCTGTCCGCTGGTGGGTCGAGCGAGCCCCCCTGCGGTGGAGGCAGGTCTAATCTTTTTAATTTAAATTGTCTCTCTAATTTGAATGAGTACACTTTAAATCCTTTTACAAGGATCTATTGAAGGGCAAGTCTCATGCCAGCTGCCGCAGTAATTCCAGCTCCAGTAGCGTCCACTAAAGCTGCTGCAGTTAAAAAGGTTTTATAAGGATCGAGCTTGGCGGTCCATCGCAAGGCGTCCTACCGCCAGTCCCAGCCCCTGTGCCTTGGGGTGCCTCCCCGATGCTCTTCACTGAGTGTCCCGGGGGCCCGAACCATTTCCTTTGAAAAAATTAAGTGTCCAAACTACAGGTAGTGTAGCTAGCTTAACAGCTGGGATAATCCGCTGACTACCAGACACTGCTACTAGGCACAAAGTATTTCCTGGGCTAGATGCAGTTAAAAATTTGTAATTAGATACTCTCGTTGGATGCTGAAAAAGCATTCCATAGAGTCTCCTGGCACTCCATATATTATACTCTTAAAAAGCTTGGGGTAGGGGTCTAGGGGACCCTTTTATAGGCAAAATCACGTCCCTGTATCGCAATACGTCACCTAGGCTGAAGATAAATGGAACATTTTCATCACCTTTCATAATCACCAATGGGACAAGGCAGGGATGTCCTCTGTCCCCTCTCTTATACATCCTAGTGACGGAGCACCTGCTCTCATAAATTCGCCATAACCCCATTATTAGGTGGATTGAGGTGGGAGGCACCGAGTACAAGTGCTCTGCATTTGCTGATGATGTCCTAGTATATATCACTCAATCACATAAATCCATCCCTGCTGTTATGGCTGAAATAGATCACTTTGTTATATGGTCAAATTTTAAAATCAATGCAGCGAAGTCTGAGGCCCTCGATGTCTTCCTTCCCAAATCCATACAGGATTCCATCCAGTCCAACTTTCCCTTTGCCTGGCCCTCACAGGGTATCAAATACTTAGGAATTCGTATTCATAGAGACCTCTCCCATCTATGTTATCTTAATTTTGGGCCCTTTATTGAACAACTCCATACAGACCACGGTTGGCAAGTTAGAACTGTAAGATTCACTACGTGAACCACTGGTGTTTTGTGGAAAAGCACATGTACACTGTGTTCCAAATTATTATGCAAAAAGTGTTTAGGAGTGATAAGGTAAGAATTTTTTTGTTTGTCAGTTAAACTCATTGATGGTGACGTGTGTCAGGGCTCTTTATATCACTGTAAGCAATTGCAGACACCTGTGCTAATTAGTTTGGCAGGTGTGTCCAATGAAAGGTAAGACTACTTAAGAAGGCTGTCCCACATTATTAAGCAGCCTACATTTTCTGCCAAAATGGGAAAGAAAAAGGATGTGTAGGCTGCTGAGAAGCAACAAATTGTGGAGTGTTTAGGTCAAGGCATGACTAAAATCAACATTGCCAAGACACTTCATCCTGATCATCACACAATCAAGAAGTATGTAGCCGATTCACAGTACACACGTGTGCGTGCTGATAAGGGAAAATTGAGGACTCTTTCCTACAGGCAATTACGTCAGGTTATAAGAGCAGCGGCAAAAAAGCCTTGTCATAGCAGCAGACAAGTTTTTGCAGCTGCTGGTGCCTCCAACGTCCCCCGAACAACAAGATGCAGGGTCCTTCAAAGGTTTGCAGCTGTGCGTAAGCCATCCTGTCGACCTCCTCTATCCACTGTACACAAGCAGAAACGGCTCCAGTGGGCCAAACAATACATGAAGACTGACTTCAAAACTGTTTTGTTCACCGATGAGTGCCGAGCAACGCTCGATGGTCCAGATGGATGGAGTGGAGGATGGCTGGTTGATGGACACCCCATGCAAACATGGCTACTGTGCCAACAAGGAGGAGGTGGAGTAATGTTTTGGGCTGGAATCATGGGGAGAGAGATTGTCGGCCCCTTTAGGATCCCTGAAGGGGAAAAAGATGAACTCCATAATGTATGTGGAGTTTCTCAAACAGCACTTCCTGCCATGGTTCAAGAAGAAGAACCGTGTATTCCGCAGCAAGATCATTTTCATGCATGATAATGCACCGTCTCATGCTGCACATAACACATCTGCATCTCTGGCTGATATGAGCATAAAAGGAGACAAACTTATGGTGTGAGCCCCATGCTCCCCTGACCTCAACCCCATTGAGAACCTCTGGAGCATCATCAAAAGGAGTGTCTGTGATGGCAGGAGGCAGTTCACATCTAAGCAACAGCTCTGGGAGGGTATTCTGTCCTCATGCAAAACAATTGAAGCAGAAGCTATCCAAAACCTGACAATGGACGAGAGAGTTCAGAAGCTCCATTCGAACAAGGGGTCCTATGTGCAAATGTAACATCACCTAGAATAAAGTTTTGAGTTGAAAACTGTTAGATTTCAGTTTCTAATAACCTGCTAATGCTTATAATTTCAAAAATGACTATTTTTGGGTTCTTTATTAAAATGAAAAGGTTGATCGAAGAGTGTGGGGCATTTAAGAGTGTGGCAACCCAGTAGTCAGGATTATTTTGAATTCTGACAATCTGAGGGTCATGTTGCAGGTAGTGCAGCAAGAAGTCACTCATGTGTCTTGCGCATCTAGGAGCCCCAAAATTATTTTCCGGGCCAGATGCAGCTAAAAATTATTATTAATTTGAAAGGTGGTGGAGCTTAGTATAGATGGCCTAATAGAATCAGTACTGCAAACTGCTACAAGGCCCAAATTATTTTCCAGCCAAGATACAGATAAACATGATTAGTAATTTTAAATCTGGTGGAGTTTAGTATAGATGGCCTAATAGAATCAGTACTGCACACTGCTACAAGGCCCAAATTATTTTCCAGCCAAGATACAGATAAACATGATTAGTAATTTGAAAGCTTAATACGGTTGGTGAGGTGATTTTAACAAATCATCAAGCTTTTACTCTCCCCAGGATGGCACAGGGGTAGAAAAGTCCTTTTGGATCCATGATTTGTTCATCTTTATAAATGTGAGTCTGTCTACATTATCAGTGGAGAGCCGCGTGCGCTTATCTGTCAGCACACCACCAGCAGCGCTGAACACACGTTCAGACAGAACGCGGGCTGCGGGGCATGACAAGATCTCTAAGGCGTAAGTGGCGAGCTTCGGCCATTTATCCAGATTGGAAGCCCAAAAAGAGAAAGGGTCCAGTGACACAGTCATGGCTTCAATGTTTACTTGGAGATACTCCTGTACCATCGTCTCTAGGCGTTGACTATGTGTCAGACTTCTTGTCTCCTGTGGCCTTGCAAAGGATGGGCTTAAAAAGTGGTGAAATGATTCCGCAAAATTGATGTTACCAGCAGATAGTAGCGCCGGCGTCCCTGCCCTCTGCTAGGCAGGGACGCTGTTCCCCTCACCTCTCTGCTCCGTGTCCGGCGTCCTCCTCCCGCTCTGCTGGCAGCGCGCGCTCCTTCCCGGCCACTGTGCTTAGGGCGCGCGCGCTCTCCCTCCCTCTTAAAGGGGCCGCGCGCGCCGTCCTTAGGAGTCCCCGGCCAATGGCCGGAGGACTTCACCATATATAAGGCACCTCCTCCAAAATGGACGTGCCCGAGCAATGTTGTTGCACTGTTCACTACTCTGCTTCAGCCCTCAGGTCCCGTTGCCAGTTACCTGCCAGATACCTGCCAGATTCCTGCCAGCTTGCTGTCTTATTCCTGCCTGATATTCTGCTAGCCGCCTGCTAGCCTGAGGTCTGACGGTCTGCCTTACAACTCCTGTCAGTCTGTCTAAGGACCAGCTTGCCCGCTCACCTGGGAGCGCACATCAGCTACCTGCCTGCTTGCCTGAGGTCCGACGGTCTGCCTTCCAACTCCTGTCAGTCTGTCTATGGACCAGCTTGCCCGCTCACCTGGGAGCGCACATCTGCTACCTGCCTGCTAGCCTACCTGGAGGCTCCGCCGTCACGTGCTGTGACCACCTGCCTGTCCAGTGACTCCTGCCCGCTCACCTGGGAGCGCTCATCTGCTGCCTGTCTGCTAGCCTACCTGGAGGCTCTGCCGTCACGTGCTGTGACCACCCGCCTGTCCAGAGACTTCTGCCCGCTCACCTGTGAGCGCTCATCTGCCGCCTGTCTGTTGGTCTTCCTGGAGGCTCCGCCATCACATGCTGTGACCACCTGTTTATCCAGAGACTCTCGCCTGCTCACCTGGGAGCTCACGTCTACCATCAGCCGCCACAGGTCGTACCTACCCTTTACCCAGAGACTGCCCCGGTCACTTGCCGTGACCATCTGCTCGTTCATCCAGAGACTGCCCCGGTCACTTGCCGTGACCATCTGCCCGTTCATCCAGAGACTGACCCAGTCACTTGCCGTGATCTCCTGCCCGTTCTTCCAGAGACTGTCCCGGTCACCTGCTGTGACTGCCTGCCTGGTCGCCACCCGCTCCCTTACAAGGACCGCCCCCTTGTATAGTAGCTCAGAGGTTCCGCCTCCCAGACCCGTTACAGTTTGCTCGGGCCATGGAACCCGGTGGCACCCAAGCTCCCTCGCTCTCGGACCTGTGTCATGAACTGTCCCGTCAGAGGTCCCAACAGGAGTCCATCCTGGGTCACCTGCGGAATGTCAATTCTCGCCTGGACACTCTGACTGCTCCGCCAGCAACCTCCGCCAGTGCCATGACTCGCAATCCGGCAGCTCTGCTGCTCACTAATACCATGGTATCCTACCCCGGACCCTGGCTTTCTGCACCTCCTCGCTTCGGAGGCGACTCCGCCCAGGCTCGGGGCTTCATAAATCAGTGCACCCTGCACTTTGAACTATTGTCCCACCAGTTTAACTCCGACCGGGCCAAAATTGCCTTCATCATGTCCCATTTCACCGGGGAGGCCCTGGCCTGGCTAAATCCTCTATGGGAGAGAGGAGACCCCCTGGTGTCCGACTTGCCTGCCTTTCTCACGGCTTTCCGGAAAGTCTTCGACGAACCCGGACGAAGACCTCATCCGCATCATCTCTGCTATGCCTCCGTCAGGGAAGTCTCACCGTGGGCCAATATGCCATACGGTTCCGTACCCTTGCCTCGGAGCTGGCCTGGGATAACGACGCTCTGGTATCTGTCTTCTGGGAGGGTCTGTCCGGCCGTATTAAAGATGAACTTGCCGGTCGGGACATTCCTACCACTCTCGATGACCTAATAACTCTTGCCACCCGGATTGACCTACGGTTCCAGGAGCGTGCCAAAGAGGTCACCCGTGAGAGGAGGTTTCCACGTCTAGCTCCTACTTTTCAGAAACCCGTCACTCCCTCCGTCTCTCCCCAGGTACACTCTCCTGTGCCTATGCAGGTCGACCAGACCAAGATGGTCAAAACCCGTCAGGACTTACGCCGTGCCGAGGGGAGCTACTTCTACTGTGGCAGTAAGGAGCACCGGATCCGTGCCTGCCAGGAGAGGTCGGGAAACGCCTGTGTCTAGGTTCGCTCAGAGAGGTCGACCTAGACAAGAATAAATCCTCTCCATCTCTGCTGCTGTCAGTCTCAATCGTCTGCGGGGAGAACCGTTATTTCGAACTAGCCCAACTTGACTCTGGAGCAGCCGGGAATCTTATTTCACAGTCCCTGGTAGAGAAATACCGCATCCCCACCAAACCTCTGGCTGTACCCTTGTCTGTTGCTGCCGTGGATGGGGGTCTCTTACCACGCCCCATCCAACTCATCACCGAATCCATTACTCTGCAGGTGGGAATGCTGCATTCTGAGAGTATCTCCTTTCATGTTCTGCCTGGACTCTCTCACGCCCTCTTGCTAGGTCTACCTTGGCTCCAGAGACATGCACCCGTGCTTGACTGGCAGACCGGAGAGGTCCTTCGCTGGGGACAGGACTGCCATAAGACCTGTCTGGTTCCCGTCCATCCCGTCCGTCCTTCTCCTACCCCAGCTAATCTACCTGGACTTCCGATTCCTTATTGGTCTTATGCTGATGTCTTTAATAAAAAGGAGGCAGAGACACTACCCCCTCATAGACCATACGACTGCCCTATCGACCTGTTACCCGGTACTACTCCTCCCTGTGGGCGTATTTATCCATTATCCGCTGCTGAGACCCGGTCGATGTCCGAATATATTGAGGAGAATCTGGCCAGGGGATTCATCCGGAAATCTACCTCCCCGGCGGGAGCAGGCTTCTTTTTCGTCAAAAAGAAGGACGGCTCTCTCCGTCCCTGTATAGACTATAGAGGCCTTAACCAGATCACGGTGAAGAATAAGTACCCCCTTCCGCTCATTCCGGAGTTATTTGATCGTCTGAGGGGGGCTAGAATCTTCACCAAACTGGACCTCCGTGGGGCGTACAACCTGGTTCGTATCCGTCAGGGGGATGAATGGAAGACGGCATTCAACACCCAGGACGGCCACTATGAATATCTGGTAATGCCCTTTGGTCTCTGTAACGCTCCTGCCGTCTTTCAAGAGTTGGTCAATGACATCTTCCGGGACCTTCTATACTCCTGCGTAGTGGTGTACCTGGACGATATCTTGGTCTTCTCTCCGGATCTCCAGACTCACCGGAGGGACGTTCGTCAGGTTCTGCTCAGGCTCAGGCAGAATCACCTCTTCGCTAAATACGAGAAGTGCCTCTTTGAGCAGACCTCGCTTCCGTTTTTGGACTACATTATTTCTCAGACCGGCCTACGAATGGATCCAGAGAAACTGTCTGCCATCGAGAAATGGCCTCGACCGGAGGGGTTGAAGGCCATTCAGCGGTTCCTGGGCTTCGCCAACTACTACCGCCTCTTCATACCACACTTCTCTTCCCGGACTGCCCCAATTTCCGCGCTCACCCGTAAGGGTACTAATCCCAAAGAGTGGCCGCCCGAAGCAGAGGAGGCCTTTCTTTCCTTAAAACAGGCCTTCTCTTCCGCCCCGGTGCTGCATCGCCCGGACGGCAACAAGCAGTTCTTCCTGGAAGTTGACGCCTCCTCCTCTGGAGCCGGAGCGGTACTTACTCAAAAATCATCTTCCGGGAGGATGGTAACTTGCGGCTTCTTCTCTAAACTCTTCTCCTTCTCAGAGCGCAATTATTCCATAGGAGACCGAGAGTTATTGGCCATCAAACTGGCATTGGAGGAGTGGCGTTACCTGCTCGAGGGGGCTCTTCACCCGGTAATAATTTACACTGACCACAAGAACTTGGCTTACCTCCAGCATGCCCAGAGACTTAACCCGCGCCAAGCCCGGTGGTCCTTGTTTTTTGCTCGCTTTGATTTTGTTCTTCATTTTCGCCCGGCTGACAAAAACGTCAAGGCGGACGCCTTGTCTCGATCCTTTCTGGTGTCTGATCTCGAGGAAGATCCGAAACACATCATCGATCCCGCCAGAGTAATGCAGGTGGCTCCCGTGAGTCTAAATCGTCTCCCTCCCGGAAAGACGTTCGTATCAGTACCTGATCGGGAGAAGATCCTTCACTGGGGTCACTCGTCTAAACTGGCTGGCCATGCCGGTCAGAAAAAGACCCTCCAGCTTATTACCCGGCACTACTGGTGGCCTACCCTGCACAAGGACGTAATAGACTTTGTTTCTGCCTGTGTGTCCTGCGCCCGCAACAAGGTTCCGAGACATCTGCCAGCCGGTCGCCTCTTTCCGCTTTCTGTACCTGCTGCCCCCTGGCAGCATATAGCAATGGACTTTATAACTGACCTCCCAGTCTCTGCCGGTTGTACGGTCATTTGGGTGGTCGCTGACCGCTTCTCCAAGATGGCTCATTTCATTCCCCTGCCAGGCCTCCCGTCTGCACCCGAGCTAGCTAAAGACTTTATTCGTCACATCTTTCGTCTTCATGGCCTGCCCCTCCACATCGTGTCGGATCGTGGGGTACAGTTCACCTCACGCTTCTGGAGAGCCACTTGTAAACTGCTAGACGTCACCCTGGACTTCTCTTCCGCTTACCACCCACAGTCCAATGGTCAAATGGAGCGGATCAATCAGAACCTGACCAGTTACCTCCGGCACTTCGTTAATGCCCATCATTCAGACTGGGTGGATCTCCTACCATGGGCCGAGTTCTCTTATAACAATCACGAGAGCGAATCCTCCTCCAAATCCTCGTTTTTTGTAGTCTTCGGTCAGCATCCTCGGATTCCTTTTCCTGTCTCCACCTCTGTGGACAACCCGGCTGCGGAATCTCTCGTTAGCAAATTTTCCTCCATTTGGGAGAGTACCCGATCCGCACTCCTTCAGTCGTCCGAACGGATGAAAAGACACGCTGACAAAAAACGCCTGGATCCTCCACAATTTCGTCCTGGAGATAAAGTCTGGCTCTCATCTAAATATGTCCGACTCAAGATACCTTCTTACAAGTTAGGGCCTCGGTTCATCGGTCCTCTGGAGGTCATCAGTCAGATCAACCCGGTGGCCTATAAATTGAAACTCCCGGCCAACTTACGGATCCCTAACTCCTTCCATGTATCTCTCCTCAAACCTGTGGTACTTAACTCTTTTTCCAAGTCTACAGGTACGCCTCCTGCTCCGGTTTCTGCTGAGGACGAGTTTGAGGTAGAGAACATTCTTGCCACCAAAAGGGTAAGAGGAAAGACCTTTTTTCTAGTAGATTGGAAGGGGTTTGGTCCTGAGGAGAGAACGTGGGAGCCCCGGGAGAACATCCATGCCCCTCTTATCCTTGCTAAATTTCTGTCTGGCCTAAAAAAGGGGGGGCCTAAAGGGGGGGTACTGTAGCGCCGGCGTCCCTGCCCTCTGCTAGGCAGGGACGCTGTTCCCCTCACCTCTCTGCTCCGTGCCCGGCGTCCTCCTCCCGCTCTGCTGGCAGCGCGCGCTCCTTCCCGGCCACTGTGCTTAGGGCGCGCGCGCGCGCTCTCCCTCCCTCTTAAAGGGGCCGCACGCGCCGTCCTTAGGAGTCCCCGGCCAATGGCCGGAGGACTTCACCATATATAAGGCACCTCCTCCAAAATGGAGGTGCCCGAGCAATGTTGTTGCACTGTTCACTACTCTGCTTCAGCCCTCAGGTCCCGTTGCCAGTTACCTGCCAGATACCTGCCAGATTCCTGCCAGCTTGCTGTTTTATTCCTGCCTGATATTCTGCTACCCGCCTGCTAGCCTGAGGTCCGACGGTCTGCCTTACAACTCCTGTCAGTCTGTCTAAGGACCAGCTTGCCCGCTCACCTGGGAGCGCACATCAGCTACCTGCCTGCTTGCCTGAGGTCCGACGGTCTGCCTTCCAACTCCTGTCAGTCTGTCTATGGACCAGCTTGCCCGCTCACCTGGGAGCGCACATCTGCTACCTGCCTGCTAGCCTACCTGGAGGCTCCGCCGTCACGTGCTGTGACCACCTGCCTGTCCAGTGACTCCTGCCCGCTCACCTGGGAGCGCTCATCTGCTGCCTGTCTGCTAGCCTACCTGGAGGCTCTGCCGTCACGTGCTGTGACCACCCGCCTGTCCAGAGACTTCTGCCCGCTCACCTGGGAGCGCTCATCTGCCGCCTGTCTGTTGGTCTTCCTGGAGGCTCCGCCGTCACATGCTGTGACCACCCGTTTATCCAGAGACTCTCGCCTGCTCACCTGGGAGCTCACGTCTACCATCAGCCGCCACAGGTAGTACCTACCCTTTACCCAGAGTCTGCCCCGGTCACTTGCCGTGACCATCTGCCCGTTCATCCAGAGACTGCCCCGGTCACTTGCCGTGACCATCTGCCCGTTCATCCAGAGACTGCGCCAGTCACTTGCCGTGATCTCCTGCCCGTTCTTCCACAGACTGTCCCGGTCACCTGCTGTGACTGCCTGCCTGGTCGCCACCCGCTCCCTTACAAGGACCGCCCCCTTGTATAGTAGCTCAGAGGTTCCGCCTCCCAGACCCGTTACACAGATACTGTGTTTCTGTTACATTTTGAGTGCTGAACACTTGACGGTCCCACGGTTGGCAAGTTGGAACTGTGAGATTCACTACGTGCACCACTAGTGTTTTGTGGAAAGGCACATGTAAGATTCTGCATCAGTCTCTGTTGATACTCCTGCATGCGTGCATCTCTTTCTATGGCAGGAATAATTTCTGCAAATTTACTTTTGTACCGGGGATCTAATAGTGTGGCAACCCAGTAGTCAGGATTATTTCTAATTCTCACAATTCGAGGGTCATGTTGCAGGTAGTGCAGCAAGAAGGCACTCATGTGTCTTGCGCATCCAGGAGCACCAAGTCCCTGTTGTGTTGGTGGCGAGGTAACAATCATGCTTCTTTCCTCTGCCCTCTCCCCTCAACCTCGCACAATAGAAATGTGATCAAGATCTCCCTCATCTGATGAGTCTTCCATTAGTTCATCCTCCACTTCTTCCTGGGCTCCTGCACCTTCCTCACTAGTTTGGCTGCTATCATGAGCCCTGGTAAAACCATCTTCCCCACCCTCACATGCCTGCTGCCTTGGTGCTGCCGACCGTCTGGACCTTGCAGACGTTAGCCCTTCCACATACAACTCCTCCTCCTCTACTTCTTCCACCTCCTCTTGTGCCACCACCTGACTCCGAATTCTGTTTAACATGTGCTCCAGCATGTAAATCACCGGAATAGTCATGCTAATAATGGCATCGCCAGCACTAAACATCTTCGTCGCCATTTCAAAACTGTGCAGAAGGGTGCATAGGTCCCTGATCTGAGACCACTCCTCCAGCGTGATTTGCCCCACCTCTGGATCTCGTTGGCCCAGGCTATATGTCAGAACGTATTGCACCAGGGCTTGTTGGTGCTGCCACAGTCGCTGCAACATGTGCAGAGTTGAATTCCACTAGGTAGGCACATCGCATTTTAGCCAGTGAAGTAACAGGCCCAACGACTTCTGTAGAGATGTAAGTCACTGAGCTGCGGGATGCAAATGGCGGAACTGAGCACACAGCGACCGTGCCCTCTGCAGAAGGCCATCTAGTCCAGGATAGTGGGCTAAAAATTTCTGGACAACCAGGTTCAACACGTGAGCCATACAAGGCACGTGTGTGACATTGCCCCGGCGAAGGGCCGCACCCAGGTTTGCAGCATTGTCTCACACGGCCTTCCCTGGTTTCAGGTCCAGTGGAGACAACCATTCATGAAATTGGTTCTCCAGAGCTGACCACGACTCCTCAGCTGTGTGACTCACATTTCCCAGACATTTCAAAGTAAAAAACCACCTGATGACGTTGAGCCCTACTGCCAGCATAGTAAGGAGGTGTGCAGGATCCCTTTTGTGCAGTTAGAAAGCTTGTGGCATGACCAGACAGGCTTTGGGTGCAGGTGGAGGACCGAGAGGAGGTTGAGGAGGCAGAAGCAGTGGAGGGACTTTGAGATAAAGAGGATTGACGCACAACTCATGGGGACGGCAAGACTTGGACAGCAGCCCCTTGTCCTGCTGTCACCATAGTTACCCAGTGCCCAGTCAGCGACATGTAACGCCCCTGTCCATGCCTACTTGTTCAAGTGTCTGTGGTGAAATGCACCCTGTCACACACAGAGTTTCTCAAAGAAGCGGTGATGTTGTGTGCGACATGCTGGTGGAGCACAGGCACACCTTTCTTTGAGAAGTAGTGCCAACTGGGCATCTGGTACTGGGGCACTTCGACGGACATAAGGTCTCGAAAATCCTCTGTGTCCACCAGTCGGAAAGGCAGCATTTCTGTAGCCAAGAGCTTGCAGATGGTGAAATTCAACCTCTTAGCTTTCTCATGGCTAGGAGGAAATGGTCTTTTACTTGTCCACATCTGAGGTACCGAGGGCTGGCTGTTGTGCTTAGACGGGGTTGAGAAGGGTGTCCCCGGCAAACTGCCGGTCTGTGAGGAAGATGCAGGTGGACATGTTAGGTTGCCTTGATCCAAAGGTGGCGCTATTGATGTCGGACAGCGCTGAACACCAGCTGGTGTTTCCACCTCCAAAGAAAATGATGACCTGCCAATCACGCTGGCTGTTGCCGGTAAAGAAGTGGCAGGTCTGCGTCCCAAAACAGGTGTGACTGCTGTCCCCCCTGTCACAGAGGATGAAGAGGCCGCGGATGCACAAGATATGGCAAACGATGGTTGGCATGGCCGGCTTGGCCGCATTGTAGCACAGTGAGCTTCCCACTGCAACTTATGCTTCATGTCCATGTGCCGGTTCATGCATGAAGTACTCAAACTATGTATTTTTTGGCCTCTACTTAGCTTTTGCTGACAAATGTTACAGATAACACTAGTTGGGACATCTTTATCGATCTGAAAAAATGCCCAGGCTAGGCAAGGCTTAGCACCCATGTGACCTGAAGATCCACCACGACTTGTGGTCAGAGGCAGAGTTGTGTTTGAGGATGCAGTTGTTGACGTGCTTCCAGTACTACGTCTCTGTACAGGAAGGCGCAACCTGACCTCGTCGTCACTAGCATCCTCCTCCACCTCCTCTGCTGACCTCATCGACTGGCTGAATGTCAGTTGACAGTAAGTGGGATCTCCAACCTCGTCATCATCACCCTGTGTGTTATCACACCCATAGTCCTCAGAGCCAACCTCTTCCTGCCCTGACAAAAAACTAAAGTTGTCGCTCCAATCAGGTATTTGAGTCTCATCATCGTCTTCCTCATTGTCTCCACCAACAGGAGTTACAGTTAGGGAACGAGAGTCTACATTATGGTCAGAACCATCTGCGTCTGGTCCTGGATCCGACTCATAAAGATTCTGGGCATCAGTGCAGATCATTTCCTCGTCTGGATTCACAGAAGCTCTGGAGCCGACCTCTGATTCCCAGGCTATAGTATGAGTAAACTGCTCTGCAGACTCAACCATCTGTTCTACTCCATACTCAGACGGGCAGCTGGAGACTTAGGAGCTGTGAGGAAGCAAGTGCGATTGGGGTGATACCTCTGAGGACTGGAGTATTTGTGATGTTGAAGTTGAGGTGGAGGAGAGCCCACTTAAAGGAGCACTTGATATCTGTTGAAGCACCTGCTGTTTTTGTGCCTCATCTGTAATTTGTAGCGATTGGCGTGGCCGTAAGAATGGGATCTTATCACATCGTCCGCTAAAAGAAGTAGACATCTTAGTTTGGCTGGAAGATGGTCTTTCTTCTTCAGATGTTACTGGTGCTTTAACACCTACCCCACGGACACAACCTTTTTTTCCCTTCCCAACACGCCTATTCCCCTTTCCACCACCAGCAGATAAAAATTATTTTGAATTTGCAACCTGGTGGAGATTAGTATAGATGGACTAATAGAACAAGTCCCACACACTGCTACAAGCCGAAATATTTTTTCAGAGCTAGATGCAGATAAAAATTATTTTGAATTTGCAACCTGGTGGAGGTTAGTATAGATGGACTAATAGAACAAGTCCCACACACTGCTACAAGCCCAAGCCGAAATATTTTTTCTGAGCTAGATGCAGATAAAAATTATTTTGAATTTGCAACCTGGTGGAGGTTAGTATAGATGGACTAATAGAACAAGTCCCACACACTGCTACAAGCCCAAGCCCAAATATTTTTTCAGAGCTAGATGCATATAAAAATTATTTTGAATTTGCAACCTGTTGGAGGTTAGTATAGATGGACTAATAGAATGATGCTATGCCCAAAATGTTTTATTTCACTAGGTGCAGTAAAAAAAATTGTATTCTATACACAGGTGGTGTAGCTTGCAACACAGATAGGCTACTCCACTGACTAACACACACTGCAAGAGGCCGAAAAGGATTTGCTTTGCTAGATTTAGCCAAATCCTGTGAAAAAAACTTGCACAGCACTGGCACAGACCTGCCTGGCAAAAAGTGATAGGAACTGATGTAACCTAGCCCTCAAAAGGACTGAAATTACAATTAGTCTTTACTCCCAACCTATCTATTTAAGAGCACAGACCTGCCTGATAAAAGTCGTAGGAAATGATGTAACCTAGTCCTCAAAAGGACTGCCATTACAATTAGTCTTTACTCCCAACCTATCTATTTAAGAGCACAGACCTGCCTGATAAAAGTGATAGGAACTGATGTAACCTAGCCCTCAAAAGGACTGCAATTACAATTAGTCTTTACTTCCAACCTATCTATTTAAGAGCACAGACCTGCCTGATAAAAGTCATAGGAAATGATGTAACCTAGTCCTTAAAAGGACTGCAATCACAACTATTCCCTACTCCCAAGCTATCTGTAGATTTGTGCAAAAATTGGCTTGAAATTAATACTGAAAGTATAGCGCACACAGCAATAGTGGTGCCGTCTAACACGCAGCTGCAGCAGTGAGAAAATGGTGGTGATGGGGAAAATGGCTGGGTCTTATAGGGCAAGGACATGTGACATACACTGCCAATGACACATGCCCTTGCTTGTGTGAAAAAAAGCACTTTGCTCCATGTGTGCGCTGCTGATAGGCTGACAGATTGCACCTCCCCACTGTAAATGCGGGAAAGAGAAAAAAAAATGGAGATCTTCATTATTTCTGCAGAGATCCATCCCCTGCCCCTCCCCCCGCCCCGATGTACACTCAAACTGCGTATTAACATTAATTTTCAGCATTACTGAGAAAAAATCCAGTTATGATTTTGGTGCATGAACAGTTACCGAACATAACCTCGAACAGCCGAATTTTTTTCAAATTTTTCGTGTTCGCCGAACGGCTCGAACACCGACCAAAACAGCTCGAATTTGAGATTGGCAAACAGTTCGAGTCGAACACCGCTCATCTCTACTCCGGAGTCACTAGGTAAGTCTCTGTCTCCTGTAGAGTATAAAAACTTATTGTCAGCAGTGTCCTCTCTCCCTTTCTGTTTCTCGCCTCTAAAGTGTAAGCTGTTATAGTCAGTGTGGTCATCTCTCTCTCCTTCTCACTCTCTCTCACTCTCTCTCCAGTAGCGTGCAAGCTCTTATGGTCAGCAAGGTCCTCTCTCTGTTTCTCTCTCTCTCTTCTATAGACTGTAAGCTCTTATGGTCAGCAACGTTTTTTCTCTCTCTCCCTCTTCTTCCCATGTGTACAGTCATGGCCAAAAGTATTGAGAATGAGACAAATAGTAATTTTTCCAAAGTTTACAGCTTCATTTTTTGCAATGGCAATTTGCATATACTCCTGAATGTCAAAGAGTGATCAGCTTAACAGCAATTACTGTATTTACAAAGTCAATATTTGCCCAGAAAATGAACTTTAACCCCCAAAACACATTTCAACATCATTGCAGTCCTGCCTTAAAAGGAGCAGCTAACATCGTTTTAGTGATTGATCCATTAACACAGGTGTGGGTGTTGATGAGGACAGGGCTGGCGATCAATCAGTCATGATTAAGTAAGAATGACATCACTGGACACTTTAAAAGGAGGCTGGTTCTTGTTATCATTGTTTCTCTTCAGTTAACCATGGTTATCTCTAAAGAAACACGTGCAGCCATCATTGCACTGCACAAAAATGGCCTAACAGGGAAGAGTATCGCAGCTACAAAGATTGCACCTCAGTCAACAATCTATCGCATCATCAAGAACTTCAAGGAGAGAGCTTCCATTGTTGTCAAAAAGGCTCCAGGGCGCCCAAGAAAGACCAGCAAGCGCCAGGACCGTATCTTAAAACTGTTTCAGCTGCGGGATCAGACTACCAGCAGTGCCGAGCTTGCTCAGGAATGGCAGCAGGCTGGTGTGAGTGCTTCTGCACGTACTGTGAGGCGGAGACTCTTTGAGCAAGGGCTGGTTTCAAGGAGGGCAGCAAAGAAGCCACTTCTCTCCAGAAAAAGCATCAGGGACCGACTGATATTCTGCAAAAGGTACAGGGAGTGGACTGCTGAGGACTGGGGCAAAGTCATTTTCTCTGATGAATCCCCTTTTCGACATCTGGAAAACAGCTTATTCGGAGAAGAAGAGGTGAGCGCTACCACCAGTCTTGTCTCATGCCAACTGTAAAGCATCCTGAAACCATTCATGTGTGGGGTTGCTTCTCAGCCAAGGGAATCGGCTCACTCACAGTCTTGCCTAAAAACACAGCCATGAATGAAGAATGGTACCAGAATGTCCTCCAAGAGCAACTTCTCCCAACCGTCCAAGAGCAGTTTGGCGCCCAACAATGCCTTTTCCAGCATGATGGAGCACCTTGCCATAAAGAAAAAGGTGACAACTAAATGGCTCATGGAACAAAACATAGAGATTTTGGGTCCATGGCCTGGAAACTCCCCAGATCTTAATCCCATTGAGAACTTGTAGTCAATCATCAAGTGGACAAACAAAAACCAACAAATTCTGGCAAAATGCAAGCATTGATTATGCAAGAATGGACTGCTATCAGTCAGGATTTGGTCCAAAAGTTGATTGAGAGCATGCCAGGGAGAATTACAGAGGTCTTGAAGAAGAATCGGCAACACTGCAAATATTGACTTGCTGTATTAACTCATTCTAACTGTCAATATAACCTATTGGTACTCATAATATGATTTCAATTATATTTCTGCATGTGATATAAACATCAGACAAACACTAATAAAAACCAGAGGCCAACAGATCATGTGAAAATATAATTTTGGTGTCATTCTCAATACTTTTGGCCATGACTGTATATTCTGAGCTATTACAAACTTTTCAATATTAAAATTTGCACATATTTATTCCCTGCAGGACAAATTTTGGGGGAAAATTTGGTGAAGCTAGCAAATTCGATTATTAACAGATCTGCTCATCTTTACTATCTATCTATCTATCTATCTATCTATCTATCTATCTATCTATCTAGAGAAAGTAACCCTTTTTGGTTGTGTATTGCTAATTTCCTTGGAGACCGACCACGACTGCTAGACAGCAGAACAAGTGCAGTTCTTACAAGCTCTTTTTTATTGAGTTTTTAAGCAATTTTTTTAAACGGGCCAGTATCGATGGAGTATGATGTTATCTCCTATTCCCTTTCAGAATCAGCGCATCAGTGGTGGTCGGTCTCCTAAGCAACAACCTGTAAGCAAAAGAAAATAAAAATATTACTTTTTAAAAAAATATTAATAAGAAGTATACTGCTTTTAGAAGGACTGTTCAATAATATCCAACTATTAAGATTGGAACAACTCATTAAGAAAAGGCGGGCTGAATTGCTGTTTCATTGACAGGGTCCATTGACAGTCAGGCCTTTGACTCTATGGAGCTGATTAATTATTGTTTTTGTGCTTTTTTTTCTGGAGTAAAAATAGTTCTCAAAAGTCTTTTTTGTATTTACACCTTATTCATTCTTTATTGTGCAACATTTTAAGTTAACTTTACTTGGTTTCTTCTTTTTTTCAGGTGGGTTTCAGAGCGGATCTGCCTGAAAAGTTGTTTTGTGCACACAATGCCTTTTAGATGTGTACAAAACTGACAAGACACTTCAGGACACAATGGCATCTTTTGCCACTCCGAGTTACAGTCAGGAGAGGGCACCTGTGCAGGAATAGTTCATGAGCTCTTTGTAGCACAATAGCTCATAATAATGCACAATTCCACCTGATTTAAAGGTGGAAATGGGTCCCCTTATCTTTTGGGCCACTGCGCTACCACACAGGTTGCATCGATGTTATGTCCTGAGCCAGAAGCATAGTTAGGGGCTCAGCTCATGAGGGGGGTGAAACATCTGAGTGGGCCCCTAAGCGGTAATCCTGATTTCAACTACGGTTGAATCTTGGGAATAGGGAAACCTCAGTAGATGACTGCGCTGTTACTGAAAATAAATCTCTATACAAAGATCAAGATCGATTTTCTTATAATTTTACAAAAAAAGTTTATGCCTCACTGTGTTGTTTGATATTAGAACCGTTCATAATGTTGCATTGCCACTCCAGGAAAAAATGCTGACCCACGGTGAAATAAATTAAGAAAAATTCCCAGTTTCAGCAACTGGGTAAAATCTTCAAAGCTTTATTTCAAGAATGGTATTTCATCTACCATCATGAATTTTTAACTTTTATGTTTTCAAATAAAGATTTGAAGACTTTACTCAGTTACACTCTGAATTTTTTTTCATTCAAGATCGATATTACCACCATGTGATCAACATATAGTTGTAGATACCAGTCCTGTAGAACATAAGAGATTACAGGACAGTTATAGATAGTTACTTACAACTTTTCTATCTGGCCCAGACCTGACAACTTCTTCCAGCCACGATTCATCTGCACAAATTACACAAAGACACATTTGACATATTACATTTTCAGTACCCCCCATCTATTTCCAACCTGCCCAAAGGTCTCATCCTGCTGTCACTCCAATGCTGAGCTGTATGTGTGACTATTATGGCACCTGCTGTGTGGCAAAAAAACAGTGCTCCTTAGTGCCCCACATAGTAATGCTACCACTGTGCTCGTTACATAGTAATAATGCCTCCTTTGTGCCCTCTAGATATTAAAAATGCCTCCTAGAAAATATTAATGCCCTGTGCAAGTGTCCTAGAAAACAGTGTCCACATTTTGCCCATAGAAAGTAATAATGCCCCCTCTGCACCTTTGACAGTCACAATACTCTGAGTACCCCTTTACCAATAATGCTTTATAAGTGCCCACTTAACATCTAATAATGTCGCCTGAGTCCCCCAATGTACAGCGCCTCTATACACATTATGATGGGCTCAGAGCTCCTCTATAAACAGTATGATACTCCCCCAGCTGCCCTATACACAGCATGATGGGCCCACAGCTCCCCTATACACAGAATAATAGGCTCACAGCTCTTCTATACACAGCTAGATGGGCCCACAGCTTCCCTAAACACAGCATGATGGGCCCACAGCTCCCCTAAACATAGCATGATGGGCCCACAGGTCTCTTATACACAGCGTGATGGGCCCACAGCTCCCCTATACACAGCATGATTGGCCCACAGCTCCCCTATCCATAAGTATGATAGCCCGACTCTTCCTCCAATACACAGTTTAATGACACCCACAGTAGCCCTCAGACTGTATAATAGCTCCCACATTTCCCGTCAAGCTGTATAATGGCTCCAACACTAGTCCCACACTGTATAATGGACCCCGCATTAGCCTCCAAGATATATAATGGCCCCTGCATTTGTCACAAAGTTGTATAATGGCCCCCGCATTAGTTCCCATGCTGTATAATAGCCCCCGCATTAGCCGGCAAGCTGTATAATGGCCCACGCATTAGTCTCCAAGCTGTAAAATGGGCCCACATTAGTCCCCAAACAGTAGAATGGCCCCCACATTAATCTCCAAGCTGTATAATGGCCCTCAGATTAGTCCTAAAAATGTATAATGGCCCCTGCATTATTCCTCAACTGCATAATGGTCCCCACACTTTATGATGTCCACCCACAGTAGCTTCTAAAAGGGACTAGGGCTTGTCAACACTGTTTTAATTTGAAAAAACATCATATACTGACCTAATCCAGGATTCTGATGAGTCCAGTGGCAAGGCAACGGGCTTTCATAGCGCAGACGCATGCACAGAACGTCAGAGTCCTGGCGCAGTACGATGACATCGCTGCGCCGTAACTCTAAAGTCCAGTGCGTGATCTGGTTCCTGCCCTGTGTTATGTGGATGCAATACTCTATGCACCGACTGTATTTTTTTGTCTGCAAGTATCTTTTGAGATTGGTTGGTGAACAAAAAGAAGCACTTATTATGGGACTACATTGTATGTCATAACCTTTTTTTCCCCATCTTAGAAATTTTATTCATATTGCTTAGATATGTCATTAGTGATGAACAAGCACTAAAATGCTCGAGTGCTCGTTGCTCGGGTCGAGCAAATTGGAATACTCGGGTGCTCGACCCGAGCAACGAGCCCAATGTAAGTCTATGGGAAACTCGAGCATTTTTCAGGCGGCTCCCCCAGGCGGTCTGCAGAGGGTCTGCACTGTGTTCCAAATTATTATGAAAATAATATTTTCTCAGATTTTCCCAAATTACCTATATGAATTGCAGTCATTGTAATTTTCCAGTCAAATAACTATTAGAGTACAATTGAAAGGTTTTTGTACAAACTGCCTATGATAACAGTATATTTTTAAAAAAATAAAAAACTCAAACTGCACTCAAAATGCATGTTCCAAATTATTATGCACAGCAGAGTTTTCAACCTTTTCATTTTAATAAAGAACAAAAAAATGGTCATTTTTGAAATTATAAGCATTAGCAGGTTATTACAAACTGAAATCAAACAGTTTTCAACTCAAAACTTTATTCTAGGTGATGTTACATTTGCACATAGGACCGCTTGTTCGAAAGGAGCTTCTGAACTCTCTCGTCCATTGAATTTGTCAGGTTTTGGATGGTTTTTGCTTCAATTGTTTTGCATGAGGACAGAATACCCTCCAGGAGCTGTTGCTTAGGAGCGGGTCTCCTATAGTGGTAATGCCCATGCTGTGACTGCAAGGGCTGCCAAAATTTGGGAAAAACCCCACTAAGAATTTAAAGACACATAGAGCAGGGCCACAGCAACGACAAATTCCCATTAGAAAGGAGAGGGTCTGCTATACAGTTATAGGGTATGCAGTGAGTCCAACGGCTGACCAATTTTAGAAAAAACCCCACTAAGAATTTAACGACACATAGAGCAGGGCCACAGTAACAAGTACGACATGTTACCATTAGAAAGGAGATGGTCTGCCATACAGTTATAGGGTATGCAGTGAGTCCAACGGCTGACCAATTTTAGGAAAAACCCCAGTAAGAATTTAAAGACACATAGAGCAGGGCCACAGTAACAAGTACGACATGTTACCATTAGAAATGAGATGGTCTGCCATACAGTTATAGGGTATGCAGTGAGTCCAACGGCTGACCAATTTTAGGAAAAGCCCCACTAAGAATTTAAAGACACATAGAGCAGGGCCACAGTAACAAGTACGACATGTTACCATTAGAAAGGAGATGGTCTGCCATACAGTTATAGGGTATGCAGTGAGTCCGATGGCTGACCAAATTTAGGAAAAACCCCACTAAGAATTTAAAGACACATAGAGCAGGGCCACCGTAATGAAAAATTCCCATTAGAAAGGAGAGAGTCTGCTATACAGTTATAGGGTATGCAGTGAGTCCAATGGCTGACCAATTTTAGGAAAAACCCCACTAAGAATTTAAAGACAATTACAGCAGGGCCACAGTATCGCCAAAATCCCATTAGAAAGGAGAGGGTCTGCTATACAGTTATAGGGTATGCTGTGAGTCCGACTGCTGACCATTTTTAGGAAAAACCCCACTTAGAATTTAAAGACACATAGAGCAGGGCCACAGTAACGACAAATTCTCATTAGAAAGGAGAAGATCTCCCATAGTGTTGGCCTATGCAGTGAATGCAAGTGCTGACAAAAATTGGGGGGCACTCCAATGACCCTTGGAAGAGATTTAGAGAGTCTCATAAAAAATGTTCCTATTAGGTAGGAGCAGGTCCCCTATACTTGGAATGCCCATGCACTAAGTGTATGGGCTGACAAACATTTACCACTGGGGGGTATACATGAACATACTGTACAATTTTTTTTTTTACGGGCATCATAAACACCCTTTAAAAAAATTATGTCGGTGTTGCATCACAGACCACGGTCATCCTGGTGATATGGTGGTGGAGGATGAGGAGAAGGAGGAGGACAAGAGCAAATAAACAAATTCAGGAAGCGTATACCCATGTGTGGGTGTGAAGAGATGCATGGAAATACACCTCCCAAAAAAAAACCCTGGATTTGAGTTTATGTTACGCTGCTATCATTCAGTGGTGTTGAGAAGTCTGGCCCAATCCAGCCCTTGTTCATTTTTATAAGAGTCAGCCTGTCAGCATTTTTAGTTGACAGGCGCATGTGCCTATCACTTATAATTCCACCAGCGGCACTAAAAACCCGCTCTGATAAAACGCTAGCGGCAGGGCAGCTCAGGACCTCCAAGGCATAGAGAGCCAGTTTATTCGATGTATCCAGCTTGGATACCCAATAATTAAAAGGCACAGAGGAATCACGGAGGACTTTGGTACGGTCGGCAAGGTACTCTCTCAGCATCTTCCCAAGCTTTGCACTCCTTGTGACAGTACCCCGCACTTCAGGGCCTGTGCGATGGGAGGGTCTGAGAAAACTGTCCCAGAACTTTGACAGTGTTCCCCTGCCTCTGATGGATTGCATTTGTGTCTCTCTCGCCTGTACTCCTTGGTTGTCCAACGAACTGTGACCTCTGCCGACAGCGTTTTCAGATGGGAATTTTTTTAATGGTTCTGCAACAAGGGCCTTCTGGTACTGACCCCTTTTTGTACACCTGTCCGCCTCAGGAATAAGAGATATAAAGTTCTCCTTGTACCGTGGGTCTAGAAGTGTCACCAACCAGTAATGACTCTCACCCAAAATTTTGAGAACGCGAGAGTCATGGGAAAGGCAGCGTAACATAAACTTAGCCATGCGTGCCAGACTTCCGTGTCCTCACCAAGAGGATGACTGACCATGCTCTCCTCCTTCTCCTCTCTGTCCTCTGGCCATCCACGCTGAACAGACGGTATGACAGTTGTGCAGGTAGTACCTTCTATATCACATGAAACTAGCTCCTGTTCTTCCTCCTCCTCATCCTCTTCCTCATAGTCACCCAATCTACGTTGGGATGAGATGAGGCTGGGCTGTGTGTAATCACCCTGTACGGTTCCTTGCTCCATCTCATCGTGCTCCGCTTACAATGCATCCTCTTTGATTGTGAGCAGAGAGCGTTTCAGAAGACAGAGAAGCGGGATGGTGACGCTAATTATGGCGTCATCGCCGCTCACCATCTTGGTGGAGTTCTCAAAGTTTTGGAGGATGGTACATATGTCTGACATCCATGTCCACTCCTGAGGTCTTATGTGTGGAGTCTGAACTGAATACCGACGGCCTTGTTGATGCTGGTACTCAACAACTGCCCTCTTCTGCTCACAAATCCTTCCCAACATCTGCAGTGTAGAGTTCCAATGCATGGGGACATCACATACCAGTCTGTGAGCCGGAAGCTGCAAACGCCTTGACTCAGAGCCGCCACCAGGTGCCCGCCATTGTCACACATGACCATGCCTGGCTGTAGGTTCAGCGGTGTGAGTCACAGATCTGCCTGCTCTTTCAGAGCTGTTCACAACTCTTCAGCATTGTGCAGTTTGTCACCTAAGCATATTAGCTTCAGCACAGCCTGTTGCCGCTTGGCCGAGGCAGTACTGCAGTGCTTCCAGCTTGTGACTGATGTGGAAATTTCAGAGATGAAGGCTGAAGAGGAGGAGGAGGCTGAGGAGGATGAGGTGCAGGAGCTGTAGACTGTGGGGGCAACCCAGACTGACCTAGGGCCCGCAATACTCGGCGTCGGGAGGACGTGATCCATCCCGAGGTCCGACTGGGTCTCGTCTTCCACTATGTTAACCCAGTGTGCCGTCAGTGAGATGTACCATCCCTGCCCACAAGCACTTGTCCATGTGTCCGTGGTTAGGTGGACTTTCCCTGTTGAGGGCACGGCTAATGTTTTGGGACACGTGCTTGTGTAATGAGGGGACGGCACACCTGGAGAAATAGTGGCGGCTGGGGACCGAGTACTGAGGGACGGCTGCCGCCATCTGGTTGCGGAATGCTTCCACCTCCAAGAGCCTAAAAGGCAACATTTTGAGCAAAAGCAGTCGTGAAATGTGAGAATTTAGTACTGTGGCCTGTGGGGCGTTGGCTGCGTATTTGCACTTGCGTTCCAAGGACTGGGGTATGGACTACTGAGTGCTGCGCTGGGGCAAGGATGTGGACGTGCTTCCTGATGCTGCTAATTGAGAGTGTGCAATGACAGGTGCAGGGCAGGAGGCATCTTTGCATGCCCCATGGACAGGTGATTGGCTTGCATGCACAACAGCGGAAGAAGCAATGGTGCCAACCGCAGACACTGTTCCAGGACCCTGGGGTTCGGCCCACAAAGTCAGATGCTTTTCTGCCATGTGCTTGATCATGCTGGTGGTGGTCAGGCTGGTCATTTTGCCACCCCTGCTGATGCTGGTCTGGCAGGTGGTGCAAATGGCCTTTTTGGGGTTATCAGCAGAGTCTTTAAAAAACAACCAGACTTGGGAAGAACTAACAGTTGTACTGGCAACTTCCTTCGTGTTGGTGTTACGGAGAACAGTTGCCTGCCTTCTTTCTGCGGCCACCACACTGCTTCTTCCTGCCTGTTGGGGTGCTCTGACTCTCTCCCTCTGTGTGCTGCTGTCCTCGCTCTGCATGTCCTCCTGCCAAGTTGGGTCAGTTACTATATCATGCACCACCTCGTCTTCCACTTCTGCACTCTGGTCCTCCTCCTGACTTTCTGGCAATTGTGTCTCATCATCGTCCACCTCTTGAGACACTTTCCCACTGTCGCCTTTGTATGACCGTGGCTGCTCAAATATTTGGGCATTGCTACATGCGATCTCCTCTTGCCCCGTTTCAAGTGGACCGTGCGAGAGGCCCGAATCTATAAATGGGAAAGTAAACAGCTCTTCGGAGTGTCCATGTGTGGGATCAGTTGTCTCTGGACACTCGGCATGGTGGGAGGAAGGAGGTTTAGGGTGAGGAATGTGATCCGTGTGACAGAGAAAACACAATTTTAAATACCTGGCCTGTAGGTAACTGTTTTGAACAGCAAACCGGTGTCAAAAACTTTGCTGACACACTGAAAAAAAAATTGAATGGAGGGCAGAAATGGCAGTATTTTCTGAAAACGTATATGTGATCCGTGTGACGGAGAAAATACAGTTTTAAATACCTGGCCTGTAGGTAACTATTTTGAGCAGCAATCTGGTGTCAATTGTTTCACTGACACACTGCAACAAATTTTTAATGAAGATCCGAAATGGCAGTATTTTCTGAAAACGTATATGTGATCCATGTGATGCAGAAAACACAGATTTAAATGCCTGGCCTGTAGGTAACTGTTTTGAACAGCAGTCTGGTGTCAATTGCTTCACTGACACACTGCAACAAATTTTTAATGAAGGCAAGAAATGGCAGTATTTTCTGAAAACCTATATGCAATCAGTGTGACAGAGAAAACATAGTTTTAAATACCTGGCCTGTAGGTAACTGTTTTCAACAGCAATCTGGTGTCAATTGCTTCACTGACACACTGCAACAAATTTTTAATGAAGATCCGAAATGGCAGTATTTTCTGAAAACGTATATGTGATCCGCGTGACGGAGAAAATATAGTTTTAAGTGCCTGCCCTGTAGGTAACTATTTTGAACAGCAATCTGGTGTCAATTGCTTCACTGACACACTGAAACAAATTTTTAATGGAGGCCAGAAATGGCAGTATTTTCTGAAAACGTATATGTAATCCGTGTGACGGAGAAAACACAGTTTTAAATACCAGGCTTGCAGGTAACTGTTTTGAACAGCAAACCGCTGTCAAAAACTTTACTGACACACTGAAAAAAAAATTTATTGGAGGCCAGAAATGGCAGTATTTTCTGAAAACCTGTATGTGATCCGTGTGACGGAGGAAACACAGTTTGAAATAGCTGGATTTTTAGCGCTGTAATATGAAAAGGACCTGGCTGTATTCTGCAGTGCCAACAAGCAAATGGCGCAGAAAAAACAGTGTTCTCTGGATTGCTTTTTAAACAAATAATGAGGATTAAGATCCAAAAAAAATTATTCCTGGCCCCTGAGACCTGAGCCTTTGTCTAGAAATATCTAACAGCAGCAGAAGGCAGAACTGGAATGGAGCCTCTTGTGCTATGTGCACTGCAGTCTGCTATATACACTGCCTGCCTGATATCTCTGCAGATGTATTAGTCCTCAGAAGGACTGTTTGTTGAGATGGATATGTGTATCTAATATAGTCTGTACACATACAGTACATACCAAAAGTTTGGACACACCTCATTTAAAGATTTTTCTGTATTTTCATGAACATGAAAATTGTACATTCACACTGGAGACATCAAAACTATGAATTAACAGATGTGGAATTATATACTTTACAAAAAAGTATGAAACAACTGAAAATATGTCTTATATTCTAGGTTCTTCAAAGTAGCCACCTTTTGCTTTGATGACTGCTTTGCACACTTTTGACATTCTCTTAATGAGCTTCAAGAGGTAGTCACCGGAAATGGGTTTCACATCACAGGTGTGCCCTGTCAGGTTTAATAAGTGGGATTTCTTGCCTTATAAATGGGGTTGGGACTAGAGATGAGCAGTGTTCGACTAGAACTGTTCGCCAATCTCAAATTCGAGCTGTTTTGGGCGGTGTTCGAGTTGTTCGACGAACCCGAACGATTTGCAAAAAATTCGGCTGTTCGAGGTTATGTTCGATAACTGTTCGTGCACCAAAAGCGTGTCCTGCATGTCTGGCGCTATTTAGAGCACCAATCATGCAGGGATTGTCTGCCACTCACTGTAATGCCACAGCCATGGTGGTTGTGGCATTACAGTGGTAGCCCAAATCGATGGGAACAGTGCTCACAGTGAAACATGAAAAGCCGGTAATTCAGCAGCGGCATACACCGGTACCCGACAATTTAGAACAGAAAGAATAGAGTATCACACATAGATTAGATAGATAGAAACATGTCAGTCACACATATAAGAAGTACAGTGACAGTGTTGCTTACTGTACTTGTCATTTAGTGTAAAGGATTTATTAAAAAAAATAATAGTGCTTTCATGCACCGTCTCTTGGCATTTCAGCAGCGGTACCCGACAATTTAGAATAGAAGGAATAGAGAATCACAAATAGATTAGATAGAAACATGTCAGTCACATATATATGAAGTACAGTGACAGTGTTGCTTACTGTACTTGTCATTTAGTGTAAAGGATTTATTAAAAAAAATAATAGTGTTTTCATGCACCGTCTCTTTAAAAAAGCCGGCCGGCAATTCAGCAGCGGTACCCGACAATTTAGAATAGAAGGAATAGAGAATCACACATGGATTAGATAGATAGAAACATGTCAGTCACATATATATAAAGTACAGTGACAGAGTTGATTACTGTACTTGTCATTTAGTGTTAAAATAAAGGATTTATTTAAAAAAAAATTGGAGTGGGGTTCCCCATAATTTTAGGCTCTAGCGGAGGTTAAGCAGACGGCTGGGGCAGATGTTTGAAGCCTGGGAAGGGGGTAATACCCACGGAGCTTCCCAGGCTTCTAATATCAGCCCCCAGCTGAATACCAATCCTTTACTAGCTATTAAAAATATGACGTGAGGTCCCCCCTATTTTAATAGCTAGCAAAGGCTAGGCAGACAGCTGGGGGCTGATATTAATAGCCCAGGAAGGGTGCCATGAATATTGGCCCCCTCCCAGGCTAGAAACACCAGCCGTCAGCCGCCCCAGAAAAGGTGCATCCATAGGATGCGCCAATTCTGGCACTTAGCCTCGCTCTTCCCACTGCCCTGTAGCGGTGGCAGTGGGGTAATAGGGCTGGGGTTGATGTCAGCTTATAATGCCAGCTGACATCAAGCCCAGGTTAGTAATGGAGAGGCGTCTATAAGACACCCCCATTACTAACCCCATAGTCAAAGTTAAAAAAAAACACAAACACCCAGAATAAAGTCCTTTAATTGAAATAAAGACACAATTATTTATTGTTCTAAATTAAACCATACTTACCATCACGCCCATTCCAGCTGAAGCCAAAGATCTCCTGCAGTAAAAGAAAAATAATAAAGCAACATCATCCTTACCTTTCCATGGTTCCCACGACAGCTTTAGCTCTGCTACATCGAGATGACAGGCTGGACCACAGCAGAAAGCTGCCATCCAGCCTGTCATCCCGCAGACACTGAGAAGCGCAGGCTTGCTTGCGCTCCTCAGTGTCTCGCTGTGACGGCATAAAGATGAGCCGAGTTCATGTCCAATGAACTCGGCTCCCCTCAGGCACGTCACTGACAGCGTGGGAAAATTCTCCTGCACTCAGCGCTTCAGCATGAGAATTCTCCCACGCTGTCAGTGACGTGCATGAGGTGAGCTGAGATCATTGGACATGAACTCACCTCATGCACGTCACTGACTGCGTGGGAAAATTTTATGAAATAATTAAAAAAAAATACGTGGGGCTTCGCCCTATTTTTGTGTCCAGCCAGGTACAGCTAGGCAGCTGGGGGCTGGAATCTGCAGCGCTGCGAGGCCCAAGCTTTCTGGGCCCCCCCCGCTGCAAATTGCAGTCCGCAGCCACCCCGGAAAATGGCGCGTTCATTGAAGCGCCATATTCTGGCGCTGTACCCAACTCATCCAGGGCCCTGGTGCGGTGGCTCACTGGGTAATAAAGGGGTTAGGGCCAGCTTAGTATTATCAGCTGGCCCTAAGCCCGAAATTCATGGGGTCACGCCAATATTAGACATGACCACCATGAATTTCTAGTAAAGTATTTAAAAAAAACACAACACCCAGAAAAAAGTCCTTTAATTGAAATAAACACACAATTCTTTAATGTTCTAAATTAAACCATACTTACCATCATGCCCATTCCAGCTGAAGCCAACGATCTCCTGCAATAAAAGAAAAATAATAAAGCAACATCATCCTTACCTTTCCATGGTTCCCACGACGGCTTCAGCTCTGCTACATTCACATAACAGGCTGGATCGCAGCAGAACGCTGCCAGCCAGCTTGCCATGCCGCACACACTGAGAAGCGCAGGCTTGCTTGTGCTCCTCAGTGTCTCGCTGTGACGACGTAAAGATGAGCCGAGTTCATGTCCAATGAACTCGGCTCACCTCATGCACATCACTGACAGTGTGGGAAAATTCTCCTGCACTCAGCACTTCAGCGTGAGGATTCTCCCACGCTGTCAGTGACGTACATGAGGTGAGCTGAGTTTATTGGACATGAGCTCACCTCATGCACGTCACTGACAGCGTGGGAAAATTCTCACGCTGAAGCGCTGAGTGCAGGAGAATTTTCCCACGCTGTCAGTGACGTACATGAGGTGAGCTGAGTTCATTGGACATGAGCTCACCTTATGCACGTCACTGACAGCGTGGGAAAATTCTCACGCTGAAGCGCTGAGTGCAGGAGAATTTTCCCACGCTGTCAGTGACGTGCATGTGGTGAGCCGAGTTCATTGGACATGAACTCGGCTCATCTTTATGCCGTCACAGCCAGACACTGAGGAGCGCAAGCATGCCTGCGCTTCTCAGTGTCTGCGGGATGACAGGCTGGATGAAAGGTAAGGATGATGTTGCTTTATTATTTTTCTTTTATTGCAGGAGATCATTGGCTTCAGCTGGAATGGACGTGATGGTAAGTATGGTTTAATTTAGAACAATAAAGAATTGTGTCTTTATTTCAATTAAAGGACTTTATTCTGGGTGTTTGTGTTTTTTTGTAACTTTGACTATGGGGTTAGTAATGGGGGTGTCTTTTAGACGCCTCTCCATTACTACCCTGGGCTTGATGTCAGCTGGCATTATAAACTGACATCAACCCCAGCCCTATTACCCCACTGCCACCGCTACAGGGCAGTGGGAAGAGCGAGGCTAAGTGCCAGAATTGGCGCATCCTATGGATGCGCCATTTCTGGGACCGCTGACGGCCGGTGTTTCTAGCCTGGGAGGGGGCCAATATTCATGGCACCCTTCCTGGGCTATTAATATCAGCCCCCAGCTGTCTGCCTAGCCTTTGCTAGCTATTAAAATAGGGGGGACCTCACATCATTTTTTGGGGGGTCCCCCATTTTAATAGCTAGTAAAGCCTAGGTATTCAGCTGGGGGCTGATATAAGTAGCCTGGGAAGCTCCATGGTTATTACCCCCTTCCCAGGCTTCAAACATCTGCCCCAGCCGTCTGCTTAACCTCCGCTAGAGACTAAAATTACGGGGAACCCCACGCCAATTTTTTTTTTAATAAATCCTTTATTTTAACACTAAATGACAAGTACAGTAATCAACACTATCACTGTACTTATTATATATGTGACTGACATGTTTTGATCTATCTAATCTATGTGTGATGCTCTATCTTTCTGTTCTAAATTGTCGGGTACCGCTGCTGAATTGCCGTCCGGCTTTTTTAAAGAGACGGTGCATGAAAACACTAATATTTTTTTTAATAAATCCTTTACACTAAATGACAAGTACAGTAACCAACACTGTCACTGTACTTCTTATATATGTGACTGACATGTTTCTATCTATCTAATCTATGTGTGATGCTCTATTCCTTCTTGTCTAAATTGTCGGGTACCGGTCTATGCCGGTGCTGAATTGCTGAATGGCCGGCTTTTTTAAAGAGAGCGTCTTCTGAGCAGTTTGTCAGCTTTTGGACACCTTTGAAAGTGTTTTCTATGTGTTTCTATGTGTTTTTGTTTGCCTGCCATTGGTTTTAATGGTGTTCGACGGTGTTCTAAGGTGTTCGACGAACAGTTCGACAAACAGTTCCTCGAACATCCCGGTGTTCGACGAACCGAACCCGAACACTACGGGGGTGGCTCAACACTAGTTGGGACCATCAGTTGTGTTGTGCAGAAGTCTGGCTGATACACAGCTGATAGTCCTACTGAACAAACTGTTAGAATTTGTATTATGGCAAGAAAAAAGCAGCTAAGTAAAGAAAAACGAGTGGCCACCTTTACTTTAAGAAATGAAGGTCAGTCAGTCCGAAAAATTGGGAAAACTCTGAAAGTGTCCCCAAGTGCAGTTGCAAAAACCATCAAGCGCTACAAAAAAACTGGCTCACATGAGGACCGCCCCAGGAAAGGAACACCAAGAGTCACCTCTGCTTCTGAGGATGTTTATCCGAGTCACCAGCCTCAGAAATCGCAGGTTAACAGCAGCTCAGATTAGAGACCAGGTCAATGCCACACAGAGTTCTAGCAGTAGACACATCTCTTCAACAACTGTTAAGAGGAGACTTTGTGCAGTAAGCCTTCATGGTAAAATATCTGCTAGGAAACCACTGCTAAGGACAGGCAACAAGCAGAAGAGACTTTTTTGGGCTAAAGAACACAAGGAATGGACATTAGACCAGTGGAAATCTGTGCTTTGGTCTGATGAGTCCAAATTTGAGATCTTTGGTTCCAACCACCGTGTCTTTGTGCGACGCAGAAAAGGTGAACGGATGGACTCTACATGCCTGGTTCCCACTGTGAAGCATGGAGGAGGAGGTGTGATGGTGTGGGGGTGCTTTGCTGGTGACACTGTTGGGGATTTATTCAAAATTGAAGGCATACTGAACCAGCATGGCTACCACAGCATCTTGCAATGGAATGCTATTCCATCCGGTTTGCGTTTAGTTGGACCATCATTTATTTTTCAACAGGACAATGACCCCCAAACACACCTCCAGGCTGTGTAAGGGCTATTTGACCAAGAAGGAGAGTGATGGGGTGCTACGCCAGATGACCTGGCCTCCACAGTCACCAGACCTGAACCCAATCGAGATGGTTTGGGGTGAGCTGGACCGCAGAGTGAAGGCAAAAGGGCCAACAAGTGCTAAGCATCTCTGGGAACTCCTTCAAGATAGTTGGAAGACCATTTCCGGTGACTACCTCTTGAAGCTCATCAAGAGAATGCCAAGAGTGTGCAAAGCAGTCATCAAAGCAAAAGGTGGCTACTTTGAAGAACCTAGAATATAAGACATATTTTCAGTTGTTTCACACTTTTTTGTTAAGTATATAATTCCACATGTGTTAATTCATAGTTTTGATGCCTTCATTGTGAATGTACAATTTTCAAAGTCATGAAAATACAGAAAAATCTTTAAATGAGAAGGTGTGTCCAAACTTTTGGTCTATACTGTATGTTCAGTCTTTTGACTCAGGCGGCTGAATACAAATGCACGTCACAATTTTCAGATTTATATTTTTAAAATAATTAGAAAACCATGTATCATTCCCTTTACACTTCAGAAATACTTGCTACTTTGTGTTGGTATATCACATAAAATCCCAGTAAAATACATTTAAGTTTATGGGTGTAACGTGAAAAAAATGTGGAAAAGTTCATGGGGTATGAACTCTTTTTTCAAGACACTGTATATTATTGAAAGGACTTTCCATGTCAATTATCTTTGCGTTTTGCCTACTTGGTACAAATTCCTAGATTCTGATTATAGGAAGCTAGTGTAATGTGCGCCATTGTTCATTGTAGGCAGGAAATCATTGGGCTCACTGAAATATGTCTGATCTGATATATCCTTCAAGTGGGGTCAGGTATAAAAAGTGTCGCTTCAACAACACGTTTGTTTCAGTTGTTTTGTTTCTGAATCTGCAACATATTTATGGATTGGTAAAAACTCTGGGCTGTTGGATTTTATTTTGCCTGTAAGACCAGCCATGCAGAATATACATTACATATGTAGATGGATAATGACCGCTTATCTGCAACTTCTACTTCAAAACTGGTCAGACTGGCAATATGTGAAAAAAATGTATCATATTAGTATTAAATATAGAGCACGTACTTACATCTCACACTGTTTTTGGAGATACTGTATCTTCTCCTACATCATATTATACCTGACCCCTAATGTAATAATAATTATCTTTATGTAAGTAATTAGATAGGATTAGTTAACACCAGTATGTTCACTGTAATTTCTGCAGCAGAAAAAAAATCCCAGAAAGCCGACATTTAAGCATTTTACTGTACACTGAAGAGCTGGTCGCCAGAGATTTTGATTTGCTAAGTAATACATTTATGGCTTTTCTTCTGTGCCTTGTGAATGCAATGATCTATGCACATACTGATTTTTTGTTTGCAAGTAACTTACAGATTGGTTGGTGAACAAAAAGAAGCACTTGCGCGTTTATTATAGGACCACATTTGAAATAACTTTCATTTCCCCATCTTAGCTAAGATATGTCATTACTTGGGAGGACATTTAGTGGGGCTTTGACCTTGATTATGAAGGGCCCTCAGTGCTGGTTAGTTTTGAGGCAGGAAATTGCATTAAAATGCAATTCACTTGGCTTAAATGTGGGGGTTTGCGGTGGTAGACAATGACTCAGAAGATCTTCAGATCCCTTTCCCGTATAAGAAAATAGCAATATCATATAGGACACTTGGTCGGTGACCCAGAAGCTTCAAGGAATTCCTCTGAGTAGAACCATTGGAGAATTGGTTATTGCAGTCATAAAATGGCCAGTAAAATGCATATTGAGGATACACAAACATAGCCAAATATTGCTACTCAGTTTGTATATTTGACATCAAAGAATGCATAAAGTAATGTTTGCTTGTTTTCAGTGGTATTGTCAGAGTTACTGTTGTTTGTAGCATCACTTCTAAAAACATTGAGAAATTTCAATTTTGACTTGAAGGCCTATAAAGAGAAATAAATGTTTCTTTCTTCTGCTTTGAGCTGTGTTTGGGCTAGCTGTTTTCTGCACATTGTGAAGGGAGTCCCCAGTGCCATCTTGAGGCCTCTTTGATAACAGACAGATCTTTCTCACTTTGAGACTCACATGTTTGGAAAAAAAAAGTTATCTTGCTCCATCTTTCTTGCAAAAGCTTGAGAATTGTAAAATAAAAAAAATATGAGCATAGCTATTGACTGAACACATATTATAACTTTTGGATGAGAGTTCAATATACCTTAAGGCAAATTTCACCCAACACAGTTCCTTAGTTTCTTTGCACTTTTATTTTTGCAAGATTTTTTTTCGTAAAAAAACTGAACTTACCAGTGTGTAATCAAGGATGTAATTCTTCTTCTATCAGCGACAATGAGCTGTTTGGATCTAAATGACATATTATGGCTCTGTGAATTTATGCCACAATCTTTAAAGGGACTGTCCGGTCTAAAGCTACAAGTCTGCAGTCACTTTATGTCCTCACATTGCGCGCACTGTGATATGCATACTGACTAGATGGGTACGGCCTCGCTCAATGCAAGTGTAGCAGTCTAGTCAGAACGTGATCGTGAGTATGCATATCGCATACTTGTGGTCTCATGACCGACGCTCCCAGTGCGGACATCGGAAAATCCTTACAGAGTACAGTGCATGCGATGTGAGGATTCACAAGTCTTTAGTCACATAGAGTGACTGCAGCAGACTTGTAGCATAAGACCAGACAATCCCTTTTAAAGATTGTATTTATATTGGATTAAATTATAGAATCATAATATTTTTGCTCTGTAATATCCATGCCCATACAGTAATGTGCAACAGCATGAGACCAATGGAAGGAATAGAAGCACCATCTATAGTTCTGTTGACAAAAAAAGTTGAGATGAAGTGCTGTCTGTAGCACAAAGCACCCTGAAAATATTATATTATGTTTTGCCCCATATGCCAGCCACTGAGAATGGCATATGAGATTGAGAAGAGCATCTACACAATCAACCAAAGTCATGAAAATAATTTGGGGAGGGATAATATAAAGGTTAGTGAACGCCTTAAAGAGGTTACCCAACGCTTTGACGTATTTACCATAAACTTAGAATGGTGTTAAGCATAAACTAAGTAGTACTAACCTTACCATTCCTCCTTCACTTCTACATTGTCACTTACTAGGCATACCACTACTGTGATGAAACCTCATAGCTGCAACCTAAGAATCAGAGACCAGGGAATCGAGAAGCAGCATCATCAGTACAGTAGGTATCACTTCATTTATTGACATTCAAAACCTTAGGTAAAACATTTTTCAAGTCGTAAGTATTACAGTACACCTGCATAAAGATACTAGGCTGTATAGAAAGCCAAGACATATCCACCTGTCATAAAAAGGGGTCAAATGATGTCTTACATATCATATAATACTTTTAAACAGTAGGTGATTATTTTCTATGGGGAGGGGAGTATGGAATGTGAAGGTTAAAGATGATCTGTCATGAAATTTCAGATACTGCATGCATTATTTAATAGATCTTTTAGCGTTGACAAGACTACTTTACTTACTTTGAAAATCCAAGTCAGAATGGCTCTGTAATAATTGATCTTAAAATTTGCATTTTAAGAGTCTAGGTAAAAAGAGAAAGAGTCCAATCGTGTTCGGTCTCTAACCAACAAGCCTGAATCACAGCTGCAGCCTATACTGAGCAGCAGGGGAGAAGAGACATTGAGGAGTTGTCAATCAGGCAAGGAAGTGGAGATCGAGTATAAACTTATAAGTGGGATCTGACATCCATTCTTTTTAAAGTTTTTTTAATTGTCTCCTGTGTGTATCTGCATTCATTTTCTCAAAAGTAAGTGAGCAAAATTCCTCTTACATAAAGTGTCACTGGATCCTATATTTATATAAAACGTTTCACCAGTTTAAGCATGTTAAACTAGCCACATAATTTAATAGTGGCTGTATAGCTGAATAAAGCATTGTTTTTATATTTTAATTCCTTCTCTCCGTTGCAGAGGTATTAGCTTGTAAGGTTTAGGTTATAATTTATAATAAGTCCAACCGGGTCTTACCAGATATTTTTCACTGGGAGTGTGTACTTCTTCCCCTGCATGAGTTTGTAATCAGACATTTCTCTGAGACCAATGAGGAGAGCAGACTGTCTTTCATTACATGTCTCACACTGAGAGACCTTCTTTAACCTATTGTGGGGGTGTGTTCCTATTCCCCTGTATGTTGGTGCCTGCTTATGATTGGTCAAGGTAATGCCAGAAAAGAAGTACACGCCCTCCAAGTTAAAAATCTTTTGTAACACCCTGTTGGCAAAGTAAACAATTTTAACCTAAACTTTACAAGCTAATTTTTCTGCAAGGGACAGGAGAAATTAATAAATAAAACCTATGTTTTATTTTGCTTTGCAGGCACTATTGCATGTTGTGGCCAGTTTAACTTGCTCAAACTGGTGAAAGGTTCACTTTAAAATGGACCTAATGACACCTCTGCCACATAAGAAAATAATAGTATTATAAATAATATGTAGTAGACGGGTGTCCAGTTACTGATTTTGCATTAAAGCCCTGAGTTATTGTGTTGCCTTTCATTATGCCTGGACTGTTATAAAAGGTATTGTTGATATAACTTGGCACTCACAAAGGTTGCGGTGAATGAAAGAATTCATTTATTTAGGCAATCTTTATAGTTTAACATTTTCGGTCCTACAATTGGACCTTCACCAGAACTGATTGCCACTGGTTGCTGGATGAAGTTCCTTAAATAGTGCTGGTGTCTGCGATGCACGTCACTAGGGAGTGGCCCTACTTGGGCAACTCTCCACACATTAGGAGTGCTGTATAATTCTCTGTGCTATAAAAGGTAGTCATATGTAAATAATTGTAAATAATAACAGTAATCCATTCATAATATAACATGTCAAATCATTAGTATTAAACTTTGTCTTCTTTAGCATTGATTCATTAAAATTACTATAGTAAAAAGAAATAAATCATGTAATCACCACTAAATCCTGTACTGTTACTTTTGGAATGTAACGTTCCAGGTTATTTTATCCTCTTACAGCTTAGAACTGTTATTCAACTTATCTATGTTTGTCCCGGACAGTTTCCTTAAGAAGAATAAATAGAAGCTCATTTTGAAGCTGTCCTACTTCTGAGGGTCTGTTTCTACCAGAAATAAGAATAACATTGCATGTATTGCATTTCTGTGTGTTCTTCTTTCACTGATAATGACTTAGAGAATAGCTGGGAAGCTGCTCTTCATTATAAATCAATCACAGCAAGGAGGGGTGGAGAAATCAGATAAAACTTTATCTTCACGCTACAGGCTTCATGTCTATAGGAAACAAATTGTCATGTTTATGTTAATGAAAAAAATAACTTCTTCAGAAGGTTGGTAAAATATCCATTCAGTACAGAAATAAAACACGTTATTGATTAAAATGGCAATTTGCTCTTACTCAAGTCCAAATTTTACAAACCTCCACTATTATATTATATAGCTCCTTTTACCGAATGTAAAAATAACCTTTATTTGGGTCGCTTGATGCTTTAGTCAGAAAGGGCCTCACTTCAAGCCACTTTAATCTGACCACATGGATGTAATCTATGGTCTCCCCACTTGTCCATGTAATCTTGGCAGCACTTAAAGTAAGGAAGCCATTAATCAGGGCTATGGAGATGTAATAACAGCATTGAAGCTGCACTTTTACATATTGAACTCATGCCTCACCAGACTAGTTATGTCATTAGCATATGCCAAGCAACCAAAATAAAAGTTTTTTTTATCATGTAATATGGCTCTATAATCAAATTTTTAGAGAGATACCAGGGTAAAGTGTATTTTATGATATGTGCTGCTGATTTAGACACAATCCAAAAGGATCTCAGAAACAAGTTGTTTAATGTCAACGCATTTCAGAGTCCATCTGACTCCTTTCTCGGGACAACCTTTCTTTTTTTTTTCCTTTTTGAGGGTTGTTCTGAGGAAGGAATCAGATGGACTCTGAAACGCATTGACATGAAACCACTTAATGTGGTAAGGTGCACATCCTTTAGCATTTTTTTTCTGAGACGTTTCAATGCTGTGCTGTGCTCATGGGTTTATACATATGACCTGTACTTGTCTACTTCTGTTACTGAGCTGTTCTCAGATGGTGCATATACATTGTGCGTGATGGTGTATACCATACTTTATGCATTTGCACTTTTTCTTATGTCATTGATTTAAATAGTGGGGATGCACATCATGTGGATGATGTTCACCATGTGACGAACTTTCACATGATTATTGCGACATACTGTGTTGATTCTATTTTTATGATAGAGGTGTAGCAAACCTCATACGCAGTACTAGTTTGTGGACTAATCACTCAAATACCGGTCTTTGCTATTGTAGACTAATTTTATACTATGTTATTTATTTTGCCCGTCTGTTTGATTTATATATTTTTTCAATAAAATCTTTATATTTATGATATATTGTTCTGGACCTTAACTCTATGTCTCTTATAGGATTAAGCTATTTATGAGAGTCCTAGGGCATTACCCATCTCTGTCAGTGTTTTTGGGCATCTGGCTGGTTTAATATATTGAGATATATTATGTATTTTGGATGATACTGACTATTTTAAAAGAAATTTAGTAGATATGTAAGGTATTCTGACTGAGGTAATTGCCGAAAAGTACAGAATAATGTCACACATCACTAGTAGTGATGAGCGAGTATGTTTTGTTAACCCATTCGCCGAGTATACTTGGGCGAGCACCGAGTATTTACATCATGCTCGGTGATATGTTTTAATCACTCCCGTGTGCATGATTTGCGATTGTTTGACAGCTTTACTACATGTGAAGAATGTGTAAGAGGTTGACATTCCTCACATGTATTAAAGCTGTCAAACAATCGCAAATCATGCACACGGGAGTGATTCAAACATATCACCGAGCACGCTGTAAATACTCGGAGCTCGGCCCGAGCGTACTCGGAACAGAACATACTCGCTCATCACTAATCACTAGTCATTGATATAATATAATCATATTACTACTTTAAAGTAAATATGGGAAGCAAAAACCTGATTATATGTATTATTGCTTAGTCTTCCTTAAATAAGACTAGTACATGTTTGAGGGTAAAAGTAGAGTAAAAAAACAAGTGAAAGAAATTTAAGGGTAGCCAGGGCCCAGGGCAGTTTACACTGTATGCCTTTCGAGTCACCCGATTTGCAGATGCTTATTTTGCTGGTGTTTATACACAAATGGAAGATGGCGTTGTTTTTTCACATGGGGTGTACAAAAATTATCCCAGTTTGTTGAGTTTCAAGAGCTTTTTTCTTTGCTAAATGTAGAAGCAAGAACTTTTTCACAAGGCATCAAAAATTATTCCTTTATTTAGGGAACAAAAACAGATGTGCCCAGCACTTTGAAGGCGAAAAAATAATAGCTTCTCATCTAGTAGTGAAAAACATTATCTCGTTTTTGGGATTCTTAACAGGTTTGCTATTCTCAAAACAAGCAAAGCTGAAAGAAATAAACTGGAGTATAGGGTGATATACATGCAGGAGCATGTATATTTATTTATATGCACTATTGCTTTTTACTTACTTACAGCAGGGCATATGTTCATTTAGTTTCTATCTTAGGTTTATTCTCAAAACTAGTAAACATTTAAGTCTGTCAAAAATTATTCCTATTTTTATGGAATAGGAACAGGTTAGCTGTTCAAAATAAGTTTTGAATCAGCAGTAAAGACTATCACTATAAGGCCCTTCAAATCTACGTGTTTCCGGTATGTGTAGCATCCATTTTTTTTCACCGATACCTCATGTACCCATTATAACCTATGGTGATCTTCATATGTCTGTGTTTTCACACAGATCGTATGTCCATGTGAACCACATGGGAACATGTTAGTTTTTTTCTGGCAGCACGGATGACAAGAGCCAATACAAGTCTATAGGTCCGTAAAAAACATGGACAGCACACTGATGATACATTGATCCAAAATGCTGATGACACCGGTACTGTTTTTTCCGGTACTGGTTTTATACAGACAAGTGAAGGGGGCCTAATACATGGTGTGCAGCAAGGAGATGTGTGACTGACGTTGTTATACAGTGGCAGCGGCAGAAGCAACACAGAGAATTAGGATGGGGCAGACAAGGAGATGTCGGGCAGTGTAGGGCCAACAACCGTATGCCCAATAGCAGAAGTACTGTCTAGTGCTATAAAACAGTGCAGTGACAATGACAGAAGCCACATGGTAGAGAACTAGGACAGGGCAGGGAAGAAGATGTCTGGCAGTATAAGCCCAGCAATGGCTGCCTTACGCAGCAGCACTATAGTCTAGCAATATAAAGCACAGTGGACAAGCATACAGGGGATGCATGACTGGAGTGGCTAGGCAGTTGCAATTGCAGAGGCAGAAGCTATACGACGGAAAGTTAGGAAAAGGCAGTAAAAGAGATCTCTTACAGTGTATGACCAGCAATGGCAACCCAGGAAAAGTTAGGAAAAGGCAGTAAAAGAGATCTCTTACAGTGTATGACCAGCAATGGCAACCCAGGAAGCAACATTGATACAATACAGTTGACATTATGGACAGTGATTAAATGCCTAGTCGAGCAGGGGGCATTGGCATTGATGGCAGCCAAAAATGTGGAAAAAGACAGGCAACAGGCAGTCTTATTTTTACATTTGCAAGCTATTGTCCATGACGTGAATTTCCCTTAAAATGGTCTGAGGGTCCAGACCGCTGTGCATAATAAATGTAAGGTGTAAAAAAAACATAAAAAATCTTATACTCACCGCTCACCTGTCATGCCTCTCCGCTACTCGCTGCGCACCATCTGGTCCTCAATGTTGTCTCTCCTTTCCTCCATTACAAGCCGCAACTCAGTCTGTTCACTCTATACCAGAAACATCTGGTTGCGACCAGGCCTTGGAGGTAACTGTGCATTGCATTTCGTGATGTCATAATTTACGTGCAGCTAGCAAAAAGTCTAGGCCTGGAGTGGGCAGGTTGAAGATGTGACAGCGGAAAAAAGAGGTTCTAACGACGGGGCTGCAAGAAGAAGTGGTGAGGGGCCGGACAGTTGAGTAATATTTTTTTTTTTAAACTTCTGTGGGCCATCCACAGTCTAGTCAGCCGCCATTTTGCTGAATTTTTGCAAAATGCAAATTTACGAATATGCATATTTTTCTTTATTAGAGTAGAATTTAATTCCACTTAAATAAACTTGCTCATCTCTATTGCCATTCACTGTGATTCCCTGGTTCTGATCTCAACTATCTCCTGACCTTGTCCCTGACTTCTGATTTTGCAATGTACCTGCCTACTCTGGATTTGACCATGCTTGTTGACTCTCCATTGTCAGTTCACTCCTCTGACCAGCAGCCATTCTGTGGATGTAACGCAGGGTACACTGTGGTAAATCTAGATCCTTGAATAGGAGTTAAAGAGTGAAGGTCAGGGTACCTCTAGGGGTTATAGGAAGTTTCGCCCCCAGCAGTTCGCCCCCAGCAATTTGCCCCCATCAGTTCGCCCCCAGGTACATTTTGCCCCCACACATGTCGCCCCTAACATTTCGCCCCCAGGAAGATTCGCCCCTGCACATTTAGCCCCCGCACGTTTTGCCCCCAGACGTTTCGCCCCCGGAAGTTTCGAAGATTCCAGCCATTCAGACAAGGGGATAAAATTCTGCACTAAAACCTGCACCTAAATCCATAGAGCTAAATGGAGGTTTTGGTGTAGAATTATCTACACCAGAATAGCTGTATATCTACAGTTGTGGATAATCCACAGAGGTTAGGAGACATGTTAATGAATCCTTAAAGTACATTCACATGCACTAAGTAGTTGCAGCAGAGAATCTGCAGCTATTTTATAGCAGAAAATTCTACACTAAAATTGATATCTAGTGATGCGGGTTTGATGCAACAACCTTGTCCTCTTTTTGTGATTGACAATGGCTGGATACCTGCAAATCATGGTTGGTGGACAAGGTTACCACTCTGCTTATGAATATGGTAGACCATAGTATCTCAAAGGCAGGACTTCTACTTTGAAGCTGAGCAGAGAATAAGACTGCAACTAAACAAGTGAGGCATAGTCGGAATCAGTAGGCCTCACCCTACATTATACTATCCTCAAAGTTTCCCTTTAAGGCAAAAAAATCACATAGTATTCTATATCAGCACTTTGTAATATAGAATTTTTCACATTTGTGCAACATAAACTGCAATAATTCTGCATAATGGAAATGTTAAATGCTTACCAGAGTCACGCAGAAGGAACTGCTGCTGGATACCATCAATATTGATCTCCTGGAACTCCTGGGGAATAACAAGTTGATCAAGGGTTTGGGGCAACCTTGGAATATTGCCAAGTTGCCTTGATAATCATATTTTTCTCTTCAGTGATGCTTTCCTTGGGAGAAGTGCTCCCAACATTAGAATGGGCTCCTGAAATTATTTCTGTGAGAATCTGTTGTGGTGTCTCCTGTGTTGTCCTTGCCCTGGTGACCGCCTCATTGACAAGTCGGATTGCTTCAGGTCTTGCTGCTTGTGCTGCGTGGTTGTGGGGATTGGTTACTTTCACCACTTCACCAGATGCTTCATTAGTCCAAACACGTCCCTTGCAAATTGACCGTTTTTCACACACCCAGAAGGAATGGACATCGTCAGACGTTCGTTTGGAAAATACGTAAATGTGATTCTCGTAGACCAACTTTTTCTTCCCACGTTTGGATAGAACTGAATTCATACTTGTAGACAGTGAATTGCTGTGAAAGCTGACTGATTTTTTTGTGCTCGTACACCTCTCTTTGTAGAGATTTTAGACACTGCTATATTCTGATGTAAAGATGGAATAAAAGCTAGTCTAATGCAACTTGCAGGACACCTGACATGCAAATTGTTACATCTGCAACAAAACTTGCAAAAACCATGTCAGTGCTGGGTCAGGTAAAAGTTCACAAAATGTTTAGATTTTAGAGTGGTTTACATTCCCCACATAAATCAGGCCTCATTCACACTACATTTTATGAGCAAAATGCTCTGATGGAAACAGTTGATTTAACATGTCACAAAAGTGCAGCACTCTGTACAGTACTTTGGTGACATGTGGATTGATGACGGACAGGAATTTATGAACCACAAGGATAAACTGGCGAAACATCCAAGCACAAAATTCTGGGGCAAAACAGGGTACAAACATCCAGGGGCGAACTGTTGGTGGTGAAACATCCGGGGGCGAACTGCTGGGGGCGAAACATCCGGGGGCGAACTGGGGGCGATATGTGCAGGGGTGAAATGTGTGGGGGCAAAACACCTGGGGGCCAAATGCTGGGGACGAAATGTGCGGGGGCGAAATGTACCCGGGGGCGAATTGCTGGGGGCGAACTGCTGGGAGCGAACTGCTGGGGGCGAACTGCTGGGGGCGAAACATCCAATTCCCACCCCTAGGACCTGCTAAGTGTAGTGGCTTGAGCAAAGTCTTAATAGAAAGCCCAGCCCTTTAAGAGCTGCCAGGCTTTCTCATACCGTACTCCCTAACACCATCCTGGTCAGTACAACCTAACTTTCAAACTTTTTCTACAGCAAATGTAGACCATCATCTCTGATCTTGTCTCTGTTCCTAATGTTCTTTATGTCACATACAAAAATATGATTAATTTCTGTTATATGATAGAGTAATGGGGACTAATTGAGATCATTAACTTAGAATTTGTAGCTAGGCAGGGACGCTGTTCCCCTCACCTCTCTGCTCCGTGCCCGGCGTCCTCCTCCCGCTCTGCTGGCAGCGCGCGCTCCTTCCCGGCCACTGTGCTTAGGGCGCGCGTGCGCGCTCTCCCTCCCTCTTAAAGGGGCCGCGCGCGCCGTCCTAAGGAGTCCCCGGCCAATGGCCGGAGGACTTCACCATATATAAGGCACCTCCTCCAAAATGGAGGTGCCCGAGCAATGTTGTTGCACTGTTCACTACTCTGCTTCAGCCCTCAGGTCCCGTTGCCAGTTACCTGCCAGATTCCTGCCAGATTCCTGCCAGATTCCTGCCTGATTATCTGTTACCTGCCTGCTAGTCTGAGGTCCGACGGTCTGCCTTACTACTCCTGTCAGTCTGTCTAAGGACCAGCCTGTCCGCTCACCTGGGAGCGCACTTCAGCCACCTGCCTGCTTGCCTGAGGTCCGACGGTCTGCCTTCCAACTCCTGTCAGTCTGTCTATGGACCAGCTTGCCTGCTCACCTGGGAGCACACATCTGCTACCTGCCTGCTAGCCTACCTGGAGGCTCCGCCGTCACGTGCTGTGACCACCTGCCTGTCCAGTGACTCCTGCCGGCTCACCTGGGAGCGCTCATCTGCTGCCTGTCTGCTAGCCTACCTGGAGGCTCTGCCGTCACGTGCTGTGACCACCCGCCTGTCCAGAGACTTCTGCCCGCTCACCTGGGAGCGCTCATCTGCCGCCTGTCTGTTGGTCTTCCTGGAGGCTCCGCCGTCACATGCTGTGACCACCCGTTCATCCAGAGACTCTCGCCTGCTCACCTGGGAGCTCACGTCTATCATCAGCCGCCACAGGTCGTATCAACCCTTTACCCAGAGACTGCCCCGGTCACTTGCCGTGACCATCTGCCCGTTCATCCAGAGACTGCCCTGGTCACTTGCCGTGACCATCTGCCCGTTCATTCAGAGACTGCCCCGGTCACTTGCCGTGACCATCTGCCCGTTCATTCAGAGACTGCCCCGGTCACTTGCCGTGACCATCTGCCCGTTCACTCAGAGACTGTCCCGGTCACCTGCTGTGACTTCCTGCCCGTCTTCCCTGGTCGCCACCCGCTCCCTTACAAGGACCGCCCCCTTGTATAGTAGCTCAGAGGTTCCGCCTCCCAGACCCGTTACAGTTTGCTCGGGCCATGGAACCCGGTGGCACCCAAGCTCCCTCGCTCTCGGACCTGTGTCATGAACTGTCCCGTCAAAGGTCCCAACAGGAGTCCATCCTGGGTCACCTGCGGAATGTCAATACTCGCCTGGACACTCTGACTGCTCCACCAGCAACCTCCGCCAGTGCCATGTCTCGCAATCCGGCAGCTCCGCTGCCCACTAATACCATGCTATCCTACCCCGGAACCCGGCTTTCTGCACCTCCTCGCTTCGGAGGCGACTCTGCCCAGGCTCAGGGCTTCATAAATCAGTGCACCCTGCACTTTGAACTATTGTCCAACCAGTTTAACTCCGACCGAGCCAAAATTGCATTCATCATGTCCCATCTCACCGGGGAGGCCCTGGCCTGGCTAAATCCTCTATGGGAGAGAGGAGACCCCCTGGTGTCCAACTTGCCTGCTTTTCTCACGGCTTTCCGGAAAGTCTTCGACGAACCCGGACGGAAGACCTCATCCGCATCATCACTGCTACGCCTCCGTCAGGGAAGTCTCACCGTGGGCCAATATGCCATACGGTTCCGTACCCTTGCCTCGGAGCTGGCCTGGGATAACGACGCTCTGGTATCCGTCTTCTGGGAGGGTCTGTCCGGCCATATTAAAGATGAACTTGCCGGTCGGGACATCCCTACCACTCTCGATGACCTAATAACTCTTGCCACCCGGATTGACCTACGGTTCCAGGAGCGTGCCAAAGAGGTCACCCGTGAGAGGAGGTTACCACGTCTAGCTCCTACTTTTCAGAAACCCGTCACTCCCTCCGTCTCTACCCAGGTACACTCTCCTGAGCCTATGCAGGTCGACCAGACCAAGATGGTCAAAACCCGTCAGGACTTACGCCGTGCCGAGGGGAGCTGCTTCTACTGTGGCAGTAAGGAGCACCGGATCCGTACCTGCCCGGAGAGGTCGGGAAACGCCTGTGTCTAGGTTCGCTCAGAGAGGTCGACCTAGACAAGAATAAATCCTCTCCATCTTTGCTGTTGTCAGTCTCAATCGTCTGCGGGGAGAACCGTTATTTCGAACTAGCCCAACTTGACTCTGGAGCAGCCGGGAATCTTATTTCACAGTCCCTGGTAGAGAAATACCGCATCCCCACCAAACCTCTGGCTGTACCCTTGTCTGTTGCTGCCGTGGATGGGGGTCTCTTACCACGCCCCATCCAACTCATCACCGAATCCATTACTCTGCAGGTGGGAATGCTGCATTCTGAGAGTATCTCCTTTCATGTTCTGCCTGGACTCTCCCACGCCCTCTTGCTAGGCCTACCTTGGCTTCAGAGACATGCACCCGTGCTTGATTGGCAGACCGGAGAAGTCCTTCGCTGGGGACAGGACTGCCATAAGACCTGTCTGGTTCCCGTCCATCCCGTCCGTCCTTCTCCTACCCCAGCTAATCTACCTGGACTTCCGATTCCTTATTGGTCCTATGCTGATGTCTTTAATAAAAAGGAAGCAGAGACACTACCCCCTCATAGACCATACGACTGCCCTATCGACCTGTTACCTGGTACTACTCCTCCCCGTGGGCGTATTTATCCATTATCCGCTGCTGAGACCCGGTCGATGTCCGAATATATTGAGGAAAATCTGGCCAGGGGATTCATCCGGAAATCTACCTCCCCGGCGGGAGCAGGCTTCTTTTTCGTCAAAAAGAAGGACGGCTCTCTCCGTCCCTGTATAGACTATAGAGGCCTTAACCAGATCACGGTGAAGAATAAGTACCCCCTTCCGCTCATTCCGGAGTTATTTGATCGTCTGAGGGGGGCTAGAATCTTCACCAAACTGGACCTCCGTGGGGCGTACAACCTGGTTCGTATCCGTCAGGGGGATGAATGGAAGACGGCATTCAACACCCGGGACGGCCACTATGAATATCTGGTAATGCCCTTTGGTCTCTGTAACGCTCCTGCCGTCTTTCAAGAGTTGGTCAATGACATCTTCCGGGACCTTCTCTACTCCTGCGTAGTGGTGTACCTGGACGACATCTTGGTCTTCTCTCCGGATCTCCAGACTCACCGGAGGGACGTTCGTCAGGTCCTGCTCAGGCTCAGGCAGAATCATCTCTTCGCTAAATACGAGAAGTGCCTCTTTGAGCAGACCTCGCTTCCGTTTTTGGGCTACATTATTTCTCAGACCGGCCTACGAATGGATCCAGAGAAACTGTCTGCCATCGAGAAATGGCCTCGACCGGAGGGGTTGAAGGCCATTCAGCGATTCCTGGGCTTCGCTAACTACTACCGCCTCTTCATACCACACTTCTCTTCCCGGACTGCCCCAATTTCCGCGCTCACCCGTAAGGGTACTAATCCCAAAGAGTGGCCGCTTGAAGCAGAGGAGGCCTTTCTTTCCCTAAAACAGGCCTTCTCTTCCGCCCCGGTGCTGCATCGCCCGGACGGCAACAAGCAGTTCTTCCTGGAAGTTGACGCCTCCTCCTCTGGAGCCGGAGCGGTACTTACTCAAAAATCATCTTCCGGGAGAATGGTAACTTGTGGCTTCTTCTCCAAACTCTTCTCCTCTTCTGAGCGCAACTATTCCATAGGAGACCGAGAGTTATTGGCCATCAAGCTGGCGTTGGAGGAGTGGCGTTACCTACTCGAGGGGGCTCTTCACCCGGTAATAATTTACACTGACCACAAGAACTTGGCTTACCTCCAGCATGCCCAGAGACTTAACCTGCGCCAAGCCCGGTGGTCCTTGTTTTTTGCTCGCTTTGATTTTGTTCTTCATTTTCGCCCGGCTGACAAAAACGTCAAAGCAGACGCCTTGTCCCGATCCTTTCTGGTGTCCGATCTCGAGGAAGAACCTAAACATATCATCGATCCCGCCAGAGTAATGCAGGTGGCTCCCGTGAGTCTAAATCGTCTCCCTCCCGGTAAGACGTTTGTTTCAGTACCTGATCGGAAGAAGATCCTACACTGGGGCCATTCGTCTAAACTAGCTGGCCACGCCGGTCAGAAAAAGACCCTCCAGCTTATTGCCCGGCACTACTGGTGGCCTACCCTGCACAAGGACGTAATAGACTTTGTTTCTGCCTGTGTGTCCTGCGCCCGCAACAAAGTCCCGAGACACCTTCCAGCCGGTCGCCTCCTTCCGCTTCCTGTGCCTGCTGCCCCCTGGCAGCATATTGTTATGGACTTCATAACTGATCTCCCCGTCTCCGCCGGTTGTACGGTCATTTGGGTGGTCGCTGATCGCTTTTCCAAGATGGCTCACTTTATTCCCCTGCCAGCCCTCCCGTCTGCACCCGAGCTGGCTAAAGACTTTATCCGCCACATCTTCCGTCTTCATGGCCTGCCCCTCCACATAGTGTCGGATCGTCGGGTACAGTTCACCTCACGTTTCTGGAGAGCCACTTGTAAACTGCTAGACGTCACCCTGGACTTCTCTTCCGCTTACCACCCACAGTCCAATGGTCAAGTGGAGCGGATCAATCAGAACCTGACCAGTTACCTCCGGCACTTCGTTAATGCCCATCATTCAGACTGGGTGGATCTCCTACCATGGGCCGAGTTCTCTTATAACAATCACGAGAGCGAATCCTCCTCCAAATCCCCGTTTTTTGTAGTCTTCGGTCAGCATCCTCGGATTCCTTTTCCTGTCTCCACCTCTGTGGACAACCCGGCTGCGGAATCTCTCGTTAGCAAATTTTCCTCCATTTGGGAGAGTACCCGATCCGCATTCCTTCAGTCGTCCGAACGGATGAAAAGACACGCTGACAAAAAACGCCTGGATCCTCCACAATTTCGTCCTGGAGATAAAGTCTGGCTCTCATCTAAATATGTCCGACTCAAGATACCTTCTTACAAGTTAGGGCCTCGGTTCATCGGTCCTCTGGAGGTCATCAGTCAGATCAACCCGGTGGCCTATAAATTGAAACTCCCGGCCAACTTACGGATCCCTAACTCCTTCCATGTATCTCTCCTCAAACCTGTGGTACTTAACTCTTTTAACAAGTCTACAGGTACGCCTCCTGCTCCGGTTTCTGCTGAAGACGAGTTTGAGGTAGAGAACATTCTTGCCACCAAAAGGGTAAGAGGAAAGACCTTTTTTCTAGTAGATTGGAAGGGGTTTGGTCCTGAGGAGAGAACGTGGGAGCCCCGGGAGAACATCCATGCCCCTCTTATCCTAGATAAATTTCTGTCTGGCCTAAAAAGGGGGGGGGCCTAAAGGGGGGGGTACTGTAGCGCCGGCGTCCCTGCCCTCTGCTAGGCAGGGACGCTGTTCCCCTCACCTCTCTGCTCCGTGCCCGGCGTCCTCCTCCCGCTCTGCTGGCAGCGCGCGCTCCTTCCCGGCCACTGTGCTTAGGGCGCGCGCGCGCGCTCTCCCTCCCTCTTGAAGGGGCCGCGCGCGCCGTCCTAAGGAGTCCCCGGCCAATGGCCGGAGGACTTCACCATATATAAGGCACCTCCTCCAAAATGGAGGTGCCCGAGCAATGTTGTTGCACTGTTCACTACTCTGCTTCAGCCCTCAGGTCCCGTTGCCAGTTACCTGCAAGATTCCTGCCAGATTCCTGCCAGATTCCTGCCTGATTATCTGTTACCTGCCTGCTAGTCTGAGGTCCGACGGTCTGCCTTACTACTCCTGTCAGTCTGTCTAAGGACCAGCCTGTCCGCTCACCTGGGAGCGCACTTCAGCCACCTGCCTGCTTGCCTGAGGTCCGACGGTCTGCCTTCCAACTCCTGTCAGTCTGTCTATGGACCAGCTTGCCTGCTCACCTGGGAGCACACATCTGCTACCTGCCTGCTAGCCTACCTGGAGGCTCCGCCGTCACGTGCTGTGACCACCTGCCTGTCCAGTGACTCCTGCCCGCTCACCTGGGAGCGCTCATCTGCTGCCTGTCTGCTAGCCTACCTGGAGGCTCTGCCGTCACGTGCTGTGACCACCCGCCTGTCCAGAGACTTCTGCCCGCTCACCTGGGAGCGCTCATCTGCCGCCTGTCTGTTGGTCTTCCTGGAGGCTCCGCCGTCACATGCTGTGACCACCCGTTCATCCAGAGACTCTCGCCTGCTCACCTGGGAGCTCACGTCTATCATCAGCCGCCACAGGTCGTACCAACCCTTTACCCAGAGACTGCCCCGGTCACTTGCCGTGACCATCTGCCCGTTCATCCAGAGACTGCCCCGGTCACTTGCCGTGACCATCTGCCTGTTCATTCAGAGACTGCCCCGGTCACTTGCCGTGACCATCTGCCCGTTCATTCAGAGACTGCCCCGGTCACTTGCCGTGACCATCTGCCCGTTCACTCAGAGACTGTGCCGGTCACCTGCTGTGACTTCCTGCCCGTCATCCCTGGTCGCCACCCGCTCCCTTACAAGGACCGCCCCCTTGTATAGTAGCTCAGAGGTTCCGCCTCCCAGACCCGTTACAGAATTACTCAAATCCCCATCCAACTTATGTTTCCATAAGTCAAGAACTTAATTAATAAGCTACACAGCATATGTTATATAGACTACAAATTAATATTAGTTGAAATAGCTAGTTGCTTTGGTTTGCTTTCATGGCAATGGCAGAGGGCAGAGGTCTTTATTGCTCAAGTTAACAACACTAGGCAGGTCTGCCAATACCCACATCCTATATTGAAGAAATAAAAAAGGGCCATCACAAATACCTGAACAAATCAACATATTTAAATGGGTTGCACGGTGCACCTCACTATGAATGGTATTGATGACATCAACCACATACCTGTTAGGATGCACGCATGATTCTTAGAATAGGGCATGATATCTGCTGATTGTACACATCACGTCTTAGGAGGTACATGTAGGTGCAATGACTTTGGCCCACTCAACTCCTGATAAAGGAATGAGCGGCGCTGAGTAAACCCTTCAACACTAAATGGTTTAATTTATACTTTTTGTAACCCTCCAACACCTATTACACTCTTGTGAACTAAGTATGCTTATTTCCTAAGTGGAAAATTGCCAAAATATCCCTCAATAATATTGTTAGTTTCAATAAGGAAGTTGGATCAAGGATCACATCAATTTGTTTATTACAGCCAGCATTTTCAAAATGCCATTCCCAACAATATCACATTTGGACACTGCAGTAAACTGCCAAAGAATCAACAACACACCAAGAAAAGATTGCACCCTTTAAGAGGTTCTTCATCATTCCACATTCTTTAAAGCACATAACAGTTGCTATAGCTTTAAATCCAGCTGAGCGCTGCCATCCAGCTTGTCATCCTTCAGAGACACTGCAGAGCGCAAGCATGCCTGCGCTCTGCAGTGTCTATGCAGGATGGCATGCTGGATGGCAGGGCTCAGCTGTGATCCAGCCTGTCATCTCAATGCCATCCCAGCATGGGAGAATTCTCCTGCTCAAGCGCTGAGCGCTGAGAATTTTCCCACGCTGTCAGTGACGTGCATGAGGTGAGCTGAGTTCATTGGGCATGAGCTCACCTCAAGCACGTCACTGACAGCGTGGGAAAATTCTCCTGCACTCACCGCATGAGCAGGAGAATTTTTCCACGCTGTCAGTGACGTGCATGAGGTGAGCTGAGTTCATTGGACATGACCTCAGCTCATCTTTATGCCGTCACAGCGAGACACTGAGGAGCACAAGCATGCCTGCGCTTCTCAGTCTCTGCGGCATGGCTAGCTGGATGGCAGCTTTCGGCTGCAATCCAGTTTGTCATGTGAATGTAGCAGAGCTGGAGCCGTCGTGGGAACCATGGAAAGGTAAGGATGATGTTGGTTTATTATTTTACTTTTATTGCAGGAGATCGTTGGCTTCAGCTGGAATGGGCGTGATGGTAAGTATGGTTTAATTTAGAACAATAAAGAATTGTGTCTTTATTTCAATTAAAGGACTTTATTCTGGGTGTTTGTGTTTTTTTTTTAACTTTGACTATGGGGTTAGTAATGGGGGTGTCTTATAGATGCCTCTCCATTACTAACATGGGCTTGATGTCAGCTGGCATTGTAAGCTGACATCAACCCCAGCCCTATTACCCCACTGCCACCGCTACAGGGCAGTGGGAAGAGCGAGGCTAAGTGCCAGAATTGGCGCATCCAATGGATGCGCCATTTCTGGGACGGCTGACGGCCGGTGTTTCTAGCCTGGGAGGGGGCCAATATTCATGGCACCCTTCCTGGGCTATTAATATCAGCCCCCAGCTGTCTGCCTAGCCTTTGCTAGCTATTAAAATAGGGGGGACCCCACGTCATTTTTTTGGGGGTCCCCCATTTTAATAGCTAGTAAAGGCTAGGTATTCAGCTGGGGGATGATATTAGTAGCCTGGGAAGCTCCGTGGGTATTCTTTCGGTTCTAAATTGTCGGGTACTGGTGTATGCTGCTGCTGAATTGCTGGCTTTTCATGTTTCACTGTGAGCACTGTTCCCATCGATTTGGGCAACCACTGTAATGCCACAACCACCATGGCTGTGGCATTACAGTGAGTGGCAGACAATCCCACATGATTGGTGCTCTAAATAGTGCCAGACATGCAGGACACGCTTTTGGTGCACGAACAGTTATCGAACATGAACTCGAACAGCCGAATTTTTTGCAAATCGTTCGTGTTTGTCGAACGACTCGAACACCGCCCGAAACAGCTCGAATTTGAGATTGGTGAACAGTTCTAGTCGAACACCGCTCATCTCTACTTACAAGCTGTGATACTTGCAAAAGGGGGTGCTGCTAGGTACTAACCATGCAGGGTGCCCAAACTTCAGATTTGGCCCCTTTTCCTTTTCTGTAATTTTTAAAATGTAAAAGGTGAAAATATACAGTATATATTTTTTGCCTGAAATACAAAGGAAATGTGTCATCTTTAAATTAAGCTCTTTTAGAGATCACTTCAATTTGCTTAACCGTTCACAATAACATTAATTTCGACCAGGGGTGCCCAAACTTTTTCACACCGCTGTATTTTAGTGAAGACATCAGAATGTTTGGGCTCCTGGTATGTATATACAGTGGTGTGAAAAAGTGTTTGCCCCCTTCCTGATTTCTTATTCTTTTGCATGTTTGTCACACTTAAATGTTTCAGATCACAAAACAAATTTAAATATTAGACAAAGATAACACAAGTAAACACAAAATGCAGTTTTTAAATGAAGGTCTTTTATTAAGGGAAAAAGATATCCAAACCTACAGGGCCCTGTGTGAAAAAATGATCGTCCTCTAAACCTAATAACTGGTTGGGCCACCCTTAGCAGCAACAGCTGCAATCAAGCGTTTGCGATAACTGGCAATGAGTCTTTTATATCGCTCTGGAGGAATTTTGGCCCACTCATCTTTGCAAAATTAGAGGGTTTCCGAGCATGAACCGCCTTTTTGAGGTCATGCCACAGCATCTCAATAGAATTAAGGTCAGGACTGTGATTAAGCCACTCCAAAGTCTTAGTTTTGTTTTTCTTAAGTCATTCAGAGGTTGACTTCTGGTGTGTTTTGGATCATTGCCCTGCTGCATAACCTAAGTGTGCTTCAGCTTGAGGTCACAAACAGATGGCCGGACATTCTCCTTCAGGATTTTTTGGTAGAAAGCTGAAATCATGGTTCCATTTACCACAGCAAGTCTTCCAGGTCCTGAAGCAGCAAAACAGCCCCAGATCATCACACTACCACCACCATATTTTACTGTTGGTTTGATGTTCCTTTTCTGAAATGCTCTGTTACTTCTATGCCAGATGTAATGGGACATACACCTTCCAAAAAGTTCAACATTTGTCTCGTTAGTCCACAGAGTATTGTCCCAAAAGTTTTGGCCATCATCAAGATGTTTTCTGGAAAAACTGAGACAAGCATTTATGTTCTTTTTGCTCAGCAGTGGTTTTCGTCTTGGAACTCTGTCATGCAGACCATTATTGCCCAGTCTCTTTCTTATGGTGGAGTCAATAACACTGACCTTAACTGTGTCAAGTGAGGCTTGCAGTACTTTGAATGTTGTTCTGGGGTCTTTTGTGACCACTTGGATGAGTCGTCGCCGTACTCTTGGGGTAATCATGCATCTTACTGGAAAATGGAATGAAATTCGAAGTGAAGTAAAATTGTGAAAAAGAAAGCAATTCTACACATTTTTTGGAGGATTGTGTTTTTTTCGGCGTTCATTCTGCATCAAAAATTACCTGGTAACATGATTGTCTGGGTTAGTATGATTAAGAAAATAACAAACTAGCATTTTTTCATTTAAGTCATTTAAGTGGTGGAAAAAAAATCAGAAATTCATTAAAAAAAATTTTAGCTTGAGTCGCCATTTTATAAAACCTATAAGATTTTTAATTTTTTCGGTCAAAAGAGTGTTTTAGGGCTTGTTTCTTGTATGGTGATCATATGCTTTTTATTGATTCTATTTTGGGGTTTGTACAACTCTTTGATCACTTCTTATTGCACTCTTTTGTGCCGTTGCGGCAACCAAAACCCGCTTTTTTTGCATTTTGATTTTTTTTACTGTTTTTACAGATTGGAGACATTTTATATTTAGAAAGATCAGACTTTTCTGTACACGTTGATAACAAATATGTTTTTTTTATTGTTTCACATTGTTTTATTATTTATTATGGAAAAGGGGGGGTGATTCCAATTTTTATATCTTTTATTTATTTTTACATATTTAAAAACTTGTTTTCTTTAGCTTTTACTTTATTTGTTAGTCCCCCTCTAAGGGGCTTGAACTTGCGATTATCTGACCTCCTCTAATATATATAGCAAAACCATAGTAAAAATCACTGTCTTCAATGATGTCTAGTCATAGGCTAGACATCATAGAAGCATTGAAGAGATCATATGACAGATGTATTCATATTCAGGTGGCACCTGGCTGTCATAGCAACCCATCAGCTCCCTACGGTCCCATTGCAGGGAAGCTGATGGCCGCCTGTAAGGGCCAAATGGCAGTGTTTAAATGCCACTGTCAGCAATTGATAGGGGCATTTGAGAGGTTAACAGTAGCGATCGGTGGGCACAACAATAGCTGCTGTTAGCGGCAGATGCTAGCTATATATTGTAGCTGGCATCTGCCCAGACTCTGCTTCTTAGCCCGCTCCAAACTCCCTGACATGGTCCATGCCATTTATATCATCATTGAACATTAAGGGGTTTAAAACTATCCTTACTGTAAAGAAGAGCAAGAAATGATGATACTGTGCATGTTCCTACCAAATCCATTTCAGGACATAAATATTATATTTATATTTAAGAACTATATGCAGATAGAAAATTTTATACTACAGTAAATATGATTTTTCTTTCCCAAAGAGGCAATCAATAAGACAATTTTATTTAATAATAATAATTTTTATTTATATAGCGCCAAAATATTCTGCAGCACTTTACAATTAAGCTGGGACATGTACAGACAATAAATTCAATACCAGTTAAGACAGTTTAAACAATTACATTAGGAGTGAGGTCCCTGCTCGCAAGCTTACAATCTGCAAGGAAATGGGTGGACATAATAGGTGAAAAGTGCTTGTTATTTCAGGTCTGGCAATTATAATAAACTAGATGGTGGCCCGATTCTAACGCATCGGGTATTCTAGAATATGTATGCGGCCGACCGGGCGCAATCAGAAGAGCGGTGTTTAAATTTAGCGCCAATCTCGCTGATTGGTCGCGGTGGCCGACCGCGACCAATCAGCAGAGCGGCGTTTAAATGTGCCGCCCATCTCGCTGATTGATCGCGGCCGGCCACCGCGACCAATGAGCAGAGCAGCGTTTAAATTTGCCGGCCATCTTTCTGATTGGTCACGGTCGGCCACCGCGACCAATCAGCAGAGCGGCATTTAAATTTGCCGCCCATCTCGCTGATTGGTCGCGGTCGGCCACCGTGACCAATCAGCAGAGCGGTGTTTAAATTTCCAGCCTATATCGCTGATTGGTTGCGGTGGCCGGCCGCGACCAATCAGCAGAGCGGCGTTTAAATTTTCCGCCCATCTCGCTCATTGGTCGTGGTGGCCGTCCGCGATTAATCTGCAGAGCGGCGTTTAAATTTGCCGCCCATCTTGCTGATTGGTCGCGGTGGCCGGCCGTGATTAATCAGCAGAGCGGAGTTTAAATTTGCCGCCCATCTCGCTAATTGGTTGCGATGGCCGGCCGCGACCAATCAGCAGAGCGGCGTTTAAATTTGCCGCCCATCTCGCTGATTGGTCGCGGTGGCCGGCCGTGATTAATCAGCAGAGCGGCGTTTAAATTTGCCGCCCATCTCGCTGATTGGTCGTGGTGGCCGGCTGCGACCAATCAGCAGAGCGGCGTTTAAATTTGCCGCCCATCTCGCTGATTGGTCGCTGTAGCCGGCCGGGACCAATCAGCAGAGCGGCGTTTAAATTTGCCGCCCATCTCGCTGATTGGTTGCGGTAGCCGGCCTCTACCAATCAGCAGAGCGGCGTTTAAATTTGCCGCCCACCTCACTGATTGGTCGCGGTAGCCGGCCACCGCGACCAATCAGCAGAGCGGCGTTTAAATTTGCTGCCCATCTCGCTGATTGGTCACGGCCGGCCACCGCGGCCAATCAGCACAGCGGCGTTTAAATTTGCCGCCCATCTCGCTGATTGGTCGCGGTCGGCCACCGCGACCAATCAGCACAGCAGCGTTTAAATTTGCCGCCCATCTCGCTGATTGGTCGCGGCCGGCCACCGCGACCAATCAGCAGAGCGGCGATTAAATTTGCCGCCCATCTCGCTGATTGGTCGCGGCCGGCCACCGCGACCAATCAGCACAGCGGCATTTAAATTTGCCGCCCATCTCGCTGATTGGTCACGGTCGGCCACCGCGACCAATCAGCAAAGCGGCGTTTAAATTTGACGCCCATCTCGCTGATTGGTCGCGGTCGGCCACCGCGAGCAATCAGCACAGCAGCGTTTAAATTTGCCGCCCATCTCGCTGATTGGTCGTGGCGGCCGGCCACCGCGACCAATCAGCAGAGCGGCGTTTAAATTTGCCGCCCATCTCGCTGATTGGTCGCGGCCGGCCACCGCGACCAATCAGCACAGCGGCATTTAAATTTGCCGCCCATCTCGCTGATTGGTCGCGGTCGGCCACCGCGACCAATCAGCAGAGCGACGATTAAATTTGCCGCCCATCTCGCTGATTGGTCGCGGCGGCCGGCCGCCACCAATCAGCAGAGCGGAGTTTAAATTTGCCGCCCATCACGCTGATTGGTCGCGGCCGGCCACCGCGACCAATCAGCGTCGTATTAGTGTGGGCCCGGGAGCGGCGCTGCTTGTGCTGCTCCGTATTAGCGAGGGCCGGGGAGCGGCGCTGCCTGTGCGGCTCCGTCTGCTGCGAGAAGCTGGGAGATGAGCGGCTGCTCGCAGCAGAAACTGTTATGATCTGCTACAAGCACTAAGGAAAGACAGGAGATCTGTCCCTACAATAGAACTAAACTGGATCCCTACGATGTAACGGGGAACCTGATCCTGCGATCAGACCCGCTAAAGTCCTCAGCTAGTCTGTACAAAGACCTATAGATGCAAGGGAAGGATCCCTACAAGATCTAGGGACTGGGATAAAGTTGGACACCTCCTAGCAGAAATTGTAGCAGTAAAAGACAAACACACAACATAGAACATAGAGGTCAGAAGACCTAGCAAAACTAACACAGAAAGGTAACAGAGCACCAAGCTAGCTCAAGAGTAGTAATACAATGAAGTCCAGCAAGGCCAGGAGGGCGGAGCCGGATTAAATAGGCAAAAAAGGTCATGTGACCAGCAAACTAGAAAAAAACCAACAGGAGAGTTCTAACAGTACCCCCTCTTCTAAGAGGATCCTCCGGATCCCCTAGGCCCGGGTTTATCAGGAAACCTCCTGCGAAACGCTCTGACAAGTCTGGAAGCAGAAACATCATCCGCCCTCACCCATGAGTTATCCTCGGGTCCGAAACCCTTCCAAGCGACGAGATACTGCAAACTCCCTCTATACCGTCTAGAATTTAGGATGCGGGAAATTTCATATTCCCCGTCCTCCACCACCGGAGGAACAGTGGCAGGGGCGTCACCAACCGACACATCAGCTCTTTTCAACAGAGAAACATGAAACACCGGATTAATCTTCCAGGAGGTAGGAACCTCCAACCTAACAGCAGATTGGTTAACTATCTGAAGCACCTTAAAGGGCCCTACAAACTTGGGACCAAATTTTTTAGAAGGAATCCTCAATCGCAGATTCTTAGAGGACAACCGAACCATGTCACCAATAGCAAACAAAACCTCTTGCCATTTCCTATCAAAGTACCTCTTAGATTTTTTGTTAGCCTCCTGAAGATTATCACGCACATCCGTCCAAACTCTCTCCAAATCACCGGAAAAACTCTCCTCCTCAGGCACAGCCGATACCAATTTGGAGAATGACCCAAAAGACGGATGTCTCCCAGAACAACAAAAAAAGGCAAACACCCAGCAGAAGAGGATGTATGGTTGTTAAGAGCAAATTCAGCAAGTGGCAGAAACTCAGACCACCCCTCTTGATTGTCTGCCACAAAGCAACGCAAGAACTGCTCAACATCCTGGTTCTCTCTTTCTGTCTGGCCATTAGACTCAGGATGATATCCGGATGAAAACGACAAATGAACTCCCAACCTGTCACAAAAGGCACGCCAAAAACGAGCCACGAACTGAGGTCTCCTATCAGAAATAATGTCAGTAGGAATGCGATGTAGTCTGACAATTTCCTTGACAAAGGCCTTAGCGAGTGTCTTAGCGCAAGGCAGTTTGATGAAGGGAACCAAGTGACATATCTTGCTAAAACGGTCCACGACCACCCAGATGACCGTGAAACCTTCAGAGGGGGGAAGGTCAGTAATAAAGTCCATAGCCAGATGTGTCCAAGGTGCACTAGGAACCTCCAGAGGGCAAAGCAACCCCGCAGCAGGAGCATGCGAAGACTTAGATCTAGCACACACAGTACATTGACGCACCCACTTAATGACTTCCTTCTGCCATCCAGGCCACCAAAAACTGCGACCCACAAGTCTCTTGGTCTCAGAAATTCCTGGATGACCTGCCAACCAAGACTCATGACACTCAACAAACAAATCTCTCCTAAAAGTCCTAGGCACAAACAACCTCCCATGGGGAGTGTTAGATGGGGCATTCTCCTGAGCTTTAAGAATCTCATCCTCCAAAATGGAGTCCAAAGCAGCAATCACAACACCTTTTTGTAAAATGCTCTCCTCCTCCTCCTCAGCACCGACCATGGGAGAAAAGCTGCGAGACAAAGCATCCGCTTTAACATTCTTGGTACCCGGGATGTAAGTAACGGAAAAATTAAACCGCGAGAAAAAAAGTGCCCACCTAGCCTGACGGGCATTCAAGCGCTTGGCAGCATCAAGATAGATCAGATTTTTATGATCAGTGAAAACCTGAATTTGAAATTCAGCACCTTCCAAGAGATGACGCCAGTGTTCAAATGCGAGTTTAATAGCCAGCAATTCCCGATTACCAATATCATAATTAAGTTCAGTCTCAGAAAATTTTTTTGAAAAAAAGGCACAGGGATGTACTCCATCCTTGCTTTCCTGAGACAACACCGCACCGACCCCCACAGAAGAAGCATCAACCCCAGTAGTCCACTGAACCGCATTAGCACCTTTCCTGGTGAGATCGGTCAGTGGTTTGACAATAATAGAAAAATTTTTAATGAATTTTCTGTAATAATTGGTGAAACCCAAAAACCTCTGTATCGATTTCAAACCAATAGGCCTAGGCCATTCCTGCACAGCTTGAACTTTAACCGGGTCCATCTCAAAACCTTCACTGGAGATAATGTAACCCAAAAAAACTAATTCTCTGTACAGCGAACTCACATTTCTCTAGCTTAGCAAAAAGCGAATTGTCCATTAATAACTGTAAAACCTCACGTACGCTCCGCCAATGAGACTCCAGATCAGGCGAATAAATCAGAATGTCATCCAAATACACAACCACATTTTTGCCGATCAAAGGTCTAAGGATGTCATTAATAAGATTCTGAAAAAATGCTGGAGCATTGGTAAGACCAAAAGGCATAACCAGATTCTCAAAATGACCCACAGGAGTGTTAAAAGCAGTCTTACATTCATCACCCTCCTTCATGTGCAACAAATTGTATGCCCCCCGGAGATCAATTTTAGAGAACCACTTGGCCCCCACTAACTGGTTAAACAAATCAGGAATCAATGGCAGTGGGTAAGGATTGCGTACAGTAATTTTATTAATCTCACGAAAGTCCAGACAAGGACGTAAACCGCCATCTTTTTTTTTTACAAAAAAAATTCCAACAGCCACAGGAGACTTGGAAGGCCTAATGTGACCGGCGGCAAAGCTTGTCTGTATGTATTCCTCCAAAGCCTTTCTCTCAGGAATAGTAAGATTAAATAAACGACTTTTAGGAAGAGTCGCTCCAGGGACAAATTCAATGGTACAATCATAGTCTATGGGGAGGCAAAATTTGTGACTCCTCCTCAGAAAAAACTCTCCAAAATTCCTGAATAGGTACAGGTAATTCCCCTTTTTCCACCGCAGCAATATGTCCGTTACAACACTTGTCATAACATTTACGGCTCCAGGACTTAATTTCATTGGTAGACCAATCCATTACAGGATTGTGCAATTTTAACCAGGGCAACCCCAAAATTACTGGAGAAGGCAAATTACTTAATACTACCAAATCCAAATTCTCTTGATGAATACCATTAATAGTGAGGGGAAATTCACAGACCTTGTGAGTAACACTCTTCAAGGGAGAGCTATCAACAGAAACCACAGCAATAGGGGATGACAAAGATTTAGGTTTTAATTTAAGTTTTTCCAAGAATCCCCCATCAATCACATTCAGAGTAGAACCACAATCCACAAATACCCGAAATTCAATTAATTCATCCTGAGCAGCGGTAGTAGCAGATAGGAATACTCCCTTAGTATTTAAACAAGCTATACGTGCATGACTGACCATTTTTTTTTCTTTGTTCATACGAAGCACACAGTTCTTAATAAAATGACCAGAATTTACGCAATAGAAGCACAAACCTTCAGAAAGCCTGCGGTCTTTTTCCTGAGAGTGGGGTGCCATCGCCCCAATCTCCATCGGCTCTCCTTTGTCAGCACAGACCCTCTCAGGACTCGGAGCTGGCATAGCAGAGGATTTGCTCTCATTAACCCTTGCACGCAGTCTCCTGTCCACCCGTATAGCTAATTGCATTGCCTCCTGCAAGTTTCCTGGTGTGGGATAAGCAATCAGTAAATCCTTAACCCTTTCACCTAGCCCTGCAAGAAACAAGCTTTTCAAAGCTGAATCGTTCCACCCCACCTGGGCAGACCACCGACGGAAGTGAGAACAATATTTTTCCACATTACCTGATCCCTGCCTCAGATGTCTCAATTCAGACTCAGCAGATGAGACACGATCAGGATCATCGTACAGCAAACCCAAAGCAGAAAATAAACTATCCACTTATCTAAAGCACGGATCATTAGGTTGGAGAGAGAAGGCCCATCCCTGAGGATCTTTGCGCAAAATTGACATTATGAACCCTATGCGCTGTGATTCATCACCAGAGGATCTGGGTCTTAAACGAAAATACAATAAACAAGCATTTTTAAAAGAAAAAAAATCTTGTTGTTCACCAAAAAATAGATCAGGTAGACGTACCTTTGGCTCCACAAAATGTGCTCCAGAACAGCTACTCACGTGTTGTTGGAGCTCGGCCACCTCCAGAGAGAGTCCCTGCAAGCGTTGAGCCAAATCTTGAACCGAGACCATGATGGAAAACTGGAGGTCTTTCCTTAGAGAAATTTTTTTTTTTTTTTGGGCTGGACTTACTGTTATGATCTGCTACAAGCACTAAGGAAAGACAGGAGATCTGTCCCTACAATAGAACTAAACTGGATCCCTACGATGTAACGGGGAACCTGATCCTGCGATCAGACCCGCTAAAGTCCTCAGCTAGTCTGTATGAAGACCTATAGATGCAAGGGAGGGATCCCTACAAGATCTAGGGACTGGGATAAAGTTGGACACCTCCTAGCAGAAATTGTAGCAGTAAAAGACAAACACACAACATAGAACATAGAGGTCAGAAGACCTAGCAAAACTAACAGAGAAAGGTAACAGAGCACCAAGCTAGCTCAAGAGTAGTAATACAATGAAGTCCAGCAAGGCCAGGAGGGCGGAGCCGGATTAAATAGGCAAAAAAGGTCATGTGACCAGCAAACTAGAAAAAAAACAACAGGAGAGTTCTAACAGTACCCCCTCTTCTAAGAGGATCCTCCGGATCCCCTAGGCCCGGGTTTATCAGGAAACCTCCTGCGAAACGCTCTGACAAGTCTGGAAGCAGAAACATCATCCGCCCTCACCCATGAGTTATCCTCGGGTCCGAAACCCTTCCAAGCGACGAGATACTGCAAACTCCCTCTATACCGTCTAGAATTTAGGATGCGGGAAATTTCATATTCCCCGTCCTCCACCACCGGAGGAACAGTGGCAGAGGCGTCACCAACCGACACATCAGCTCTTTTCAACAGAGAAACATGAAACACCGGATTAATCTTCCAGGAGGTAGGAACCTCCAACCTAACAGCAGATTGGTTAACTATCTGAAGCACCTTAATGGGCCCTACAAACTTGGGACCCAATTTTTTAGAAGGAATCCTCAATCGCAGATTCTTAGAGGACAACCAAACCATGTCACCAATAGCAAACGAAACCTCTTGCCATTTCCTATCAAAGTACCTCTTAGATTTTTTGTTAGCCTCCTGAAGATTATCACGCACATCCGTCCAAACTCTCTCCAAATCACCGGAAAAACTCTCCTCCTCAGGCACAGCCGATACCAATTTGGAGAATGACCCAAAAGACGGATGTCTCCCAGAACAACAAAAAAAGGCGAACACCCAGCAGAAGAGGATGTATGGTTGTTAAGAGCAAATTCAGCAAGTGGCAGAAACTCAGACCACCCCTCTTGATTGCCTGCCACAAAGCAACGCAAGAACTGCTCAACATCCTGGTTCTTTCTTTCTGTCTGGCCATTAGACTCAGGATGATATCCAGATGAAAACGACAAATGAACTCCCAACCTGTCACAAAAGGCACGCCAAAAACGAGCCACGAACTGAGGTCCCCTATCAGAAACAATGTCAGTAGGAATGCCATGTAGTCTGACAATTTCCTTGACAAAGGCCTTAGCGAGTGTCTTAGCGCAAGGCAGTTTGATGAAGGGAACCAAGTGACACATCTTGCTAAAACGGTCCACGACCACCCAGATGACCGTGAAACCTTCAGAGGGGGGGAAGGTCAGTAATAAAGTCCATAGCCAGATGTGTCCAAGGTGCACTAGGAACCTCCAGAGGGCAAAGCAACCCCGCAGCAGGAGCATGCGAAGACTTAGATCTAGCACACACAGTACATTGACGCACCCACTTAAAGACTTCCTTCTGCCATCCAGGCCACCAAAAACTGCGACCCACAAGTCTCTTGGTCTCAGAAATTCCTGGATGACCTGCCAACCAAGACTCATGACACTCAACAAACAAATCTCTCTTAAAAGTCCTAGGCACAAACAACCTCCCATGGGGAGTGTTAGATGGGGCATTCTCCTGAGCTTTAAGAATCTCATCCTCCAAAACGGAGTCCAAAGTAGAGATGAGCGTTGTTCTACTCGAACTGTAAGCCAATCTCAAATTCGAGCTGTTTTGGGCGGTGTTCGAGCCGTTCGGCGAACACGAACAATTTGAGAAAAATTCGGCTGTTCGAGGTTATGTTCGATAAATGTTCGTGCACCAAAATCATAACTGGATTTTTTCTCAGTAATGATGAAAATTAATGTTAATACGCAGTTTGAGTGTACAGCGGGGTGGGGGGAGGGGCAGGGGATGGATCTCTGCAGGAACAATGAAGATCTCCATTTTTTTTTTCTCTTTCCCACATTTACAGTGGGGAGGTGCAATCTGTCAGCCTATCAGCAGCGCACACATGGAGCGAAGTGCTTTTTTTCACACAAGCAAGGGCATGTGTCATTGGCAGTGTATGTCACATGTCCTTGCCCTATAAGACCAAGCCATTTTCCCCGTCGCCACCATTTTCTCACTGCTGCAGCTGCGTGTTAGACGGCACCGCTGTTGCTGTGTGCGCTATACCTTGTTAATTTCAAGCCAATTTTCGCACAAATCTACAGATAGCTTGGGAGTAGGGAATAGTTGTGATTGCAGTCCTTTTAAGGACTAGGTTACAGCATTTCCTACGACTTTTATCAGGCAGGTCTGTGCTCTTAAATAGATAGATTGTGGGAGTAAAGACTAATTGTAATTGGAGTCCTTTTCAGGACTAGGTTACATCAGTTCCTATCAGTTTTTGCCAGGCAGGTCTGTGCCAGTGCTGTGCAAGTTTTTTTCACAGCATTTGGCTGAATCTAGCAAAGCTAATCCTTTTTGGCCTATTGCAGAGTGTGTTAGTCAGTGGAGTAGCCTATCTGTGTTGCAAGATATACCACCTGTGTATAGAATACCAATTTTTTTACTGCAGCTAGTGAAGTAAAATCTTTTGGGCATAGCATCATTCTATTAGTCCATCTATACTGACCTCCATTAGGTTGCAAATTGAATATAATTTTTTCTGCATCTAGCTCTGAAAAAATATTGGGCTTCTAGCTGTGTGTGGGACTTGTTGTATTAGTCCATCTATACTGACCTCCACCAGGTTGCAAACTGCATATATTTTTTTCTTCATCTACCTCTGAAAAAATATTGGGCTTCTAGCTGTGTGTGGGACTTGTTCTATTAATCCATCTATACAGACCTCCATCAGGTTGCAAACTGAATATATTTTTTTCTGCATCTACCTCTGAAAAAATATTGGGCTTCTAGCTGTGTGTGGGACTTGTTGTATTAGTCCATCTATACTGACCTCCATCAGGTTGCAAACTGAATATATTTTTTTCTGCATCTACCTCTGAAAAAATATTGGGCTTCTAGCTGTGTGTGGGACTTGTTGTATTAGCCATCTATACTGACCTCCATCAGGTTGCAAACTGAATATATTTTTTTCTGCATCTACCTCTGAAAAAATATTGGGCTTCTAGCTGTGTGTGGGACTTGTTCTATTAAGCCATCTATACAGACCTCCATCAGGTTGCAAACTGAATATATTTTATTCTGCATCTACCTCTGAAAAAATATTGGGCTTCTAGCTGTGTGTGGGACTTGTTGTATTAGTCCATCTATACTGACCTCCATCAGGTTGCAAACTGAATATATTTTTTTCTGCATCTACCTCTGAAAAAATATTGGGCTTCTAGCTGTGTGTGGGACTTGTTCTATTAATCCATCTATACAGACCTCCATCAGGTTGCAAACTGCATATATTTTTTTCTGCATCTACCTCTGAAAAAATATTGGGCTTCTAGCTGTGTGTGGGACTTGTTGTATTAGTCCATCTATACTGACCTCCATCAGGTTGCAAACTGAATATATTTTTTTCTGCATCTACCTCTGAAAAAATATTGGGCTTCTAGCTGTGTGTGGGACTTGTTCTATTAATCCATCTATACAGACCTCCATCAGGTTGCAAACTGAATATATTTTTTTCTGCATCTACCTCTGAAAAAATATTGGGCTTCTAGCTGTGTGTGGGACTTGTTGTATTAGTCCATCTATTTAGGATTTAGTAAAGCTGTCTCTCAGCTTCTAGGGGAGAAAATGGGAAAAGGGAACGGCGCAGATCTAAGTGCAGTATATTTTAGAATATATAGATAAGGGTGAGGTAACTGAAAACTGCTCACCTTTAAGTAATCTTGAGGTTTAACGTTTAGTAGTGGTGGACTCTTGTGGCTTGCAGCACGCTTTACCGGAAGGATCAGGTCCTCATGCAGAAAGATCCTGTTTGCTCAGTAGATCGGTTCGATAAATTCCGGTTTGTATATCGCGGCGCTTCCAAATAGGGCCCAGTGGATATTTTCATTCAGAATTTATTGATTGGAATATAAAATAGCAATGTACAACGCGTTTCTACTCATTACAGAGTCTTCATCAGGTACAATTTCATAGTCATGCTTATGGAGAGTCTCTTCATTATATAGAGCACTGGTCAGGTTCGTTAGGGTCATGGACCGCCCAGTTAATTAATCATGTTAATTGAGTTGGTTTATGCATGTGGTTAGTTAATCATGCAATCTAAGGTTGTCTCTACTAGAGTAAAATCAATTAAAATCAAATGAAAATACAGCAACAACAACTATAAAAATACAGCAACAACAACCTCAACAAAAGAAACAACACAAAAAAAAAAAAATAATAAATAAATAAAAAAATAAAAAAAAATAAAAATAAAAATAAAAAAAAATAAAAAAAAAAAAAAAAAAATAAAAAAATAAAAAAAATAAAAAAAAAAAAAAAAAAAAAAACCAAATAAATAAATAAAAAAAAAAAAAAAAAAAAAAAAAAAAAAAAAAAAAAAAAAAAAAAAAAAAAAAAAAAAAAAAACAAAAAAAAAAAAAAAAAAATAAAATAATATAATATAATAAATAAGGGAAAGAAAAAGACACACACAATACTTTCTTAAATAATTAAGAAGAAATAAAAACCTGTTTTTGGTTAAAATATTAAGAAGAATGTTTTTCTCCTCTATATGCAGATCTAGTACCACTGTCGCTCACTATTAACAGATTGTATTTAAGAGGAAAATCAAATTAATAGTAATATTATGTTGTTCTTACTGATCTTCAGTATGGTTATTATTTCTCTATTTAATGACTACTAAATATATGTTTATTGTTAATATATTCAAGGTCCTCTAATGTGAAGTGAACTCAGTGTGGTTCTGCCTGTTCAACTTTGTTTTTCTATCAAATATATTCAATTCTGTCATTTAATCCCTCTGGCTGTAGACACCGCATGCGATAAATCCAGAAGGATTCCTTTCTATTCAGCGTTTGAATTCTATTCTGGGTGGAGACTGGTATGGATTCTACGGGGGTTATTTGAACTTCAAATTTCCCCCCGTGGTACTGCAATAGGTGGCGTGATAGGCTATGTGTTAAAAGCCCTATTTTAGCATTGTGACGGTGTCCACTAAGGCGATTTTGCACTTTTCTTATGGTACGGCCGACGTATTGTAAACCGCATTTGCAAGTAATAACGTATATAACGTAGTCTGTTTGACAGGTGAGATACTGGCAAATTGGAAATTTTTCACCTGTACTATGAGAAATAATCTCTTTGCAGCCGTGTGATATACATCTGCAACAGTTGCACAGTTTTTTTCTACATTTGAATACTCCCACTGTTTTGGTTATATTGAATCTTTTTCGTTCAGATGAAGTGGGGATGTTTTTAAGTCGGCTTGGAGCTATCAAATTCCTGATGGTTTTCCCTCTTCTAAAGGTGATCCCTGGTCTTTCAGGTAGGGATTCTCTTAGAAGAGGATCTTGTTGCAGAATATACCAATATTTACTGAGTATTTTTCTGACATTTAAATTTTCCTTATTATAGGCTGTGATGAAGTTAAATTTCCATTTATTAGGTTGTAAAGGATTTTTTGTGAACCTTGTACTGTCATTGGGGAATTTTAAAGTAGTATCTGTTTCTAATTTGTGTTCCTTACTCTTTTCCTTAATTTTTTCTGTCTTATTTGACTTATTTTTCATTGCCAAAAGGCAATCCTTCTGTGTCTTTTTTCTATTGGTTTCATATGCTGCTGAAATTAGTTTTTTGGGGTACTTTTTTGTTTTAAACCGATCTATAAGGACTTTGGCTTGTATATTATAGTCCTCTAGTTGTGTGTTATTTTTCCTTATACGTAAAAACTGGCTATAAGGGATGTTTTTTTTCCATTTGTGAAAATGTGCGCTATTAAACTCTAAATATCCATTTGAATCTACTGCTTTAAAGTATGTTTTTGTTATTAATGAGTTTTTTTTATAGCTGATTTCTAGATCTAAAAAATTGATTTTATTTGTACTCATATTAAAAGTGAAATTGACACCCCACTCGTTTTGGTTGAGTTCATAAATAAGTTGTTCCGCCATTTTTTGGTCTCCTTTCCACAGGATAACTAGATCATCAATATATCTGCGGTACAGGATAATATTTTCTGTATAAATGGCTTTTGTCAGAGCTGATAGGGACTCGAAACGTCCCATGAATAGATTAGCGAAACTAGGCGCGACTCGAGTCCCCATTGCTGTACCGAGCTTCTGGACATATAGCTGGCCTTGGAATTCAAATATATTTCTCTTTAAGATGAATTCAAGGCCTAAAAGTATAAATTGTATTTGTTCTTGCGGCATATTGGTATATGTTTCTAAGTAATATCGGGTTGCTGATATCCCCAATTGGTGGTCTATGTTTGAATATAGTGCTGTTACATCTAAGGATATGAACCTTACTTCTATACTGACCTCCATCAGGTTGCAAACTGAATATATTTTTTTCTGCATCTACCTCTGAAAAAATATTGGGCTTCTAGCTGTGTGTGGGACTTGTTCTATTAATCCATCTATACAGACCTCCATCAGGTTGCAAACTGAATATATTTTTTTCTGCATCTACCTCTGAAAAAATATTGGGCTTCTAGCTGTGTGTGGGACTTGTTGTATTAGTCCATCTATACTGACCTCCATCAGGTTGCAGACTGAATATATTTTTTTCTGCATCTACCTCTGAAAAAATATTGGGCTTCTAGCTGTGTGTGGGACTTGTTCTATTAATCCATCTATACAGACCTCCATCAGGTTGCAAACTGAATATATTTTTTTCTGCATCTAGCTCTGAAAAAATATCTGGCCTTCTAGCAGTGTGTGGGACTTTCTCTATTAGTCCATCTATACTGACCTCCATCAGGTTGCAAATTGAATATAATTTTTTTCTGCATCTAACCCAGCCAATAGTTTTGGCCTAATACCACAGTTTGGCCACTCAGCTCTGCTCGGTTCCCATCCATTGTTTTTTTGTGCAAACAACTCCAGAGTTGTTAATTAGTTAACCACCAAAATGAGTGGAAAAAGGCCTGCTGCTGGTGGAAAGGGGAATAGGCATGTTGGGAAGGGGAAAAAAGGTTGTGTCCGTGGGGTAGGTGTTAAAGCAACAGTAACATCTGCAGAAGAAAGACCATCTTCCAGCCAAACTAAAATGGCTACTTCTTTTAGCGGACAATGTGATAAGATCCCTTTCTTACGGCCACGCCAATCGCTACAAATTCCAGATGAGGCACAAAAACAGCAGGTGCTTCAACGGATATCAAGTGCTCCTTTAAGTGGGCTCTCCTCCACATCAACTTTAACATCACAAATACTCCAGTCCTCAAAGGTGTCACCCCAATCGCACTTGCTTCCTCACAGCTCCCAAATCTCCAGCTGCCCGTCTGAGTATGAGGTAGAACAGATGGTTGAGTCTGCAGAGCTGTTTACTCATACTATAGCCTGGGAATCAGAGGTCGACTCCAGCGCTTCTGTGAATCCAGACGAGGAAATGATCTGCACTGATGCCCAGAATCTTTATGAGTCGGATCCAGGACCAGACGCAGAAGGTTCTGACCATAATGTAGACCCTCATTCCCAAACTGTAACTCCTGTTGGTGGAGACAATGAGGAAGACGATGATAAGACTCAAATACCTGATTGGAGCGACAACTTTAGTTTTTTGTCAGGGCAGGAACAGGTTGGCTCTGAGGACGACGGGTGTGATAACGCACAGGGTGATGATGATGTGGTTGGAGATCCCACTTACTGTCAACCCACAGTCAGCCAAGAGATGAGGTCAGCAGAGGAGGTGGAGGAAGATGCTAGTGACGACGAGGTCAGGTTGCACCTTCCTGGACAGAGACGTAGTACTGGAAGCACATCAACAACTGCATCCTCAAACACAACTCTGCCTCTCACCACAAGTCGTGGTGGCTCTTCAGGTCGCATGGGTGCTAAGCCTTGCATAGCCTGGGCATTTTTTCAGATTGATAAAGATGACCCAACTCGTGTTATCTGTAACATTTGTCAGCAAAAGCTAAGAAGAGGCCAAAAAATACATAGTTTGAGTACTTCATGCATGAACCGGCACATGGACATGAAGCATTAGATGCAGTGGGAAGCTCAGTGTGCTACAATGCGGCCTAGCCGGCCGGGCCAACCACCGTCTGCCATATCTTGTGCATCCGCGGCCTCTTCATCCTCTGTGACTGGGGGGACAGCAGTCACACCTGTTTTGGGGCGCAGACCTGCCACCTCTTTACCCGCAACAGCCAGCGTGATTGGCAGGTCATCATTTTCTTTGGAGGTGGTAACACCAGCTGGTGTTGAGCGCTGTCCGACATCGATAGCACCACCTTTCTTTGAGAAACTCTGTGTGTGACAGGGTGCATTTCACCACAGACACTTGGACGAGTAGGCATGGACAGGGGCGTTACATGTCGCTGACTGGGCACTGGGTAACTATGGTGACAGCAGGACAAGGGGCTGCTGTCCAAGTCTTGCCGTCCCCACGAGTTGTGCGTCAATCCTCTTTATGTCAAAGTTCCTCCACTGCTTCTGCCTCCTCAACCTCCTCTCGGTCTTCCACCTGCACCCAAAACCTGTCTGGTCATGCCACAAGCTTTCTAACTGTGCAGAAGGGATCCTGCACACCTCCTTACTATGCTGGCAGCAGGGCTCAACGTCATCAGGCGGTTTTTACTTTGAAATGTCTGGGAAATGTGAGTCAAACAGCTGAGGAGTTGTGGTCAGCTCTGGAGAACCAATTTCATGAATGGCTGTCTCCACTGGACCTGAAACCAGGGAAGGCCGTGTGCGACAATGCTGCAAACCTGGGTGCGGCCCTTCGCCGGGGCAATGTCACACACGTGCCTTGTATGGCTCACGTGTTGAACCTGGTTGTCCAGCAATTTTTAGCCCACTATCCCAGACTAGATGGCCTTCTGCAGAGGGCACGGTCGCTGTGTGCTCACTTCCGCCGTTCGCATCCCGCAGCTCAGCGACTTACATCTCTACAGAAGTCGTTGGGCCTGCCACTTCACCGGCTAAAATGCGATGTGCCTACCCGGTGGAATTCAACTCTGCACATGTTGCAGCGACTGTGGCAGCACCGACAAGCCCTGGTGCAATACGTTCTGACGTATAGCCTGGGCCAACGAGATCCAGAGGTGGGGCAAATCACGCTGGAGGAGTGGTCTCAGATCAGGGACCTATGCACCCTTCTGCACAGTTTTGAAATGGCGACGAAGATGTTTAGTGCTGATGATGCCATTATCAGCATGACTATTCCGCTGATTTACATGCTGGAGCACATGTTAAACAGAATTCGGAGTCAGGTGGTGGCACAAGAGGAGGTGGAGGAAGTAGAGGAGGAGTTGTATGCGGAAGGGCTAACATCTGCAAGGTCCAGACGGTCGGCAGCACCAAGGCGGCAGGCATGTGAGGGTGGGGGAGATGGTTTTACCAGGGCGCATGGTAGCAGCCAAACTAGTGAGGAAGGTGCAGGAGCCCAGGAAGAAGTGGAGGACGAACTGATGGAAGACTCATCAGATGAGGGAGACCTTGATCACATTTCTGTTGTGCGAGGTTGGGGGGAGAGGACAGAGGAAGGAAGCATGATTGTTACCTCGCCACCAACACAACAGGGACTTGGTGCTCCTGGATGCGCAACACACATGAGTGCCTTCTTGCTGCACTACCTGCAACATGACCCTCGAATTGTGAGAATTAGAAATAATCCTGACTACTGGGTTGCCACACTGTTAGATCCCCGGTACAAAAGTAAATTTGCCGAAATTATTCCTGCCATAGAAAGGGATGCACGCATGCAGGAGTATCAGCAGAGACTGTTGCAGAATCTTACATGTGCTTTTCCACAAAACACCAGTGGTGCACGTAGTGAATCTCACAGTTCCAACTTGCCAACCGTGCGACCGTCAAGTGTTCAGCACTCAAACCGTAACAGAACCACAGTATCTGCTGGTAACATCAATTTTGCGGAATCATTTCACCACTTTTTTAGCCCATCCTTTGCAAGGCCACAGGAGACAAGAAGTCTGACACATAGTCAACGCCTAGAGACGATGGTACAGGAGTATCTCCAAGTAAACATTGAAGCCACGACTGTGTCACTGGACCCTTGCTCTTTTTGGGCTTCCAATCTGGATAAATGGCCGGAGCTAGCCACTTACGCCTTGGAGATCTTGTCATGCCCCGCAGCCAGCGTTCTGTCTGAACGTGTGTTCAGCGCTGCTGGTGGTGTGCTGACAGATAAGCGCACGGGGCTCTCCACTGATAATGTAGACAGACTCACGTTCATAAAGATGAACAAATCATGGATCCGAAACGACTTTTCTACCCCTGTGTCATCCTGGGGAGAGTAAAAGCTTGATGATTGGTTAAAATCACCCTACCAACCGTTTTAAGCTTTCAAATTACTAATCATGTTTATCTGTATCTTGACTGGAAAATAATTTGGGCTTTGTAGCAGTGTGCAGCACTGATCCTATTAGGCCATCTATAATAAGCTCCACCAGATTTAAAATTAAAAATAATTTTTAGCTGCATCTAGCCCGGAAAATAATTTTGGGGCTCCGAGATGCGCAAGACACATAAGTGCCTTCTTGCTGCACTACCTGCAGCATGACCCTCATATTGTCAGAATTCGAATTAATCATGACTACTGGGTTGCCACACTCTTAGATCCCCCAAACTTTTCGATCAACCTTTTCATTTTAATAAAGACCAAAAAAATGGTCATTTTTGAAATTATAAGCATTAGCAGGTTGTTAGAAACTGAAATCAAACAGTTTTCAACTCAAAACTTTATTCTAGGTGATGTTACATTTTCACATAGGACCCCTTGTTCGAAAGGAGCTTCTGAACTCTCTCGTCCATTGAATTTGTCAGGTTTTGGATGGTTTCTGCTTCAATTGTTTTGCATGAGGACAGAATACCCTCCCAGAGCTGTTGCTTAGATGTGAACTGCCTCCCGCCATCATAGACACTCCTTTTAATGATGCTCCAAAGGTTCTGAATGGGGTAGAGGTCAGGGGAGCATGGGGGTCACACCATAAGTTTGTCCCCTTTTATGCCCATATCAGCCAGAGATGCAGATGTTTTATGTGCAGCATGAGATGGTGCATTATCATGCAGAAAAATGATCTTGCTGTGAAATACACGGTTCTTCTTCTTGAACCATGGCAGGAAGTGCTGTTTGAGAAAATCCACATACATTATGGAGTTCATCTTTAGCGCCTTCAGGGATCCTAAAGGGGCCGACAATCTCTCTCCCCATGATTCCAGCCCAAAACATTACTCCACCTCCTCCTTGTTGGCGCTGTAGCCGTGTTTGCGTGGGGTGTCCATCAACCAGCCATCCTCCACTCCATCCATCTGGACCATCGAGCGCTGCACGGCACTCATCCGTGAACAAAACAGTTTTGAAATCAGTCTTCATGTAATGTTTGGCCCACTGGAGCCGTTTCTGCTTGTGTGAAGTGGATAGAGGAGGTCGACAGGATGGCGTATGCACAGCTGCAAACCTCTGAAGGACCCTGCATCTTGTTGTTCGGGGGACGTTGGAGGCACAAGCAGCTTCAAAAACTTGTCTGCTGCTATGACAAAGCTTTTTTGCCGCTGCTCTTTCAAGCTGACGTAATTGCCTGTAGGAAAGAGTCCTCAATTTGCCCTTATCAGCACGCACACGTGTGTACTGTGAATCAGCTACATACTTCTTGATTGCCAAGACACTTCATCCTGATCATCGCACAATGTTGATTGTAGTCATGCCTTGACCTAAACACTCCACAATTTGTTGCTTCTCAGCAGCCGACACATCCTTTTTCTTTCCCATTTTGGCAGAAAATGTAGGCTGCTTAATAATGTGAGACAGCCTTCTTAAGTAGTCTTGCCTTTCATTGGACACACCTGCCAAACTAATTAGCACAGGTGTCTGCAATTGCTTACAGTGATATAAAGAGCCCTGACACACATCACCATCAATGAGTTTAACTGACAAACAAACAAATTCTTCCCTTATCACTCCTAAACACTTTTTGCATAATAATTTGGAACACAGTGTACATGTGCTTTTCCACAAAACACCAGTGGTTCACATAGTGAATCTTACAGTTCTAACTTGCCAACCGTGGTCTGTATGGAGTTGATCAATAAAGGGCCCAAAATTAAGATAACATAGATGGGAGAGGTCTCTATGAATAGGAATTCCTAAGTATTTGATACCCTGTGAGGGCCAAGCAAAGGGAAAGTTGGACTGGATGGAATCCTATATGGATTTGGGGAGGGAGACATCGAGGGCCTCAGACTTCGCTGCATTGATTTTAAAATTTGACCATGTAACAAAGTGATCTATTTCAGCCATAACAGCATGGATGGATATATGTGATTGAGTGATATATACTAGGACATCATCAGCAAATAGAGAGCACTTGTACTCGGTGCCTCCCACCTCAATCCACCTAATATTGGGGTTATGGCGACTTGATGAGAGCAGGTGCTCCGTCACTAGGATGTATAAGAGAGGGGACAGAGAACATCCCTGCCTTGTCCCATTGGTGATTGTGAAAGGTGATGAAAATGTTCTGACGCGCCCCCTGGGCCTTGGGACACCCGGAGCCGGACCCTTTTTGGTGGATGCTGGTGGTTGTAGTCTCCATGGCGGCAACCCGGTTCCATGGCTCAGGGCGGTCAAACCAGTGGCGGAACTATTTATGTGGTTTTGATGTTTAAATGTCCGACTACGCCACCCGTGGATTGCGGTCAGAGTGAACCGCCGCTCCAGGGCAGACCGCTGAGGCTGGTGTTGTGGGTGCAGCAGAGCGTAACATAACTTCCCACGGGAGGAGTATAGCCTCAGGGCAGTGTATGCGGAGGATGGGGGTGATGGTGCAGGGCAGCAGCAGTAACGACACGGAGTCAGTGATGCAGTCCAGGGCCTTTACTCACAGTTCTTATTATCCAGACCACGTCTGCAGGTAACGGCTGCCCACGTCGTACTGTGCTCACCAGGTGAGGGGCTCAGACAACTCCCAGATAACTTTGGAGTGCTTCACAGGACCCCCTTTGTGTGTCCTTTGTCTGGCCTTTCTTACCAACCCTTCTGTCCGGCTGCCTCGGGCCTCCTCTTGGTAAACATGACGCCAGTTTCCCTGACCCTATGTGGTGCCTTCCTAGCGGGTGTAGCGAGGGGCTGCGCCACATAAAATGTCACAGCCTCCTGTTTCTAGCTGAGGGTCGTTTCCTGCCTCCACTAGTTCGGGGACCGGTCTCCCCCTTTGGCCTGACCCCTCCACGCAGGTGGATTCGGGCGTGCGGTGGCGACTCGCCCGTCCGCACCCCTGAGATCCCTTCGTTCCTCGTTCCTGGAGCCTTCTCCGCTCCTCTTCCTTCCTTCTCCCTCTTCCAGGCCTGGGCCTCTGTTACTAGGCCCGCCTCCGGAGCAGAGCTCATGCAGAGCCCCTGCTCCCTGCCACTTCTGCTCAGACTTCTCTGCACTGAACTAAGATGGTGCCCACCTTTTATACTCCCTTCTCAATGCACCCAGGAACTGCTTCCTCCCTGCTCCTGCACTACAGGGTTCCCCTTCCTCAGTGTTCCCTCCCCCCACTCCAGCCAGGGACAGGGACTGTCGTGCCCATCTCAGGGGCATATTGGTCGCCCTGCCCCACGGCAATGTGGTGTAATGCATGCAGGTGTCGGGTCCTGATCCATACTACATCCTTACCTGAGAGTGAGATATCACACCTCTGGGTGAGGTGCAATACCTCTGTAGCAACCGAGCCCTCAGGGTGCTACAGTTCCATTTATCTTCAGCCTAGGTGACGTATTGCGATACAGGGCCGTGATTTTGGCTGTAAAAGGGTCCCCTAGACCCCTACCCCAAGCTTTTTAAGAGAATCATATATGGCGTGCCAGGAGACTCTATGGAATGCTTTCTCAGCATCCAACGAGAGTATTTAATTACAAATTTTTAACTGCATCTAGCCCAGGAAATACTTTGTGCCTAGTAGCAGTGTCTGCTAGTCAGCGGATTATCCCCGCTGTTAAGCAAGCTACACCACCTGTAGTTTGGACACTTCATTTTTTCAAAGGAAATGCTTCGGGACCACGGGATACTCAGTGAAGAGCATCAGGAGGCACCCCAAGGCATAGGGGCTCGGACTGGCAGTAGGATGCCTTGCGGTGGACAGCCGAGCTCGATCCTTATAAAAGCTTTTTAACTGCAGCAGCTTTAGTGGACGCTACTGGAGCTGGAATTACGCGGCTGCTGGCATGAGACTTGCCCTCCAATAGATCCTTGTAAATGGATTTAAAGTGTATTTATTCAAATTAGAGAGACAATTTAAATTAAAAAGCTTAGAGCTGCCTCCACCACAGGGGGGCTCGCTCGACCCACCAGCGGACAGGCACCAGTATTGGGAGAGGGGGGCTGGCCGTCAGGGTTCACCGCGGCTCTGGCACAAACCCGGCGACACGGAGGTGGCACGGGCAGGAGCGGACTGAACGTGTCGGCTTCTCACTTTTTGGATTTTAGAAGGGCATGACATGCCTATATCTGTGTCTCCCCCTCCTTTTACTCCTCCACCTCTTTTCTTTTTGCATGACTATATGTACTTGTCACTTTTCCATGTGTTAGTTGTGTCTTCTGAGCAGTTTGTCAGCTTTTGGACACCTTTGAAGGTGTTTTCTATGTGTTTCTATGTGTTTTTGTTTGCCTGCCATTGGTTTTAACGGTGTTCGAAGGTGTTCGACGAACCGAACCGAACTCGAACACTACGGGGGTGGCTCAACACTAGTCCAAAGCAGCAATCACAACACCTTCTTGTAAAATGCTCTCCTCCTCCTCCTCAGCACCGACCATGGGAGAAAAGCTGCGAGACAAATCATCAGCTTTAACATTCTTGGTACCCGGGATGTAAGTAACGGAAAAATTAAACCGCGAGAAAAAAAGTGCCCACCTAGCCTGACGGGCATTCAAGCGCTTGGCAGCATCAAGATAGATCAGATTTTTATGATCAGTGAAAACCTGAATGGGAAATTCAGCACCTTCCAAGAGATGACGCCAGTGTTCAAATGCGAGTTTAATAGCCAGCAATTCCCGATTACCAATATCGTAATTAAGTTCAGTCTCAGAAAAATTTTTTGAAAAAAAGGCACAGGGATGTACTCCATCCTTGCTTTCCTGAGACATCACAACACCGACCCCCACAGAAGAAGCATCAACCTCAACCAAAAACGGCTTAGTCACATCAGGCTGCATAAGGATGGGAGCAGAGCTGAACCTCTCCTTTAGAAACACAAAAGCTTCAATGGCCTCAGTAGTCCACTGAACCGCATTAGCACCTTTCCTGGTGAGATCGGTCAGTGGTTTGACAATAATAGAAAATTTTTTAATGAATTTTCTGTAATAATTGGCGAAACCCAAAAACCTCTGTATCGATTTCAAACCAATAGGCCTAGGCCATTACTGCACAGCTTCAACTTTAACCGGGTCCATCTCAACCTTCACTGGAGATAATGTAACCCAAAAAAACTAATTCCCTGTACAGCGAACTCACATTTCTCTAGCTTAGCAAAAAGCGAATTGTCCATTAATAACTGTAAAACCTCACGTACGCTCCGCCAATGAGACTCCAGATCAGGCGAATAAATCAGAATGTTATCCAAATACACAACCACATTTTTGCCGATCAAAGGTCTAAGGATGTCATTAATAAGATTCTGAAAAAATGCTGGAGCATTGGTAAGACCAAAAGGCATAACCAGATTCTCAAAATCACCCACACCAGTGTTAAAAGCAGTCTTCCATTCATCACCCTCCTTCATGCGCAACAAATTGTATGCCCCCCGGAGATCAATTTTAGAGAACCACTTGGCCCCCACTAACTGGTTAAACAAATCAGGAATCAATGGCAGTGGGTAAGGATTGCGTACAGTAATTTTATTAATCTCACGAAAGTCCAGACAAGGACGTAAACCGCCATCTTTTTTTTTTTACAAAAAAAAATCCAACAGCCACAGGAGACTTGGAAGGCCTAATGTGACCGGCGGCCAAGCTTGTCTGTATGTATTCCTCCAAAGCCTTTCTCTCAGGAATAGTAAGATTAAATAAACGACTTTTAGGAAGAGTCGCTCCAGGGACAAATTCAATGGTACAATCATAGTCTCTATGGGGAGGCAAAATTTGTGACTCCTCCTCAGAAAAAACTCTCCAAAAATCCTGAATAGGTACAGGTAATTCCCCTTTTTCCACCGCAGCCGCTGATCTTCCGACGTTAGCCGCATGGAGGTCAGCGGCGCCGGTAGGGGTAGTTGTGCTGCTAGCGCCGCTCATCTCCCCGCTGCATCGCCGCTGACCTCCGTCCGCCAGATGAGCCGCTAACGGCCGCCATCTTTTTTCCGAAATCCCGTGGCGCTGATTGGCCGCTGCCGGACCAATGAGCGACGCGGGATTTCCAGGACAGACAGACAGACAGACAGAAAGACAGACAGACAGATAGACAGTCAGACAGACAGACAGAGAGACGGGATAAGACAATTATATAGTAGATAGGAATTTTCATATCAAGCTGCATGATCCGGTCATCAGCCCGTATATTTAAGTAAAATAATCAAGAATCGAGTGCAGTTACCATGGGCATGGAGGGTGTGGAGAAAGATGAATAGTAAGGAGCAGATTCTGAATAATATTTAGAAGGAGGGAACAGGGGAAAGTTAGTTTACTGAGTAGTTGAGGTGGTAGGCTTGTTTAAAGAGATGGGTTTTTAAATCATGCTTGAAGACGTGGGGGCTAGGGATCAGTCGGATCATCTGGGGTAGTGCAATCCAGAGAACTGGCGCAGCACGAGAGAAGTCTTGGTGACAGTGCGAGGTTCGGATTATGGGGGATGTTAGTCTTAAGTCATTTGTAGAACGGAGGGCACATGTACAGCGATAGACAGAGATGAGAGAGGAGACATAAGTTCAGAACTGTGGAGAGCTTTGTGGGTGAGAGCGATGAGTTTATATTGGAACTTGTAGCAAATGTGTAACCAGTGTAATGACTGACACAAGATGGAGGCATCGGTGAAGCGGCTGGACAGAAATACGACACTGGCTGCCGCATTCAGGATGGATTGAAGAGGAGAAAGTTTGGTAAGAGGGAGACCGATCAGAAGAGAGTTGCAGTAGTCCAGATGAGAGTAAATAAGAGTGACAGTAAGAGTTTTAGCAGTTTCAAAGGTGAGAAAAGGTCGGATTCTGGAGATGTTTTTAAGATACAGGTGACAAGAGCAAGTGAGTGATCGGATATAGGGAATAAAGGAAAGTTTAGTGTCGAATATGACCCCAAGGCAGCGGGCGTGCTGCTTGGGAGTTATGGTTGAACCCTCCAAGGTAATTTCAATGTTAGGTAGAGTTAGGTTAGTAGAGGGGAGAAACACAAGAAGTTCAGTTTTGGAGAGATTCTGTTTAAGATAGAGGAATGACATGATGTTAGAGACAGCAGACAAACAATCCTTGGTATTTTGTATTAGAGTAGGGGTGATGTCAGGGGAAAAAGTGTATAATTTGGTATCATCAGCATAGAGATGATACTAGAACCCAAATCTGCTGATTGTTTGTCCAATAGGGGCAGTGTATAGAGAGAAGAGGAGGGGGCCTAGGACTGAGCCCTGCGGAACTCCAATAGTAAGGGTACGAGGAGAGGAAGAGGGGCCGACAAAAATTAGTGAAGGAGCGGTCAGAGAGGTAGAAGGAGAACTAGGAGAGAACAGTTTCCTTGAGGCCTATAGAGCGGAGCATAGTGAGGAGAAGCTGGTGATCCAGTGTCAAATGCGGCAGAGAGATCCAGGAGAATCAGCAGGGAGCAGTGACCTTAGGATTTAGCTGTTAGTAGATCATTAGAAACTTTAGTGAGAACAGTTTCAGTGGCGCGTAAAGAGCGGAAATCAGATTGCAGAGGGTCGAGAATAGTTTTATCTGAGAGATAGTGGATTAGACGGGAGTGGACCAAGCATTCCAGGGGTTTAGAGATGAAAGGAAGATTAGAGACAGGTTTGTAGTTAGCAGTGCAGTTCTGGTCCAGGGATGGCTTTTTAAGTTAAGGGGTTATGATGGCATATTTAAATGAGGAGGGAAAGATACCTGAAGAAAGAGAGAGGTTAAATATTTTAGTCAAGTGAGTGTTGAACACCGGTGAGAGAGACTGCAGGAGATGTGAGGGAATGGGGTCACTGTTGCAGGTTGTAGGCCGAGATGAAGTGAGGAACTGGGTAACTAACTTCTTTGAAAGGTTATTGATGAAGACTTGCCTTACATCAACACCGATCTACCAATTTGAAAGAACACTTTTTAAAATATAGGTACTATTTGAAAAGTCTCGTTAACAATCAGCAATACTTAGTATTATTGGAACTTGTGTAAGTTTTCAGGAGGCATCTTGTTTCTGTATAATGAAATTACCATTGATAATATTTTACCTAATATATAAGTGAACATTAGGCTTATAACACATTATATTATTGGACGATGTTATGAAAGGATAAATGATGTGTATTTTATTGTACAGTAAGTACAATAGGCAGTGATGAGCGAACGTGCTCGCCACTGCTCGGTACTCGCCCGAGCATCACTGTGCTCGATGAGCTTGGCGCTCGGCAAGTATATCCAGGTTGGTCGGGTGGGAACTCGGGTCCCCTCCCTGCATGTTTGGCTCTCTTTGGAGAGCCAATCAACATGCAGGGATTGCCTGCCATGCACTGTAATGCCGTTGCCATGTTGGTTGTGGGCATTAGTGATTGGCTGGCCACACATCATCATCAGGTGTATATAAGACTGAGCGCCGCCATGCTCGTCACAGTCTACCCCGGAATCAGGCAGAGTAGGGAGAGCTGCTGCTGCGTCAGGGAGAGATTTGCTTCTTAATAGTTAGTATAGGTATTCCACAGCATATATATATATATATATATATATATATATATATATATATATATTCCAACTGAGGACTAATCTAGCTGCATATATTCAGTGGTGATAGCAGGAGTTAGGCAGGCAGGCAGTGTATGTGGCAGACTGGAGTGCATATAGTGCAAGAGGGTCCATTGAACTTTCCTGCTGCTGTTCTTACAAATATTTGTAGACATAGCCACAGATATCAGGGGCCAGGGAATTTTTTTTTTATCTTAATCCTGGTTATTTGCTTAAAAAGAAATCCAGAGTATACAATTTTTCTGATCCATTTGCTTGTTCTCACTGCAGAATAAAGCCAGATCTGTTCCATATTTCAGCGATAAAAATCCAGAAATGTAAACTGACCGTGGAAAATATTGGCCTCCTTTTCCATTCTGTTGCAGTGTGTTGGTCAAGCTATTCACACTAGGTGTCTGTGACGGATAGTATTAGCAAATTACAGGCCTGCTATTTAAAACCGTGGTTCTCTGTCAGACATAACACCTATAACAGTGTTCCAAAATCAGACATGTCTTCCATTTTCATTCCGTTGCAGTGTGTCGGTCAACATATTCACGCTAGGTGTCCTTGAAGGAAAGTATTAGCAAATTACAGGCCTGCTATTTAAAATTGTGGTTCTCTGTCAGATGTATCACATATAACTGCGTTCCAAAGTCAGCCATTTCACGTGAACGTGGAAAATATTGTCCTCCATTAAAAATGGGCAAGGTGTGTGACAAGGGACGGGGAAGTGGACATGATGGTGATGGTGCATGCAGAGGCCGAGAACATGGCCGTGGGCAAGCTGAAATTGTGACACAACAAACACCCACATCTTGTCGCTCGATCTTCCTGTCCCAATTGCTAGGGGACTGCAGAACAGCACTATTGATCACAGAGCAGTGTCAAAAGGTTACTGGTTGGATAGCAGATAATACTTCCAGTCACTTAGCCACCACCACCACCATCTTCTCTTCCACACGGTCAAGTCTCAGTAGCTGTGAGTCTGGACTGCATATTCCTCAACCTGATCATCCTTCCTCCGAACATGCTGAGTGCCCAGAGATAACTGATTCCACACTTGGACACTCAGAAGAGCTGTTCACTTTTCCATTTGTAGATTCAGGCCTCTCGTCCAGCCAGCTTCAAGCGAGTCAAGAGGAGATTGCGTGTAGTGATGCCCAAATATTGGAGCAGCCACGGTCACATGAAGGAGAAGGTGGGAAAGTGCAATTACTGTCGCAAGAGATGGATGATGATGATGATGAGAAACAATTTCCATAAAGTCAGGAGGAGGACCAGGGTGCGGAAGTGGAAGACAAGGTGGTGTATGATATAGTAACTGACCCAACCAGGCAGGGGGACATACAGAGTGAGGACAGCAGCACACAGTGGGAGCCTGGAGGGGGGCGTAGCACCACAACAGGCAGGAAGAAGCAGCGCGGTAGCTGCAGATACAAGGCGGGAATGCGTTCCTCGTAAAACCAACACGACGGAAGTTGCCAGTACAACTGTTAGGGCTTCCTGAGTCTGGTTATTTTTTAAAGACTTTACAGATAACCCCAAAAAGGCCATTTGCACCACCTGCCAGGCCAGCATCAGCAGGGATAGCAAAGCTAGCAGCCTGACCACCATCAGCATGATCAGGCACATGGCAGCAAAGCACCCGACTAAGTGGGTCAAATCCCAGGGTCCAGCAACAGTGTGTGCGGGTGACACCACTGCTTGTTCCGCTGTTGTGTGCGCACGCCAATCCCCTATCCATGGCGCATGCCAAGATGCCTCCCGCCCTGCACCTGTCATTGCACACTCTCAACTAGCACCATCAGCAAGCACGTCTACGTCCTTGTCCCAGTGCAGCATTCAGTGGTCAAGTACGCAGCCAACGCCCCACAGGACACACTACTAAATTCACACATTTCGCAAATGCTTGCGCTCGAAATGTTGCCTTTTAGGCTAGTGGAGATGGAAGCTTTCCGCAACCTGATGGCGGCGGCCATCCCTTGGTACTCGGTCCCTAGCCATCACTATTTCTCCCAGTTTGCCGTCCCCGCATTACACGAGCACGTGTACCATAACATTAGATGTGCCCTCAATAAATCAGTTATTGGGAAAGTCCACCTAACCATGGACACGTGGACAAGTGCTTGTGGGCAGGGAAGGTACATCTAGCTGACTGCACACTGGGTTAATAAAGTGGAAGCCGGGACCCAGTCGGACCTTGGGATGGAACACGTCCTCCCAACGCCGAGGATTGCGGGCCCTGTGTCAATGAGGGTTGCCCCCACATTCTACAGCTCCAGCACCACCTCCTCCTCAGCCTCCATCTCCAAAATGACCACATCAGTCGCAAGCTGAAAGCATTGATGCACTGCCCCGGCCAAGCGGCAACAGGCTGTGCTGAAGCTAATATGCTTAGGTGACAAACCGCACAAAGCTGAAGAGTTATGGACAGCTCTGAAAGAGCAGGCAGATCTGTGGCTGACAGCACTGAACCTACAGCCTGGCACGGTTGTGTGTGACAATGGCCGGAACCTGGTGGCGGCTCTGAGGCAAGCTCACACACGTACCATGCCTGGCCCATGTGCTTAACCTCGTGGTTCAGCTGTTTCTAAAAACCTACCCGGATCTGTCAGATCTGCTTTTCAAAGTACACCGCCTGTGTGCACATTTTAGAAAGTCAGCTACAGCTTCCACTGCCCTTGCCTTGCTTCAGCAGCGTTTGCAGCTTCCGGCTCACCGACTGATCTGTGATGTCCCCATGCGTTGGAACTCTACATTGCAGATGTTTGGAAGAATTTGTGAGCAGAAGAGGGCAGTTGTTGAGTACCAGCATCAACTAGGCCGTCGGTATTCAGTTCATACTCCACACATAGGACCTCAGGAGTGGACATGGATGTCAGACATATGTACCATCCTCCAAAACTTTGAGTACTCCACAAAGATGGTGAGCGGCGATGACGCCATAATTAGCATCACTATCCCGCTTCTGTCTTCTGAAACGCTCTCTGCTCACAATTAAAGAGGATGCATTGCAGCCGGAGCACAATGAGATGGAGCAAGGAACCATACAGGGTGATTCTACATAGCCCAGCTTCATCTCATCCCAATGTGGATTGGGTGACAATGAGAAAGAGGAGGAGGAGGAGGAAGAACAGGAGCTAGTTTCCTATACTATAGACGGTACTACCTGCACAAATGTCATACCGTCTGTTCAGCGTGGATGGTCTGAGGACAGAGAGGAGGAGGAGAGCATGGGCAGTTGTCCTCTTGGTGAGGACACGGAAGTCTTGCCTTTTTGCAGTCTTGCACACATGGCTAAGTTTATGTTACGCTGCCTTTCCCGTGACCCTCGCGTTGTGCAAATTTTGGGTGACAGTCATAATTGGTTGGTGACACTTCTAGACCCATGCTACATGTAGAACTTTCTGTCTCTTATTCCCTTGCAGGACAGGCCTAATAAAATGGGACAGTGCGAGAAGGCCTTTGTTGCGGAATTAGTTAAAAAATTCCAATCTGAAAACACTGGCGGCAGAGGTCACAGTTCGTTGGACAACCAAGGAGTCCAGGCGAGAGAGACACAAATGCAATTGAGCAGAGGCAGAGGAAGACTGATAAAGTTCTGGGACAGTTTTCTCAGACCCTCCCATCACACAAGCCCTGATGCGTGGGGTACTCTCTCAAGGAATGAAAAGTTTCAGAAGATGGTTAGGGAGTACCTTGCTGACCACACCAAAGTCCTCCGTGATTCCTCTGTGCCTTATAATTATTGGGTATCCAAGCTGGACACGTGGCATGAACTGGCTCTCTACGCCTTGTAGGTCCTGGCCTGCCCTGCCGCTATCGTTTTGTCAGAGCTGTTTTTTAGTGCCGCCGGTGGAATTATAACCCATAGGCGAATCCACCTGTCAACTGAAAATGCTGACAGGCTGACTCTTATAAAAATGAACAAGGCCTGAATCGGGCCAGAGTTCCCAACACCACCGAATGATAGCAGCGTAACATAAACTCAAATACAGTGTCTTTTTTTTGGAGGTCTAACTCTATTCCCATGCACCTCTGTCTTCACACCCAGACATGGGTATATGCTTCCTGATTTTGTCTATTTGCTCTTCTCCTCCTCCTTCTCCGCATCCTCATTCTCCACCACCATATCACCACCATATGTACCATAACAACATACAGTACAGACCAAAAGTTTGGACACACCTTCTCATTTAAAGATTTTTCTGTATTTTCATGACTTTGAAAATTGTACATTCACACTGAAGGCATCAAAACTATGAATTAACACATGTGGAATTATATACTTAACAAAAAAGTGTGAAACAACTGAAAATATGTCTTATATTCTAGGTTCTTCAAAGTAGCCACCTTTTGCTTTGATGACTGCTTTGCACACTCTTGGCATTCTCTTGATGAGCTTCAAGAGGTAGTCACCGGAAATGGTCTTCCAACAATCTTGAAGGAGTTCCCAGAGATGCTTAGCACTTGTTGGCCCTTTTGCCTTCACACTCTGGTCCAGCTTACCCCAAACCATCTCGATTGGGTTCAGGTCTGGTGACTGTGGAGGCCTGGTCATCTGGCGTAGCACCCCATCACTCTCCTTCTTAGTCAAATAGCCTTTACACAGCCTGGAGGTGTGTTTGGGGTCATTGTCCTGTTGAAAAATAAATGATGGTCCAACTAAACGCAAACCGGAAGGAATAGCATGCCGCTGCAAGATGCTGTGGTAGCCATGCTGGTTCAGTATGCCTTCAATTTTGAATAAATCCCCAACAGTGTCACCAGCAAAGCACCCCCACACCATCACACCTCCTCCTCCATGCTTCACGGTGGGAACCAGGCATGTAGAGTCCACCCGTTCACCTTTTCTGCGTCGCACAAAGTCACGGTGGTTGAAACCAAAGATCTCAAATTTGGACTCATCAGACCAAAGCACAGATTTCCACTGGTCTAATGTCATTTCCTTGTGTTCTTTAGCCCAAACTTGTCTCTTCTGCTTGTTGCCTGTCCTTAGCAGTGGTTTCCTAGCAGCTATTCTACCATGAAGGCCTGCTGCACAAAGTCTCCTCTTAACAGTTGTTGCTGAGATGTGTCTGCTGCTAGAACTCTGTGTGGCGTTGACCTGGTCTCTAATCTGAGCTGCTGTTATCCTGCGATTTCTGAGGCTGGTGACTCGGATAAACTTATCCTCAGAAGCAGAGGTGACTCTTCGTCTTCCTTTCCTGGGGCCGTCCTCATGTGAGCCAGTTTCTTTGTAGCGCTTGATGGTTTTTGCAACTGCACTTGGGGACACATTCAAAGTATGCCCAATTTTTTTCACTGACTGACCTTCATTTATTAAAGTAATGATGGCCACTCGTTTTTCTTTACTTAGCTGCTTTTTTCTTGCCATAATACAAATTCTAACAGTCTATTCAGTAGGATTATCAGCTGTGCATCCACTTGACTTCTGCACAACACAACTTATGGTCCCAACCCCATTTATAAGGCAAGGAATCCCACTTATTAAACCTGACAGGGCACATCTGTGAAGTGAAAACCATTTCCAGTGACTACCTCTTGAAGCTCATCAAGAGAATGCCAAGAGTATGAAAAGCAGTCATCAAAGCAAAAGGTGGCTACTTTGAAGAATCTAGAATATAAGACAAATTTTCAGTTGTTTCACACTTTTTTGTTAAGTATATAATTCCACATGTGTTAATTCATAGTTTTGATGCCTTCAGTGTGAATGTACAATTTTCAAACTCATGAAAATACATAAAAATCTTTAAATGAGAAGGTGTGTCCTAACTCTTGGTCTGTACTGTATCTGTGACCTATTCTCCCAGTACATACCTGCACGCAACCTCCGATTCTCACAAGATCTCCTTCTCTACTCCCCTCTTATATGCTCTTCCCACAATCGCATTCAAGATTTCTCCGGTGCATCCCCCCTACTCTTAAACCCTCTACCCCAAAACATCAGACTGTCGCCCACCGTAGATACCTTCAAAAGGAACCTGAAGACCCACCTATTCCGACAAGCCTACAACCTGCAGTAAACATTGCTCTACCACACCTCTGCACGACCAGCTCTGCCCTCACCTCCTGTATCCTCACCCATCCCTTGTAGACTGTGAGCCCTCGCGGGCAGGGTCCTCTCTCCTCCTGTACCAGTCACTGACTTGTATTGTTCAAAATTATTGTAATTGTTTGTGCTGTGTATACCCCTTTCATATGTAAAGCGCCATGGAAAAAAGTGGTGCTATAATAATAAATAATAATAATAATAAATAATAATAAGATTGCTGAAATTGCTCAGTTTATGCCTTGTGTCACCATCTGAAGACTACATGGCCAATACACTAAGGAGGCCTTCAAGAGGAAAAGTCACACGGAAATTATTATGTGGGGTGACATAGAGTACGATAGCTGAACATCTCATCCCAGGTACATTAGCAGCTCAACATTACATTGATTTGCTGTTGAAACCAGTGGTATGGCCATTTCACCAAAGTTTCCCAGGAGCCACTTTACAACAGTGCAACATGCTTCATGTTCCTCGTGTTACTGTGAGCAGTCTGTGTGGCTGAATCGTGCTGCCATGGCCTCAAGTGTCTGTGGATGTGTCTTTCATCTAGCACATCTAAAATGTTGTTGGTTGCCAATTGCAAAGGGAGCTGCCACCAGTGGATTTTGATGATTTGCTTGCCCAAATGCATTCGACTTGACAGAACATTCCTCAGACAAATATTAATAACCTCATTGATAGCATGCCAAGGCACATAAGTATGTAAATTTCTGCTTGTGGTCCATATTTTATTGCTGAATAGATTAAGATGTTTGGAAAATTTTCTTTCCATTTTTTCATCACTCGCATATCATTAACATTTCTTTTGATCCTGTGATTTCCATAATTCAATGCCTTTTCCTTCTTGGTGTGAAATTTCAATGTTAAGGAGTGTATATATTAAAACAAATATGAAAACATTCAAAAACTAAACCAAATAGAAAATAAATCAAAGTTTTTAATACTTTATTTAAGTCCCCTATTTGCGAAAACATTGCGAAAGTATGACTTTTTATGATGAACAGACAGAAAAAAACTGTCATAAAAGAAACTTTGTATTTTATTGCTTATTCCAAATGTCACATTTCTTTCTGAGCTGCAAACACAGCAAAATGCACTTCCTTGTCTCAAACACACAACAGCTTTGTCTATGTTGAAATAGTTGTTATTTTGCTACATGCACTTAGAATTGGGGAAGAAGGATTGTACAAAACCACGGAAGAGGGCACTTTTGTTACATGATGAATCCTGAGCTGTGTTGTGCTTTCATATTAGTGAATTATGAACAGAATTCATGACATCTCTAAGTTTATTTAATATATTAAAGAAAATGATTAAAAATGGCCACCTTTAGTGTTAAATTAAAATGCAGGTGTACAAATACATTGTCTGGCCAATATAAATAATATACACAAACTATGCATCAGCACACTGGAATTATCAAATACATGAATTCCACTTTTGTAAAAAAAAAACTAATGTCTTGCTAAGAAAAGAAGTTTTAAATACTAGTGTTGAGCAAGCATGCTCGACACTGCTCGTTACTCGCCCGAGCATCACGCTACTCGGGAAATTTGGCGAGCACCGAGCATTTCCGGGTTACTCGGGCGGGAGCTCGGGTCTCCGCCCTGCATGTTTGGCGCTCTTTACAGAGCCAATGAACATGCAGGAATTGCCAGCCAGTCACTGTAATGCCGCAGCCATGTTGTTTGTGGACATTACAGTGTTTGGCTGGCCGCACAGCGTCACCTCGAGAATTTAAAACCGGGCGCCGCCATCTTGGACACAGTCGCTCCGGATTAGACAGTGTAGGGACAGCGCTGCTGAGCTAGGGAGAGATTTTTCCTGCAAAATATTTAGTGTAGGGTCTGTAAAGGCTGCCAGAAAAAACAAACAGTCCTTCTCAGGACTAATATCCATCCCAGATATCAGGCAGGCAGGCAGGCTGTATAAGAGATGCAGTGGTTATACCAGCAAACGCTGTATTATAGTCCTGTGTGCTCCTGTTTCTGAAATTGCTGGACTTAGCTCCAGGTCTCGGGGGCCAGTAAAAATCCTTTTTTTTTCATCTAAATCCTCTTTTTTTTCCTCCTTCACACTGTACAAATACCCGTCTTATTAACCCATTGCTGCCCCCCCCCCCCACTAAAAAAATGTGTGTCTCTGATTTTTCAGACACAAATATATCTGTTGAAAAGAGTCTGGTATAGGCCACAGAAACAGAATTGTGGTTTTGCATTTCCAAGGGTCAAATCTCTGTAGCATCCAGTTTTGGGCCTTTTGTATCGAAAAAAAAACAGTTTGAGTGTGTCGCTCACTGTTTTTCCGCAAATATATACATTTAAAAAAGTCTGGTATACACCAGTAAATTATAACTGTGGGTTTGCTGTACCACGGTAAAAAATCTCTATTATCCTGCTTTTCGCTTTTTTGGCCTTAAAAAAAAACAGTAGTGTCTCCTGACTGTTCTGACACAAAAATATATCTGCTGAAAATAGTCTGTTGTAGGCCCGACAAATCCCAGTGTGGTTTTGCATTTCCACGGGTCAAATCTCTGTAGTATCCAGTTGTGGGCCTATTGTATCTAAAAAAAAACCATTTGAGTGTGTCGCTCACTGTTCAGCTGCAAATATATATATTTAAAAAAGTCTGGTATACACCAGTAAATTATAACTGTGGGTTTGCTGTTCCACGGTAAAAAATCTCTATTATCCTGCTTTTCGCTTTTTTGGCCTTAAAAAAAAACAGTACTGTCTCCTGATTGTTCTGACACAAAAATATATCTGTTGAAAATAGTCTGTTGTAGGCCCAACAAATCCCAGTGTGGTTTTGCATTTCCACGGGTCAAGTCTCTGTAGTATCCAGTTTTGGGCCTTTTGTATCTAAAAAAAACAGTTTGAGTGTGTCGCTCACTGTTCAGCTGCAAATCTATATATTTAAAAAAGTCTGGTATACACCAGTTAATTATAACTGTGGGTTTGCTGTTCCACTGTAAAAAATCTCTATTATCCTGCTTTTCGCTTTTTTGGCCTTAATGAAAAACAGTAGTGTCTCCTGACTGTTCTGACACAAAAATATATTTGTTGAAAATAGTCTGTTGTAGTCCTGACAAATCCCAGGGTGGTTTTGCATTTCCATGGGTCAAATCTCTGTAGTATCCATTTTTGGGCCTTTTATATCGAAAAAAAAAAACAGTTTGAGTGTGTCGCTCACTGTTCAGCTGCAAATATATACATTTAAAAAAGTCTGGTAAACACCAGTAAATTATAACTGTGGGTTTGCTGTTCCACGGTAAAAAATCTCTATTATCCTGCTTTTCGCTTTTTTGGCCTTAAAAAAAAACAGTAGTGTCTCCTGACTGTTCTGACACAAAAATATATCTGTTGAAAATAGTCTGTTGTAGGCCCGACAAATCCCAGTGTGGTTTTGCATTTCCACGGGTCAAATCTCTGTAGTATCCAGTTGTGGGCCTTTTGTATCTAAAAAAAAACAGTTTGAGTGTGCCGCTCACTGTTCAGCTGCAAATCTATATATTTAAAAAAGTCTGGTATACACCAGTAAATTATAACTGTGGGTTTGCTGTTCCACGGTAAAAAAGCTCTATTATCCTGCTTTTCGCTTTTTTGGCCTTAAAAAAAAACAGTAGTGTCTCCTGACTGTTCTGACACAAAAATATATCTGTTGAAAATAGTCTGTTGTAGGCCCGACAAATCCCAGTGTGGTTTTACATTTCAACGGGTCAAATCTCTGTAGTATCCAGTTGTGGGCTTTTTGTATCTTAAAAAAAACAGTTTGAGTGTGTCGCTCACTGTTTTTCCGCAAATATATATATTTAAAATTTTATGGTATACCCCAGTAAACAATAACTGTGGTTTTGCCATTCCATGGTAAAAAATCTCTATTATTCAGCTTTTGGTATTTTTTTCCGTAAAGAAAAACAGTAATAGTTTATCCCTAAGTGTTCTGATTGTTTAAAAGAGTCAGGTGTAGGCCAGAGAAATAGAACTGTGGTTTTCCTCTTCCACGGTTCTAATCTCCATTTTATTACCCTTTTTCCATTGATAGTGTAAGTGTAAGCTATTTTACTTGCTTTACAATGGGCAAGGAGCGGGGCAAGGGACGTGGAACTGGACGTTCTGGTGATGGTGCGTGAAGAGGACGGGGCCGTGGCCTAGGTGAAAATGTGCCACAACCAAAAGCCACATCTTCTCGCTCCCACTTCTTGACCGAATTACTAGGGAAGCACAGAACAACACCAGTATTGCAAACTGATCAGTGTGAACAGGTTATTAAATGGATAGCAGATAATAGTTCCAGTTACCTGAGCACCACCACCTCCGGTCTGTCTTCCACACGGTCAAATGTTAGTAGCCGTGAGTCTCGACCACTTACTCCTCCTCACCCTGATGCTCCTTCCTCCCACCATGCCGAGTGTCGTCAGACAGCAACTGATCCCACACTTGGACACTCTGAAGAGCTGTTCACTGGTCCATTTCCAGATTTGTGCCCCTCGCCTGCTCCGCTTGAAGTGGTGGAAGAGGAGATCCCATGTATCGATGCCAAATATTTAAACAGCCACGGCCACAGGAAGTCGAAGCTGGCAATTTGTCACAAGAGGTGGACGATGACGAGACACAATTGCCAGGAAGTGAGGAGGAGGATCGTGGTGCGCAAGTGGAAGAGGAGGAGTTGGTGTATGATCTAGTAACTGACCCAACATGGTAGGAGGACATGCAGAGTGAGGCCAGCAGCACACAGGGGGAGGGAGGCAGAGTACCCCAACAGGCAGGAAGAAGCAGTGTGGTGGCCGCAGACAGAAGGCGGGAAAACGTTCCCCGTAACACCAACACGAGGGACGTTGCCAGTACAAGCGGTAGCTCTTCTAGACTCTGAAATTTTTTTAAAGACTCTGCTGATAACCCCAAAAAGGCCATTTGTACCACCTGCCATGCCAGCATCAGCAGGGGTGACTAAACTACCAGCCTGACCACCACCAGCATGATCAGGCAGATTGCAGCAATGCACCCGACTTTGTGGGGCGAACCCCAGGGTCCATGACCAGTGTCAGCAGGTGTCACCACTGCTTCCTCCGCTGTTGTGCGTGCAATAGAACCCCCTGTTTGGTGTGCAAGGCAATACCCTGTCCATACTGCATGTAAAGATGCCCCCTCCTCTCAGTCTTCACTTGTTATGGCAGTTTCTCAAGAAACAGCATCAACGTCTATGTCCACGTCCCACCGCAGCATATCCCAGACCTTTCAACGAAAGCGGAAATTTGCAGCTAACGCCCCACGGGCCACAGTCCTAAATTCGCACATTTCACGACTGCTTGCGTTGGAAATGCTGCCTTTTAGGCTTGTGGAGACGGAATCCTTCCGTAACCTTATGGCGGTGGCCGTCCCTCGGTACTCGGTCCCTAGCCGACACTATTTTGCCCGGTGTGCCATCCCCGCACTACACAAGCACGTGTCCTAAAACATCTGGGGTGCCCTCAACAACGCAGTAACTGGGAGAGTCCACCTGACAACGGACACGTGGACAAGTGCTTGTGGCCAGGGACGGTACATCTCCCTGACGGCACACTGGGTAAACATAGTGGAAGCCGGGACCCAGTCGGACCTTGGGACAGAACACATCCTCCCCACACCGAGGATTGCGAGCCCTATGTCAGTCAGAGTTGCCCCCACAGTGTACAGCTCCTGCGCATCATCCTCCTCCACCTCCTCATGCTCAGCCTCCATCTCAGATATCACCACATCAGTTACAAGCTGGAAGCACTGCAGTACTGCCTCCGCCAAGTGGCAACAGGCTGTGCTGAAACTCATAAGCTTAGGTGATAAACCTCACACTGCTTGTGAGTTGTGGACAGCTGTGAAAGAGCAGGCAGATCTGTGGCTGAGACCGCTGAACCTCCATCCAGGCATAGTCATGTGTGACAATGGCCGCAACCTGGTGGCGGCTCTGAGGCGAGGCGAGATCACACACGTACCATGCCTGGCTCATGTGCTTTACCTCGTGGTTCAGCGGTTTCTTAAATCGTACACCGAGTTGCCAGATCTGCTCGTGAAAGTACGCCGCCTGTCAGCTCATTTTCGCAAGTCGGCTACAGCTTCCGCCGCACTTGCTGTGTTGCAACAGCGTTTGCAACTTCCGGCACATCGACTGGTGTGTGATGTCCCCACACATTGGAACTCTACCCTCCTCATGTTGCTAAGGATTTGTGAGCAGAAGAGAGCAGTTGTGGAGTACCAGCTGCAACAAGGCCGTCGATATTCAGGTCAGACTCCACACATAAGACCTCAGGAGTGGACCTGGATGTCTGACATATGTACCATCATGACAAACTTTGAGGAGGCCACCAAGATGGTGAGTGGCGATGACGCCATCATTAGTGTCAGCATCCCACTTGTCTGTCTTTTGCAATGCTCTCTGCAGAGAATTAAAGAGGAGGCATTGCAGCCAGAGTATGATGAGATGGATCAAGAAGTCATAGCGGGCGATTACACACAGCCCAGCCTTATCTCATCCCAGCATGCATTGGGGGACAATGAGGGAGAGGAGGAGGAGGAGCAAGAACAGAAGCTGGTATCATGCGCTGTAGACAGTAGTACCTCTACAACTGTCATACCGTCGGTTCAGCGTGGGTGGCCTGAGGACAGGGGGGGTAGGAGGAGGAGGAGAGCATGGTCAGTTGTCATCTTGGTGAAATCTTGTCCGTTACCAGTTTTGGGTGACAGTCATTACTGGTTGGTGACACTTGTAGACCCCCACTACAAGGAAAACTTTCACTCTCCTATTCCTGAGGTGGAGAGGTCTACAAAAATGGGGCAGTACCAGAAGGCCCTTGCTGCAGAACGGTTCAAAAAATTCCCATCTGAACACGCTAGCGGCAGAGGTCACAGTTCGTTGTTGCCCAACCTAGGCGTACATGCGAGAGAGACGCAACTCCAATCCAGCAGAGGCAGGGGAACACTGTCAACTTTATGGGACAGTTTTCTCAGACCCTCCCTTCGGACAGACCCTGAGGCGCGGGGTACTCTGACAAGGAGTGGAAAGTTTCAAAAGATGGTGAGGGAGTATCTTGCCGACCGTACCAGCGTCCTCCGTGATTCCTCTGCGCCTTTTAACTATTGGGCATCCAAGCTGGACACTTGGAATGAACTCGCTCTGTATGCCTTGGAGGTCCTGGCCTGCCCTGCCACTAGCGTGTTCTCGGGGCGTGTTTTTAGTGCCGCTGGGGGAATTATAACTGATAAGCGCACTCGCCTGTCAGCTGACAATGCTGACAAACTGACCCTTATCAAAATGAACAAGGGCAGGATTGGGCCAGACTTCTCATCACCACCAAATGACAGCAGAGTAACATAAAGTCAAATCCACTGTGGTATTTCGGGAGGTGTATTCACATGCACCGCTTCACACCCACACATGGGTATACGCTTCCTCATTTCGGCTGTTTTATGTTCTTCTCCTTATCCTCAGCCTCCACCACCACTATACCACCAGGGTGACCGTGGTACTTGTTGCCATTATTGAACTTTCCTCCATCCTGATTTTTGTCAGCTTTTGCTTGGAAGGCATAATCAAATACTGTGGGAGACCCACTCCCCAATATTGGGAATAATATTTTTAAGATGCTGTACTGCATGGCTCTTCCAAGGGGCATTAAAACTGTCTTGTTATACCACTCTGACCTCCACGTCTCTTGTAAGGGGCATTAAAAGCGTCTTGTTATACCACTCTGACCTCCACGTCTCTTCTGAGGGGCATTAAAAGCGTTTTGTTATAACACTCTGACCTCCACGTCTCTTTTAAGGGGCATTAAAAGCATCTTGTTATACCACTCTGACCTCCACGTCTCTTGTAAGGGGCATTAAAACCGTCTTGTTATAACACTCTGACCTCCACGTCTCTTGGAAGGAGCATTAAAAGCGTCTTGTTATACCACTCTGACCTCCACGTCTCTTGTAAGGGGCATTAAAAGCGTCTTGTTATACCACTCTGACCTCCACGTCTCTTCTGAGGGGCATTAAAAGCGTCTTGTTATAACACTCTGACCTCCACATCTCTTGTAAGGGGCATTAAAACCATCTTGTTATACCACTCTGACCTCCACGTCTCTTCTGAGGGGCATTTAAAGCGTCATGTTATACTACTCTGACCTCTACGTCTCCTGTAAGGGGCATTAAAAGCTTCTTGTTATACAACTCTGACCTCCACGTCTCGAGTAAGGGGCATTAAAAGCGTCTTGTTATACCACTCTAACCTTCACGTCTCTTCTGAGGGGCATTAAAAGCGTCTTGTTATACCACTCTGACCCCTACGTCTCTTGTAAAGGGGCATTAAAAGCGTCTTGTTATACCACTCTGACCTCCACGTCTCTTGTAAGGGGCATTAAAAGCATCTTTTTATACCACTCTAACCTCCACGTCTCTTGTAAGGGGCATTAAAAGAGTCTTGTTATAACACTCTGACCTCCACGTCTCTTCTGAGGGGCATTAAAAGCGTCTTGTTATACCACCCTGACCTCTACGTCTCTTGTAAAGGGGCATTAAAAGCGTCTTGTTATACAACTCTGACCTCCACGTCTCTTGTAAGGGGCATTAAAAGCATCTTGTTATACCACTCTGACCTCCACGTCTCTTGTAAGGGGCATTAAAAGCGTCTTGTTATAAAACTCTGACCTTTACGTCTCTTGCAAGGGGCATTAAAACCGTCTTGTTATACCACTCTGACCTCCACGCCTCTTCTGATGGGCATTAAAAGCATCTTGTTATACCACTATGACCTCCACGTCTCTTCTGAGGGGCATTAAAAGCATCTTGTTATAACACTCTGACCTCCACGTCTCTTGTAAGGGGCATTAAAACCGTCTTGTTATACCACTCTGACCTCCACGTCTCTTCTGAGGGGCGTTAAAACCGTCTTGTTATACCACTCTTACCTCCACGTCTCTTGTAAAGGGGCATTAAAAGCGTCTTGTTATACCACTCTGACCTCCACGTCTCTTGTAAGGGGCATTAAAAGCATCTTGTTATACCACTCTGACCTCCACGTCTCTTGTAAGGGACATTAAAAGCGTCTTGTTATACCACTCTGACCTCCACGTCTCTTGTAAAGGGGCATTAAAAGCATCTTGTTATACCACTCTGACCTCAATGTGTCTTCTGAGGGGCATTAAAAGCATCTTGTTATACCACTCTGACCTCTACGTCTCTTGTAAAGGGGCATTAAAAGCATCTAATTATACCCCTCTGACCTCCACGTCTCTTCTGAGGGGCATTAAAAGCGTCTTGTTATAACACTCTGACCTCCACGTCTCTTGTAAGGGGCATTAAAACCATCTTGTTATACCACTCTGACCTCCACGTCTCTTCTGAGGGGCATTAAAAGCGTCTTGTTATAACACTCTGACCTCCACGTCTCTTGTAAGGGGCATTAAAAGCGTCTTGTTATACCACTCTGACCTCCACGTCTCTTCTGAGGGGCATTAAAAGCGTCTTGTTATAACACTCTGACCTCCACATCTCTTGTAAGGGGCATTAAAACCATCTTGTTATACCACTCTGACCTCCACGTCTCTTCTGAGGGGCATTTAAAGCGTCATGTTATACTACTCTGACCTCTACGTCTCCTGTAAGGGGCATTAAAAGCGTCTTGTTATACAACTCTGACCTCCACGTCTCGAGTAAGGGGCATTAAAAGCGTCTTGTTATACCACTCTAACCTTCACGTCTCTTCTGAGGGGCATTAAAAGCGTCTTGTTATACCACTCTGACCCCTACGTCTCTTGTAAAGGGGCATTAAAAGCGTCTTGTTATACCACTCTGACCTCCACGTCTCTTGTAAGGGGCATTAAAAGCATCTTTTTATACCACTCTAACCTCCACGTCTCTTGTAAGGGGCATTAAAAGAGTCTTGTTATAACACTCTGACCTCCACGTCTCTTCTGAGGGGCATTAAAAGCGTCTTGTTATACCACCCTGACCTCTACGTCTCTTGTAAAGGGGCATTAAAAGCGTCTTGTTATACAACTCTGACCTCCACGTCTCTTGTAAGGGGCATTAAAAGCATCTTGTTATACCACTCTGACCTCCACGTCTCTTGTAAGGGGCATTAAAAGCGTCTTGTTATAAAACTCTGACCTTTACGTCTCTTGCAAGGGGCATTAAAACCGTCTTGTTATACCACTCTGACCTCCACGCCTCTTCTGATGGGCATTAAAAGCATCTTGTTATACCACTATGACCTCCACGTCTCTTCTGAGGGGCATTAAAAGCATCTTGTTATAACACTCTGACCTCCACGTCTCTTGTAAGGGGCATTAAAACCGTCTTGTTATACCACTCTGACCTCCACGTCTCTTCTGAGGGGCGTTAAAACCGTCTTGTTATACCACTCTTACCTCTACGTCTCTTGTAAAGGGGCATTAAAAGCGTCTTGTTATACCACTCTGACCTCCACGTCTCTTGTAAGGGGCATTAAAAGCATCTTGTTATACCACTCTGACCTCCACGTCTCTTGTAAGGGACATTAAAAGCGTCTTGTTATACCACTCTGACCTCCACGTCTCTTGTAAAGGGGCATTAAAAGCATCTTGTTATACCACTCTGACCTCCATGTGTCTTCTGAGGGGCATTAAAAGCATCTTGCTATACCACTCTGACCTCTACGTCTCTTGTAAAGGGGCATTAAAAGCATCTAATTATACCCCTCTGACCTCCACGTCTCTTCTGAGGGGCATTAAAAGCGTCTTGTTATAACACTCTGACCTCCACGTCTCTTGTAAGGGGCATTAAAACCATCTTGTTATAACACTCTGACCTCCACGTCTCTTTTGAGGGGCATTAAAAGCGTCTTGTTATAAGATTCTGACCTCCACGTCTCTTGTAAGGGGCATTAAAACCGTCTTGTTATACCACTCTGACCTCCACGTCTCTTGTAAAGGGGCATTAAAAGCATCTTGTTATACCACTCTGACCTCCACGTCTCTTCTGAGGGGCATTAAAAGCATCTTGTTATACCACTCTGACCTCCACGTCTCTTGTAAGGGACATTAAAAGCGTCTTGTTATACCACTCTGACCTCCACGACTCTTGTAAAGGGGCATTAAAAGCATCTTGTTATACCAGTCTGACCTCCATGTGTCTTCTGAGGGGCATTAAAAGAATCTTGTTATACCACTCTGACCTCTACGTCTCTTGTAAAGGGGCATTAAAAGCATCTTGTTATACCACTCTGACCTCCACGTCTCTTGTAAGGGGCATTAAAAGCGTCTTGTTATACCACTCTGATCTCTACGTCTCTTGTAAAGGGGTATTAAAAGCGTCTTGTTATACCACTCTGACCTCCACGTCGCTTGTAAAAGAGCTTTAAAAGCATCTTGTTATACCACTCTGACCTCCACGTCTCTTCTGAGGGGCATTAAAAGCATCTTGTTATACCACTCTGATCTCTACGTCTCTTGTAAAGGGGCATTAAAAGCATCTTGTTATACCACTCTGAACTCCACGTCACTTGTAAGGGGCATTAAAAGCGTCTTGTTATACCACTCTGACCTCCACGTCTCTTCTGAGGGGCATTAAAAGCATCTTGTTATACCACTCTGACCTCTACGTCTCTTGTAAAGGGGCATTAAAAGCGTCTTGTTATACCACACTGACCTCCACGTCTCTTGTAAGGGGCATTAAAAACATCTTGTTATACCACTCTGACCTCCACATCTCTTGTAAGGGGCATTAAAAGCGTCTTGTTATACCACTCTGATCTCCACATGTCTTCTGAGGGGCATTAAAAGCGTCTTGTTATAACACTCTGACCTCTACGTCTCTTGTAAGGGGCATTAAAAGCATCTTGTTATACCACTCTGACCTCCAAGTCTCTTTCGAGGGGCATTAAAAGCATCTTGTTATACCACTCTGACCTCCACGTCTCTTCTGAGGGGCATTAAAAGCGTCTTGTTATAACACTCTGACCTCCACGTCTCTTGTAAGGGGCATTAAAACCATCTTGTTATACCACTCTGACCTCCACGTCTCTTCTGAGGGGCATTAAAAGCGTCTTGTTATAACACTCTGACCTCTACGTCTCTTGTAAGGGGCATTAAAAGCATCTTGTTATACCACTCTGACCTCCAAGTCTCTTTCGAGGGGCATTAAAAGCATCTTGTTATACCACTCTGACCTCCACGTCTCTTCTGAGGGGCATTAAAAGCGTCTTGTTATAACACTCTGACCTCCACGTCTCTTGTAAGGGGCATTAAAACCATCTTGTTATACCACTCTGACCTCCACGTCTCTTCTGAGGGGCATTAAAAGCGTCTTGTTATAACACTCTGACCTCCACGTTTCTAGTAAGGGGCATTAAAACCGTCTTGTTATACCACTCTGACCTCATAGTCTCTTCCGAGGGGCATTAAAAGCATCTTGTTATACCACTCTGACCTCCACGTCTCTTCTGAGGGGCATTAAAAGCGTCTTGTTATAACACTCTGACCTCCACGTCTCTTGTAAGGGGCATTAAAAGCGTCTTGTTATACCACTCTGACCTCCACGTCTCTTCTGAGGGGCATTAAAAGCGTCTTGTTATAACACTCTGACCTCCACGTTTCTTGTAAGAGGCATTAAAACCGTCTTGTTATACCACTCTGACCTCCACGTCTCTTCTGAGGGGCATTAAAAGCGTCTTGTTATACCACTCTGCCTTCCACGTCTCTTGTAAAGGGGCATTAAAAGCATCTTATTATACCACTCTGACCTCCACGTCTCTTGTAAGGGGCATTAAAATTGTCTTGTTATACCACTCTGACCTCCATGTCTCTTGTAAGGGGCATTAAAAGCGTCTTGCTATACCACTCTGAACTCTACGTCTCTTGTAAAGGGGCATTAAAAGCGTCTTGTTATACCACTCTGACCTCCACGTCTCTTCTGAGGTGCATTAAAAGCGTCTTGTTTTACCATTCTGACCTCCACGTCTCTTGTAAGGGGCATTAAAAGCATCTTGTTAAGCTACTGGGACCTCCATGACTCTTCGAACGGGCATTGCATTTCCTCAAAATTTTTGGAAGCTATTGCTTGGAAGGCATAAGCAAATATTTTGGGAGACCCACTCCCCAATAATGGGACTAATGTTTGTAATATGCTGTACTGCATGGATCTTGTAAGAGGCATTGCAAGTTGCTCCGTCCTAATTTTTGGAAGCTTTTGCTTGGAAGGCATAAGCAAATGCTATGGGAGACCCACTCCCCAATAATGGGACTTATGTTTGTAATATGCTGTAGTGCATGGCTCTTGTAAGAGGCATTGCAAGTTGCTCCGTCCCAATTTTTGGAAGCTTTTGCTTGGAAGGCATAAGCAAATACTATGGGAGACCCACTCCCCAATAATGGGACTAATGTTTGTAATATGCTGTACTGCATGGCTCTTGTAAGAGGCATTGCAAGTTGCTCCGTCCTAATTTTTGGAAGCTTTTGCTTGGAAGGCATAAGCAAATACTATGGGAGACCCACTCCCCAATAATGGGACTTATGTTTGTAATATGCTGTACTGCATGGCTCTTGTAAGAGGCATTGAAAGTTGCTCCGTCCTTATTTTTGGAAGCTTTGCTTGGAAGGCATAAGCAAATACTATGGGAGACCCACTCCCCAATAATGGGACTAATGTTTGTAATATGCTGTACTGCATGGCTCTTGTAAGAGGCTTTGCAAGTTGATCCGTCCTAATTTTTGGAAGCTTTTGCTTGGAAGGCATAAGCAAATACTATGGGAGACCCACTCCCCAATATTGGGACTAATGTTTGTAATATGCTGTACTGCATGGCTCTAGTAAGGGGCATTAAAAACGTCTTGTTAAGCTACTGTGACCTCAACGTCCATTCCAAGGGGCATTGATATTGTCTTTTTATTCCACTGTAACTTCCACCACTCTTACAAGGGACATTAAAACCGTCTTGTTAAGCTACTGTGACCTTAACTTCTATTCCACTGGGCATTGATATTGTCTTTTTATTCCACTGTAACTTCCACCACTCTTCCAAGGGGCATTAAAACCGTCTTGTTAAGCTACTGTGACCTCAACGTCTATTACACGGGGCATTGATATTGTCTTTTTATCCCACTGTAACTTCCACCACTCTTCCAAGGGGCATTAAAACCTTCTTGTTAAGCTACTGTGACCTCCACGTCTCTTCCAAGGGGCATTAAAACCGTCTTATTAAGCTACTGTGACCTCAACGTCTATTCCACGGGGCATTGATATCGTCTTTTTATTCCACTGTAACTTCCACCATGTTATGCACACGCCCGGACTGACTGGCGTGTGCGGGTGTTGTGGTTCCACTGGACCATGGACCGGAGAGTGCCTGGAGGGGCGTGACTAAGTATCTTGCCGATCCGACCAAGGTGGCACGACGGCATACGACGCCAGTGCACCAGGGAGAAACCGGGCAGAGGGACCAGGTGCTACTCCAGGTCAAACTCCAGACACGGGGGTTGACCCACACTGGAATTACTGGAACAGGCAGGTTAGGCTGGCACAGACTGGTGGATGTAAGCAAACACGGCAGGTATGCAGAGGGGTGGATACAGGCGAGTATGCAGGCAGGGAGGTACTGGCCGAAAGGACGGGCTGGAGCACAGAAAGGTTAAGACCCAGTACAGACTGGGTCACAGAACCGCAGATGCGGTAGACAACCACAGCAGAGAGGGAACGCCCAAAGCGGTGGGCAAGAACAGAGCAGGACGGGGCTGCAGGAGCAGCGAGCACAGGCAGGGCAGGACAGGACTGCCAGAGCAGCGGGCAGAAGCAGGGCAGGACAGGACTGCCGGAGCAGCGGGCAGAAGCAAGGCAGGACAGGACTGCCGGAGCAGCGGGCAGAAGCAGGGCAGGACAGGACTGCCGGAGCAGCGGGCAGAAGCAGGGCAGGACAGGACTGCCGGAGCAGCGGGCAGAAGCAGGGCAGGACAGGACTGCCGGAGCAGCGGGCAGAAGCAGGGCAGGACAGGACTGCCGGAGCAGCGGGCAGAAGCAGGGCAGGACAGGACTGCCGGAGCAGTGGGCAGAAGCAGGGCAGGACAGGACTGCCGGAGCAGCGGGCAGAAGCAGGGCAGGACAGGACTGCCGGAGCAGCGGGCAGAAGCAGGGCAGGACAGGACTGCCGGAGCAGCGGGCAGAAGCAGGGCAGGACAGGACTGCCGGAGCAGCGGGCAGAAGCAGGGCAGGACAGGACTGCCGGAGCAGCGGGCAGAAGCAGGGCAGGACAGGACTGCCGGAGCAGTGAGCAAAAGGGTAAGAGCGGAGCAAGGCTGCCGGAGCAGTGAGCAAGGAGTCAGAGCAGGACGGACAGGGCTCTGTTCACACGGAACAGACAGGAAGGGAAAGGCAGAGCCAGATACCCACAGGGTACTTGCAGTGAAGTAGCGAGGGGACCACAAACTAACAAACGGGAGTACAGAGACAACAAGCAGGAGTTAGGTACGAGTTCAGACTCTGCAGAAAAAGGAAAGGAACGGACATAGAGGCAAAACAGGTAAAGGATAGGAGAGAGTTCAGACTGGAACTGAGTGTACGGAAGAGACCGACACTGCAGCGGGATACAGGAGCGGGTCTGGGAATACGGCCCCCAGAGAGGCGGGACGAACAGGCAAGGAGCGTGTTCAGACAGGACAGACAAGATACAGGAACGGATCTAGGTAATCGGCCCCTAGAAGGCGGGAGGAACAGGCTAGGAGCGTGTTCAGACAGGCCTGGAAATACAGCCTCCAGGAAAGGCAGCAGGCAAGAGTACACAGACAGGACTCAGTTCAGACACGGGAACTGATACCGCAAGGCAGGAGACATAGACAGGACTCAGTTCAGACACGGGAACAGATACTGCAAGACAGGAGAAATAGACAGGACTCAGTTCAGACAGGAACAGATACCACAAGGCAGGGACACAAACAGGACTCTGTTCAGACGGGAACAGATACCGCAAGGCACAGACAGGCAGATCTAGGAATACAGCCCCTAGAAGGCGAAAGAACAGGCAAGAAGCGTGTTCACAAGAACAGACCACAGTTCAGACACAGAACTGGAAAACAGGCAGGAAAACAGGATAGGACCTGGCATGTCAGAGACAAAAAAGCCAACTGACAGGACACAATGCTCAGGCGCCATCTTGAGGAAGAAGGTGGTATAAATACCCAAAGATGGACAGCAATAGGCTGAAGGTGCAACAGGGCCGTGTCCGCAGCAGGTACAAGAAACAGGAAGTTCAGCGGGCGTCGCCCTATGCAGCCAAAACAGACAAACAGACAGCAAGGAGGGAAGCCAGAGAGACATTCTGGACTGGAGATCAAGTGCGCGCTCTTGCACAGTGGGAGATGGACCACCATGCAAGGACGCCGCCAGGTATGTTACAGTACCCCCCCCCCCTTACGCCCCCTCTTCTTCAGGCCTGCCAGAATCTTCCGCAGGGAATTCGAGGACCAGTCGTTCACTTCAAGGAGATCACTTCCACTGTCCACAGGAAAAATTGATCTCATCTGGTTAGCTAGGATGCTACCTCCTATCCAGCCATCCCTAGCAACAGACGAAACGGGTGGAGTACCAGGGACAGCACACAAGGAAGTCTCTCTCCACATATTTTCAGTTGGCACCCCAGAGGGTACAGGAGACGACTGGAAGTCCTTCACCGGGTTGGAGGGGGACAGAGACTTGGGGGTAATCTCTGCTTCGAGGTACATCTTGTCAAGCTCACAGGAAGAAATAGACGGGTTATCAGGTACATAATGAGGAAAAGTCACTGTCTCTTTGTTATCTGGTGGTACCCCGGAGAATTCAGGAAACAACTGGAGGTCCTCCGCCGGGTCAGAAGAGTGCAGAGGCTCAGAGAAAACATCTGCTTCAGAGTACACTAGGTCGGACTCACTGGAGGAAGCAGGCGAGGTATCGGGTACCGAGTATAGGAAAGTCTCTGTCCATTCACCACCAGGTGGCACCCCGAAGGGTTCTGGAGACAACTGGAGGTCCTCCGCCTGGTCAGAGGGGTGTAGAGACTCAAGGGTAACCTCTGCTTCGGAGTACACTAGGTTGGACTCACTGGACGAAGCGAGCGAGGTATCAGGTACAGAGTAAAGGAGAGTCTCTGTCCTTTCGCTACCAGGTAGCACCCCGAAGGGTTCTGGAGACAACTGGAGGTCCTGCGCCTGGTCGGAGGGGTGTAGAGACTTGGGAGTAACCTCTGCTTCGGAGTACACTAGGTTGGACTCACTGGACGAAGCGAGCGAGGTATCAGGTACAGAGTATAGGAGAGTCTCTGTCCTTTCGCTACCAGGTAGCACCCCGAAGGGTTCTGGAGACAACTGGAGGTCCTCCGCCTGGTCGGAGGGGTGTAGAGACTCGGGGGTAACTACCACTTTGGGGTACCCATTGTCAGGCTCACAGGACGAAGCGGACAAAGTATCGAGTACCGAGTGTAGAGAAGTCTCTCTCCATTTGTCATCGAGTGGTATCCCGGAGGATTCAGGAGGCAACAGGGAGTCCTCCGCCAGGTAGTAGAGGTGCACAGACTCAGAGGTAACCACAGCTTTGGAGCATCCTTGGACATGCACACCGGTTAAAGTGGGTGAAGCATCTGATGCTGGGTGCAGGAAGTTCTCCTGTGTGGAGTCTGGATGGGCAGAAGTCTCTTCGGGCAGGAGAACCGGAGCACTACCCACGCACATTACCCGTTGGGGCTTCTCCGGGATACAGGGAGATGAAGCTTCAGTAGGGACTTCAAGGTTGGGGTCAGGAGGTCTCAGGGAGGACAGACCCTGGCGTGACGGCTTGCCTCTACGTCTAGCACGTCTGGACTGCCTCTTGAGGTTGGGAGAAGTATTCCGGAAAGCGTAGTCACCCTGTGAGGATTCTGGGTGGGCAGTAGTCTCATTGGGCTGGAGGACTATTGCGCTACCCACACACATTACCCATCGGGGCTGCTCCGGGATATTGGGAGGTGAAGCTTCAGCAGGAACCTCCGGGTTAGGATCATCGAAGACCATTAGAAAGGCCACCAGGAAGGCCATTAGGTCCAGGAGGATCGGATCCCGTGTTTCATATAGGGGGTTGATCCATTCCAAGGCATCACCCGCCAGGTAAGACATAATGAATGCCACCTTAACCCGATCGGTGGGAAAACATAGAGGGTAGAACTTGAAGTGTAGCATGCATTGCTCCACAAATGCACGACTTTGTCTTGGATCCCCATAGTAACGTGGCAGATACGCAGGAACGAGAGCAGATAGATCCATCTGGACGGGTGCGTAATTCGCCTGGAACTCAGCTGAGGAAAAAAAATAAAAAATTTTATTTATTTATTTTTAATGCATGTATTCGCTGGAAAACTTCTCAGAGAGCGAAGGCCGTGGGGCTCAACGGGAACCATGGCCTGAGCATGCTGTTATGCACACGCCCGGACTGACTGGCGTGTGCGGGTGTTGTGGTTCCACTGGACCATGGACCGGAGAGTGCCTGGAGGGGCGTGACTAAGTATCTGGCCAATCCGACCAAGGTGGCACGACGGCATACGACGCCAGTGCACCAGGGAGAAACCGGGCAGAGGGACCAGGTGCTACTCCAGGTCAAACTCCGGACACGGGGGTTGACCCACACTGGAATTACTGGAACAGGCAGGTTAGGCTGGCACAGACTGGTGGATGTAAGCAAACACGGCAGGTATGCAGAGGGGTGGATACAGGCGAGTATGCAGGCAGGGAGGTACTGGCCAAAAGGACGGGCTGGAGCACAGAAAGGTTAAGACCCAGTACAGACTGGGTCACAGAAACGCAGATGCGGTAAACAACCACAGCAGAGAGGGAACGCCCAAAGCGGTGGGCAAGAACAGAGCAGGACGGGGCTGCAGGAGCAGCGAGCACAAGCAGGGCAGGACAGGACTGCCAGAGCAGCGGGCAGAAGCAGGGCAGGACAGGACTGCCGGAGCAGCGGGCAGAAGCAAGGCAGGACAGGACTGCCGGAGCAGCGGGCAGAAGCAGGGCAGGACAGGACTGCCGGAGCAGCGGGCAGAAGCAGGGCAGGACAGGACTGCCGGAGCAGCGGGCAGAAGCAGGGCAGGACAGGACTGCCGGAGCAGCGGGCAGAAGCAGGGCAGGACAGGACTGCCGGAGCAGTGAGCAAAAGGGTAAGAGCGGAGCAAGGCTGCCGGAGCAGTGAGCAAGGAGTCAGAGCAGGACGGACAGGGCTCTGTTCACACGGAACAGACAGGAAGGGAAAGGCAGAGCCAGATACCCACAGGGTACTTGCAGTGAAGTAGCGAGGGGACCACAAACTAACAAACGGGAGTACAGAGACAACAAGCAGGAGTTAGGTACGAGTTCAGACTCTGCAGAAAAAGGAAAGGAACGGACATAGAGGCAAAACAAGTAAAGGATAGGAGAGAGTTCAGACTGGAACTGAGTGTACGGAAGAGACCGACACTGCAGCGGGATACAGGAGCGGGTCTGGGAATACGGCCCCCAGAGAGGCGGGACGAACAGGCAAGGAGCGTGTTCAGACAGGACAGACAAGATACAGGAACGGATCTAGGTAATCGGCCCCTAGAAGGCGGGAGGAACAGGCTAGGAGCGTGTTCAGACAGGCCTGGAAATACAGCCTCCAGGAAAGGCAGCAGGCAAGAGTACACAGACAGGACTCAGTTCAGACACGGGAACTGATACCGCAAGGCAGGAGACATAGACAGGACTCAGTTCAGACACGGGAACAGATACTGCAAGACAGGAGAAATAGACAGGACTCAGTTCAGACAGGAACAGATACCGCAAGGCAGGGACACAAACAGGACTCTGTTCAGACGGGAACAGATACCGCAAGGCACAGACAGGCAGATCTAGGAATACAGCCCCTAGAAGGCGAAAGAACAGGCAAGAAGCGTGTTCACAAGAACAGACCACAGTTCAGACACAGAACTGGAAAACAGGCAGGAAAACAGGATAGGACCTGGCATGTCAGAGACAAAAAAGCCAACTGACAGGACACAATGCTCAGGCGCCATCTTGAGGAAGAAGGTGGTATAAATACCCAAAGATGGACAGCAATAGGCTGAAGGTGCAACAGGGGCGTGTCCGCAGCAGGTACAAGAAACAGGAAGTTCAGCGGGCGTCGCCCTATGCAGCCAAAACAGACAAACAGACAGCAAGGAGGGAAGCCAGAGAGACATTCTGGACTGGAGATCAAGTGCGCGCTCTTGCACAGTGGGAGATGGACCACCATGCAAGGACGCCGCCAGGTATGTTACACACCACTCTTCCAAGGGGCATTAAAACCGTCTTGTTAAGCTACTGTGACCTCCACGTCTCTTCCAAGGGGCATTAAAACCGTCTTGTTAAGCTACTGTGACCTCAACGTCTATTCCATGGGGCATTGTTATTGTCTTTTTATCCCACTGTAACTTCCACCACTCTTCCAAGGGGCATTAAAACTGTCTTGTTATGCTACTGTGACCTCCACGTCTCTTCCAAGGGGCATTAAAACTGTCTTATTAAGCTACTGTGACCTCAACGTCTATTCCACGGGGCATTGATATTGTCTTTTTATTCCACTGTAACTTCCACCATTCTTCCAAGGGGCATTAAAACTGTCTTGTTAAGCTACTTTGACCTCCACGTCTCTTCCAAGCGGCATTGAAATGTTGTTTTTAATTACCTTACCTCTAATCTCCATGACTCTTCCAACGGGCATTGCATTTCCTCCTAATTTTAGTCAGCTTTTGCTTTTCAATGCAAAGGTGAAAACTAAGGGAGACACACTCCCCAATAATGGGTAGAAGGTTTTTAGTACGCTGTAATCCACATCTGTTTCAAGGGGCATTGCAGTTCCTCATAATTTTTGGAAAGCCTTCCATTCACTGCTTAGGCCAACACTGCACTGGAGACCCAGTTGCTATAAATGGAAAAAAAGGTTTAGTTAAGGCCCTCTGACCTCCATGTCATTTCCAAGGGGCATTGGAGCGCCTCAAAATTTTTGGTAGGCTTTGCACTCACTGTATGCCCTATAACTGTGTAGCCGAACCGCTCCTTTTGTTACAGAAACATATCCTACAAGACATATGTGGTTTACGGGCCTGATATTGATGTGAATGGTCCCTGTTCCTCCTGCTCTTTCTCCTTTGCCACTACCTCATCCATCATTTATCACCTGAAGCTTTGTTTTAGCGGGGTCATAGAACTTGGATAGTAGCAGGAAAACATCCAGCAATCCTCGAAGGAGGTAGGATATGCGCCAAAACGCTGACCACCTCAGGCCTAGCCGCTACTACATACATGCACTTACATTCCTTGAAAACAAAGCAGATGCTAACTTCTCTCATCCTCATCATGCTCCTCACCTTGGCACTCTCAACTCCCCTGATGGAGAAGCCAGGGCCCACCGGAGGAGTCAGGTTCTCTGGTGGGCTCATCCAATGCTGCCCAAAAGCAGGCCAGTCTGAGAAAAGTGTGTGGGGATGTTCCGCGGAGAAATCGGGGCGGCTGGGGACCATTTATGGACACCCGGCCGCCCCCAGGCGGCTGGGGACCGTGTGGACACCCGGCCGCGGGGCAGCTGGGGACCGAGTGTGGACACCTGGCCGCCCCCTGGCGGCTGGGGACCGAGCGCGGACACCCGGCCGCCGGGTGGCAGGGGACTGAGTATGGATAAAAGGGCCGCCGTTGCAGACATGGCATGGTGGCCGGCATCTGCCTCCACATGTCTAAAAGGCCCAATTTCAAGTGCAAGCAAGCTAGCAGTATGGTATTGCAGCCTTGGGGTGGGTGGGTGGCAGGTTGCACACTTACGCTTGCATTCCAAGAAAACAAAGCAGATGCTAACTTCTATCATCATCATGCTCCTCACCTTGGCACAAACAACTCCCCTGATGGAGAAGCCAGGGCCCACCGGAGGAGTCGGGCTCTCTGGTTGGCTCATCCAATGCTGCCCTAAACCAGTCCAGTCTAAGAAAAGTGTGTGGGGATGTTCCGCGGAGAAATCGGGGTAGCTGGGGACCGTTTATGGACACCCGGCTGCCCCCAGGTGGCTGGGGACCGAGCGTGGACATCCGGCCGCCGGGCGGCTGGGGACTGAGTATGGATACCTCGCTGCTGAAGCAGCCATGAGGTAGTGGCCAGCTTCGGCCTCCTCAAAACTAAAAGGCCCCATTTCAAGAGCAAGCTAGCAGTATGGTATTGCAGCCTGGGGGTGGGTGGGTGGCAAGTTGCACACTTATGCTAGCATTCCAAGAAAACAAAGCAGATGCTAACTTCTATCATCATCATGCTCCTCACCTTGGCACAAACAACTCCCCTGATGGAGAAGCCAGAGCCCACCGGAGGAGTCAGGTTCTCTGGTGGGCTCGTCCAATGCTGCCCTAAAGCAGGCCAGTCTAAGAAAAGTCTGTGTGGATGTTCCACGGAGAAATCGGGGTGGCTGGGGACCGTTTATGGACACCCGGCCGCCCCCAGGTGGCTGGGGACCGTGTGTGGACACCCGGCCGCGGGGCGGCTGGGGACCGAGTATGGACACCAGGCCGCCGGGCGGCTGGGGACTGAGTATGGATACCTCGCTGCCGAAGCAGTCATGAGGTAGTGGCTAGCTTCGGCCTCCTCAAAACTAAAAGGTCCCATTTCAAGTGCAAGCTAGCAGTATGGTATTGCAGCCTGGGGGTGGGTGGGTGGGTGGCTGCATATTTGTGCTTGCATTGCAAGGAATGGGGGAGGTACAATTGAACACTGCCCTGGGACAAGGACTTGCAAGTCTGCATCTTCTGATGCTGCAAGGATCACTTCTGTTGGGCACACTTTTAGGCAGTGACCTCGGAGTCAGAGATGCTTCCAGGGGTCTTCCCCATGCTGTCCCCATGTCTTTTCAGCACTGTATGCATGTGTCACACTGCACACGGCCAGATAAGGTGGTAAAATGTTAAAATGACATTTCCCGGTGAATGCATTTGTCACAGTTGAAAGCAATACAAAAGTGCAAAAACGCATAAAAAATGCTACTTGTGAACATAGCCCAAGGTGTGGAGGAGTATTTTTGTTTTTGGTTATTTATTTTACCTTATACACAAGTCTTTACCCAGGAAAAGAAATTCCTTCACATATTTCACAGGAAAAAAGTTTCACTTTCGTTTTTGAACGTTTTATTATGAGCCTGTAAAAGTGGCTTAATACCTCTGAACACGTTCTTGACAACAGTGACCTGGGGGTCAGAAATGCTTCCTGGGGCGATCCCCATGCTGTCCCCATGTCATTTGAGCACTGTCACTATCGTTTTGGGCACTTTTTAGGCTTTCTACAGACTGCCGAGGGTGCCGCCGCAAAAATGCTCGGGTCTCCCATAGACTAACATTGAGCTCGCTGCTCGGGTCGAGGACCCGAGTATCACAGCGAGCTCTGGCCGAGCCTCGAGCACCCGAGCATTTTAGTGCTCGCTCAACACTATTAAATACCTTATTATAATGTTCTGATTTATTAAAGGGACAGTCGTCATTAGTCATTCAGATTTGAGAGAAGGAACATATTTAATTTGTCACCCTGGAGAGCCTTTCACGTTGGTGCATATCATGAACAAGCTACAGATTCTACAACATGAAACAATATGTAATGTTTAAAGGGTACCTCCATTGTGAACACAAAATTAATTATAGAGTAAGACCTTGCAGTAAAATCATTTTTCTAAGTCACTGTATTATAGGTTTTTTTGCTGTATAACAGCAGCTCGGACCCCTCAAGGTCTTTGCTGAAGGCTAAACTTGGCATTGTTCTGCTCCTTGTTCTTAGATATCATCTCAGTATGTGAGCAATCACTGTAAGATCCTATAATACTCCTGCACTGAAGATAGTAGCCTAGCAGCAGGAACAAGAAGCTGCCTAGTTTACCCACAGCACAGCTTTGTGTGGTCCGAAGTGCAGGTAAACAAAAAAAATGATTTAGTGATTTAGCGAAATGAAAATACTGCAAAATCAAGCACTATAATTACACATGTATGTAAGATTTGGGTTTATAAAAATGTTTTCAAATCCAATAACTGATTATTACATTTTCTTATGCCCTGATTTAAAAAAACACTAATATTTTTAACCATCACATATGGATTTTTCACAAAGCGCGTGTGAAATTATGTACAAGCGAGATGAACAAGAAAAATCATTATTGTAGCCAAAAATGTACACAATATTATATATAAAAATTTATTGAACATTCATTCTGCAACTTTTTTGGAAATTAATTCTTGCGCTTTTTCCTTTTCTATTCAAAGCATCTCTTGATACCTGTTCTCTATGGATCTTCTCTGTGAAGCATTCAGCAGTAGTCCCCCATCATGTTCATGTTCCACCTACCTTGGTATCGTCGTTCCATCTCCATGATATCCTGATGAAATCTTTCTCCTTACTCATCACTAACAGCACCAAGGTTTTCAGGAAAGTAGTCCAAATGGGAATATAAGTAATATAACTTGAAAGTCATTTGACAACCCAAGGTTTTGAAACATTTCAGCATGTTTTCCATGATGGACTTAAATTTTGTATCTTTGTTGTTACCTAGAAATTTAATCATGACCTCTTTAAAAGAATCCCAAGCCCATTTCTCTACAGCTTTTATTTTTGTTTTGAACACGCCGTTATTCATGAGTTTCCAAATATCCGGACCCACAAAAATGCCTTCCTTCAGTTTTACTTCAGACAGTCCCTGAAACTTGGTGCACAGGTACTTAAAAGTCTCTCCTTCTTTTGTTAGAGCTTTAACAAACTGCTTCATCAGTCTAAGCTTATTGTGGAGTGGTGGCAGGAGAACTTTAGTGGGTTCAACTAAACTTTCTGCAACTATGTTCTTGAGTCCAGGTTGCAAAGATGTTCTCGCTGGCCAACTTTTTTGGCTCCAATGATGAGTCCTATCTCGGTTATCCCATTCACACAAAAAGCATGGATACTTCATACATCCTCCTTGCTGCCCCATATGCAAAGAGAGAACTTTCAGATCACCACTAGAGATGAGCGGTGTTCAACTCAAACTGTTCGCCAATCTCAAATTCGACGAACTCGAACGATTTGCAAAAAATTCGGCTGTTCGAGGTTATGTTCGATAACTGTTCATGCACCAAAAGCATAACTGGATTTTTTCACAGTAATACTGTTAATCAATGTTAATAGACAGTTTCAGTGTAGAGTGGGCGGGAGATGGATCTCTGCAGAAATAATGTCGATCTCGATTTTTTTCTCTTTCCCGCATTTACAGTGGGGCGGTGCAGTCTGTCAGCCTATCAGCAGCGCACACACGCAGCGAAGTGCTTTTTTTCACACAAGCAAGGGCATGTGTCATTGGCTATGTATGTCACATGTCCTTGCTCTATAAGACCCTGCCATTTTCCCCGTCGCCACCATTTTCTCACTGCTGCAGCTGAGTGTTAGACGGCGCCGCTGCTGTGGGCGCTGTACAGTATAACTGTGTGAATTGCGAGTGAATTTCCAGTTACATAGAGAGATAGGTTTAGAGAGTAGGGACTAGTTTTAATTGCTGCCCTTTTGAGGGCTAGGTTACAGCAGTTCATAGTACTTTTTGCCAGGCAGGTCTGTGCAAGTGCTGTGCAAGTGTTTTTCACAGCATTTGGCGAAATGTAGCTCAGCCAATCCTTTTGGGCCTGTAGCAGTGTCTGGTAGTCAGTGGAGTAGCCCATCTGAAGCAAGCTACACCATCTGTGTATCTAATATCAATTTTTTGCTGCATCTAACCCAGTAAATCCTTTTGGGCATAGTAGCAGTGTCTCGTAGTCAGCGGAGTAGCCCACCTGTGAAGGAAGCTACACCGCTTGTGTAACTAATTCTAATTTTTTACTGCATCTAACCCATGAAATCTTTTTGGGCCTAGTAGCAGTGTCTGGTAGTCAGCGGAGCAGCCCACCTGTGAAGGAAGCTACACTGCCAGTTTGGCCACTCAGCTCTGCTCCGTTTCCATCCATCGTTTTTTGTGCAAACAACTACAGAGTTGCCAATTAGTTAACCACCAAAATGAGTGGCAAAAGGCCTGCTGCTGGTGGAAAGGGGAATAGGTGTGTTGGAAAGGAAAAAAAGGTTGTGTCTGTGGGGTAGGTGGTAAAGCAACAGTAACATCTGCAGAAGAAAGACCATCTTCCAGCCAAACTAAGATGTCTACTTCTTTTTGGGGACAATGTGATAAGATCCCTTTCTTACGGACACACCCATCCCTACAAATTCCAGATGAGGCAGAAAAACAGCAGGTGCTCCAACGGATATCAAGTGCTCCTTCAAGTGGGCTCTCCTCCACCTCAACTTCAACATCACAAATACTCCAGTCCTCAGAGGTGTCACCCCAATCGCACTTGCTTCCTCACAGCTCCCAAGTCTCCAGCTGCCCGTCTGAATATGGGGTAACACAGATGGTTGAGTCTGCAGAGTTGTTTACTCATACTATAGCCTGGGAATCAGAGGTCTGCTCCAGAGCTTCTGTGAATCCAGACGAGGAAATGATCTGCACTGATGCCCAGAAGGTTTATGAGTTGGATCCAGGCCCAGATGAAGAAGGTTCTGAGCATAATGTAGACCCTCGTTCCCAAACTGTAACTCCTGTAATTGCAGCCCTTTTGAGGGCTAGGTTACAGCAGTTCAAAGTACTTTTTGCCAGGCAGGTCTGTGCCAGTGCTGTGCAAGTGTTTTTCACAGCATTTGGCGAAATGTAGCTCAGCCAATCCTTTTGGGCCTGTAGCAGAGTCTGTTAGTCATTGGAGTAGCCTATCTGTGTTGCAAGCTACACCACCTGTGTATCTAATACCAATTTTTTACTGCATCTAAGCCAGCCAATCCTTTTGGGCCTGTAGCAGTGTCTGGTAGTCAGTGGATTAGCCCATCTGAAGCAAGCTACACCACCTGTGTATCTAATAACAATTTTTTACTGCATCTAACCCAGTAAATCCTTTTGGGCATAGTAGCAGTGTCTAGTAGTCAGCGGAGTAGCCACCTGTGAAGGAAGCTACACCGCCTGTGTATCTAATTCTAATTTTTTACTGCATCTAACCCAGGAACTCTTTTTGGGCCTAGTAGCAGTGTCTCGTAGTCAGCGGAGTAGCCCACCTGTGAAGAAAGCTACACCGCCTGTGTATCTAATTCTAATTTTTTACTGCATCTAACCCAGGAAATCCTTTTGGGCCTAGTATCACTCTCTTGTAGTCAGTGGAGTAGCCCATCTGAAGCAAGCTACACCACCTGTGTATCTAATAACAATTTTTTACTGCATCTAACCCAGTAAATCCTTTTGGGCATAGTAGCAGTGTCTTTTAGTCTTTGGAGTAGCCTATCTGTGTTGCAAGCTACACCAGCTGTGTATCTAACACCAATTTTTTACTACATCTAAGCCAGCCAATCCTTTTGGGCCTGTAGCAGTGTCTGGTAGTCAGAAGAGTAGCCCATCTGAAGCAAGCTATACCACCTGTGTATCTAATAACAATTTTTTACTGCATCAAACCCAGTAAATCCTTTTGGGCATAGTAGCAGTGTCTGGTAGTCAGCGGAGTAGCCCACCTGTGAAGGAAGCTACACCGCCTGTGTATCTAATTCTAATTTTTTACTGCATCTAACCCAGTAAATCTTTTTGGGCCTAGTAGCAGTGTCTCGTAGTCAGCGGAGTAGCCCACCTGTGAAGGAAGCTACACCGCCTGTGTATTTAATTTTAATGTTTTACTGCATCTAACCCAAGAAATCTTTTTGGGCCTAGTAGCAGTGTCTGGTAGTCAGCGGAGTAGCCCACCTGTGAAGGAAGCTACACCACCTGTGTATCTAATTCTAATTTTTTTGCAGCATCTAACACAGGAAATCCTTTTGGGCCTAGTAGCAGTGTCTGGTTTTCAGTGGAGTAGCCCATCTGAAGCAAGCTACACCATCTGTGTATCAAATAACAATTTTTTACTGCATCTAACCCAGTAAATCCTTTTGGGCTAGTAGCAGTGTCTGTTATTCAGCGAAGTAGCCCATATGTGAAGGAAGCTACACTGCCTGTGTATCTAAATCTAATTTTTTACTGCATCTAATCCAGGAAATCCTTTTGGGCTAGTAGCAGTGTCTGTTATTCAGCGGAGTAGCCCACATGTGAAGGAAGCTACACTGCCTGTGTATCTAATTCTAATTTTTTACTGCATCTAACCCAGGAAATCCTTTTGGGCTAGTAGCAGTGTCTGGTAGTCAGCGGAGTAGCCCACCTGTGAAGGAAGCTACACCGCCTGTGTATCTAATTCTAATTTTTTACTGCATCTAACCCAGGAAATCCTTTTGGGCTAGTAGCAGTGTCTGTTATTCAGCGGAGTTGATCACATGTGAAGGAAGCTACACTGCCTGTGTATCTAATTCTAATTTTTTACTGCATCTAACCCAGGAAATCCTTTTGGGCTAGTAGCAGTGTCTGGTAGTCAGCGCAGTAGCCCACCTGTGAAGGAAGCTACACTGGCTGTGTATCTAATAAAATTGTTTTACTGCATCTAACCCAGCCAATCCTTTTGGGCTAGTACCACAGTTTGGCCACTCAGCTCTGCTCGGTTTCCATCCATCGTTTTTTACTGCATCTAACCCAGGAAATCCTTTTGGGCTAGTAGCAGTGTCTGTTATTCAGCGGAGTTGATCACATGTGAAGGAAGCTACACTGCCTGTGTATCTAATTCTAATTTCTTACTGCATCTAACCCAGGAAATCCTTTTGGGCTAGTAGCAGTGTCTGGTAGTCAGCGCAGTAGCCCACCTGTGAAGGAAGCTACACTGGCTGTGTATCTAATAAAATTGTTTTACTGCATCTAACCCAGCCAATCCTTTTGGGCTAGTACCACAGTTTGGCCACTCAGCTCTGCTCGGTTTCCATCCATCGTTTTTTGTGCAAACAACTACAGAGTTGCCAATTAGTTAACCACCAAAATGAGTGGCAAAAGGCCTGCTGCTGGTGGAAAGAGGAATAGGTGTGTTGGAAAGGGAAAAAAAGGTTGTGTCTGTGGGGTAGGTGGTAAAGCAGCAGTAAAATCTGCAGAAGAATGACCATCTTCCAGCCAAACTAAGATGTCTACTTCTTTTTGGGGACAATGTGATATGATCCCTTTCTTACGGACACGCCCATCGCTACAAATTCCAGATGAGGCACAAAAACAGCAGGTGCTTCAACGGATATCAAATGCTCCTTCAAGTGGGCTCTCCTCCACCTCAACTTCAACATCACAAATACTCCAGTCCTCAGAGGTGTCACCCCAATCGCACTTGCTTCCTCAAAGCTCCCAAGTCTCCAGCTGCCCGTCTGAGTATGGGGTAGCACAGATGGTTGAGTCTGCAGAGCTGTTTACTCATACTATAGCCTGGGAATCACAGGTCTGCTTCAGAGCTTCTGTGAATCCAGACGAGGAAATGATCTGCACTGATGCCCAGAATGTTTATGAGTCGGATCCAGGCCCAGATGAAGAAGGTTCTGAGCATAATGTAGACCCTCGTTCCCAAACTGTAACTCCTGTTGGTGGAGACAATGAGGAAGACGATGATGAGACTCAGATACCTGATTGGAGAGACAGCTTGACTTTTCGGTCAGGGCAGGAAGAGGTTGGCTCTGAGGACGACGGGTGTGAGAACACACAGGGTGATGATGACAAGGTTGGAGATCCCACTTATTGTCAACCCACAGTCAGCCAGTCGATGAGGTCAGCAGAGGAGGTGGAGGAGGATGCTAGTGATGACGAGGTTAAGTTGCGCCTTCCTGGACAGAGACGGAGAACTGGAAGCACATCAACAGCTGCATCCTCAACCACAACTCTGCCTCTGACCACAAGTCGTAGTGGCTCATCAGGTCGCATGGGCTCTAAGCCTTGCATAGCCTGGGCATTTTTTGAGATCGCAAAGGATGACCCAACTCATGTTATCTGTAACATTTGTCAGCAAAAGCTAAGTAGAGGCCAAAAAATCCATAGTTTGAGTACTTCATGCATGAACCGTCACATGGATATGAAGCATAAGTTGCAGTGGGAAGCTCACTGTGCTACAATGCGGCCTAGCGGGCCGGGCCAACCACCATCTTGAGCATCCGCGGCCTCTTCATCCTCTGTGACTGGGGGGACAGCAGTCACACATGTTTTTGGACACAGACCTGCCACTTCTTTACCCGCAACAGCCAGTGTGATTGGCAGGTCGTCAGTTCATTTGGAAGTGGAAACATCTGCTGGTGTTGAGCGCCCTCCGACATCGAGAGCACCACCTTTGGATCAAGGCAACATAATATGTCCGCCTGCATCTTCCTCACAGACCGGCAGTTAGCCGGGGACACCCTACTCAACCCCGTCTAAGCACAACAGCAAGCCCTCGGTCCCTCAGATGTGGACAAGTAAAAGACCATTTCCTCCTAGCCATGACAAAGCTAAGAGGTTGAATTTCACCATCTGCAAGCTCTTGGCTACAGAAATGCTGCCTTTCCGCCTGGTGGACACAGAGGATTTTTGAGACCTTATGTCCGTCGCAGTGCCCCAGTACCAGATGCCCAGTCGCCACTACTTCTCAAAGAAAGCTGTGCCTGCGCTACACCAGCATGTCGCACACAACATCACCACATCCTTGAGAAACTCTGTGTGTGACAGGGTGCATTTCACCACAGACACTTGGATTAGTAGGCATGGACAGGGGCGTTACATGTCGCTGACTGGGCACTGGGTAACTATGGTGACAGCAGGACAAGGGGCTGCTGTCCAAGTCTTGCCGTCCCCACGCGTTGTGCGTCAATCCTCCTTATCTAGAATTTCCTCCACTGCTTCTGCCTCCTCAATATCCTCTCTGTACTCCACCTGCACCCAAAGCCTGTCTGGTAATGCCACCCGCATTCTAACTGCGCAGAAGGAATCCTGCACACCTCCTTACTATGCTGGCAGCAGGGCTTAACGGCATCAGGCGGTGATTACTTTGAAATGTCTAGGAAATGTGAGTCACACAGCTGAGGAGTTGTGGTCAGCTCTGGAGACCGAGTTTCATGAATGGTTATCTCCACTGAACCTGCAGCCAGGGAAGGCCGTGTGCGACAATGCTGCAAACCTGGGTGCGGCCCTTCGCCGGGGCAATGTCACACACGTGCCTTGTATGGCTCACGTGTTGAACCTGGTTGTCCAGCAATTTTTAGCCCACTATCCCAGACTAGATGTCCTTCTGCAGAGGGCATGGTCACTGTGTGCTCACTTCTGCCATTCGCATCTCGCAGCTCAACGACTTGCTTCTCTGCAGAAGTCGTTGGGCCTGCCAGTTCACCGGTTGAAATGCGATGTGCCAACACGATGGAATTCAACTTTGCACATGTTGCAGTGACTGTGGCAGCACCGACGAGCCCTGGTGCAATACGTTATGACGTATAGCCTGGGCCAACGAGATCCATAGGTGGGGCAAATCACGCTGCAGGAGTGGTCTCAGATCAGGGACCTATGCACCCTTCTGCACAGTTTTGAAATGGCGACGAAGATGTTTAGTGCTGATGATGCCATTATCAGCATGACTATTCCGTTCATTTACATGCTGGAGCACACTTTAAACAGTATTCGGAGTCAGGTGGTGGGACAAGTGGAGGGGGAGGAAGTACAGGAGAAGTCGTATGCGGAAGTGATAATATCTCCAAGGTCCAGACGGTCGGCAGCACAAAGGCGGCAGGCATGGGAGGGTGGGGGAGCGGGATTAACGGTGGCGCATGGTAGCAGCCAAACTGTTGAGGAAGGTGCAGGAGCCAAGGCAGAAGTGGAGGACGGACTGGCGATGGGCATGGAAGACTCATCAGATGAGGGAGACCTTGATCACATTTCTCTTGTTCGAGGTTGGGGGGAGAGGGCAGAGGAAGGAAGCATGATTCTTACCTCGAAACCAACACAACAGGGACTTTGTCCTCCTGGATGCGCAAGACACATGAGTGCCTTCTAGCTGCACTACCTTTAACATGACCCTCGAATTGTCAAAATTCGAAATAATCCTGACTACTGGGTTGCCACACTCTTAGATCCCCGGTACAAAAGTAAATTTGCCGAAATAATTCCTGCCATAGAAAGGGATTCACGCATGCAGGAGTATCAACAGAGACTGTTGCAGAATCTTACATGTGCTTTTCCACAAAACACCAGTGGTGCACGTAGTGAATCTCACAGTTTTAACTTGCCAACAGTGGGACTGTCGAGTCTTCATCACTCAAACCGTAACAGTAACACCGTATCTGCTGGTAACAGCAATTTTGTGGAATTGTTTCACCAATTTTTTAGACCATCCTTTGCAAGGCCACAGAAAACAAGAAGTCTGACACATAGTCAATGCCTAGAGAGGATGGTAGAGGAGTATCTCCAAGTGAACATCGAAGCCATAACTGTGTCACTGGACCCTTGCTCATTTTGGGCTTCCAATCTGGAAAAATAGCCTGAGCTCGCCACTCATGCCTTGGAGATCTTGTCGTGCCCCACAGCCAGCGTTCTCTCTGAACGTGTGTTCAGCGCTGCTGGTGGTGAGCTGACAGATAAGCGCATGCGGCTGTCCACTGAGAATGTAGACAGACTCACGTTCATAAAGATGAACAAATCATAGATCCGCAAGGACTTTTCTACCCCTGTGTCATCCTGGGGAGACTAAAAGCTTGAGGATTTTGGAAAATCACCTCACCAACCATTTTAAGCAACTCTGGGGCAATTGATGCCACTTAAGTGGTGTCTGTGCCACAATTTTTGGAAAAAATGGAGACTCTTTTTGGAGTCCCCTTGATGTGTTTTACATGACGTTGGCATCGTCAATTCCAGGTGGGTCAGGTCGCCCAACCCCCCCTTTTAACCGTAAGAAACTACATACGCTATGGCTTGGGGTAACACACATGGTTGAGTCTGCAGAGCTGTTTACTCATACTATAGCCTGGGAATCAGAGGTCTGCTCCAAAGCTTCAGTGTCTGCTAGTCAGCGTAGTAGCCCTGCTGTGAAGCAAGCTACACCGCCTGTGTATCTAATAACAATTTTTTACTGCATCTAACCCAGGCAATACTTTGGGCTTAGTAGCAGTGTCTGCTAGTCAGCGGAGTAGCCCAGCTGTTAAGCAAGCTACACTGCCTGTAGATCTAATTACAAATTTTTAACTGCATCTAGCCCAGGCAATACTTTGGGCCTAGTAGCAGTGTCTGCTAGTCAGCGGAGTGGCCCAGCTGTTAAGCTACACCGCTTGTAGATCTAATTACAAATTTTTAACTGCATCTAGCCCAGGCAATACATTGGGCCTAGTAGCAGTGTCTGCTAGTCAGCGGAGTAGCCCAGCTGTTAAGCAAGCTACACTACCTGTGCTTTGGACACTTAATTTTTTTCAAAGGAAACGCTTTGGGCCCCCGGGACACTCAGTCAAGAGCATCGGGGAGGCGCCCCAAGGCAAAGGGGCTGGGACTGGCGGTAGCACTCATTGCGGCGGACCGCCAAGCTCGATCCTTAGAAAAGCTTTTTAACTGCAGCAGCTTTAGTGAACGCTACTGGAGCTGGAACTCTTTTTTTATTTTATATAAAAGTACAAAACACAACAAAAACAACAACATACAAATATAAGCCCCAGTAAACAAATCCCCAAGGAAACTCCAACTAAGCCCAAAGCACAAAGTCCTGCAATCTTTAGCAAGAAAATGTCCACTAGAGCAATACCTCTTGCTCAAAACCCCCCTCAGCAAGGGAAGGCCTTGACCCTCCTCTTTGTCCTTTTTGCCCTCTTGACACTTACGGTCCCACTTAGACTGTGGGCCATAGATATTTATGAGCCAGAGCTCTTGTCCCCTCATGAAGACGTCAAGGACCAAGCACCTCTCCATTTCTACCTCAATCACCTGTCTGCATTCCACCGAAGCAGCATTAAAAAGGACTGCTACCCCGCTATACGTATCGGCCGCAAGAGACCAGTATGAGGCCCCGCACCACCACTCCCTCCGTGCCTTGTAAATGGCCCCCATGTCCGTTAGTCTGGTCTCCTGCAAAAATAAAATTTCAGCCTCACTCGGATGAAAAAATCAAAGGCCATGAATCTAGCTGCATCTGACTTAATACTGGCAACATTAATCGATGCCAGAGTCAACGGGGTAGGTTCTGCCATCATGGGTGATTGAGTTAGATGGCCTTCTTCTTTACTGTACCCCCAGATTTCTTCCCTTCACCATCCGAGGAGGAGCCCGAGTTTTCCCTCCTCTTAAGTGATACCGAGGTATCCATCTCTCCGGACACCTCCTTCCCCGTAACGGGTTCCTCACCCCCGGACCCTGGGGCAGTCCCCCCCCAGGGGAAACTGAGTCCCCCGGAGGACCGACCCCACCATTCCCTGAAGGCACCCCAGATGTTACTGCCGGTCCCTCACCCTCGACCTCCGACCCAGCAGAGTCGTCAAGGGCTTGGAACCGGTTGGAGAGAGAGATCAGAGGGGAGCCGGAGGGGGGCCCTTAGATGTTTTTGCCCCTTTTCTGCTCCTCCTCCTCTTACCAGTCTTACTGTCACCTGATTTTTTAGGCTGCTCCACCACCTCTTCGACAAGACATTCATACTGGGAGGAGTCCCCGGGAGCAGAAACCTCCTCCTTCTCCATCCTCCTGATCTCCTCGCTGACCGCCTCCACCCCCAGGGCCTCGGGAGCTCCGGCTGCCGCTTCTGGGGAGGGGACAGTCTTCACCCCAGTTGCCTGAGGCTTATCCTGCCCCCTACCCCCACAGCGCCTCACCTGCTGCCATTGGTGGGCGGATGTACCAGCCTCGCCATCCCTCACTGGCCCCTCAGCTCCTCTCCTGCCCCCACCTCCAGCTCCAGCAGAGGATGCACCACCAGGGACCACCCCATGGCTCTCCCCTGCCTGACCAGAGATGGTATTAGAAAAGGAGCATGGGCAGCGGCTATACGGGTGACCTAGATCACCACACAGGTGACACCTAATGTCACCACAGGCCGTGGCAAGATGACCTACCCAGCCACACAAGGCACATTTCTGCACCTTGGAGCCCGTGCTGAAGTGGCGGGGATCACCGCACCTGTGGCAGACCTTCAGTTGCCCCTGGTAGAAGACCAGGATCCTGTCCCTCCCCAGGCATGCTGAGGAGGGGATGTGGGTGACATTATCGCCTGAGACCTTCAACTTCACCATGAAGGTCCAGCCCCCTGACCAAATGCCAAACTCGTCCCTGTTATTTTTTGGGACGTCCGTGACCTCCCCATAACGAGACAGCCACGTCATTATATCCACTCCAGAGAGTGACTCATTGTTGGTCAGAACGGTCACTCTCTTAACACCATTTTGGCGAGACACCGCCTGTGCGGCAAAGTCTCGCCAGCCAGGCTCCCCCTTCACCAGTTCAATATTCGACCAAAAAAGCTCTAGGTCCTCTGGCCGAACAAAACTGATGTCGAAGATGGAGGGACCAAAAAGATGGATTAGGGCAAAGATGTCGGTCGTCCTGAAGTCCATCTTCAGGAGGAGCTCCACGACCCTTGCTCTTAGCGGGCATGCTTCACTGCCCCTCCACCGAAGACGGGCCACATTCCTCCTGGCCACCCTCTGCCGGGCTGTTGGGAGGGACCATACGGTCTCCCCCTCCTTTTTATCTTGGAAGGCAGCCAGGCCATGTCTATCCAGCCAAAAGGCCAGGTCCACCTCTCTTCCCTCTACCTCGATCGTCCGCTCTCCCTTTTTGAGGGCCTCCAAGAAACGGCGTCGCAAGTCACCATCCCTGAGGTCCAGAGGTGAGGAAGCACCCTGAGAAACCCCCGAGGCCCCGGCTACCACCCCCGCAAAAATACCGGGGGCTCGCAGCCGGGGGGGCAGATGGACCAGCCCCCTCCCCAAGCCCCCCACTACCACCAGCCACTCCACTCACTCCCCCTGCCACAGACATACCAACACTCGTATCCCCAGCTGCAGACACATCCATCCCCACACCATCTACATCCACGTCAACATTCACCCCACTCACCCCATTCCCACTCCCATGCACACTGGGGTCACAGTGTTTTTGTTTTCGTGAGGCTTTACCTCCAATTTGAGGCACCTTCCCTGCCGGGGAGTTCTGCTTGCCAGGTGCTACTGGCCCTTTAAGCATGACGCTACAAGGCTTTAGCAGCACAGTTCCTGCATCACTGGCAGAGCCTCCTGTTCCACCCACAGGAAGTGAGATGGGAAGTGAAACAGGAGTCACTCCGACCAGCCCTGCTTCTCCTGACACCCGCACAGCCGGAGCAACTGCCCCAGGTAAGCCCCCAGACGCAGGGGACTCGGACCGACAGGCACCTTCTTTGCTGCTTTCTGCTGTGGCTGTGGCACCACTGCTCCGAGCTGGCCGTGCCATTGGTGCCAAGCTCCACCCCTTTTGGGCGGAGCCATGTCCATGGGGTGGGGCTTGCCCGTGAGGCCACGCCCCACACCCAAAGGTACAGAGGGGTCCTCTGAGGCCACGCCCACTGGTACAGCAGACGACAGGGAGGCCACGCCCCCTGAAGCCGGCCGCGCTGGAGCCCACAAAGCCGACCCGGAACCAGATCTACTCACGGGGGCCCCTGGACTCGCGGCACCAGCTCCCAGGGGCTCAGCACCCCCCAGCATCACACCTTTGACTGCAAAAAGCCTGGCTCCGGTGGCCGGCCCCAGGTTAGGCCACTCCCTCTCGGCATCCACCAGCGGCAGAGCCCCCCCGTGCAGACCCATTACTGGCCGCGAACCCCGCCAGAGGAGCAGACCCCACATTTTTATGAGCCGGCTCTGCCGGAGCCGCAGGCCCTGCGCCCTTGAGCTTAGAAGGTACTTGGGCCCCCAAAAGCGATCCAGTTTTAGTGGATCCATGTGTGAGGGACTCAGACACCCCAGAATGCGCCGCCGAAGATGCGGCCCCTGCTGTCGGTGCGTCGCCAGCAGTGCTAGGGGCAGCGGCAGATGTACCCGCCATCCCCCGCACACCGGCAGGCGCACCGGGTGCCAGACCAGACCCCCTTTTCACAGGGGGTCCAGCCTGAGCACCACCACTGATGATAACCACCGACGGGCCTTCCGCGCCATGCTCCATGTCAGACACATCCGCCCTATTGCCTCCATTATTACCAACAGAGGCAGTGTTCTGCGTGCCATGGCCTATATTCTCCCCGCTCCCTTGCTGCGGACCTGTCACGCTGTCTCTGTATACTGGAGGTAGGGGGCCTAAGCTGACCCTAAGCTGGGGCCCTGACTAATCCCTCAACCTGGAGGTACTGTTAAAGGTACAGAGGTCCAGGCCGCCAGCGTAACCCCTACCTCCTGAGGATCCCTGCACCTAAGTAATCTAGTCCTGAGAAGGACCCCGATCACAACAAAAGGGGACAAGTAATAATATGCCCACACACAGTACTTAGACGAACGAGACAGTACAAGGGAAAAACCAAAACCACCTTGCATACAAAAACTACACAACTACAACAGAGGGAACACCAACGGGAAAGGAGATAAATGATAAAGCGAGGAAGGGAAAAAACACTCCAAATACACTTATCTCTGAAACTCCAAATACCACGATCCGCTCTGTTAGTCTGCATGAAATGCTTTCACCGACACTTCCCTAACAGACCAGCAGGCATTTGAAGGAGTCTCACTACAGCAGCATTGATTGCAGCTGGGCGAGGCTGGACCTCGTCTAGCACAGAGAGAGAGAGAATTAACTCCCTCACTGCCGAAAAACACAAAGCACCAAAAAGTCAGCTGCGAGAAGTCAGGCTGTGTAATCGTGACGATCTTCGTGGCGACACACCCGTGACAGTACCCCCCCTTCTACGAGGGGCCTCCGGACCCTCAGGGCCAGGTTTATCCGGGTGAGTCGTGTGGAAGGCCCGAACTAATCGGTCTGCGTTAATATCCGACGCAGGAACCCACATCCTCTCCTCAGGACCATACCCTTTCCAATGAACCAGGTACTGAAGGGACCGGCGATTAAAGCGTGAGTCGATGACCCTCGATACCTGGAACTCCAAGTTACCCTTGACCACCACTGGAGGGGGAGGTAAAGGTGACGGTACCACCGGCGCCACATACCTCTTAAGCAACGATCTGTGGAACACGTTGTGAATTTTAAACGTAGGGGGGAGGTCAAGACGGAATGCCACCGGATTAATAATAGAACTGATTCTGTATGGCCCGATGAACCTGGGACCCAGTTTCCAGGAGGGAACCTTAAGATTTATATTCCTGGTAGACAACCATACCCGATCGTTCACACTAAGGTCCGGACCAGACACTCTCCTCCTATCAGCCATACGTTTGTATCGGTTCCCCATAGTATTCAGATTCTTCAGCACCCCTCTCCATACTGAAGCGAGTGATGAGGAAAATCGTTCCTCCTCAGGAACCCCCGAAGAGCCCCCCCTACTGAAAGTACAAAACTGGGGGTGAAAACCATATGCCCCAAAAAACGGGGACTTACCAGTGGACTCGCTCCGCCTATTATTAAGAGCAAACTCTGCCAGAGGTAAGAAAGAAGCCCAGTCCTCCTGGTTCTCTGACACAAAACACCGGAGATATGTCTCCAAGCTCTGGTTCATACGTTCCGTCTGACCATTGGTCTGAGGATGAAAAGCCGATGAGAACGAAAAATGCATCCCACGCCGTGCACAAAACGCCTTCCAGAACTTGGACACAAACTGAGACCCCCGATCAGACACCACCTCGGAGGGTACCCCGTGAAGCCTCACAATCTCCCCAATGAACACCTGCGCAAGAGTTTTAGCATTAGGGAGAGCCGGAAGAGCGATAAAATGTGCCATCTTGCTGAACCTGTCCACTACAACGAGTATGACCGTTTTACCCGAAGACGGAGGGAGGTCCGTAATAAAGTCCATAGACAGATGAGTCCAAGGACGCTCCGGGATCTTCAAAGGTAAGAGGGCCCCAGACGGACGGGTATGTGAGGTCTTAGAGCGCGCACAAACCCCACAGGACGCGACAAAAGTTACCACCTCCTTATGTAAGTTAGGCCACCAAAACCGACGCGAGAGGAGATCCACAGTTGCTCTACTCCCTGGGTGTCCTGCAAAAACTGAGTTATGGTGTGCCTCGATCACCTTTTGTCGCAACTGATCTGGAACAAACAGTCTCCCCGGAGGTCCAACAGGGGCGTCCCCCTGAGCCTCCAATACCTCCTCCTCCAGCTCAGAGCATACTGCCGAAACCACCACCCCCTCCTGAAGGATAGGAATCGGGTCGTCGGTATTCCCGGCCCCAGGGAAACTACGAGATAAGGCATCCGCCTTTACATTTTTTGACCCAGGACGATATGTAACGACAAAATTAAACCTGGTAAAAAACAATGACCACCTAGCTTGTCTGGGATTCAGACGTTTCGCGGACTCCAGATATAGCAGGTTCTTGTGATCGGTGATGACGGTGACCGGATGGACTGCCCCCTCCAAAAAATGGCGCCACTCCTCAAAAGCTAACTTAATGGCCAAGAGTTCCCTATTGCCGACATCGTAATTCCTCTCAGCGGACGACAATTTTTTAGAGAAAAAGGCGCACGGATGCCACTTACCAGGGGACGAACCTTGTGACAATACTGCTCCCACCCCTACCTCGGAAGCGTCTACCTCTACAATGAATGGCTGTGACGCATCAGGTTGAATGAGTATGGGTGCCGAGGCAAAACATTTTTTCAAGGAGGAGAATGCTTGACAAGCCTTGTCAGACCACCTAGAAAAATCCGTCCCCTTTTTAGTCATGTCTGTGAGAGGCTTAACCATGGACGAGAAATTACGAATGAACTTCCGGTAATAATTAGCAAACCCCAGGAAACGTTGTAGTGCCTTAAGATTCTCTGGCCGATCCCACTCAAGAACTGCCCGCACTTTCCCAGGGTCCATACGAAAACCGGACGCTGAAACCAGGAAGCCTAAAAACTGGAGTTCCTGTACGGCGAACACACACTTTTCCCATTTGGCATACAGTTTATTATCCCGCAAGATCTGTAACACCTGCCTAACGTGCTCCTGATGAGACACCAGATCCGGCGAGTAAATTAAGATATCATCCAGATATATGACAACAAACTGTCCCACCAGGCGGCGAAAAATGTCATTAACAAAGTGTTGGAACACCGCCGGGGCATTAGTCAGACCGAATGGCATGACAAGGTTCTCATAATGCCCCTCCGGAGTGTTAAACGCCGTCTTCCACTCATCCCCCTCCTTCATCCTAATCAGATTGTACGCCCCCCTGAGATCCAACTTAGAGAACCATTTGGCGCCCACGATCTGATTAAAGAGATCGGGAATAAGTGGGAGCGGATACGGATCTCGGACCGTAATCCGATTAAGTTCACGGAAATCCAGGCAAGGGCGTAGGCCTCCATCTTTCTTCTTAACAAAGAAGAACCCCGCAGCCACCGGTGAAGATGGTCTAATATGCCCCTTAGCCAGACTTTCTGAAATATAATCCTTCATGGCCTGCCTCTCAGGACCAGAAAGGTTATACAACCTAGCTTTAGGTAACTTGGCCTCAGGGAGCAGTTTTACAGAACAGTCATACTCGCGATGAGGAGGTAGTTCCTGACACCCTTTCTCCGAGAATACATCCTCAAAGTCCGCCAGAAATGGAGGTAAGACCCAAGGAGTAACCGCACCGATGACCGTGTTCATGCAGTTTTTATTACAGAATTTACTCCATTGGCTTATCTCTCTGGTTTGCCAATTAATAACCGGGTTATGCTTAGTTAACCAAGGAAGGCCCAACACTATAGGAGTGGGAAGACCCTCCAACACGTAGCAAGACAACAGTTCTTTATGTATCGCCCCCACTTGAAGTTTTACGTCATGCACAGCTTGCAAAAAACTTCCCTGACTGAGAGGCCTGGCATCGAACGAGAATATGGGGATGGGTTTAGCCAACTCACTCAATCGCATACCTTGAACCCGGGCAAACCGAGCATCAACCAGATTAGCCCCGGCCCCACTATCCAGAAGAACAGATATCCTCTCAGTTCTCGTACCCACCACCACCTCCGCTGGTACGAGAAACTGAGACGAACCTAGGGACGAAATACCTACTCCCAGATTGCCGTCCACCACACAACCTGGGATCAACAGTTTTCCGACGACTCTTCACTCTGCAAGGGACGGGATGGACACCCCCCAATAAAATGTCCCTTTCTCCCGCAGAAGAAACACCTTCCTGTCTTATGGCGCACCACCGGTCCCCTCCCCCGAAATGATGTCCCTCCTAATTGCATAGGCTCCTCTGGACTGACCAGGGGAACCACCATATGAGGGGACCTTGTAGGAGGTGGAGTCATCACAGGGGGTAGAGTTATCCCGCACCTCTCCCGAAACCGTCTGTCAACGCGAATAGCAAGGGCCATAGCGGCTTCCAGTGACGCGGGAGAGTCATACTGTGCAACACATCCTGTAATTTGTCGGATAAACCTTGACAAAACTGGCTCCTAAGAGCCGGGTCATTCCACTGGGTGTCCGTGGCCCACCTACGGAACTCCGAACAGAATTCCTCCGCCGGACGATCTCCCTGCTGGATCCTACGTAACTTAGACTCAGCAAGGGAGATCCGATCTGGGTCATCATATACGAGTCCCAGAGCAGCGAAAAACCTATCCACTGACTGGAGAGCCGGGGAGCCCGGGGGAAGAGAGAACGCCCAAGATTGTGGGTCCCCTTGCAGGAGCGAGATGACAATTCCCACCCTTTGTTCTTCACTCCCCGATGACCGAGGCCGCAGCCGAAAGTACAACTTGCATGCCTCCCGGAAAACAAAAAACTTGTCCCGCCCCCCAGTGAACCTGTCAGGGAGAGCTACTTTAGGTTCTGGTCCGGCTTGCTCCTGAGGATACAAAACCTTGGACCTAACGTCCGCCAGCTCCATGGACAAACTCTGCAACTGCCGAGCTAGACCGGCTACTGGATCCATGGTAGCTGGAGAAAAACTAAGTGGTCGGTGAAAATGTCACGCTGTCTCTGTATACTGGAGGTAGGGGGCCTAAGCTGACCCTAAGCTGGGGCCCTGACTAATCCCTCAACCTGGAGGTACTGTTAAAGGTACAGAGGTCCAGGCCGCCAGCGTAACCCCTACCTCCTGAGGATCCCTGCACCTAAGTAATCTAGTCCTGAGAAGGACCCCGATCACAACAAAAGGGGACAAGTAATAATATGCCCACACACAGTACTTAGACGAACGAGACAGTACAAGGGAAAAACCAAAACCACCTTGCATACAAAAACTACACAACTACAACAGAGGGAACACCAACGGGAAAGGAGATAAATGATAAAGCGAGGAAGGGAAAAAACACTCCAAATACACTTATCTCTGAAACTCCAAATACCACGATCCGCTCTGTTAGTCTGCATGAAATGCTTTCACCGACACTTCCCTAACAGACCAGCAGGCATTTGAAGGAGTCTCACTACAGCAGCATTGATTGCAGCTGGGCGAGGCTGGACCTCGTCTAGCACAGAGAGAGAGAGAATTAACTCCCTCACTGCCGAAAAACACAAAGCACCAAAAAGTCAGCTGCGAGAAGTCAGGCTGTGTAATCGTGACGATCTTCGTGGCGACACACCCATGACAGGACCTACAACAGAGCCCGTGCCGGGGAGGGTAGCGGGTGCCACACAACGGGACAGGGGGGCCCCAGGGAGGAGGACATACACAAACTTATGTGCGACCAGAGTTTTCTTCCGCCTTTTCTTCGCCTTCCTCTTCTTACCCTCCCGGGTGCCTCATCCTCGCAGATCTCATCCACGAATGTTTGCTGACCAAAACGAAACGGGGACTCGACTTGCTGGATCTGCTTCATGATGAGGCAGCCCCCCTCACTACTACTCCCCTCCTCCTCATCCTCCCCCTCGCTCCCGCTGCTCTCTGAAGGGCAGGAATCAGATGGGAGAGCCATCTGCTGGGGGGGCAATCCCGCTATGCAACGCCTGGAGATCACTTACCAGGCCACCAGACAGTGGGTAGGGCGCGACCTCCTCAGCGCATGCCTCCTCTTCCTCCATGTCCTCCACCGCCTGGCTGGGGCACTGAGACCCCTCCAGAGTCCCACCGGTCATGGCTCTGAACCCTGTCATCATTCTTGAGCTTCTCCTTAAAGGGTCCGCTGCCTGCCAAGATGGTACATCTCCGATCCTCCAACTCATGGATGGCCCGCTTGATCTTCCGGACCGCGGCGGACAGCTCAGGTTTCTCAAATTACAGAGCCAATTTAAATTACAGAGCTAAGACCTGCCTCCATCGCGGGGGGTCTCGACCCACCAGAGGACAGGCACCAGTATTGGGAGAGGGGGGCTGGCCGTCAGGGTCCACCGCGGCTCTGGCACAAACCCAGCGACACGGAGGTCGCACGGGCAGGAAAGGCCTGGCCGTGTTGGCTTCACACTCCAGCGTAGTCCCTCTGCCCGCTCGCGCCCGTAACCTCAAAGGGATTCGCAAGCGGCTTTTCTTCCCAAGGCTGTTCCCCGCCCAGCAGGAACATGGGGGAGCTCAGGTCGGCCTTCCACCATACTCCCTCGCCCTCTTTCCTTCTTCCGTTCTCCATCTAACCCCTCAGCTCTATGGTGTCCCCTCTCCCTCCAGCTCTCTCCTTCTCACAGGTGGACTACAGCGTGTATTCACACTGTGGCGAATCTTTTGGGCCCAGGCATAAGAAGTCGTCGAGCTAATGGATAATATGTGCCCCCTTAGAAACGTCCATGATGACCCATTCGAGGAAGCAACTAAACGCCTCAAATAGTGAGCAGGATATGGAGCACCCCATGAGCAAACAGCGATCTGTATAGTATGCTTCTTCCCAGAAGTAGCCCAATAGGCGGACACTATTCGGAGGCACAGGTAGTAAGTAACCGGAATGCCACCTCAATGTCTGTTTTGGCCATTAGGGTGCCCCTTCCCAACTTCTTGACCCGCCTGATTGCCTTGTCAAAGGAGGTACAGTATATACTACTGTTCTTGGTTCCGAGTCAATGTTGTCGTTTACCGACCTGCCCCTTGGATATGACAAATAGTGGATTAGTCCGAATGTATTGGGTTCCGTTTATGGCACGACTCCCAACGGGGATACAACTATGTCTTGTAAGGAAAGTGTTCTGAATGGAACCGCCATTCTACCTAAAGATATTTCTTTTTTTAATTTTCTTGTCACAACGTCTGGGTGTTGGTAGGCTGATTTTAGATTTTTACTCCAGCCTTTCTTGATTTTAGAAGGGCATGACATGCCTATATCTGTGTCTCCTCCTCCTTTTACTCCTCCACCTCTTTTCTTTTCGCACGACTATATGTACTTGTCACTTTTCCATGTGTTAGTTGTGTCTTCTGAGCAGTTTTTCAGCTTTTGGACACCTATGAAGGTGTTTTTTATATGTTTTCTATGTGTTTCTATGTGTTTTTGTTTGCGTGCCATTGATTTTAACGGTGTTCGACGAACCGTTCGGCGAACATGCCGGTGTTCGACGAACCGAACCCAAAGACTACGGGGGTGGCTCAACACTAATCACCACATATTTCCCAACCTTGATCCTCGTAGTTAAGTTTCTTGAGAAAAAACTAAATTCTCATAGCTTTCCTTCAACTGCACAGAATGCCCTATAGGCACTGAAGCATACTTCTTACTATTGTACAGTAGCACAGCTTTCAGACTTTTTATGGGTGAATCAATAAAGAGTCTCCACTCACTCACATTGTTGTCAATGTTAAATTTCTCCATCAGCCCAGGAACTGCAATACACTAGAGCACCATCTTGAGAAAAGTATGGAAGGAATTATTTTTCCCTGCTTCTGTACCATGAAAAAACAGGTACCAGGAGCTAGCAGGTTCTTTTCCTTTAGTCTAGAGTCTAAAAGTTCTGCAGAATGTTTAGAAAAGTCCAAGTACCTGACTGAATCATTTCATTAGAGCTGTGAAAAAATCTGTGGCTCTTTGAGATTAGTGTGAAAGTCTTCGTCAGAATCCTGCTCTTCATGTTCTGAATCTTCTAAATCAGATGTATCTTCAAGTTTAGCCTGAGGTAAAAGAACAGGTAATCCTGGACCATGAGGCACATGTCGAATCGTCCCAGTATATAATTTCATTTTTATTTTTAAGGTTGTTGAATCCCTCCATGTAGCATGTAGAAAAGTAGCAGTCATCACTATGATTTTACGGTTCCGTCAAGATCATAGACACGACAAAACAAAAGCTCTCTTTAGGCCACTAGTTCTTCTATACAAGCAGAACACACTACATGTGGAGCCCACAAATTGTCCTGATCACTTAATTTTACACCAAAGTACACATAATACACTTTTCTAATGAAGTCTGTAATGTTTCTTCATTGCCTCTTCACTACAAAACAACCTCAAATGTAACAAAAGTTGTCACCCCTTTGTAGACATTTTGATCATGTTGTTAGAAACAGAAGTGTGGAAACACAGCATTTAGTCTTAATTATTCAGAAGTAAATTCAGTAGGCCAGGAGAAATACGCTATTAGTTTTATGTTGACTTTTGAATTTATGTGTCTTTCTTTGGTTGGTCAAGAAGCAAAGAATATTATTTGTATAAGTCTGGATGTTGACACTTGAGTTGATATTTACTGTAACTTATTGTCTGTTATCTCTGGGGGACAGAGACTCAGGGTCATGGAACAATAATGTTTGCTAATATGCTAATTACATATTGTACCAGGCCAGCTAGTTCATTGACCTGCAGAGCATTGGAGGACAAACTATGCAAATTGATTAAATGCTCTAACAATGAGACATGAGCGCCTGCCACCTTCCCCTCTGATCTGTGGATGATGACCTGAGCCACAGATGTAAATATAAAAAGGTATTTCTATAGTTCTTCAAGAGGAATCAGAATTAATTACCAGATCAACAGCTAGAACAACATAGCTTCATCAAGAGGGACACAGATTTGGATTCTACAGGGTGCTAGCTTAAGGTATCATGGCCCTGGCTGGAGGAACACAGATCTACTCTTTTGACTGTCACAGAACCTATGGATACATTTGAGGAAACCAGGTTGGGACCCTCCAGTCGCCTGGTCCCATGGAGATGTTTGGGGTAGCCAGGTTGAGACTCTCCAGTCACCTGAAACCCATGGATATGCTCAGAGAAAGCCAGGTTGGGACCCTCCGTTCACCTTGCCATATACCTCAATGGACTGTCAGCTTCCTAAGCTTGTCATTACCTCCTCTCTATGGGTGACCGCCAAAAGTGGGATGCCACTGGTGGGGGAGGTCGGCCCTGGAAGCCCCAAGTATCAACTGCTCTAATCCCGACAAGTCAGTGCAAGGGTGAGACTGTAATTTGCACCATCTTGGGTATTTGCTAAGATTGTTTTATATGTTTATTATCTGTTTGGTGGCTAAATAAAGTATTGCCACACTGTTTTAACCTCTATGTTGTCTGAGTAGTATTATGCACACGGGAGACCCCCATGTCTCCACAAGAAGCTTAATCCACCACAACCACTAAATACTGAAAGGAATCATGGTAAACACACCACCTCACTCTTATGAACCCAGTCTAAAAAAAAATCTGCCTTTGCTCTACATAGCAACCAATCACAGTTAAGCTTTCAGTTTTTATACTGTTAGGGTAAAATGAAAGATATGCTCTGATTGGTTGCTATGGACACCAACACACTGTTATGAACTGTGACAAAAAATCTGTCTTTACTTCCCATAACAACCAATCACAGCGCAGATTTCATTTTTTATACTGCTGAGGCAAAATGGAAGATATTCTATGATTGGATGCTATGGACACCACCACACTCTTTGGAAGCTGGGTTGAGCCAATTGCAGCATAGCGTCCATTATTTTCTAACAATCTAATGACACCAAAATCATCCACCAAAGGTCATGGTTCAAAGGCTTCAAAGTATGATGTAAAAAAATGTTTATGGAGTCAGTGTTTGTGAAAACCTGTACATGATGCAATTTTTGCGATATTTTTAATCAGTTCAGAGACTGAAAGTATATAAAAATCACCTCTTAGTTTTCAAACAATTTTACGCATGCAGACCTGTGTTATTTTTATTTTTATTAGGTCATGGGTCTTTCAGCAGGACAATGACTCCAAACATACTTCAAGAAGCACCCAGAAATGGATGGAAACAAAGTGCTGGAGAGTTCTGAAGTGACTAGTAATGAGTCCAGATCTAAATCTCATTAAACACCTGTGGAGAAATCTTAAAATTGCTGTTGGAAGAAGGTACCCTTCAAATATGAGAGACCTGGAGCAGTTTGTAAAAGAAGAATCGTCCAAAATTCTAATTGAGAGGTGTAAGAAGCTTGTTGATGGTTATGAGAAGTGATTGCACTTATTTATTCCAAAGCGTGTGCAAACAAATACCGTATTTTTCGGACCATAAGACGCACTTTTTTTCCCCCAAATTTAGGAGGAAAATGGGGGGTGCTTCTTATGGTCCGAACCTTACCAGATACTTGCGGTGGTGGTGTAGCGGGATCGCAGGGCCGATGCAGCAGAGCGGCGGTGGGTGCGGCGGCGAGGCAGAGTGGCAGAGCAGCTATGCGGCGGCGAGGCAGAGTGGATGTGCAGCGCTGCGGCGGCGAGGCAGAGCGGCGGTGGGTGCACAGTGATCTACAGGAAAATGTCAACCTGAGCCGGTGCATGCACCGTCTGGGAGCTCGGGTGGCCATTTTTCTGTGGATCACAGCTTCATGAAGATGGCTGCGGCCACCCGAAAGCCGCACCGCAGCACCCACCACCGCTTCGCCACAGCCGCGGCCACGAGACAGCAGCGCATGCCACTCACAGGCCTGGGACCCGGCCCTATCCGGACCACAGGCCCCAGCCAGGCTCCAGCCTTACCACAGGCCCCAGCCAGGCTCAAGCCCTACCAAAGGCCCCAGCCAGGCTCCAACCCCTCCACAGGCCCCAGCCAGGCCCCACCACAGGCCCCAGCCCCACCACAGGCCCAGGCCCCACCACAGGCCCTAGGTCCCACCACAGGCCCTGGCCCCGAAGCATCTCACCTCTTCTGCTGCAGCCGCCAGGTTCCTGAGGGAGGGAACAGAGGGCCCTGCGATCCTACTCCACCACCACTGCACCTCCCCGCTGCTGGAGCACCGGCTTCTGGCATCCAGGGTGCACAGCATTCATCCAGTTCTGCCGGCTTCCTGAAGGACCCTGCCTCCTGTGACCCCCGCTCCAACGCCCCCCAGGTAAGATATGTATTCAGACTATAAGACGGACCCCCATCTTATAAAAAATATTTTTTTCCTACTTTCCACCCCAAAATTTGTGGTGCATCTCATGGTCCGGTGCATCTTATAGTCCGAAAAATACGGTAATAGGTTGACAACACTTTTGTCCAGCCTATTTTGGGGGTTTTGTGTGAATGTCCAATATGCCTTTTTTTCTGTTTTTTTTAGTTTTGCATTCTTCCAATGCACACAAAGGAAATAAACATGTGTATAACAAAACATGTGTAATTGTAATAATTTTCTGGGAGAAATGCTTAATTTTCTGGAACAATTTCAAGGGTGCCAACACTTTCAGCAATGACTGTATGCATAGAAGCAGGGTGGAGCGAAGCCAACATTGATCTGCGTTGGACTACAAATCAGACACAGTCCCTGGCTAGCTTTTCTAAGCATGTTTTCCTTAAAATGCTGCAGCACTTCAGAGTAAAGCATGAATGGCTGCAGTAACGAAGCTAGTGTCTGATTCATACATCCTGTGGCTCGGGCTGCAAAAATTTGCTGTTAGGTTCACTTTAAATGAGTACAATTGTAAAGTGCTTTTAAAGACAAACAGTTTTGCATTTTAACTGTTATTAATAGAGATGAGCGAACCTGAATTGTGAAGTTGGTGTCCAGTGCTGATTTCTTCCATGTTCTGAAATTTGGGAGAACTACAGGTACGTCTCACAAAATTAGAATATAATCAAAAAATTAATTTATTTCAGTTTTTCAATACAAAAAGTGAAACTCATATATTATATAGAGTAATTATGAACAGAGTGATCTATTTCAAGTGTTTATTTCTGTTAATGTTGATGATAATGGCTTACAGCCAATGGAAACACAAAAGTCATTATCTCAGTAAATTTGAATAATTAACAAAAAACACCGGCAAAGACTTCTGAAGCATTTAAAAAGGTCCCTTAGTCTGTTTCAGTAGGCTCCACAATCATGGGGAAGACTGCTGACTTGACAGATGTCCTGAAGGCATTCATTGACACACAAAGTAAATGCAAAGAAAATTTTGCATTTCATTTGGAAATCAAGGTCCCAGAGTCTGGAGGAAGAGTGGAGAGGCACACAATCCAAGCTGCTTGAGGTCTAGTGTGAAGTTTCCACAATCAGTGATGGTTTGGGAAGCCATGTCACCTGCTGGTGTAGGTCCACTGTGTTTTATCAAGACCAAAGTCAGCGCAGCCACCTACCAGGACATTTTAGAGCACTTCATGTTTCCCTCTGCCGACAAGCTTTTGGGAGATGGAAATTTCATTCTCCAGCAGGACTTGGCACCTGTCCACACTGCTAAAAGTACCAATACCTGGTTTAAAAACAACAGTATCACTGTGCTTGATTGGCCAGCAAACTCGCTTGACCTTAACCCCATAGAGAATCTATGGGTTATTGTCAAGAGGAAGATGAGAGACACCAGACCCAACAATGCAGACAAGCTGAAGGCTGCTTTCAAAGCAACCTGGGCTTCCATAACACCTCAGCAGTGCCACAGGCTGATCGTCTCCATGCCACGCCGCATTGATGCAGTAATTGATGCAAAAGGAGCCCCGACCAAGTATTGAGTGCATTTAATGAACATACATTTCAGTAGGCCAACATTTCGGATTTTAAAATCATTTTTCAAGCTGTTAAAAAGTATTCTAATTTACTGAGATAACGACTTTTGTGTTTTCATTGGCTGTAAGTAATAATCATCAGCATTAACAGAAATAAACACTTGAAATATATCACTCTGTTTGTAATAACTCTATATAATATATGAGTTTCACTTTTTGTATTGAAGAACTGATATAAATTAACTTTTTTATGATATTCAAATTTAGTGAGATGCACCTGTATGTGAGAAAGAGAGTTAGAGAAAAACTCTGTGGTGGTACTCTGCTTCCTTTGGCAGCCCCCTAGCCCTTTCTATGACCAATTTACAGCCCTTTTACAGCACCTTGTTTTGGTCCCCATTGACTTGGGTTTGGGTTCAAGGTCGGGTAGCGTTCTGGTACCAGAACTGAACATTGAACTAAAGTTTGGTTGAACCCGATGAACCCGAACATTCACAGTTCGGCTCATCCTTAGTTATTAACAATCCCCTCTGTTCTCAAGATTGAGGCATTTTAACTCTGCCTCTGTTTACAGAAAGAAAAGGAGAAAAACAGACCAGAAAGTCCAGAATATAAACTATTAGTACAAAGTATATGTTTTATTTAACAAATCAGGTATGCAACAAAAATTTTTTACAACATTGCAATGGCGCCTACACAAGAGATATATAAAAAAAAGATGATAAAATCATTTACATTATTGTAGAGGGTCAGGTGTCATGCCAACCTAATGTAAAGTCATATGTACTAAACAATGTGTACATGCAATTTCATATGGTTAAGGCATATAACAGATAGAGAATACAGACATATTAGGTATGCAGTGATAATAAAGATATATAAGATGTAGTCAAGTGATAATGTACGCTGTACTAACTGTAACGGAACAATCAAGGTACCCCAGGCTGAGTTGTGCCCACCCCGACGCACATTTCGGCATTGACCTTCGTCCGGGTGGCACAGGGGGCTCTGTTTACAGTAAGGGAGGACACATAGTTCAGCTAAGAGGTGCAACCATGCCACTTATCCAAAGTGTCAATAATCAGGAGTGCACCACCTTCCAGCAAGCAGGAAGACGAGAGACTGGAGAGCAGTGTGCTCCTAAGAAACAAAGAGTAGAAAACTCCTTTAAGTATATGTGAAAATTGTCAAATCACTATTGTGTTAAATACACAGTAATAAGTAGTTCACTTAGAGGTGTATCCTAATTTATCCATACTACACGTCAATGAAAATGAACTGGTCAATCCAGTAAGAAAAATATCTTCTCTTTTTCTAGGAATAAGGTTCACCATTAAACTTGAATCAACACAGCTTTTTTTGAATGATGATCCCATTTACTTTGTACACCTTTAGGGTTTCCTTTGGCCGAGTTCTGTCTTGATCCTCTGAACATCAGTAGTAAATGTGTCTCGTGCTCAGTTCCTACCCTCACTTTATTTATGCGACTTCCTTGTGGGCCAGTGGGAGCGGCCTGAGGTATGTTGTAGTGAAGACTGCATACAAAAATGCAGGGGGAAGACATTATAGATAAAAACAGACTTCTATTAACTGTAACTTAACTAGCAAAGGTACCCAGTGGCATCCTGCATCCACTGATGTAATGCAGCTGTATATCCAGGCTTGCAATACAGTGTCATACATCATGATCTACTGCTGAAAACTAACAATAGACCTCTGGCCCTTCAGGTCCCATGCTGATCCCCTCATGAGGTTACAGAAAGTCAGGAAACGCGTTGGTAAGTAAAGCACATTTTTTATGTTACTACTTTTTAGCGACCAGATTATCTACAGGTTTAAAATATTTTTCTTCTTCCAAAAATTTACCTCTTACCTATGTTGTCACTGTATTTTTTTGCTGTTAGGTAACACTAACATTTTTAACCTCTTAATATCCCATGACAAATACATAAGTCGTGGAGTATATCATGGACCTTGGAGCGGACTTAGAAGCAGAGCCCCTTCAAACAGGGCAGATGCCGGCTAAATTATATGTTTGCCATTATTATAAGTTTGGTACAAAAGTCTGCAGTCACTCTATGTAACTGCAGACTTGTGAATCCTCACAGAGTGTGCTGTTAGGATTCTCTGATGTCAGCAGCGGGAACTGGTGGTCAAGTAACTGCAAGTATGCAATATACATCCTCCCGACCACATTACGACTAGACGTATGAGGCTCCCTCACTACAAGTGAATTGAGCGAGGTTGCGCACATCTTGTCAGAACATGGACAGAACTATGCAAATCTCATACTTGGGGTCACATGACTGCCTGGTTTTGCCACCAGCACCGGCGAATACTGACAGCATTCACTTTGCGCACTGTGAGTATTCACAAGTCTGCAGTCACATAGAGTGACTGCAGATTTTCATACCAAACCTGGACAACCCCTTTAAGGCTGTGTGCCCACGTAGCGTTTTACAAGCGTTTATGCTGCGGAATTTCCGCAGCATAAACGCTTGGGAAACACTTGGTAATCCGCCCCCCATGGTCCCCAATGACAAGCCGCACTTTCTATGCCCATGTTGCGGATTTTTCCGCAGCGTTTATGCTGCGCTCAAAAATCCACAGCATGTCCATTAATTTTGCGGACACGCAGCGTAATTGCCGGCATTGACTTGCATTGGACCGCGTGACATCCACATCACTGCATTTGCACATGCGGATATCACACGGTTCAATGTGCGGATGGTACCCAAGTCAGGAGGAGAGGAGACTCTCATCCAGACCTGGGTACCATAGAAACTGTAAAAAAGAAGAATTTAAAATAAAAAATAAAGTTTATACCCTCCTTCCGATGTCTTCCCGGTGTTTTGTCTGCTCCGTCCGGTGTCTTGCAATGTTCGCGTTGATGTGAAGGACTTGCCATGACGTCACTGAGTCATGTGACCCATCACATGGCTCAATGACTTCACCGCAGGTCCTTCACACCTCCGCAAGCAGTGCAAGACAGCGGACGGAGCAGACAAAACACTGGGAAGACATCGGAAGGTGAATATAAACTTTATTTTTTTTATTTTTCACCATTCTTATTCTTTTTTTTAACTAACTTGGTCACACTACTATATATCTGTGCCGGTTGCATGGATTTATATAGTGGTAACAAGTTGTCAAGCACTTTTCCAAGTGATGCTAAAATCGCTTGGAAAAGCGCTTGATAACCCGCATGCAGAAATGCATGCAAAAACGCTTGACAAACGCTTCTACCTGGCGGGAAAAACGCATGTAAAATCGGCATGCGTTTTTCCTGCCAGGGAGAAGCGTAAAAAATATGCTTCATTTCCGCAACGTGGGCACATAGCCTAAGTCCTAGATAATATGTTTAAGAATGCATGTTCATAATGATCTTTCAGTGTAAATACATATTAACTCTTGCCTGACCTTGTTTCTACAGTGTCAGTTTCACTTCTCCTCAATATCATCACATTAGGCGAATAGTATACAATAGAACAATTGTATTTACCATTAAATCACAATAGTAGCATCAATATAAAAGATAAATCACTTAGTGTAGTACAGGAAACAGTTGTATCAGGCATGAACATGCAAATAATGCATTAAATGTAGTGATCATCGAGCACTAAAATGCTACATTTAGTATCAGAAATAAATTGCGATATCGTATTAAAATCATCATAGACTGTGAGCCCCTGATGATCATAACAGTCTGACAGAAAAATGATGAAACGCGTAGGGCTAATAGATACATTATTGGACTGAATGATTAGGAAAGCCAGGCTTTCACAGAAGCTATAATCATTGCACCTGTGGAAGACACATGCGCTCTGCAGTGTCTCTGAAGGATGACAAGCTGGATGGCAGCACTCTGCTGCGATCCAGCCTGTCATCTCAATGTCATCCCAGCATGGGAGAATTCTTCTGCTCAAGCGGTGACGTCATTTGCCGGCACCGCATGCGCAGGAGAATTCTCCCACGCTGTCAGTGACGTGCATGAGGTGAGCTGAGTTCATTGGACATGAACTCGGCTCATCTGGATGCCGTCACAGCCAGACACTGAGGAGCTTCACTGAGGAGCTTCTCACTGTCTGTGGCATGGCAAGCTGGATGGCAGCGTTCTGCTGCGCTCCAGCCTGTCATGTCAATGTAGCAGAGCTGAAGCTGTCCTGGAACCATGGAAAGGTAAGGATGAGGTTGGTTTATTATTTTATTTTTATTGCAGGAGAGCGTTGGCTTCAGCTGGAATGGGCGATACGGTAAGTAGGGTTTAATTTAGAACATTAAAGGAATGTGTCTTGATTTCAATTAAAGGACTTTATTCTGGGTGTTTGTGTTTTTTTTTTACTTTCACTATGGGGTTAGTAATGGGGGTGTCTAATAGACGCCTCTCCATTACTAACCTGGGCTTGATGTCAGCTGGTATTATATGCTGACATCAACCCCAACCCTATTACCCCACTGCCACCGCTACAGGGCAGTGGGAAGAGCGAGGTTAAGTGCCAGAATTGGCACATCCTATGGATGCGCCATTTCTGGGGTGGCTGACGGCTGGTGTTTCTAGCCTGGGAGGGGGCCAATATTCATGGCACCATTCCTGGGCTATTAATATCAGCCCCCAGCTGTCTGCCTAGCCTTTGCTAGCTATTAAAATAAGGGAGACCCCACATCATTTTTTTTTGGGTCTCCCATTTTAATAGCTAGTAAAGGCTAGGTATTCAGCTGGAGGTGATATTATTAGCCTGGGAAGCTCCGTGGGTATTACCCCCTTCCCAGGCTTCAAACATCTGCCCCAGCCGTCCGCTAGAGACTAAAATTACGGGGAACCCCACGCCAATTTTTTTTTTTAAGATGGGTGCATGAAAACACTATTATTTTTTTTAATAAATCCTTTATTTTAACACTAAATGACAAGTACAGTAACCAACACTGTCACCGTACTTCTTATATATGTGACTGACAGGTTTCTATCTATCTAATCTATGAGTGATGCTCTATTCTTTCTGTTCTAAATTGTCGGGTACCAGTGTATGCCGCTGCTGAATTGCTGGCTTTTTTAAAGAGAAGGGTGCATGAAAATCGGAGGGCACTGGAGTTGTCCAAGTGCCCTGCTATGTTTTTCATGCACCCTCCTATATACCCTGCCTGCCCGTCTGCCTATATATTCTGCCTGCCTGATGTTTAATTGAGCACTGTTCCCATCGATTTGGGCAATTTTTGACCTTCTGCAGACCGCCGGGGGGGACCGCCAGAAAAATGCTCGAGTTTCCCATAGACTGACATTGGGCTCGTTGCTTGGCTCGAGCACCCGAGTATTCCAATGTGCTCGACCCGAGCTTCGAGCACCCGAGCATTTTAGTGCTTGCTCATCACTAGTAATAACCTTTTAGAAATAAAAGATTTTAAATAATTTAAATAAATGTTAATTTTTACATTACTCCAATTGGATTAGTCTGTGGACAACTTACTGTATACTACTTTATTTCAATAAACAACATATAAATAGTGTAGAGTCAGTTTATAAGCTGCCTTTATCAGTGACTCATAATTTTACCATTTTATCATTTTAACAACATCTAAGCATAACATTTGAATAGAATTTGCCTAGTCATTTTTATTCCTTCTCCTTCATTTTCTTCAGAAATCATTCTATTGAACTTTCTAAGATCTAGACTATTGATAAATTCTGGATTATAGTAAATATTGGGAATGTTTTAGATCACAACTTGACTGGGACTCAAATCCTATCAGCCCAGGTACAAGTTTCTCACACTTGTCTTTATCAACATTCAGATGAATTGATGACTGAAATCAGTTTTAGGGCTCGCTCACAAGAGCGTATACATCAGACGAGAGCAACAGGATAAATGTTACTCAATGGGGCAGTGCTGAAGACTGATTTTTTTCACTGACAGAAACTGTCAGTGGAAAAAAATTACAGTATGCAGTGCACTTTGAAATTGGATGACACTCACCCATTCAAGGCTATGGATGCGGGGAAAACATCGGACTGTACGCGGATGACATCCAAGTGTGGGCAAATTTCCGTGGACTCATAGAATGGAGAAGATTGAGGAATTTTGTTCTCCACCTTCTCCTCACATTGTGCTCCGATTCACTCATCCGAAAGAATCGGATCACACTATGCTGACACTCGAATCATACTCTAATCAGAGTTTGATCAGAGTTTGATCAGAGTGTCATTAGCATTATCGACCCAACTCGCTCAGATGAGAGAATCAACAGCCATCTGACCATAGCCTCTGGTTTTGTGCCCACGCTGAGATCTTGGAGTGTTTTTGACTCTTCGTATCTTCGCTGCATCAAAAACAACATTTTACAGTTCCAGCAAAGTGGACGGGATTTATAGAAATCTCCTGCCTACTGTGTTTTTATTTTACTAGGAGTAAACTGACCTGCAGTGCGTGTTGCAAATCCGCAGCATGACAATTTCTCTTGCAGGTATGCTGCGTTTTATGTGCGAATTTTGTCAAAGCTAAATACCAGGAAGTCGAGAAAACATAGCAGCTTAGTTAAAATATGACATAGCAAAAAGAGACAAAAAATGCAGAGTCAAAAACGCAATAAAAATCAAGTAAAAAGCACATTTAAAAACACAATGAAGAGAATGCAAGTAACCTAATTTACTTTAATTTGCAACATCAAAATCTCACCAAATACTCATTGCGGGAACATAGTTTTTGATGTTGCAGATTTTCTGCACCATTTCTGCACCTATTAAGTAAATTAGGTTATTTGCGTTTTTCATGTTAGCCACCCCTATTTGCGTTTTTTTCATTGCATTTTTGAGTGCATATTTTACTTGTGTTTATGGCATTATACATTACCCCAACCTTTATCTAAACAGCGCAGGAAACAAACTACTCGCCACATTGACTAGATGGAAAACAATTGGCCACGGCCTTTATTTAAATATTTAAAATATTAAAAACTCATAAAATTTAAGTATAAACAAATAAATATTTCAACTTTATTAAAAACAAGTTCAAACCTTTACCAATCCGCAGCTTAGCCATAAGGCTCAAGCCCGTTAACCAAAATTACGTGTCCATCCAGATCCCTGGACGACTAACCGCGGCCGTGACTAAACGCATAAAATAGGGGAGGGAGGGTGGGGCAGCTCCCAGGTGTGACAGCGCCGGAGAACAGACACACCCCCCGGCGCTGCACGCTTATATCACCCTGCACTCCCCCCGGTAACCAAAGTCAAGCCAATCAAGGGCAGTCACCAGGGCAGAATCATGACAGCAATATTTAAGTTGTTACAACAGGGTTGCAAGAGCCCCTTAGTAACCATCGGATCCCCTTGAAAATCACGGGTCCCGATGGAAACCATGGTACCCTGAGGTCATGTTATGTCATGTGATGACCTTAGGGTACAGTGGCCTGTGAGATCCAGCTATAAGCTGAGTCAGTGACTCAATGACTGCTCTCATATACTGCAGTACATGAGAACTGCAGTGTATGAGATCATTGATCCGAAAAAAATATATACATGTCCCACAGTAAAAAGTGTAAAAAGGTTAAATAAAATACATAAAAATAAAAACAAAAAAAACACACACAAATCCCTAAAATCCGTTTCGCCACTCAAAATGCAGCGTTTGCGATAAAAAAATAAACAAAATAAGTACACATAATTGGTATCACTGCATCCAGTACAGCCCTGCTATATAAAACTGGCAAGTTATTTATTCTGTATGGCGAATGCCGTAAAAAATTAAAATAAAAAACACGCCAAAAATGCACGCTTTTTATCATACTGAGTCACAAATAAGTGAATAAAAAGCGATCAAAAAGTCGTATGTAAAAAAAAATTGTATAAATAAAATCATCAAACCATCCCACAAAAAACAAACCGTAATATGGCTCATTTGGCAAAAAAATAAAAAAGGTGCAGCTCTCAGAATATGACGATACAAAAACATATTCATTTTTGTAAAATATTGTTTTTAGTCTGTAAAAATAGCAAAGCATAAAAGCACTATAAATCTGGTACCTCTGTAATCATACTGACCCGATGAGCAAATCAGTCTTATTACTTTTACTGGATGGTGAACATCGCAAAAAATAAAAAATAAAAATAACTTAATTGCTGGTTTTTGCTCATTCTGTATCTGAAAAATCGGAATAAAAGCGATCAAAAATTACTTTGTGTCCCAAAATGGTACCAAAAAAATCTGCAACTCATCCCGCAAACAATAAGCATTCACACATCTCTGTTCACCAAAAAATAAAAAAGTTATAGTGCTGAGATTATGGCGACAAAAAAAATACTTTTTATAAAAAAGCATTTTTACTGTGTGATAGCAGCAAAACCTAAAAAAAACTATATAAATCTGGTATCGCCGTAATCACACTGACCCAAAGAATAAATCTGCCTTATCACTTATAACGCACGGCGAACTGTGCAAAAATAAAAATAAGAACTATTCTTGTATTGCTGTCTATATATACATTCTACCTCCCAAAAATCTAAATAAGGCTCAGCTGACATCTATCCTGCGCTCACCACTGAGCGCTTATGTCGAGGTTTCCGTGTAAATTCCCTAAAACCTTGATTCAGACAAAATCCCAGATCGAGACACTCATTATAAGGGAGATGGAGTCACTTTATACTGGTCTAGTTCTGGCAGTGTCCCATTATTTTAGGCGTATTTTTAGTGCACAAGTGTGGGTGACCACAGATCTGTGCACGCCAAACAAGATGGAGACCACAGGAGCAGATGCCAAACATAGCCCAAAGTGTCTCCATCGGCCTCCTTGTGGTGGGTGGTTTCATCTGAATTGCATTTTTGTGGGATTTTCATGGAAACCCCGACGTAAGTGCTCAGAATAGAACACAAGATTGTGATCCCAGCCTTATTCTGGAAGCGATCGAAAAATATTATGTATCCCAAAATTTACCATAAAAACCCTAATTTATCCTACACAAAACCAGCCCCCACTCAGGTCTGTCATCTGTCATTGGAAATATAAAAAGTCCCACGTTACTAGTAGAACAGACTCTGAAAAAGTGAAATGGCTCCCGTCTCCTCAAATAAAATCCAGTGAATTCTTAGTCCCCAAATCCAAATCTCCCCCTCCTTCTAAGCCCCACTGTGCTTAAACCGCAGTAAGCGGCCACATGTTTAGCATTATTGAAGTGGGGAGTGTGCACTTAACAATTTACGGGGTGTGTGTCTCCAGAAGCACAATGTATGGGGGCGCTACAATATATGGGGGCACTACACTGTATGGGGGCATAATGTATGGGCACTAAACTGGCATATTTGCAATTCTCCAGAAAAAAAGGTTGGCGTGTATGTTACAAAATAGTCACTGCAGCCGTAGATTAATTCATTGAGAGGTGCAATTTCTACAATGGGGTAACTTTTGTTTTTTTTTCTGCTGTTCTGGCACCTTTGCTCTATCTGTGCTCCAAAAGCCAAATAGCGCTCCTTGATTATCAGCCCTGACATGTGGCCTAACAGTAATTTCTGATGACATATGGGTCATCACTGCATTTGGGAGAAATTGCGTAATAAATTATGGGGTCCAGTTTCACCTATTAACCCTTGTGTACCTGACAAATTTGCAGTAAATACAAAAATTACATTTTTACCATAAAAATGTCATATTTCCACATCCCAATGTTATAAAATTCTGTGAGGCACCTATGGGTTAAAAATACACACTACACCGATAGATGAATTCCTTAGGCAGTGAAGTTTCCAATATGGGGTCATCTGGGAGGTTCCTGCTGTTCTGGCACCTCAGGGGCTCAGCTAATTGAGCCCACAGTCAATTAAAATAAAATCTGTGTTCTAAATGCCAAGTAGCGCTCCTTCCCATCCGACCCCTGCTGTGTGCTCAAAAAGTAGGGTTCAATCAGATATGGGGTATCACTGTGTTCAGTAAATATTGCATAACAAATTACGTGATCCATTTTCTCCTATTACCCCTCGTGTAAATTATAAATTTGGGGATAAAATAGTAGAAAAATTTAAATTTTTTGCTCTTACGTCTAGAATAAATTATAAAGTTTTGTGAATCACCTGCAGGTTAAAAATGCTCACTACACCCCTAAATGAATTCCTTGAGGGGACTGGTTTCCAAAATGGGGTCACTTAATGGGAAGTTTCTGCTGTTTTCGAATGTCAGCGGCTCTCCAAATGCAACATGGCATTCACAATCTATACGTATGGGATATTGGCGTACTCAGGTGTAGTTGCACAACAAATTTTGGGCACCATTTTCTCCTGTTTTACACCACATATGGACTATTGACAATTTCAGACGAAATTACACAACAAACTGCATGGTCCATTTTCTCCTGTTACTCTTGTGAAAATAAAAAAATTGGGTCTAAAAGTAAATTTTTGTGGTAAAAATTGGATTTTTTTATTTTCAACGTTATAAAATTCTGTGAAGCACCTGGGGATTCACGGTGCTCACCACAAATCTAGATACATTACTAGAGGTGTCTAATTTCCAAAATGGGGTCACTTGGGGGAGGTTTCCACTGTTTAGACACATCAGGGGCACTCAAAACGCGACAGGGCATCCGCTCATGATTCCAGACATTTTTCCATTCAAAAAGTCAAACGGTGCTCCTTCCTTTCTGAACCCTGCCATGTGCCAAAACAGTTGTTTAATCCCACATATTGGGTATTAGCTTAATCAGGAGAAATTGCACAATAAATTTTGACGTCCATTTTCTCCTGGTATCGTTGTGAAAATGAAAAATTTGGAGCTAAAGTAATATTTTTGTGAAAAAATTAAAATGTTCATTTTTTCGTTCCACATTTATTTAGTTCCTGTGAAGCACGTGAAGGGTTAATAAACTTCTTGAATATGGTTTTGAGGACTTTGAGGGATGCAGTTTTTAGAATGGTGTCACTTTTGGATATTTTCTGTAATATAGGCCCCCCAATGTCACTTTAAATCTGATGCTGTCCCTAAAAAACGGTTTTGTAAATTTTGTTGTAAAAATGAGAAATCGCTTGTCATCTTTTAATCCTTATAACTTCCTAACAAAACAAATTATGTTTCAAAAATTATGCTGATGTAAATTAGACATGTGGGAAATATCATTTATTAACTATTTTGTGTGACATAACTCTGTGATTTAAGGGCATAAGAATTCAAAGTTTGAAAATTGCAACATTTTCTAAATTTTCGCCAAATTTCTGTTTTTTTCACAAATAAATGCAAGTCATATCAAAGACATTTTACCACTATCATAAAGTACAATATGTCACAAAAAACAATCTCAGAATCAGTGGGATCCATTGAAGCGTTCCAGCGTTATTATCTCATAAAGTGACACTAGTCAGAATTGTAAAATTTGGCTTGGTCATTAAGGACATAATTGGCTCGGTCACTAAAGAGTAAAACAAAGTTGTTTGGTTTTTTATACTTTCTGGTATTTGGCTTTGACAAACCGTTGTTGATACAGTCATGTGCGGATTACATGCGTTTTTGATTGCGGTTCCGTTGCAGAAATGCACTAGAAATATGTGTGCGGTTTTTATTTGTGGATTTTCTGCACCTAATTGAAATCTATGGGGAAAATGCGCGCATAAAACTAAGCGTATCCGCAAGATAAATTGACATGCTGCAGATTGGAAACACGCAGGTCAGTTTACACTGAATAAAAAAAAAAGCATTCTATAAATCCCATCCACTTTCCTGGAACTCTAAGGGTATGTGCCCACAATGCAGAAATGAAGCAGAAAATTTCTGCAGCGTTTCTGCATGTTCTTGGCAGTCAAAAACGCTTGCGGATTTTACACGTGTTTTTGCAGCATTTTTGCAGCGTTTTTACATGTGGATTTGACTTGCGTTTTTCAGATGCATTGGGACCTCAAATCCGCATGCAGAAACGCACAAATAATGGACATGCTGCGGATTTCTCTGCAAGGAAAATCCGCTGCGGAAAATTCCGCAGCATGGGCACAGAACATGCAGATTTTCATTGGGGATCATGGGGCACGGATTACCAAGTGTTTTGCAAGCGTTTACGCTGCGGAAATTCCACATCAAAAACGCTTGAAAATCGCATAGTGGGCACACAGCCTCAGACACTGTGTTTTTGACACAGCGAAATTATGCAATGTTAAAAACTCACCAAAAGCTCATCGTAGGAGCACAGACTAACACCAATATTCAGGTTACTGAGGTTATAGATTTATAGTTGCCAAGACTTCCTATTAGTTGACACATTATAACAACAATAACAAATAATCATAACATTTACTTTTCTACTTTACAACTCTTATTTTTTAAACATAGCTTTCCAACCTCTTGTGTTATATGAGTCTGCTAAGTCTAATAAATAGCTGTATTAACAAAACATGACTAAATAATTCACAATATTGATATTTTCCCTGACAGCAGTAAAAAGAAGTCCTATAGGTATTTCATCTAGATAAAAAATGAACTAGCTTGTGATGATTCCTATAGAAAATTGAATAGTAAATATCTAAAGGCATAAATAAATAAAGACAACAAGCTCAATACCTATACAAATAGAATATGTGATCAATGTCTCTTTACACCTTAAATTCGATAATTGTGTCCTGAGTAATCAATCCTGAGTAATCTGAATTCTACTTAGACAACACCAAGGAATAGCAGGCAAGTATTTAAGGTAAATGTAAATATTCTTGTGTACTGTGCCATAAAGGGGTTGCCCTGTCCTAGTATGGTTAAAATAAGTGCTGATCCACCTGCATGTGTCTCCGAACCTTCTTCTGTGGCTGGGACATCAAGTGAAGCTTTTCAGTGGCCGCAGCTGTGAAATAATTAATCTGCATGATTAATAATGTACATTAGATTCCAGTCTTACAGACAGAGGACCCAGACAAAGAGGGAAGGGTAGAGTTTTATCTTCTTCATATATATTTTTTTTATTATGCTGTTGCACTTAGTAGAAATAAATAAATCCTGGACAATCCCATTAAGATTTCTATAAGGATTATGACCTGCTGGCAGAATATACTTTCTTATATCCCATTTCTGTGACTATTTAACTACTTTTTGTCTAAATATAGTTATATGAATATATTAAACAAATGTGATTTTTTTTTACATGTATATGATAATAAGGTTGAAAACAATCAATAGTGTTCTCTTCTTTTGTAATATCAGTGAGCAGAAGTGAGAAATTAACTCCTTATGTTCTAGAATTACCGCTGGTACATTTCTACACAAAGAATAAAAATTAGAGCAGATGTGATCAGATCTAATAGGATAGAATGAGGCATAACCTTTCTTATTAAACATAAATGGTTAAGGGGGTTGTAGAGGCTTGGGACAAAAGTCTGCAATTGCTCTATGTGACTGCCGACTGTCGAGTCATGACAGCGAGCAATGCACATGCTGTCACGATTTCCTGATCTGCGCTATTTGCCTAATTGTGACCAAGTGCCGACCAGTGTCATACGGCTTCTCCACATTCACTGACGCTGATCTTGTCTAGTCAGTGTATGGCAACAAATATACAAATCTCATACATGCAGTCATGAAACCCCCCCGCTTGCACCTGGAATACCAGGGAAACGTTTCAAAATGTGCACCGCCTGCTGTCACGATTTGGTAGTTGACAGGCACATAAAGTAACCGTAGACTTTTGCCCCAAGCCTTGACCACCCTTTTAAACCAATGTACCCAATGCTTGTAACAATTTCCCACATTTTAAATAACCCATTCATCAAGATGCTGATGAGTTGGGAAACATATTCAATGGCAGATATTAAAGGGAATGTATCACCTACAGTATATTTTATTCTAATAATTAACACCAGATACTAATATTCTTTTTTTTCTAATCTTTTGTAAACTCATCTAATCTTTTCTTTTTTTGTTTGCTTTCCAATTGTAGATTTTCCATTATATTTTCTGTAGAATGTAGATGTTCATTGACTTTTATGAGAGCGTTTTCTAGGCATATAGCGTCTCTATTAGAACATCTTAAGATGTCAGAGTTAAATATCAGAAATTCAGAATAATGTAAATTTAATTAGTAGCATTTATCTGACACACTTTTGTCTTTTCATGTTTGTGTGCATAATAGAACTGGAATTGTCACAAGACGTCTGCATAGAGCGATGAAAGAATTGAACATGATGGAATCATTTTATTACTGTAAAGTAAACCTGTATATGTAGCAGTTATTCACTGAAAGTGAACCACTTTGCACCCCCTGTAAATCATTTTGTCTCCTAAACAACTTAAATGCATGGACGATGTCCTATCTGGACTAGAGTGTGTACAATGGATTTTAGGGTCTATTGACAAATAAAGTAAAAACTAGAATTAATTTGTGCCTATTCCCTTGTAGATTGTAAGCTTGCGAGCAGGACCCTCACTCCTAATGTAACTGTTTAAACTGTCTTACCTTGTATTGAATTTAAAAAGAAGTTAAGGCTTTGAAACCACAACGTAAACAAAACTGCTAAAATGTGTCTGGTCATTAGGAAAAATAAAACACTTTGGTTGCTAAGGGTATGTGCACACGTCTTTTTCAGGTATGTGCACTCCGTAAAACTGCTTGAAAAAACACTTAAATGTATCAAAGAATAAACATGTGCACTGCAATGTAAATACCACTTGCTGTGCATATTTTCAGGCTTTTGATCATTTTTTAACCACTTTAGGATTTCAAAGAGATGAAGCTGTTAAAATAAATGACCTGAAAATTATTTTAGCAGCTTCCACATAGAAAAAAAAAAACACCTGCCGTAAATCCACTGCAAAAGATGACCACTAGAGATGAGCGAATCCGAACTGTAAAAAGAGAGAGAGAGAGATTTTATTTCCAGCTCCAAAGTTCGGGTCACCATTGAGGTTTGGGTTTAGGTTCAAATTATAGTACCCAAACCGAACTTTGGACCACAGTTCGAACCCAAACTTCCACGTGTCCACTTATCCTTAGTGGCCACAAAGCTGCCAAGAAAGATGCTTCAGGAAAAACACCACCAGCATTTTCCTGAAGTGTCTTCTGCTTGAAAAACTTTGTGAGGATGGCTAGCCCAGGGGGATGGGGACGACTCGGTACCCGGGCCTTTGCCTGGCCTTTGGGGATGTTGCGGTGGTCGGCTCCCGGGCCCGTACCCTGGGGTCAGCTTTTAAAAGGGGATTGTTTGTTAATTTTATGAAAGTTCGTGACGCCACCTGTGGCTTCTGGTGAGAATCACCAGCGCTGCGGCAGTCCACTGAGGCCGGTGATAAGGCAGCTCGATGGTATAGCTCCCCACAGGTGGAGCTAGGCCTCAGGGCAGCGTACGGAGAGTAGGATGCATGACAGGCGAGACCCAGCCGGGTCAGAGCAAGAACGGGGACGGACACGGTAGTCACTTCAGTACCTTTTACTGGTGGTAGTTCAGGCACATCCCGGAGCACTGTAGGGTGAAGGGTGCATGTCAGGATCCTCCCCAATGAGCGGGTGTAGGGCCTCCTGTTTCTTGCCTCTGCATAGTAAGTTTCTGACCTGCCTGAAGCTAGGCCTAACTTTATCTCTGTCCTGCACCGGCTGATGTTGTGGTAGGGCCTTCTCTTGGAGTGCACGCTCCCAACTTACGGGGCCTGTGTCTCCTGGCTCTGTTACGTATCAGCTCTCTGGTGAACCTGGGACCTGTAGTTCTCCAGGAATTCCGATTATGCCTTACTGGGTCGTAGAGATCCCGGTGAGCTCGGACTCGGTGTCCGGTAAATGTTTCGGGGTGAGCAGGGTAAGCTCCTCTGCCCCCACTGCTACTCGTTTTCCACTCGCCTTCGGCCACGCTCGGGCCCTCACTAGGCTACTCACACTAACGGCAGCTTGCCACTCTTCACCGCTCTTATGGCGTCGGCACACCTTGAGCTCTAACTGAGCTACAACTGAGTTCTCTAAACTAGACTGAGCTCCACTGCAGACAGACCTCTCTCAGGCTTCTCTACTGCAGGAACTCCTCGACTAGACTAAACTGCCTAGATCCACCTTCCCTATTTATATCCCTAACGGGCTCCCTCTGCTGGTCTGAGGTGGAAGGTGGAGATGTGTGAATGTTTATGGGGCCTCTTGTGGAGGATTCCATCCTTCTAGGATCTGTGGTTCCAAGCACAGCTGGGCGCCACATTCCCCCCTTGCAAAGCTCAGCACTCCCAGGCTGAAGTACATTTTAAAATAGCAATAGTAAACATTAACAATGCAATAACTCTTCCATTTATGGAAGGCACATTTCTTAAATATTGCATAATAGCATAAACAGGTACAAAACGTCCTCATAATTCAAGTCTCTTATGGTGAGGTTCCCAGACAGGATGTACATCTCACAGGGTAGAGTACTTGGTGGTTTGAGGGACCTGTCCCAAACCCTCAACGTAGGCCCTGAGGTGGCTGCAAGGCCTGAAGATCCTGCGTTGGACCTCCATTCGAGCCACTCCAGACAGGTTTTACTTCTGAGGTCACCTAAAGGGGCACTCCAGGGAGCGCAAATATTTACAAGAAATAGTTTTTTGGGCTGCACATAGTCCTCAGCCACAAAGTTCTGTATGTAACAAAGGAAGTGTCCATATCACTTAAACTGTTCAGTAATAAAGCAAAGCGCAAAATAATATACATATGCATGAAAACACAGAGAAATACAGTTTAATACCCCAGGGGTAACTATCTACATTTGTCAGAGTTTAGCTATCTTACACAGTATATCTGACAGGGGGTTGACCTTTAGTACTACGCGTGGGCCTGCGTGGCACTGGAATGCGTGAGGCACTAATAGGTGCTCTACCTCCCAATGTGTCAGTACTAGGTGTGGAGGGGCTACAAGGCTGCATTGACCTTTCTACAGGACTGACAAGTTCACCATTGGCTGGGCCTTCTTGCTCTTCTCCTACCGGGGATCCTTCTTCTGGGGATTCTTTTTGAGCTGGCTCCTCTTCAGCATTTACAGGCTCTTCTTGCTTTGGGTAGAAGGTGATTACAGGGATGATTACCGCTCCTCCTAGTTGGGGCCAATCTGCCGGGAAATCTCCTAAGTCATTGTGTATTACTGCTTCTTTAGGCTCCTCCGGGATAACGAGAGGCACTTCCTCTTGGGGTTTTAGCAGATCTGGACACAACTTTAGGTGATCCCTGGATACTGTTGCAGTCGTCCTTCTTCTGTCTCTACTAATTATGCAGGTCTTCTTATTATCAAATCTTGAATTCACAGTGTAGGGTTCCCTCTCCCACTGGTCATCAAGTTTGTGGTTTCTTCTTTTCCTTTTTAGTACTACTTCACCAGGTGTGAAGGGTTCTGCTTGGGCACCTCTGTTGTATTGAGCTTCCTGCTTGTCCCTCACCCGAGTGAGACTGTCTTCAACACAGGCTTGTACTCTTCTGTACTGCTCCTGTCTGGCCGTGTCCCAGTCCTCAGTGTTCACATCCGCTTCTGGTTCTACAACACCAAGCTCCAGGTCCATGGGCAGCTTTCCTGGTCTTGCTCGCATGAGATATGCCGGAGTACAGTTGGTGGAGCTTACTGGTATGTGATTGTACAGATCTACCAGGTCAGGAAGTAGGTCTGGCCACTGGTTTCTCTCCTCAAGTGGTATGGTCTTTAGCAGGTCGATGATGATGTTATTCATCTTCTCACAGAGACCATTGGTTTGTGGGTGGTACGGTGTAGTTCTTATCTTCTTACACCCGTATAGATGGCAGAACTCCTTGAACAACTCAGCCTCAAAGGCCGGGCCTTGGTCCGTCAGCACCTGCTCAGGATAACCATGGGGTCTCCAGAAATACGCTTGGAACGTCTTTGCTGCTGTCTCTGCCGTCAGGTCTTTGACGGGGGCGACCACCATGAAACGTGAGTAGTGATCCACCATGGTCAGAGCATAAGAGTACCCTGAACTGCTGGGGGACAGCTTGACATTGTCCAGGGCCACGATCTCCAGGGGTCGAGTTATCTTGATGGGTTGCAGGGGTGCCTTCTGGCTGCTTTAGTTTAGTCTTTTCTTCTGAGGCCACAGGGTCCACAGTCCCGGCACCACCGCTCAATAGAGCTGCGCATTCCTACCCAGTAGAATCGACAATTCAGCAGGGTCTCTAGCTTTTTCTAGCCAAAGTGCCCCGCCTGATCGTGGTAGGCCTCCAACACCATTTGAATGTCTGTCTTGGGGACCACTATCTGCCATACCATCTCATGGGTTTTTGGATTGACGTACCTCCGGCACAGCTTCTCACGGTAGATAAACAGCTGGCTTCTCTCGTTCCACAGCTGTTTTGCTTGCAGAGACGCTTCTTTTTCCAGGGAGGAACCTTCTTGGGTTATCAGCTCCTTGATGCGGCTGACAACCGGGTCACTGTCCTGGGTCTCTTTCCAACTGTGGTGAGGCAGGGGGTTTAACGTCTTTCCACGCTGCCTCCTGGAGGCTCGTTGCTCGTGAATCATCCCATTCCGGTGTAAGGCAGGTAGCTCAATCTCTTCCAGGTCATCCACTTCTTCTTCTGTGTCTGACTGGTGAGGCATCCTGGACAGGGCATCGGCGTTGGCGTTCTTGCGGCCCGCCCGGTATTTAATTGTGAATTGATAGTTTGACAGCCGAGCCATCCATTGTTGTTCCAGTGCTCCTAGCTTAGCTGTTTCAAGATGGGTCAAGGGGTTGTTATCAGTGAAGGCAGTGAACTTACTGGAGGCTAGATAGTGCTTGAACCTTCCAGTGATGGGCAAGACCAAGGCCAGGAGCTCCAACTTAAAGCTGCTATAGTTCTCTGGGTTCCTCTCAGTCGGGTGGAGCTTCCTGCTTGCGTATACGATCACTTTCTCTTGCCCATTTTGCTTCTGACTTAGGACAGCTCCCAGGCCTTTGTTGCTGGCATCAGTATACAGCAGGAATGGTTGGCTGTAGTCAGGGTATGCTAGGATCTCATCGCCTGTCAGGATCTCCTTCATCTCCTGAAATGACTCGGCTTGCTCCTTACCCCAGTGGAATGGGGGATTTCTGACTTTGCGGGACTGCCCTACCAGGAGGTCTTGCAGAGGAGCTGCTTTCTTGGTGTAGTCTTTTACAAACCTCCGGTAGTATCCTATCAGTCCCAGGAACTGACGCACCTCCTTGAGGTTCTACGGCTCCGGCCACTTCTGAATGGCAGTGACTTTCTCCGGGTCTGGTGCTACCCCTTCCGGACTGACAATGTGCCCCAGGTACTGTACCTTTCTCTTGAGCAGGTGGTACTTTGAGAGCTTCAACTTCATCCCGTACCGGGACAGTGACTCAAATACCTCTGCCAGGTGCTTCAAGTGGTCCTCATACGTTTTGGAGTACACTATCATGTCATCCAGGTATAGTAACACAGTCTCGAAGTTGCGATGTCCCAGGCAGCACTCCAACAATCTCTGGTACATCCCTGGGGCATTGCAGAGTCCAAACGGCATACTGTTGAACTCGCAGAGTCCCATCGGGGTAGTGAAGGCCGTCTTCTCCCGATCCTCCTCAGCCACAGCTACTTGCCAGTACCCACTAGTGAGGTCAAGGGTGGAATTTGCAGACTTTAAGGCAGCTAGGGACTCCTCTATGCGTGGTAAAGGGTATGCATCTTTATGTGTAATGCAATTTACTTGTCGGTAATCTACACACATTCTCATGCTCCCGTCCTTTATCCTAACTAGCACTAGGGGATCTGCCCAGGGACTACAACTATCCCTTATTACCCCCGCCTTTCTCATGTTGTGCAACATTTCCTTAGCCTTCTGGTAGTGAGCTGGTGGTATAGGCCTGTAACGTTCTTTGATGGGTGGATGGTCACCTGTGGGGATATGGTGTTGAACTCCCTTAATCCTCCCGAAGTCAAGTGGATGTTTACTGAACACCTGCGCGTATTCTTGAACCACCGGGTGTACACCCTGTTTCTGATGGGCAGGAGTAGTGTCTGTCCCAACATGGAGCTGTTGACACCAATCCTCCACCTGGGTTGCAGGGTCATCATCCTCCACTTTGTCTGGTGAGGTTAATGACTCCGCCTTGTGAATGCAGTTGTTATTTACAGCATGTAATTTGGCAACAGTGGCATAACGTGGCAATCTGACCTCATCTTCCCCACAGTTGAGAAGACGGATGGGCACCCTCCCATTGCGTACATCTACCATCCCTCTGGCGGTTAAGAGCGTGGGTCTGTGCTCGGAGGAAAGGGGTTCTACTACCGCCTGGTAGCTCTGTCCTCTAAGACCTATGGCGGCTCTACACCAGATAAGCATTTCACTCATTGGGGGGATCACAATGGGTATGGGGTCTGTCACCCGCACATTACCGATTTCACCATCTGTTAACCTTACTTGCTGTTGGTATATCAGGACTCGGATCTCCTTCTGCAGCGCCCTCCTCTGTCCTGGTCTGGCAGTGTCAGCTATTTGTTGGAGCAAGAACACAACTTCTCCCAAACAGTTACCAACAATGTAAGTGCCTAGTACCATATACGGATTGGTATCACCAGGATTAGTCTCTACTACAATTAGTCCCTGGTCCTTCAGCTCCACTCTCCCCACTTTTACTGTCACATTCTTAACCCCGATTAGGCTAAGGGGGAGTCCATTTGAGGCATAAACAGAAAGATTTGGAGCTGGCAGACGTAGGTCGTCCATGGACCAGAACCTCTTGTAGAGGACGTCAGGCATTATGGTTACCTGAGATCCTGTGTCCAGCAGAGCGTGAGTCGGGATGCCGTCCAGCACAATGGACAGGAAAGCTCTTCCTTCGACGAACCTGTTGTACCAGTCTGAGGGGCCTGGGGAGTTTACTCCTGGATGTCGTCCCTTGGCCCCAGGGTTTTCTCGTTTAAAGGACAATTCTGGGCGGTGTGTCTGGTCTTGCGGCAGCGGTAGCAGGTAGAGTCCTTCTGTGGACGGCGCTGGTCACTGATCCTCATAGAGAGTGGTGTTGTCCTCCTCCTCCTTCGCATCCAGGGGACATCCTCAGGGCTATCGGCTAACAGGATTTTCCCTCCTTCCTCGGGCTCCATCCGCAGCTGCAGAGCACTCAGCACAGTGGTCAGGGTTTTGCTCAACTGGCGCACTTCAGAGCGCAGACTGTCCAGCTCTCTAGGAGACGTTGCTGGAACCTTGGCTTCAGCAGCCACTGGGGAAAAGGTGGGTGTAGCAGGCACTGTGGTAGCCCCACCCTGGTAACATTGGATGGCATTTGTTTCCAGGGGCTGCAGTCCTTTTATAGCCATGTTCTTAAGATTGTCAAAGGTGGCATCTGGATGAGCTAAGGACCACCAACGCACAGTCCTGCTCTTCTCTGGAGACCTCAGTCCCCGGACAAACTGTTTCTTCAGCATTTTGTTTTCATTTTCGAGGCTGGTCAGACTAACCTGTTTCAGAGCCCGCAGGGCCCCTTGTAGACACCAGGCATAGTCCCGAACATTGTCCTCCGGCTGTTGGGAACAGTTGTAGAACCTCATCCGGAGGTCCACCTCAGTATGATCCTCAAAAACAGTCTGTAGCCTTTTAAAAATTGCGGACACTGACTCCTGGTCTGCGGCCGACCATGTTTCCACTTCCCGCTCCGCAGCACCAGCCAGTTGTCCTAATACAACAGCGGCCCTCTGCTTGCCTATCATAGAGTACATGTTCAGGATACCGCATATCTTCAATTTGAATCCAGACAGGGTATCTGGTTTGCCGTTATACTTGGGGGAGCCACTTTGCTCCAGGAATGTATGGTAGAGTTATGGGGATGACAGGAGTTACAGGCGCTGCTGGTGGAGCGGCGTCGGGCGCGGGTTGAACATCAGGGCCGTTAACCGGTATTCCGGCGTCGTGCTGTTCCTCGGACATTCTGACGCCCCCCCTAGCGAACCGTGGCCTACCTTCCTTTCTTTTCTTCCGGTAGGCCGCAGCTCCGCAGGTGATGGTCGTCTTCAGGACCTTGCGTCGCTTGCGTCCTACGTCAGAGTGTTCAGCGTCGCTCCTTCCAGGACCTGGTGCTTCCTGGTTTGATGTCGAGGCGTGGGGCGTGTCCGGGGCTTCACGCGCTTTTGCAGGTACGCCCCTCAGTTTCCCGCGGTTACGCCCTTCTTCTCGCTCGGCGGCCCAACAATAGCGGCAATCTTCACCACAGTTTAACATACACAGATTTTAATTAAAGGCGCACAGTACCCAGTGGCAACAGGCATAACACTCCATCGTTGCAGCGGGCACGCGATCCTGTTCGTGACGCCAGGAAAGATGACTAGCCTAGGGGGATGGGGACAACTCGGTACCCGGGCCTTTGCCTGGCCTTTGGGGATGTCGTGGTGGTCGGCTCCCGGGCCCCTACCCTGGGGTTAGCTTTTAAAAGGGGATTGTTTGTTAATTTTATGAAAGTTCGTGACGCCACCTGTGGCTTCTGGTGAGAATCACCAGCGCTGCGGCAGTCCACTGAGGCCGGTGATAAGGCAGCTCGATGGTATAGCTCCCCACAGGTGGAGCTAGGCCTCAGGGCAGCGTACGGAGAGGGGGTTGCAAGACAGGCGAGACCCAGCCGGGTCAGAGCAAGAACGGGGACACAGTAGTCACTTCAGTACCTTTTACTGGTGGTAGTTCAGGCACTTCCCGGAGCACTGTAGGGTGAAGGGTGCATATCAGGATCCTCCCCAATGTGCGGGTGTAGGGCCTCCTGTTTCTTGCCTCTGCGTAGTAAGTTTCTGACCTGCCTGAAGCAAGGCCTAACTTTATCTCTGTCCTGCACTGGCTGACGTTGTGGTAGGGCCTTCTCTTGGAGTGCACGCTCCCAGCTTACGGGGCCTGTGTCTCCTGGCTCTGTTACGTATCAGCTCTCTGGTGAACCTGGGACCTGTAGTTCTCCAGGGATTCCGGTTATGCCTTACTGGGTCGTAGAGATCCCGATAAGCTCGGACCCGGTGTCCGGTATATGTTTCGGGGTGAGCTGGGTAAGCTCCTCTGCCCCCACTGCTACTCGCTTTCCACTCACCTTCAGCCACGCTCGGGCCCTCACTAGGCTACTCACACTAACGGCAGCTTGCCACTCTTCACCGCTCTTATGGCGTCGGCACACCTTGAGCTCTAACTGAGCTACAATTGAGTTCTCTAAACTAGACTGAGCTCCACTGCAGACCGACCTCTCTCAGGCTTCTCTACTGCAGGAACTCCTCGACTAGACTAAACTGCCTAGCTCCACCTTCCCTATTTATATCCCTAACGGGCTCCCTCTCCTGGTCTGAGGTGGAAGGTGGAGATGTGTGAATGTTTATGGGGGCCTCTTGTGGAGGATTCCATCAATACACCCTTCTAGGATCTGTGGTTCCAAGCACAGCTGTGCGCCACAAGTACACTTAGGCCATGTTCACATGTTGAGTATTTGGTGAGTTTTTACCTCAGTATTTGTAAGCCAAAACCAGGAGTGAGTGATAAATACAGAAGTGGGGACGTGTTTCTATTATACTTTTCCTCTGATTGTCCCACTCTTGGTTTTGGCTTACAAATACTGAGGTAAAAATCTCACCAAATACTCAACGTGTGAATGTGGCCCAAGAGTTTAAAAGCCTCACCTCTGCTACTATCAGATGGTAGTTTGAGACCACGCTCACACATTCAGTATTTGATCAGTATTTTACATCAGTGTATGTAAGCCACAAACAGAAGTGGGTGATAAATGCAGAAGTGGTGACGTGTTTCTATTAGGCTATGTTCACACATTGCGTTTTTGCAGCGTTTTTTTTTAATACAAGTTTTCAGCTGCGTTTTACAGTACCAGCAAAGTCTATGAGATTTCAGAAATCTCATGCACACACCTTGTTTTTTTTGCCTGACTAATTTGGCAAACTGCTGCGTTTTTGAAAAATGCAACATGTCACTTCTTTCAGCATTTTTTTTCAGCAACAATGCAGCAAAAAACGTCGGTATCAGGTTTTGCTGTATTTTTGGTGCAAGAACCTGAGGAAGTTGAATCATGTTCTTTCTTTTATGCACAAAACTTTATCAGCATGAAAAAGAGACAAATGTACCGTGACAAAAAAACACAGCAAAACCTGCCTTTTTGCCGCTGCTTCTTTACTGCCAAGTGAGCAGGTTTTGCCTCCGGAAAAAAACACAGCAAAAACGCAACGTGTGAACATAGCCTTATAATTTTCCTCTGAATGTTCCACTCCTGGTTTTGGCTTACAAATACTGATGTAAAACACTGACCAAATGCTGAACGTGTGAACGAGACCTTATTGATGAACACTGGTGATAACAGGTGTCACCAACCGTCACCATGCAGTTTGGCAATCCTTAATAAAGTTAGAATTGCACACAAGGGGTAAAAAGACACAATTGCAGTTTTTTTCCGTGGAATATGTTATCAATTCAAATATCATAACAACCGAATTTGTAAACTTGCATAGTATGCAAGAAATTCATGTAATTAGAAATATTCAGTATGTATCTTTGTTAGTAATACAATGCTGATCACTTTATGGTAACATTTTACCTATCTCCCTATCTTATGCAAAAACTAATATTGCTAACACATTCTCATAGGATTTCCATCTGCTTACTGAATTTTTCCATGCATTGCCCAAGGCGGTAAACTATGGCACTGACAATTTGATTAATGCAGGAAAGTGAAGAGCAAGATTACAACAGTCTGGTTTATATATCCTAAATCTATTTGTTTCATGCAAATGTATGAGTATATCCACACTATTTTGGACATTTCTGTTCATTCTGGGGATTGAAGACTCTTTCTGAAATGATTGCCTAAAGGTGTTCTGGGATCTGACATAGCCACTTTACAATCATTGGGAAAAGCTTATGTCCTGCAATATTGAAGACAATATTGTCATTTTATTTATACATTGTTAACCTTTTTTTTTTTCTCGATTGGAACATCGACTAAATCAGCATTCTTCAAAGAAGTGTAGACGTAGTAAACAGCTAATAATAATATACTGGAATCAGAATGATTTAGGGTCTTTTTACATGTTTGTAACTATAGTAGGTGCAAAGGGTAAAGTCACACCCAGGATTTAGTGCTTTACTGGGTTGCTCTCATTTTAACAAATGTGTTCGGGACATGATTTTGTGTCACTTACTAATATATCAAAATGATAGTTTCTTCTCCTGCACTTGTTAGTAGAATCTCTGTCATAGGCTACAAAGCTCTACAGTCCAAATAATGGCTGATGATGGAGTGTCATGTGACATGTTTCCATCAGACTACTTCAATTGAAAAACACACTTCAGATGGGTGTGGCTTGGCAGCCGAAGAAGATGTCCATTTGACTGCAAAGCTCCGACAGCTCTTTGCTTATTGAGTGACTTCACCAGCATCTAACATGGTCAAAAAGACCCTCCACCCATTTCTTCCCCCTCGGGATGATGACCCGTGGCAAGAGGAGCCAAAAGCAGGAGAGTATATTGGAGTTTTACTTCAACAAAGACCAGGACAAATATGGTGCCGCAACTTCCACACTCTCCCTCACCAAGCGACCTTTAAGCACCCGCCACATTGAGTAACAGGTCCCTGGGGAAGTCACTGTATAACCCGGTACTGGATTCAAGATTTGGGCCACTAGCATTGGAGGAATGGGAAATAGCTCATTTGCCCACTTCAAGCCAAGCTAAGCAGTGATAGAAACTACAAGAGGGCCACACATGCTCCCCAACATCCTCAGAAGGGGAAACAGATATCTTGTGCATTCTGATGGAGCTGGCCCGATTCCAGACATCTGATCAACCTGCCTCAGCAAAACAGCTTTCAAATGTAAAGTATTTTTTAATTGGACTAGGCTGATGGATAGCTCTGGTCACATGACACTGCATCAACTGCAATTTTGATAGCAAGAGGTGAGGGTTCATTAAGAAGTAAGAAAAGGGCAGCACTTCACAAAGGAGGAGAACATGGAAAGCCTGTATTATTTATGTTAGTAAATGACACAACTTCATGTCCCCAATATATTTGTTAAAATAAAAATATAGTTGGCTGATCCCTTTAATGGGGCCCAAAATCAGGGGTCAAAGTATTCATCTGGGCCCAAAAGTGCACACTTTATCTATTTAACCAAATTTTCACTATCAATGTTGAAACTAATATATTTTGGAACAATTTTGGTAAAATTGGAGACAAAATTTTTATCATGGGATGAAGTTGTACGGTCTGTCTATTTAGCCAAATCGTCATCAATGATGTTGAAACTAATATATTTTGGATGAATTTGGGTTATTGCAGGGCCAGCTGCTGATAGTTGTAAGTCTTAAGAAGAAAGAAATTGCTCATCGAGTCACTTTAACTCCCTAAGGACTTCACCATTTTGGGTGAATAGGACGAAGCTTTTTTTCCTTTGTTTTGCAGTTTTTCATTTTCACATTTCAGAAGCAGTAGTAATTTTAGTTTTCAATTGAAGCAACTGTATGATAGTTTGAATTTTGGGATGACTTGTATTGCTCAGGGGAAGCATTTTGTGGTACAGCTATCTTATTATCTAACTTTTATTAACTCTTTATGAGTATAAATAGAAAAAAAACAGCCATTCTGTTGTTTTTTGATGTTTGAAATTTTCCCACTGTTCAGTTGCTGTACAAATAAAGTGTTAACTTTATTCTGTAGGTCAGCATGATTATGGCAAAACCAAATATTTATAGTTTTATTTATGTTTTATTACTTATGTACAATAAATATATTATCTGAAAATTAATTATTTATTGTTGTGTCACTGTATTGTAAAAGCCATTCGTTCTACAACTTTCTGTCAGCAAAGCTGTGTAATTTTTGCATGACAAAATGTAGTTTTTAGTGGTACTATGTTTTGGTACTTTTTTATTACATTTTATTACACTTTTTTGGAGGTGGAATGTACAACTGAAACCGCAATTCTGGACTTTTTTTGTTTTATTAAACACTGTTCATTATTCGGATTAATTTACAGATTAAATACCATGTTATTGCCAGGGACAATGGGCATCAACCCTGTTTCTCAAGCTAGTGGAACCCTAGGCTATCCCTGTCCCCCATATTACTCCTGATGGTGAAGACGCCGGGATCTCATACCTTGATATGCTTCTCCTCCACAGTGTGACACAAGTGTATAGAATAAAAAACAAGGGAACCAGACAGACAGGGTAATCAGACGGAGGGACAAACCAAATGGGAGAGGATAGGGATGAAAACGCACAAGCCAACTCCAAGTAGAAATCTCCTGAAAATAACTCCAAACACTTGTTACTAACAGCGAACTTTTCCTTCAACTCCAAACCAGGAAGTAGTAAAACTATCACTGGCAAGAAAGGAAGCCAGGAGCTGGGTTCTTATACCTGCGCGGAGTAAAAAACTCATAGCAGCTGAATCTGATACAATAAAGAAAGAGAACTCCAGGAGTCCAACTAAGCAGCTTAACCCTTGCAGTGACAGAGCAATGAAACCTGAACTGCTAATAGAAAGGTGATCCTGTTCTAACTACCGCAGGTGTATGTGTCACCCGCAACTTCGATCATATGAGCCCCCTTTATCGCAGTATCCCTGTGACATTAAATTTATTTTACAGGTTGACATAATACAGCTGTTAGAGAAGAGGATCCCAGCTGTGTATGTCCCTCAGGCTCCTGCAGCTGATCATGCCAGTATAGAAGGATGACCAGGCAATCGTCATGACATGTTTATCCTGCATAGATCACATACTGACATGTGCTTATGATGGATATATACATCATATAATGCCTGTAAGGAGATGCCCATTTACTAAAGACTTTTCCAGCATGGAGCTCAGTAATCTCATTAGTATCTCAGGATCCTCTAACCATTGTTTAAACAGTGACTAGGCCCATTGTGTGAGTGTCCAAAGTAGATCTGGCAGAGCCGTCACCACAGGAAGCCTCACATGGAGACACAGGAGATGGGTTCGACCTGAGAAAAATACCTCCACTAATACACACTTAGCTTTGTAGGGAGAGGGGGTGAGAGTAGTTCAGCCCATTCAGGGTGCTGATCTCAGTGAAGGAGAAAAGAAGCCACATGTTTAGTGGGGAGTTGGTGGAATGTCGTCGAAGGGAGAGGATCTAATCTGAGGATCTTGACCATGGATGGATCAATGGCATATGGAGATCAGTACCAACTGGGCTGGATAAATGTGCTACAGTTGTGGGATATGTCGTTGGGATTTAAACTTTCTTAAAGGACTGTGCTACTGGATACCTGTGCTTCCATCGTTTTATCTGTCATATGGAGGATTGTGGACTGAGACAATTGTATTTTGGACATTTACCTGGAATTGCTATATTTCCTTGGATGTAAGGAATAAAATATTGTTACATTGTTAACCTGCCAAGGTGATTAAAACCCACAATCTCAGATCTTCACAATGCCAAAGAGTTAATTGTTCAAATCTTTAAATTAGTGCAACTATTAGATGACCTGATAATACTACTTAGTGCATAATTGTAAAGTTATTTATAAAAATCTTATAAATAATGAGACTAGCCCTAGAGCACCCTTCTTCAAAATTGGTAATGGAGTCAAGTATTCCTTCCAAAGAGTGATAAATAAGAGCTATTATTATAAATTGTAGCTTAGTTTTTGCTTTATGTTCTAAATTAAAGTGTTCATTGTTAACAATTAATTAATGACACATAAAGTCATGTAAAATAATTAGTTCTGGATGGCAGTAGGTGCATTTTATTAGAAATAATATACAACAGATACAGAGTACATGAATTATAAACATGAACACATTTTAAAAAATTATAAACATTAAAAACAACAAAAAAGGAGTAAAGTGCTGAATATCAATTACTTCTTCATAGTAGGAATGTCTCTCTAGGTCTGATGTGTCTGTAGACAAAAAAATCGCTGAATATATATAGTTTGCTGTAGTTAAATGTCATGTTTATCATTTATTCCAAAACATTTTCATGCAGAGGGTTGTAAACATAGTAAATACATCGGTAACACTTGTGTTAAAAAAATTGTGTAAAATTTAGTTTTTAGTAAGATTTATATTTATGAGAGATTTGCTTTTAAGGAAAATGCTTAGTTGTTTTGCTTACAGCTTTTTAAATAACAATTAAACTTTATTATTATTTAACCCCTTCCTTACAGGGCAATTTACCATTTTTATTTTTAGCTTTTGTTATTGCAGTATATAGTAAAGTCACGTTCTGATGTGAAGCCCTAGCTTGCGTGGCACCTTATTGGCCACCCACGATCATGGCGACAATGAGAGTATGGAATACAGCATTCTCCAGCCCACACACTGTGTATACCACAGAGATTAACAGCAGCAATTCAGGGGTTACAAGCTGTGGGTGGGCCTCAGGGCCACTCGCTGTTGTTAGAGAGAGATGCTGGCCATATAGATATGATGCAAGCTCAATTCCTGATGTCTCCTAATACATGAGGATCCGCTATTGGGCATATCACTATGTACACTATTTTCAAATGATCAGAATATGGGGATTTCCATCTTAGTAGTTTGGTGGGCAGCAGAGAGGCTCAGACTGGTAAAGTCCTATATACCGACTCTATGAATAAAGATCATGGATCTTTGCTGAGCAGCAGCTAAAAGAAGCTTCTAAAAGAGCATGAACTGGGCATTAAAATGGAACTGCAGCATAGTGTTTGGAAGTAAAGAAAGAAAAATAAGATAATACAAAGAATTATTACAAAAAATCATAACATTGCAATGTCTGGACAATAATGACATTTTAAAAAAAGTTTAATTACTCTTTAAGCTTGGTCAGATCAGAACTATAGATCAGCAGGTCATCAAGAATGTTGCTTCTGGTCACAAATATCAACTTTTTCCCTATGATATCTCCATGTATACTAATAAGAACTGTGGACATGGTGTTGAGTGCAGAAGTTAGTACTTTGGAACATGCAGCCCCTGCAGATTTAAACTATGGAGCTATAAATCATGTGTGGTGCTCCATAATTAGCTGTATTGTGGGGTTATTGTCTCCTAAATGTAAAGGAGAATATCTCCATAATAAAGCATCTTGTATAAGATGAGATTTGTATAGAAACCACTTGTTACATGGACCTTTAGGCTGTGTGCCCACGATGCGTTTTTAAGCATTTCCGCAGCAGCAAAAACGCTGCAGAAACACTTAAAAAACGCATGGTTGAATGCCTGCCATGTTCCCCAATGATAATCCGCATGTGCTGTGCACATGCTGCGGAAATTTCCACTGCGGATTATCATTGAGGAAAAAAACGCAGCACTACCAAATATTTTGCGGAAGTGCTGCATTTTCGCCGCCATTGACTTGCATTAGATCGCATGGATTCCGCATCACTGTATATGTAGATGCGCATTCCACGCGTTCCAATGTGCGGATGGTACCCAGGTCCAGAGAAGAGGAAACTCTTCTCCGGATCTGGGTACCATAGAACCTGTGAAAAAAAAAAGAATAAAATAAAAAATAAACATTATATTTACCTTCTGACAGCCCGCGGTGCGCTCCTTGTCGCATGCCGGCAAATCGCGATGGACTGAAGGACCTGCGCTGACGTCATAGTCATGTGACAGTTCACATGACGCTGACGTCGGCAGGTCCTTCAGTGCAGTGTACCACGATCTGCCGGAAGTCAGCACCGAGCGAAGCAAGACTGCGGGGGCCATCAGAAGGTAAGTATAGAATTTTTTTTTTACATTCTCTCGGGTCACACTACATAAATCCATGCCGGTAGCATGGATTTATATAGTGTGACCAAGTTGGCAAGCACTTTCCAAGTGATGCTAAAATCGCTTGGAAAGCGCTTGACAACCTGCATGCGGAAATGCATGTGAAGAACGCTTCACATCCGCATGTCCCTGGCAGGAAAAACGCATGTAAAATCCGCATGTACAATCCGCATGTACAATCCGCATGCGTTTTTTCTGCCAGGGAGATGCAGAAATGCTCAGGAAAAATCCGGAGCATTTCTGCATCGTGGGCACATAGCCTAAATATGGTAATGTCACAGTTAATTGGGAACTAAAGTTCTATTCAGGAGTTTTTCTTCAATATGTATTTGTTTGTATTTTTGTATTAGTTAAAGGGGTATTCCCATCTTCAAGATCCTATCCCAGTATGTCGTATGTGTAATAATAATAATATTAGCAAATATCTCCAATTAGAAATGTAGTATAGTTCTTCTGATTCACTATGTCACTTACCCCATGTGCAGGGCATTGCAGTAGCTTAAAAGGGTTGTCCAGTACTTTTAAAAATATGCCAATGTGTTTTAATGATAAATAGAAGGTACTTTCTAATTACCTCCTGGTGCTGTTTCTGCCTGTGATTGTCGCTTTCGGTGGCCGCTCACAGGCAACACATGACCCCACATCATGAGGCGTGACTCAGCACTGGGGTCCCCACGGTGGCTGCTGGGTTGTGGGCGGGGTTACCCCCCGCATCACACCTGGCATCCACCGAGCGCTTTCCCAATGAATGGGAACAGGGAGAGCATGCGGTGGATGCCGGGTGTGACGCGCGGGGTAACCCCGCCCACAACCCAGCAGCCTCCAGTGGAACGCAGAAGAGGGACCCTCGGCTGCAGCCTGGACTTGTCGTGATGTCAGCGGATGTCAGTGCCGGCTGCAGCGGGGGGTGGAGTGCTGCCTGTGAGCAGTCACCGATAGCGCCGATCACAGGCAGAAACAGCACCAGGAGGTAATTAGAAAGAAGCTTCTATTTATCATTAAAACACATTGGCATATTTTTAAAAGTACTGGACAACCCTTTTAAGCTACTGCAATGCCCTGCACATGGACATTCCCTTTAAGTATCAATGGTGATGACCACTAGCCGCAAACTAACTGCCACTATATGAGTGGTTGTAACCAGGGATACCTAAGGTCCTGCAATGCCCTACACATGGGGTAAGATACATAGTGAATCAGAAGAACTATACTACATTTCTAATTGGAGGTATTTGCTAATATTATTATTTTTTTTACACCTACTACATATTGGGATAGGATCTTGGAGATGGGAATATCCCTTTAACAGTCATAAAAATTAATACTGCAGAATAAAACTAGCGTGGAGAAACTTTAAGGTTGGCTATATAGTAAGTAAAAGTATGATGTAGCATCTTTCTTATATATCTTTATTACAATTTTAATTGTTTACCTAATGTGTTATTTTACTTTACATATCTAACAATATATTTTGCCAGAATTGGTAAACAGACTAGCTGCTTATATTATGAGTACAGTATTTGGAAACCATCAGAGCAACCCAGGACATGAATTCCTAGAATCTATAAGGAAGTAGTTTATAAATACTAGTATACTAGTTAGAATTAATAGTAAGTATGATATTAATACTGATATTGCTATTTGCAAGTTTGGTGTACTTTTTCCTCTCATGTCTTTTTTATCGTAAACTAAATATGCAGCCTAAAAGAATACATAAAATTGGAAGGTTTATATTTTTATTATTTTTTCAAACCTGTTTTTGATTAAAAAAAAACTTGTGCAAAAACTGTATCAAGGTGCAAAGTTTTAGGATCAGTTCAAACGATTAATTTTTGGTGAGTTTTTGATGGCGCATTTCCTCTGAGCCCAAAACGCAGCATCTTACAATCTCAGAAAAGTGGATGGGATTTATAGAAATTTCACGCTTTTTTTATGCAGCATAAACTGACTTACGGTGCGTGTTGTATTTGATGAATTGTTACCTCAGTATTTGTAAGTCAAAACCAGGAGTGGGTGATAAATACAGAAGTGGTGACATGTTTCTATTATACTTTTCCTATGATTGTTTCACTCCTGGTTTTGGCTTACAAATACTGAGATAAAAAAAGTCACCAAATACTGAGCGTGTGAACGTGGCCTGAATTGCATTAGTTGCAGAAAATATGCAGAAATGCATGCGGAAAAATGCATGTAATCTGCACATGACTATATCAATAAAGTTTAATTAAAGTCAAACAATAAAAGTATCAAGAACAAAGCAGCTTTATTTAAAGTATAACATGCCAAAATTAGACAAAAATTATAGCTCCAAAAATGAAAAAAAAAACACATGTAAAAAACACACGTAGCCTAATTTACATAATAGTTGCAGAAATGCTGCAGAAAATTTGCAGCATCAAAAAAATCACCAGATACTCATCGTGGGAATCTAGCCTTTGGTCCCCATTACACGTCAGTATAAAACATTCTTAATAATTACTGGGGAACCCTAATTCTAGTTGGCAATTAGTGAGACTGGAGGGTTTCTCTGTTTAAAGGACCGTGACCTGGTACATCCAGTAATTAAAAAAGAGCACAAGCTTGCTCTTTAAATGGGGTCTTTTGATTACTACAAATTATAGTAAGTTGTATCTTATTCTAATTGCAATATAGTTTTAGGCTTTCACATGTCAATCAGATGCATGGTTCATTCACAAAATTATATCATTTTCCACTAATAGTAATTGATAAAGGAATAATGGAAACAAAAAGAACTGGTTCAGTTTTAACGATTATGTTGTTTAAGTTGGTACAAAAAAGGTGATGGATATCATTAGGCTGTGTGCTCACGATGAGTTTTTATCGAATTTTTGAAGCTGCGTATTTTTGCTGCAGCAAAAATGCCGCATTTTACAGTACCAGCAAAGTGGGATTTATAGAAATCTCATGTCCACTGTGCTTCTTTTCTTATGCTGCGTAAACTCACTTGTAGTGGGTTTTTAAAATCTGCAGAATGTCAATTTCTCCTGCGGTTATGCTCAGTTTTCTATGTGGAATTTCCGTATAGACTTGCATTAAATGCAGAAAATCTGCAGGCAAAAAATCCGCATGTGTTTTTACAGCATCTCCAAGGCGGAAACGCATCAATATGCATGTAAACTTAACCTAAGAATGTCAAATACCCGGAAGTTTCAAAAACAAAGCAGCTTTATTTAAAGCGTGACATGCCAAACAGAGACAAAAAATGCAGGGTCAAAAATGTGATAAAAACACATGCTAAAATAACGCACAGAAAAACGCAATGAAAAACACTAAGTTACATAATAGATGTAGAAATGGTGCTGAAATTCTGCAATGTCAAAAACTCACCAAATACTGATTGTGGGAATGTAACCTTACACGTTAAAAGAGGATAAAAAAAATGAATCCCCTATTGAATATTCTTTCATTTTTCATCCTATAGCAGAGCAAAAAAATTATACTAATAAAGTTGAGCAAATCTTTTGAAATTTGTATTTGCCCAATTTTTCCAAATAATTAGCCGTGTGACAAATCAATTCCCTGCAATTCAGAAGTACTGCAAAACTTCAAATTAACTTAAAAAGATGTGTATAACATTCTAAGGTCTCTTAGGACTGTATCTAATTCATTTAAAGCAAACACAGTCTTCATAATGTAAAAGTGACCTTAACACATATAACTATTGTTAAGTAAGTGGTAACCAGTTGTAGCTAACAGACTGTTCTTCACACACTAATCTTCATGAATGCCAGACTGTTACACATTATATCTGTATAGTTTGTTCAGTACTTTATGGCTTTTGATCCCTATCTCTATGGCTAAGCTATGAGCCCGTGAACCACAAAATAGCTGCTGCATTTCCTGCCTTGGCTTTTATACAGGTTATAACAGTCCATACTGATTGGCTTTGCTATACCACGCAATATGATAGCTGAAAGGCATTATGGGGAAGCCCACAAAACTACCAACATGGTCATGTTAGTCTTCTTTGGCTAATACAATTTTTTGTAATGTGTAAAATGGTGGCAGGCATTTTTGGAGATTTGCATAAAGTAAATTGCACATTGTTCAAATTCACTTGATTCAACAAATTTCTTAAAAATTGACTTGAATTCTACTTGCAATTAATCAAGGTACTCATCTCTAGTATTAACAATCATAAATGTGACTAAAGGCTTAATTGTTCAAATCAACATTATAAAAACTTTCCATACATATCAAACCCATTTGACAACATGTATTTCATGCTCAGTATTCTTGAAAATACAGTTTCCTAAAGGACTATATCATTGACTCCTTTTCAGTCACAGAAGAACGATGTGTGATACTTTTAAAGCTGTGCCGCGTATGTAAAGTATCATCACTTAATGCATTATCAAGTCTTGATAGTATTTTCATGTTAAATTTGCTCCTAAAATCATTCCCTATAATAACATAGAGTATGGGATTCACACAGCTATTGGCGCTAGCCAAAGCAACAGCAATTGGTATGTAAATCTTAAACAAGGAGTGTGGAAAATGATTTCGATATAACTCTAAAATGTGCATAACGTGATATGGTGACCAGCAGAAGAAGAATGCCACAATTATGGAAAATATAATCTTAAATGGTTTTCCTGAGTTTGTCATCTGATTTTTCTTAAGCTTGAAGACAATTATAGCGTAACTGATGATAATAAGTATGAGAGGGATTAAATATCCAAATACAAATCTCACCATAGTCATCATGGTATGGATTTTTGATTCATTACCATCGCCAAACATTGCATAGTTGTCAAAACATTTTATATTTTTGTCACTTAAATAAATGTCTCGGAAAAACAAAGAGGGGGTGCTAAGGAAAAATGCAACAGTCCATGCTATGAAAGAGAGAAATTTGGCACGTTTGATAGAGCGATAATTTTGAGACCAAACAGGGAAGATAACAGTTATACAACGATCCAAACTAATGGTGGTTAAAAGAAAGATGCTGGTGAACATGTTCAAAAACAGAACAAAGGAGTTTAGCTTGCACATGACTTTTCCAAAGATCCAGTGATGACCCATTGCCGTATAAACAATAGTCAGAGGTAAGAAAAACGAAAATAGGAAATCTGCCGATGCCAGGTTAAGTAGCCAGATGTTGTTGATCGATTTCTTCATCTTGAATGCAATAATTCCAATCACGAGGCCATTCCCAATGATTCCTACTGCACATACTACAGAGTATAGTACAGATTGTAAAATTCTCAAAGAAACACTATTTTCATTGTCACTTCCATTTTCAAAGATTGAAAGGGAATCATTTTCATAATCTTCATAATTATAGTTGTAGTCATTGTTGTTATTACTGTTATAACTTACATTCATTGTCTGCAAAGAGAAAATGAAATAACACAACCAATGTTGTATGTACTTACAAACCTGAAAGACAAACAAGAATATTCCCAATGTATATTTTTTTCCTTAAAGGGGTTGTCCATATTTGAGATGAACGTCTGCAGTCACGCTTTGTGTCTGCAGACTTTTGAATCCTCAGAGTGCATGCGCCACATGCTGTAGGGATTCGACAGTGCCAGCGGCAAGAGAAGCAGTCACGTGACCGCAAGTATGCAACTTGCATAAATTCGACCACATTATGTCTAGATGTGCATGGCCTCACTCAAGACAAGTGAATTGAGCGAGGCCGAGCAAGTTGTCAGCACGTTACTGCATATATAAAAGTCCCATATTTGCGGTCACGTGACCGCCAGCTCTCGCCGCTGGCACTGGAGAATCCTCACAGCATCTGGTGCGTGTACTTTAAGGATTCAAAATACTGCAGTCACACAAAGTAACTGCAGACTTTCATCCCAAACCTGGAAAAAACATTTAAGGCCATATTCACACAATGCGTTCTCAATTCTCACGTTTTTACTGCCTTTTTTTCAGAAATGCTGTAGTTTTTTCAATGCATTTTTGGAAAATTACAAAAACAAAAAAATGGATCAAGAATGCACTGTGTGAATACAGCACATTACCTGTATGAAGCAATAGATAAAGAAGATCTATAACATTTTACTAGTATTACAAAAGTTGCTTTTCAGCAAGTTGTGTATGAATAGTCCAAACAGCATTGAAATGTGGAAAAGGTGAGTGAGTTGTTATATCATTTTTTATCATAAATGTATGCACATGTTCTGCTGCTTTCCCACTTTTAGCCTACGCCAAAATTATCAACATCTTTGCCTATTCATGAATCTGGCACATGCTTCCCTGGAAACAGATACTGGCACATTATTCTCAAGGTGTGCCTGCTTTAATAAAGTCACACCACTTTATTTTGAGTACAGTTTATTTAAGGAAGTATTGGCTGCCAACATTTTGAAAATTGTTGGTCTAACTCACAAAAAATACTTCTAAGAAATAGTATGAGGTTTGTACTAGCAACAAATCAATTCCCTTCTACAATATGCCCTGGGGTAATTAGAAGTAGAATTTGGTTCTTATGGGCTACATTGATAAGAAATATGGTAAAACAAGGAAAATGTACTTACTGATTCTTTGCAGGAATCCAAGTGAAAAATAAATGGCCGTCTATGTCGCCTGCAATATAAAATGTTTTTTTATGAAAAGATTGAACTTTATAATAATACTAATAAGTTCTTGCTCACACTGGCGTATAACACGACCGAGTGCTATCTGATGTTTTATCGTATAGCACTCGACCCAGTGTTATTCTATGGGACAGAGCAGATCTGTGATTAGCTTCTCATGCTGATTCGGCATGAGAAAACAATAGCAGCATGCTGTATGTGGCTTCGAAATTGGGATCATGCGCACCCTTACAAGTCTATGGGTGGTTGTTAAACATCGGACTGCACTCGGATGTCACTCCAGTGCTGGGCACCTCATCCACATTAATCAAAGCTGGAGGACGGCTTTTTGGGGCAAAGAAGCGGCAAGGAGGCGACACAGACGCCAAGGAGATGACGCTCATCGGACTAACAATTATATATCTCAGGAATGTGAAAACCAGTCTTCACTGAATACAGATTTTACCCATGAATTGAGAATGAAAGATCAGCCCAAGAGGAAAAAGAAGCAGGGTTGTCTATATTTCAAAGTTGCTTATATTTATGGGCATTATTATTTAAACTATAAAATTTAAAATCTTTAAAAAAAACAACAAATAAATAAATGACACAAACTGCAAACATGACTGGTCTGTTCGTTTGATGAGTGCAGAAGTTGCCTTCAGTTAAATGCATTTTTGTCATCTATAAAACAGATCAGAATGGTGCATGTTGTGATTTTTTTCTTAGATTTGTTTGGAAAATCGCTCATGGGACTGGTGAACAGGTAACCATTGGTCAGTGTGCTTCTGTGTGTGCTCCTTAGCGCAAATTAAAATATGCCCATCAGTATGAGGGCTAAGAATATAGGTTCTATCTAAAAGAGATGATTGTTAACAGTGGTACACATAGATTTTAGTACAATTGGCAAAATAAATACTTTGAACAACTATAAAATCACTTGGATCATTAGAAATAATTGTTAAATCTATTACCAAATAAAGATATATTCTCACGTGCCAGATTTTTTTGCAGAAATTTCTGTAACTAATAAGAATGAATTAGTCACAGATACACAGGTTTCCCAGACCCTCTATTTTATTCCCTCTTATTTCATTATAAAAAATTGAATCTTGTAGCAATCACTGCAGCTTGGTGGTAGCTATAAACTTGTAAATGGATGGCAATGTGTTGGATTGTCGCAGACACATAATGTAGTAAAACAGAAGCCTTTATTATAGGCACAAATGTTTGGTGGTTTATTTCACTTTAAGTGGTACAGAAACTCACTGGATACACATACTTACTAGAATAACACTCTTACTGTTGCAAGCTGGAACTATATTTCTTTAGTTGTATATTACGGGAGGCCCAAAAGACTGTTGACCAAACCACTAGTCCCTCAGACGGTTAGGTTGAACCCAAGATGGTTGATGGCTCTTGCTCAAGACAATGATGCCATTGGAGGTCTCTGGTAGGCCATCCACTGCCTGTGCCTACACCATGTAGGCATTATTAGAGTGGTGGAATCAGTAACTTGTTAATTTCAATTAGATATCTATTAGATTTATTAGTCTAATTCCTTTTACAAAAATTGTGTCCTGGTCAACACAGATGCAAACATATAAAGCTACAGAACCACAGAATTCACAGTCATGTCAGACATTTAGGAAGCTCATTCTTAGTGTTACCTACTCAAACAGAAGATAGCATCCAGCTCTAACACATTAGACAGGTGTATGGCGGTACAATATAACTTGCCACATGGAAGCATCACCAAACGTTTCTTAACCCCTTTCTGACGTGGAGCGTAATAGTATGCCCCACGTCAGATCTCCCTGTTTGGTGCGGGCTCCAGCGCTGAGCCTGCACCTTTCCGGGCACATGTCAGATGATTTATACAGCTGACATGTGCCCACAACAGCCGGGGGGGGGAATCGCGATCCACCCACGGCTGTTAACCAGTTAAATGCCACTGTCAATCTCTGACAGCAGCATTTAACTTGCACTTCCAGAAAGCGTGTCATTAGCTCCACCCATCTGCAACCCGTCACATGATCGTAGGTCACTGATGGCTTGGCATGACAACCCGGGGTCTGCAGGAGACCCCTGTGGTTGTCATTGCCAGATTGCTCTGTGTGCCCAACCAGCCTTCAGTAACTGAATATAAACACTTGCTATTTTTTTGGCAGCTTGCAGCAAAAAATGCCACAAAACTGGCATGAGTAATACATTCCAATGCCAGATCCAAAATAAAAAAAAATCACACTTTGATTCTGTTTGGGTGCATATTTTAGGAGTTCACATATGAAGGAAATTGCAAATCTCCTATTTAGAGTAAACTAATTGTTTGGGCTAAAATCAAGCAGTTTTGTGTGAACTAGGACTAAAAGGTGATAAATCTTCCTTAGCACCATAGCTGCAGAGATGATAACTACAAACATAGTAACTCTTTCTCCCACCATCATAAATTAGATAAAATATATAATAATACAAATTATTGTCCATTATTCATATAAATGTAATAAATTTAAATATTGTCAGTCAGTGGCATAAAGACCGCTGTCGCAGTGGTGGTGGCTGCGACCGGGCCCGGTGGGTGAGGGGCCCGGTGGGTGAGGGCAGAGCCCGCCGATGCCAGCAAAAGCTTCAGCTGTATGTGCGTCATTAGACACACAAACAGCTGTAGGGTATTGTGGTGCGTGTCTGCGCATCACAATACATGCTGCTGGCCAATCAGAGGCCAGCAGCTGACATTGGTGTGCACATGACAAGGCGCATGGCAGTGATGTCACAAGCTCTAGTTGCACACTGAGCCCTGCTGGCTGCACAAGAGGATGCAACCAATGCAGGAGAGAAGGAACGGAGAGTATTTATTTATTTTTTAAAAATCAGTGGCCATAGTACTATGGATGTCTATGGGGTGCATCATACTACTGTGGATGTATGTCAATGGGGTGCATTATACTACTGTGGATGTCTATGGGGTGCATTATACTACTATGGATATCTAGGGGGTGCATTATACTGCTATGTATGACTATGGGGGTGCATTATACTACTACTATGGATGTCTGTGGGGTGCATTATATACTGTGGATATCTATGGGGTGCATTATACTACTATGGATGTCTTTGGGGTTCATTATACTACTTTGGATGTCTATAGGGGTGCATTATACTGCTATGGATGTCTATGGGGTGCATTATACTACTATGAATGTCTATGAGGAGCATTATACTACTATGGATGTCTATGGGGAGCATTATACTATTATTATTGACTATGGGGGTGCATTATACTACTATATTTGACTATGGGGGTGCATTTTACTTTATAAATGACTATGAGCTGTGCATTATACTTTATAGAGGACTATAGGTTATGCATTATACTTTATGGATGACTATGAGCTGTGCATTAAACTACATGGATGACTATAAGCTCTGCAGTATACTATTTGGAGGACTATGGGAAGTGTGTTTATACTTCTTCTATGGAACCCCATGACTTCTATGTACACCCCTGGTGAGTATAATGGTTTATTTTCTTCTATACGTTAAAGAACAGCGTCAGAACAGGGGACATATATACTAGGATGGAGGCTATATTCCAGAATGAGGCCCAGGATAAGGGGCATATAACAGGATGGGCGATATATATACCAGAACGGAGCCAGGATAAGGGACATATATACCAGGATGGAGGACGCATATATAAATATTATTCAGGATGGGAAGGGGGCCAGTCCAAATCTTGCTCCATGGCCCATCAGACTACAGTTTTGCCACTGCTGACAGTACCATTGACAATAAATGGAGCAAAGGTAAAGCTGTGCGTCTCCACTCCATTCAAAATTGGACACTGCGGAGACCCATTCTAGGGGTTTTGGAGCTCCGTTCCTAGGATCGCTAGGGGTCCCAGCAGTCGAACCCCCAGCGATCAGTAAGTTATCCCCCTATCATGTTAATAGGGTATAACTTTTTACTCTGGGAATAATCTTTTAATTTCATTGATTGGTAAATATTTTTGCCATGGCACATGGCCTCAGGTGCCAATGTGTTTTGGCATGCTTTATTGATAATGTAGACTGCGTATGAATTGCAGAGAACATGGGGCACAATCTGTGACAAATTTATTGAAGTGAACAGCAGATCAGCTCAGCCATACATTATAGCTACCACATTTTTTTTTCTTTCAGGGTCATAAAAGCTACTTTTTGCAACAATGTGCATTTACACAATACATACAGGTAGAGTTCGGTGAATTTAATCGCGTGAAAAAAAATTCTTCAATCTCCAGAATGCGGATTTTTTGTTATCCGCTCCTCACAAATTCAGCAAAATATACAGTTTTTGGTGCTTCTTGTTATCTGCTGAAGGGGAATTCTGGGCACATGCACAGGGATGTCCTGGATTTAGTTGCGCCCACTATTGTAAGGTTGTGATGGAAGTAATAAGAGACAACAGTGAGCATACGGGGAATAGTGAGCTTGTAAAGTGTTTCGGTGGGGCAGTCATGGGTGAGAAGAGCATCATTTATTCCCCATCACGCTATAGAAAAATGGGGTTCCTTGCTTGGTGTGTGTGCTGCTATTACCTTGGTGATACATATTTGCAGACCGCATGCTGCTGCTCAACTTAGCAGGCCAGTACCAGATGAGATAGAGATGAATGAGGAAGACCAAAATCAAAAAATAAACTTTTTTTTACTTAATAACTTGTTTAGAAGTATATACCTCAGGCACCATACTTCATGAATGCTTCTTCTACATTAAGCAGAGACAGGAACTTTATGGTTACCAGTAGTGGTACATTACTTTTATTACAAGTCACAACAGTCCAGAAAACCATTAAGGGAAGCTCCATTTTTCACTGTGAGGACCACATGGGTCGAGGTGTAACTAGCTGAGGTGGGTTGGTATGACTTCTCACTAGTGCTCACAAAGCCCATTCGATGAGGGCCACAAGTTCCTTGCTGTGCCACTGCATATTCACCTCTCTGTAGGACAACTCTTGTCCCAATATGTGGACAATCGAGCTTGTTCTCTAATATGGATAATTGTTTGCTAAAGTCCTGTTTGGCTGAGATAAGGAATTCTTCCTTCAGCTTATTCCCCTTTAATTGGGCCTCCTGGTCTTCCGCTCCTCTGAGCCACTGGGCAAAATTTCATACCATTTAAGTAGGCCTCCTGGCCTGGGCTAAGGTCCTCCTCCAACTGCTCAGCTGAGCGATATTCCGCTTCATTAATTAGGCCTTCTGGCCTTGGTTAAGGACCTCTTTCTCCCCTTTAAGTCTGCTAGACTCCCTACATGAGATCCAGACTCCTGCTTCCACTAGAAGTTTTTTCTAATATCTAATCTGTGCCTCCTCCCGTTTAATTTCATCCCATTGCTTCTAGTCTTTCCTTGTGCAAATGAGAATAAAGATGATCCTTCTACAATGTGACAGCCCTTGAGATATTTGTAGACAGCTATTAAGTCTCCTCTCAGTCTTCTTTTTTGCAAGCTAAACATTCCCAAATCTTGTAACCGTTCCTCATAGGACATGGTTTGCAGACCGGTCACCATTCTGGTCGTTCTTCTCTGATCTTGCTCCAGTTTGTCGATGAGACAGACAGGACCCTGATGACCATACAGGACAGAAAGGCTTACCCAGTGACTTTGAAGATGTAAAATGACTCTGCCGTACAAACTGTGCTCCTCTGGGAACCGCTGAACTGTGATGGCCCAGGTACTGACCACCACTGTATGAGGTATGATAATCTGTAAGATGTCATAGCTGCAGGGCCTGCGTGACAACACAAAATGACATTAGCCCGCTCTCTGAGGCTTCATCTGTATGGTAAAAGGTGCCAGGAAAGTTTGTTTTTTTTGCGAATCGATTCTCAAAATGTTGGAATTTACGTGTAACTGCAAATCCTCTGCAGATCGATACACTCATCTCTAGTATTAATTGTTGTGTTTTTTTAAATTTTTTTCCATTTTATGTTTACTATGCTTTATGGTCTCTCCAGACTCCAAAACGTAATAAGGGACATAGAAAAGTGAAAAAATGGATTGGCACATCTGTAAATAAAATCTTAATAGTTTATTCCATTGGATTAAATAAGATATCATTAACCCCTTTACGACCAAGGGCGTATTAGTACGTATCTGTGCCCTGGGCCTTATGGACCTGATACGTATTAGTACGCCCTGGCGATTTCGCCCGCACACAGGCTGTGCGGGCGCGATCGCCGCCGGGTGTCAGCTGATTGTCACAGCTGACACCCAGGGCTATGTGCAGGGAGCAGTCCCGCACCGATCCCAGCACATCAACCCCCGCAATGCTGCGATCGAAGTCGATCGCAGTCGATCGCAGCATTGCGGTGGCAAGGGGAGGTGATCGCCGATACTCACCTCCTCTTCCGGCCTCCAGCGATGTCTGCCGCGGCTTCCAGGATGTTGCCATGACAACCCGATGTCGTCATGACAACATCCGGGTCACCAGACAGCAGGAAGATTTTTTGGACATGCGCAGTGCATCTCCAAACAATCTTCTCCCTGTCCAGCGCTGACAGCCTGCATGGCACAGGGATGGTGCTGCATTCCTGTGCCATGCAGGCGATCAGAGAAAAAAAGTGAAAGTCCCATAGTGGGACAAAGTAATAAAGTATAAAAACTATCAGAAAGTTAAAAAAAAAAAAAAAAATTGCAAAAATATAAAAAAAAAAATAAAAAATATAATCCACCAAAAATAAAAATATAATGTACCCATCAATAAATATTATTATAAAAAAAAACAAAAAACAATAAAAGTACACATATTTGGCATTGCCACGTACGGAACAACCTGACCAATAAAACTGTCCCACTAGTTAACCCCTTCAGTGAACATGGTAAAAAAAAAAAAAAAAAAACGAAGCAAAAAACAATGCTTTATCACCATACCGCCAAACAAAAAATGGAATAACACGCGATCAAAAAGACAAATATAAATTAACGTGGTACAGCTGAAAACGTCATCTCGTCCCACAAAAAACAAGCCGCCATACAGCTCCATCAGCCAAAAAATAAAAAAGTTATAGCTCTCAGAATAAATCTATGCTAAAAAATATTTTTTTCTATAAAATTGCTTTTATTATGTAAAAGTGCAAAACATAGAAAAACGATATAAATGTGGTACCGCTGTAAACGTACTGACCCGAAGAATAAAGCTGCCTTATCAATTTTACCACACGCGGAACAGAATAAAACAAAACAAAAAAAACAATTCCTGAATTGTTGGTTTTTGTTTATTCTGCCTCCCAAAAATCGGAATAGAAAGCGATCAAAAAATGTCACGTGCCTGAAAATGGCACCAATAACAACGTCAACTCATCCCGCAAAAAACGATCAGTCACATGACTGTCTGCCAAAATTGGGAAAAATTATAGCTCTCAAAATATGGCGATGCAAAAACTAGATTTTACAAAAAATGCGTCTTTTAGTGTGTGACAGCTGTCAGTCATAAAAACCCCATATGATTCTGGTATTGCTGTAATCACACCGATCCGAAGAATAAAGTCATCTAATCACTTATACCGCATGAGGAACGGCATAAAAAATAAACTCTCAGGTTAGGGTTGGGCTAGGGTTAGGGCTGGGTTTGGGGTTAGGGTTGTGATGGGGTTGGGATTTTTTTCAAAAGTAAGAAAGAAAGATGACGATATGGCGACTAGTGTTGAGCGCAAGTGCTCGCTACTTGAGTTTGCATCGGGTGCTCTGGTATGCATTGAGTATCGTGGGTATTTCAGTGACATGCTCGAGTCTCCGCCCCATATGCTTCACGGCCAAAAAAACTTTGCGGGGATTGCCTGCCATGCACGAGCGATCCCTGCATGTTTTTTTTTGGGTGTCTAATAACCGTGAAACATGCGGAGCAGGGACTCGAGCATGTCACTCGAGCACACGCTGTACATGGTGCATACCTGAGTACCCAATGCAAACTCAAGTAGCGAGCACTTGCGCTCAAGACTAATGACAACTTATTCAATATGATGACCTAATGTTATCAAATTCTGTGTCGTACCTCTGGGTTCAAAATGTTCACTATACACCTTAATAAAATCCTTGAGGGGTATAGTTTCCAAAATGGGGTCACTTGTGAGGGAGCTCCACTGTTTGGGCACACAGGGGCTCTCCAAACGCAACATGGTGTCCGCTAACAATTTGAGCCGACAATTTGTTAGCGGATACCATGTTGCATTTGAAGAGTCCCTGTGTGCTCAAACATTGGAGCTCCCCCAAAAGTGACCCCATTTTGAAAACTAGACCCCCCAAGGCACATATTTAGATGCATAGTGAGCACTTGGAACCCCCAGGTGCTTCACAAATTGATTCGTAAAAATGAAAAAGGGTTTTTTTTTCACTTTTTCATTTTTACGAATCAATTTGTGAAGCACCTGGGGGTTCCAAGTGCTCACTATGCATCTAGATAGGTGCCTTGTGGGGTCTAGCTTCCAAAATGGGGTCACTTGTGGGGGAGCTCCAATGTTTGGGCACACAGGGGCTCTCCAAACGCAACATGGTGTCCGCTAACAATTTGAGCCGACAATTTGTTAGCGGATACCATGTTGCATTTGAAGAGTCCCTGTGTGCCCAAACATTGGAGCTCCCCCACAAGTGACCCTATTTTGGAAACTAGACCCCCCAAGGCACCTATCTAGATGCATATTGAGCACTTGGAGCCCCTAGGTGCTTCACAAATTGATTCGTAAAAATGAAAAAGTGAAAAAAAAAAACACTTTTTCACTTTTACGAATCAATTTGTGAAGCACCTGGGGGTTCCAAGTGCTCACTATGCATCTAGATAGGTGCCTTGGAGGGTCTAGTTTCCAAAATGGGGTAACTTGTGGGGGAGCTCCAATGTTTGGGCACACAGGGGCTCTCCAAGCGCAACATGGCGTCTGCTAATTATTCAAGCAAATTTTACAATCAAAAAGTCAAATGGCGCTCCTTCCCTTCCGAGCCCTGCCGTGCGCCAAAACAGTGTTTTTTCCCCACATATGGGGTATCTGCGTGCCCACGGGAAATTGCACAACAAATTTTGGTGTCCATTTTTTCTTGTTACCCCTGTGAAAATAAAAAAAATTGAGTCTAAAATAACATTTTTGTGAAAAAAGTTAAATGTTCATTTTTTTCTTCCACATTCCAAAAATTCCTGTGTAGCACCTAAAGAGTTAATAAAGTTCTTGAATGTGGTTTTGAGCACCTTGAGGGGTGCAGTTTTTAGAATGGTGTCACTTTTGGGTATTTTCTGTCATAAAGACCTCTCAAAGTGACTTCAAATGTGATGTGGTCCCTAAAAAAATGTTTTTGTAAATTTTGTTGGAAAAATTAGAAATCGCTGGTCAACTTTTAACCCTTATAGCTCCCTAACAAAAAAAAATTTTGGTTCCAAAATTGGGCTGATGTAAAGTAGACATGTGGGAAATGTTATTTATTAACTCTTTTGTGTGACATTTCTCTCTGATTTAAGGGCATAAAAATTTAAATTTTGAAAATTGCAAAATTTTCTAAATGTTCGCCAAATTTCTGTTTTTTTCACAGATAAACACAAGTGATATTGAAGAAATTTTGCCACAATCATGAAGTACAATATGTCACAAAAAAACAGTCTCAGAATCAGGGGGATCCGTTGAAGCGTTCCAGAGTAATTACCTCATAAATTGACAGTGGTCAGAATTGTAAAAATTGGCCTGGTCATTAACGTGCAAACCACCCTCGGGGGTAAAGGGGTTAAAGACAGAAAATAAAAACATGCCACTACTCTGACGTGCTTCTGGAGTTACCGTCCTTATTTATAGAGTAAGCATCATGGGATATCGTATTTAAAGGTTACACCACCAATCAAGAGAGACAAAAAATCAGAATTGTGAGAGTATATTTGCAAAACACATTAATTACCACGACAAAGGAATATATAGTTGGATCAGAAAAACAGCAAAGCAATCTAAAAATCTATTAATTCAGTATATAAGCATAGTATTGTTTCTAGAACTCAGGCCTTTTGGTTGCTTGGTATCCAACTTAATAATCCAAAAGGGTTCTCTGAGAATCAACTTTTTGGCCAATCCCCTCATCTAGCAGGTGCATTGACTATCTCAATGCCAAAAAAGGAATAACTGTAAGTATTGCCATTATGCACGTCTAAAAAATGTTTCAACGCACCAGAGTAAGTCATGTTCTTTTATGTTTTGTACATGTTCAGGTATTCTTTCTTTCAATTTACAACTGGTGCAGCCAATGTATTTAATATTGCAACTATATAGTAAACAACATATTGTGTATTTCAGTTAAAGGGAATCTGTCAGTAGGTTTTTGCTATGTAATCTGAGAACAGCATAAGGTAGGAGTTAAAACACAGAATTTAACGATGTGTCACATGTCAAGTTGTGCGCTGTTGTTTACTCAGGGCTCACTCACATGAGTGTATAACACTTCTGAGTGCTATGCGATGTTTTATCTGATAGCACTCAAGCCAATGTTATACTACGGGGCAGTGCAGATCTGGTATTTTTCCTCATGCTGATTCTGGATGAGAAAAACATCTCTGCGTGCTGCAAATGGCTCCAGATTTCGCATCAGATGACATCCGAGTGGAGTCCAAAATCTGCAAACTCAGACAATGGAGAAGATGGAGAAATTAGGTTTCCCATTTTTGCTACACCTGTGATACGATTCCCACATGGGCTCGGTCAAAGTCACACCCTCTTTGACCGCTTTTGTTACGCCCCTTCATAGTGTCCATACCACATTGTTGGTGTAAAAAGGATTGGATTCTGAAAAAATAAAAAATTCCTCCCACCATGCAATATAAAGAATGGCTAATGAAGGAGAAAAGCAAAGTCGGATTGGTGCTCCTTTTACTCGGAAAAAAACCTCAGAGTTAAACAGAAGAATTGATTATATGTTGAATCAAAATTTTTATAAGGATTAGAGAAGAGTGAGCGTGCTCGGTACTCGTCCGAGCATCTCGCTGAACAGTGATCTGCGAGTATCTCCTTGTCGCTCGGGTGGGAGCTGGGGTCCCCTCCCTACATGTTTGGCGCACTTTAGCGAGCCAATGAACATGCATGGATTGCCTGCCAAACACTGTAATACCATAGCCATGTTGGTTGTGGCATTACAGTGATTGGCTGGCCACACAGAGTCATCAGGTCGATTTAAGACCTGGCGCTGCCATACTCGTCATAGTCTACCCCAGAAACAGGCAGTGTAGGGAGTGATGCTGCTGAGCTAGGGAGAGATTTGCTTGTTTATTAGTTAGTATAGGTATTCCACAACATCTATATATATCCATCTGAACTAACAGTCCTTCTGAGGACTAATCCAGCTGCATATTTTCAGTGGTGAAGGTGATAGCAGGAGTTAGGCAGGCAGGCAGTGTATGTGGCAGACTGCAGTGCATATAGTGCAAGAGGGTCCATTGAACGTCCTGTTAGTCTAGGTATTCCACAACATACAGTACAGACAAACAAAGTATAGAGATTAACTTTTGGAATTGACCAAAAACTAATTTTCAACCAAAATTTGAATTTATTTTTTTTCCAAATTAGACAATGTGATTTTCAGGATTTGTTTTCTCATTTTGTCTCTCATAGTTGAGGTCTACCTATGATGTCAATTACAGGCCTCTCTCATCTTTTTAAGTGGGAGAACTTGCACAATACTTCCCCCCCCTGTATACAGTAATATATCTATATATTATATATATGTATCAAAGCTAGGCAGGCAGGCAGCAGTATATGTGGCAGACTGGAGTGTATAATATGGCACAAGAGGCTCCATTCCAGTTCTGTCTGCTGCTGCTGCTGTTACAGATATTTCTAGAAGCAAGAAGAGGAGAACAAGGGAGTAACATGGAAAAAAGAGACAAAATTTTATTAGTTATAAATTTCCAAAGTGGTAAGGGTTTTACAAAAAATCACAAAAGCAAGGGGATGAGGTAAGAAGGTGCCAGAGACGGGGCAATCCCTGGAAAACAATGCAGGACAAACCAACACTATGGGTACATGGAGATATTAGTATATAAAAGGTGGGAAGTAATATAAATATACTAGATGGTTGCCCGATTCTAACGCATCGGGTATTCTAGAACATGCCCCATGCAGGATGTGACTCCCCCCCCCCATATAATGCACCATGCAGGATGTCACATCCCCCGTCCGTTATAATGCCCCATGCTGGATGTGACATCCACCCCTCCCTTATAGTACCCCATGCAGGATGTCACATCGCCCCCATAGTGCCCCATGCAGGATGTCACATCCCCCCCTCCCTTATAATGCCCCATGCAGGATGTCACATCCCTCCTATATAATACCCCATGCAGGATGTCACATCCCCCCCATAGTGCCCCATGGAGGATGGCACATCCCCCTTCCCTTATAATGGCCCCTCCACGATGTCACACTTCCCCACCCCACCATTTAATGCCCTATGGCCCCATACAATAGAAAAAATATATAAATCCAATACTCACCTCACTTGTCAGCTGCTCCTCTGGACTCCAGCGTAGCCCGCATGTTCCCACTGTGCGCTGTGACTGGTCAGGAGAGAGCGTGGTGTAAAGACGTCACCGCGCCCTCTGACCTGACACGTCACACAGCAGCAGCGGAAGAGACCGGAGCTGCTGCGCAGGCACGGGGAGGGGTAAGTATGACGCCGGGTGCCGGGGTCCTGAGCGAGCGCGGGGGGGGGGAGAGGGGAGGGGAGAGGAGGAGAGGGGAGGGGTAAGTATGGCGCTGGGTGCCGGGGTCCTGAGCGAGCAGGGGGAGGGACAGGAGGAGAGGGGAGGAGAGGAGGGGAGGAGAGAGTAGAGGAGGGGAGGAGAGGGGAGGGGCGTCACTTTTACCATCCGGAGATAAGCGGCCGTAGCCGCTGATCTCCCGACAGTAGCCGCATGGGGGTCAGCGGCGCCTCCGGTCGGGGGACGTATGCTGCGAGCAGCCGGTTTCATCTCCCAGCTGCATCGCCGCTCACCTCCGTGCGGCAGATCAGCCGCTAACGGCCGCCATCTTTTTGTGAAATGCCGCTCGCTGATTGGCCGCGGCCGGACTAATCAGCGACGCGGGATTTCCTGGACAGACAGACAGACAGACAGACAGACAGACGGGATAAGACAATTATATAGGTAGATAAATAGATAAAAGGAATATGGACATGCGACAAATGGGGAGATTACCCCCTTGTAGGACAAAAAACACCTCGGTGTGGACAGAAATAAATGAATAAATATCATGTGCAAATTGCAAGTAATAAATACTGACCGAGATGAAGTCCAAACATTAGGTTAAGTATATGTATAATACACCATATTAACATAGAATGCAAAGTCCATACAATATCCAATGTGTACCCAAGGTATGAGTTAAATAACTCACCCAAAGTGAAATGACACAAGTGAAGGAGAGCCCGCGGATACCAGGAAGACCCCAGAGAGTACAGCCGGTGAGGAACGCACCCCAACGCGCGTTTCGCCAATCTTTGTCAAGAGGCCTCTTGCCAAAGATCGGCGAAACGCGCGTCGGGGCGCGTTCCTCACCTGCAGTACTCTCTGGGGTCTTCCTGGTATCCGCGGGCTCTCCTTCACTTGTATCATTTCACTTTGGGTGAGTTATTTAACTCATACCTTGGGTACACATTGGATATTGTATGGACTTTGCATTCTATGTTAATATGGTGTATTATACATATACTTAACCTAATGTTTGGACTTCATCTCGGTCAGTATTTATTACTTGCAATTTGCACATGATATTTATTCATTTATTTCTGTCCACACCGAGGTGTTTTTTGTCCTACAAGGGGGTAATCTCCCCATTTGTCGCATGTCCATATTCCTTTTATCTATTTATATATTTATATTACTTCCCACCTTTTATATACTAATGTCTCCATGTACCTATAGTGTTGGTTTGTCCTGCGTTGTTTTCCAGGGATTGCCCCGTCTCTGGCACCTTCTTACCTCATCCCCTTGCATTTGTGATTTTTTGTAAAACCCTACCACTTTGGAAATTTATAACTAATAAAATGTTGTCTCTTTTTGCCATGTTACTCCCTTGTTCTCCTCTTCTTGCATATAACTAATGAGTAGGCAACACGAACCTAGTGCTTGACACCTTGTCTCAGTACTATGGTTCATCTAACATTATTTATTTGGCCAGTTTTTTGCTTAGATATTTCGAGAAATAGCCAAAGGTATCAGGGGCCAGGGAAAAATATTTTTTTGATCTTAATCCTGAATATTTGCTTAAAAAGCAATCCAGAGGACATCGTTTTCTGCTCCATTTGCTTGTTGCCACAGCAGAATACAGCCAGATTCTTTCCATATTACAGCGATAAAAATCCAGAAATTTGTAGTGAACGTGGAAAATATTGGTCTCCATTTAAATTTTGCTACAATGTGTTAGTGAAATTATTGACACCAGGTCGCTGTGAAACATAGTAACCTACAGGCCAGCTATTTAAAACTGTCGTTTTCCGTCACACGTATCACATATAAGTTTGCTCCAAATTCAGCCATTTCTGGCCTCCATTTAAATTTTGCTGCAGTTGTAATGCAGCGACGTGCTTGCATTACGGTAATGGTCTAGGATGTGTTTTACCTGACCATATACCTTTCCCTCAGCTGACTGGTCACATGACTGTGACATCATACAGGTCCTGTATGCACAGTAAAAGTCTGTACACATGACTGGGACAGCACACAGGACCTATACACACAGCTGACTGATCACATGACTGTGACATCAGCAAGGTCCTGTCAGTATGTGTGTGTGTGTGCACAGGATATGTAAACCCTGGTAATTTGAGACAGGTGTGTTCTGTGAGAGGCATGAGGCCTGTTCCCCATGTGTGTGGGACACCGTTCGTGTGAGGCCTAGTGAGGCCGAGAGTGAAGCCTGGCAGCCTGAAAGGTCGAGCCTGGATCCTGTGCGTGGATGCCAGTGACCTTTGAGGGAGAGCCGGCTTGGCATACAAGAGTCCTGAAAGGCGCAGACTGGATGTGAGTGAAAACATACCAGTAGCCTTTGAAGGTACGACGGCTGGAGACCCCTACCTGGGAAGCCACAAAGCCACAGTGGTGGGGGATTAAATGGACTGCAGCAACTAAACCCGGCAAAGGTAATACACTTTGTTACATGGACTGTGTTATGGACATTGATAATTTATTACCTTGCCGTAGGCTGTAACCTGGAGCAAGTGGGCCTGTGTGCCACTTGTCTCATGAATATTGTAGATATGTGTGTCGGCGTGCCACGGAGTTGGACCCGGTGAACTGTAGCTTATGATGTAATAAACTGCAACATTGTGAGAAAAGCGTAAAGACATTGCACGTGTGCATTGATTGACGCAGCGAAGCGAGTAACCCCCAGTATGATGACTAGCGCTGCCTTACATATGGTTCGAGAATGCGGGCAACAGCAGCCCGGTTGCTAGCGGCAACGACAACCGGTTGCTAGGTGCAACGGCACAGGACGACGAGTGTGGTAAAGCATCTTGCTGCAACTCGGCGGGGTTGCAAAGATTGTCGTCGCACTCAAATCCGGTTGTTTGCTGCAACTCGGCGGGGTTGCGAAGATTGGCGTCGCACTCAAACCTGGTTTGCTGTGGCTCGGCGGGGCTCACGAAATTAAAAGCATCTGGCTGCAACTCGGCGGGGTTGCGAAGATTATCGTTGCACTCAAACCTGGTTTGCGGTGGCTCGGCGGGGCCACGAATATTTTTCTGGGAGAGCGGTGAAGTTCTGGTGTGAACAGTGCACCGCGATAACTGTGAACGGAGCAGCAAATGGGTCTGATGAGTCGGACCGCATATATGAGAAACGTCTACTGGACATGAAACTGGACATGGTGCAGAAACCGCAGGAGCTGTGGGCACCATATGGAATGGCGGCAGTGGACCATTCTATGGACTCTCCGGGGGCGCCAGTGTTGTCCCAGTGTGCCCGTGGAGGTGGTAAGAGATGTTGTGAACTGAGTCCTAAGACTACTGCTGATTTTTTGTGTAAAAATTACCCTGCCGGTGTGGTTGGTAAAAAAGGGGCAGATTTTCACAAGAGTGTGGACTGCAGAAAATTGGAAATTGTTACTGGTTGTGGGTTGGTACCTCCTAAAAATGACAATGTGACCATTGATATCGGGGTAACTCCAGTAGAAGGGGGTGACGTCAAAGTGGGAGGGGACCTGTTAGTCCACAACACCATGGGGAGTGACACAGACCCCGTAGCTGACGGTGACACTATGAAAATAAAAAGTGAGTTCGGTCAGGAGGGGCTAGATGAGGGGAGAGCGTCCCCCTCTCGTCGTCGACGGCGCAAGGGCCACAAAAAGGTTGCTCCGGTAGTTCTCCCTGAAAATGAAAATAAAGAGAATATAGTACTGTGTGCCTATGCTTCAAGTGTAGATCCTCCTTTAGAGGTAGAAGAGGAGATGACGTTGCCAGTAGCAACCTCCGGTACGGTACTGAGACTGACGGGTCAGGATCCAACAGCCCTGAAAGGGGAGGCGGCCAGTCATGACCAAGAGCTGGAGCCTATCAGGCCGCAGTGTCAGATTGATGTGCAGCAGTTATGTGAAAACCTGGGGAACGTGTCCTCAGACCAGCTGAATCTGGAGTCTGAGCAGCGGAAAATATACCAGGTTATGAGGAACTGGCAGCGAGACATGGAGGGAAGCAACGTGGAAATTAACCATTTTAAGGAAATGTTCTACGGAATTAAGGAGGACCGCCGCAAAATCAAGGAGGAGGTTTTTCAATTACAGATTGACAAAGCGGTGTGTGAAGATGAGTTATGCGAGGTGAAAGATCGCTTCTCCCTGGTACAGTTAGAGCTGTCTGCCCTCAAAGAGGCGCTGCAGCATGAAGTTGCTGGGCGTGAACAAAACCTAGAACGATTGCGCGAACAGTTCAACCAGGAGCTGTGTGACTCCAAGAAGGAGTGTGATGAAAAGTTTGGTATGGAACTGCAACAACTTAAGAGAGATTATGAGGATCTCCTCAAGGTAAAAGAAAAACTAGAGGAGGATAAGGCGGGTGCAGAGCAAGTGCGCCAAGTGGGTGAGACCACTCTGCAAGAGACCCGTGAGGAGAATGATGATCTCCGTGGAAAGACCCTAGGTCTGGAAGCTCAGGTGAAGAAGCTACAGATGTCCTGTGAAACTCTCCAGAGGGCGGAGACGTGCCTTAAAGAAACAGTCAGCAAGATGGAAGCTGAGCGGAAAAAGATGGAGGAGTCCATCGGAGAAGCCACAGACCAGGGCCAGGAGTTGGCCGCTGGTGACGGAAGGTATGAAGCAGATACCTCCTCGAGTGATGCGAGCTTGGATGATTCGGTGGAAGTAAGAGCCGAGATCAGGGAGCTCAAGGAATTGCTTCAGGCCCATTTGAAGCAAGAGAGGTCTGAGAGAACTCTACTGTTAAAAGAGCAGTTGAAGAAGGAAGAGCTTCAGAGATGGGCCGCTGAGAGACGAGTGACGGAACTAGAGGAAGAGGTTTCCGGGCTCAAAAGTCGCCTGACAAAGTATCACTCGGTGAACGAGGCCTCCTTGGAGAAGGAAAAGGGCAAACACGTTGCACTCACTCCCTTATACCATGAGAAGGTGGACCTGAGGAGAGCTAAGAGCATGGTAACAGAAGATAAATATGAAGTGGAAGTGGTCAAGACGAAAATTCGTGAATTTGTAGCTGTGAGTCAGCTCAGGGTAAGCATACAGGGGGAAGACGCTAAAAGTCAGTTGTCCCTGAACCCTGAGCTGGTTGATCGTCTGGAAACTACTGGTGAGACCGAAACGTCTTGGTACAAATGCCTCGTAGATGTACCCGAGGATTTGAGGGAAGAATGCACCCGTGAGTCCGTGCATGAAGAGTTTAAGAAGGCTGTGGGAGCCTGTAAGGTGTACTTGACCTCCGAAGCTAAACAGCTGGTGGTTCTGTCCATGACCGAAGTCACAGTGAAGAGGGTGGCGATCCTAAGTGATATGCATTGGCGATGTATTCGCACGAAGCGGTTTCTCCGGTTGAAGACGGAACAAGCCGTTAGACAACTGGAGCTGATGAGGAAAGCTCACAGTATGCGTGAAGAGGTCATCCGGGTGCCTCATGTTCTGGTGAGAAAGCTCATTGGGAGAAGCGGTCGAGCCATGCTGATGATGGTCAAGAAGTCTGGTGTGGTGAAAGTAAGCAGTCCACGTGATCATCGGGACTGGATACCAGACGAAGACGGCATGGTGTCCTTCCCTGCTGTAGGAACAGAAGAAAGCCTAGAATATATACGCATGCTGATTGAGTACCGAGTGACCTACCTGCAGGAGGTAGAACAATTGAATCTCGCTAGACTGCGAGTAGATAGACAGCATCATCTGAGCAGCAGAAGATGGAAGCCGTCTAGTAATAGTGAGACCCAACAGAGAAAGGGCCCCCTAAATACCAGAACAGCTATAGCTGGAGTTAGGGACCTTTCAAGATGTCCTGAGAGTAGTGGGCGTGGGTTTAGAGGTAGTGAGACCTCCAGTAACTCAGGTTTGAGCAGCCCATACAAACGACCCCATAGAGGACGGGACAGTACGGAGTTGAACCGGACCTTCGATACCAGGGCATGTGAGTCACACCACTGTATGACTGACCGCTGGGAGCGGGGGAGGTCTGACAAGATTATGACTGACCGCTGGGAGCGGGGGAGACCTGACAAGGTTACGACCCGGAAAGGTGACCCGACGAAGTCAGTGACAGTGACAAATGGTAGGTCCCTAAGGAATCGGCTAATGTCATTGACTAATATTCCAGGGGCTGAACAGCGCAATTGACAAGTACATGGCTCGGTATGAGCTGTGGGATATGAGGTGATTGTGTATATTATGTGTTCAACCCCACAAGTTTGAACAGAGGGGAGGGGATATGTAATGCAGCGACGTGCTTGCATTACGGTAATGGTCTAGAATGTGTTTTACCTGACCATATACCTTTCCCTCAGCTGACTGGTCACATGACTGTGACATCATACAGGTCCTGTATGCACAGTAAAGGTCTGTACACATGACTGGCACAGCACACAGGACCTATACACACAGCTGACTGATCACATGACTGTAACAACAGCAAGGTCCTGTCAGTATGTGTGTGTGTGCACAGGATATATAAACCCTGGTAATTTGAGACAGGTGTGTTCTGTGAGAGGCATGAGGCCTGTTCCCCATGTTTGTGGGACACCGTTCGTGTGAGGCCTAGTGAGGCCGAGAGTGAAGCCTGGCAGCCTGAAAGGTCGAGCCTGGATCCTGTGCGTGGATGCCAGTGACCTTTGAGGGAGAGCCAGCTTGGCATGCAAGAGTCCTGAAAGGCGCAGACTGGATGTGAGTGAAAACATACCAGTAGCCTTCGAAGGTACGATGGCTGGAGACCCCTACCTGGGAAGCCACAAAGCCACAGTGGTGGCAGATTAAATGGACTGCAGCAACTAAACCCGGCAAAAGTAATACACTTTGTTACATGGACTGTGTTATGGACATTGATAATTTATTACCTTGCCGTAGGCTGTAACCTGGAGCAAGTGGGCCTGTGTGCCACTTGTCTCATGAATATTGTAGATATGTGTGTCGGCGTGCCACGGAGTTGGACCCAGTGAACTGTGGCTTATGATGTAATAAACTGCAACATTGTGAGAAAAACGTAAAGACATTGCACGTGTGCATTGATTGACGCAACGAAGCGAGTAACCCCCAGTATGATGACTAGCGCTGCCTTACACAGTGTATCAGTGAAGTTATTGACACCAGGTCGCTGTGAAAAATAGTAACCTACAGGCCAGCTATTTAAAACTGTGGTTTTCCATCACACATATCTGACTCGCCCCCTGGGCCGTGGGGCACTCGGAACCGGGCAATAGGGAGACGATGGGGGTAGTAGTGGCGACCCGGTCCCGTGGCTCAGGGTGGTCAGACCAGTGGCAGTCTTTTAGATGTTTTAGACAATGTCCGACTACGCCACCCGTGGATTGCGGTTATTAGGAACCGCCGCTGCAGGGCAGACCGCTGGGGCCGATGATGTATGCAGCTGGGATGGTGTGACTCCCCACGGGAAGAGTGCGGCCCCAGGGCAGTGTAGTGGATGGTGGGCGTGATGGTGGTGAGAGTCCCAGTACCAGTAGTGCCAGAGGAGCGAAAAAGCACACAGACAACGTACTGCAGTCCAGGGTCTTTACTCACGGTTAATATCCAAGTCACTTCAGCTGGCAATGACTGCCCGAGCCATGCTGCGTCCACCAGGTGAGGGACTCGGTCAACTCCCAGGCAGCTCCGGAGCATGGCACAGGACCCCCTTCTTTCCTTTCTCTGGCCTGCCTCACCAGTGACTCACTTTTGTCCAGCTACCGCGGACTTGTGCGGTTAAACGTGGGCCCAGTCCTCCGCTGTCCTATATGGTGCCTTCCTAGCAGGTTTGATGAGGTGTCGCACCAATAAATGATCACGACATCCGGTCTTTGGCTGAGGGTAGTTTCTCCTCCACCAACTTGTCATCCGGCACCCTTAATCTGCCTGACCCTTCACCCTGTATTCTCGTGGGTTCTTAGGGTCCCTTCTACCTTCTTGTCCCTAAGCCCTTCTGTTTCTCTGTCTCTTCTTCTCCTTCTCTGTTCCTTTCTGTTCCTTTCTGTTCCTTTCTCGTGGAGCTGGGATGAGACTTAATCACAGCTCCCCTTCACCTCCTCCTCGGCCTCTCACTAGGCCCTCCTGGAGTAGAGCTCCTACAGAGCCTCTACTCCCTGTCTTCTCCTCTCTGTCTTCTCCTCTCTGGACAGAACCTGGATCTAAGATGGTGCCCACCTTTTATACCTCCCTCTGACCATGAGCCCAGGTGACCAGCAACCAATGGGCTCCTTCCTACGCTCAGGAACCAACCCCTACCTACCCCTACAGCACTGGGTATTCCACCCCCCTCCCCACTCCAGACAGGGACATAGTCGGTCGTGCCTGCACTTCTGTCTAGTGGGAGCACCGTTGAGCTGTCCCTCGGAAATGGGGTGTGTGTGCTGTATGCAGCTAACTGAGCCCTGGTCCATACTCCATCCTTACCCGGGAGTGGAATACCACACCTCTGGCAGAGGTGCAATACCCCTGTAGCGGCCGAACCCTAGGGGCGCTACATATCACATACAAGTTTGCTCCAAATTGTGCCAATTCTGGCCTCCATTTACATTTTGTTACATAGTGTGAGTGAAGTTATTGACACAAGGTTGCTGTAAAAAATAGGAACTGACAAGCCAGTTATTTAAAACTGTGGTTTTCCATCACACGTATCACATATCACTGCGGTTTTGTAGTGAACGTGGAAAATATTGTCCTCCATTTAAAATGGGCAAGGCGCGTGGCAAGGGACAGGGAAGTGGACATGATTGTGATGTTGCATGCAGAGGACGAGGCCGAGACCCTGGGCAAGCTGAAATTTTGCCACAACAAACACCCACATCTTGTCACCCAACCTTCCTGTCCCAATTAATAGGGGACCAGAGCACACCACTAGGTTATTGGTTGGATAGCAGATAATGCTTCCAATCACTTAGACACCATCTTTGACATGGTCAAGTCTCAGTAGCCATGAGTCTGGGCTGCATATTCCTCACTCTGATCCTCCTTCCTCCCACCATGCCGAGTGCCCAGACACAACTGATTCCACACTTGGACACTCCGAAAAGCTGTTCACTTTTCCATTTATAGATTCGGGCCTCTCTCCCGGTCCACTTGAAGCGGGGCAAGAGGAGATCGCATGTAGCAATGCCCAAATATTTGAGCAGCCACGGTCACACAAAGGCGATGGTGGGAAACCGTCACAAGAGGTAGATGATAATGAGACACAATTGCCAGAAAGTCAGGAGGAGGAGCAGAGTGTGGAAGTGGAAGAATAGGTGGTGGATGATATAGTAACTGACCCACCCTGGCAGGGGGACACACTGAGTGAGGACAGCAGAACACAGGGGGAGGGAGGCATAGCACTACAACAGGCAGGAAGAAGCAGTGTGGTGGCCGCAGACACAAGGCGGGAAAGCGTTCCTCGTAACGCCAACACAACGGAAGTTTCTAGTAAAACTGTTAGGTATTTCCGAGTCTGGTTGTTTTTTAAAGGCTCTGCCGATAACCCCAAAAAGGCCATTTGCACCACCTGCAAGCCAGCATCAGCAGGGGTAGCAAAACTAGTAGCCTGACCACCACCAGCATGATCAGGAACATGGCAGCAAAGCACCCAAATAAATGGGCCGAACCCCAGGGTCTAGCAACAGTGTCTGCGGGTGACACCACTGCTTCTGCCACTGTTGTACATGCATGCGAATCTCCTGTCCATGGCGCATGCCAAGATGCCTCCTGCCCTGCACCTGTCGTTGCACACTCTCAAGGAGCACCATGAGCAAGCACGTCCACATCCTTGTCCCAGCGCAGCGTTCAATTGTTCCTACCCCAGTCCTTGGAATGCAAGCACAAAGAGCAAGCAGGTCTGTGACTGACACTGCTGAACCTACAGCCAGGCATGGTCGTGTGTGACTATGGCCGAAACTTAGTGGCGGCTCTGAGGCAAGTCGAGCTCACACACATACCATGCCTGGTCCATGTGCTTAACCTCGTGGTTCAGCGGTTTCTCAAAACCTACTCGGATCTGTCGGATCTGCTTGTTAAAGTACGCCGCCTGTGTGCCCATTTTAGAAAGTCAGCTACAGCTTCCGCCGCCCTTGTCATGCTTCAGCAGCATTTGCAGCTTCCATCTTACCGACTAATCTGCGATGTCCCCAGGCGTTGAATCTCTACATTGCAGAGGTTGGGAAGGATTTGTGAGCAGAAGAGGGCAGTTGTTGAATACCAGCATCAACAAGGCCATTGGTATTCAGGTCAGACTCCACACATAAAACCTCAGGAGTGGACATGAATGTCAGACATATGTACCATCCTCCAAAACTTTGAGGACTCCACCAAGATGGTGTGCGGCGATGACACCATAATTAGCTTCTCTGTCTTCTGAAACGCTCTCTGCTCTCAATTAAAGAGGATGCATTGCAGGCGGAACACGATGAGATGGAGCAAGGAACCATACAGGGTGATTACACACAGTCCAGCCTCATCTCATCCCAACGTGGATTGGGTGATAATGAGGAAGAGGAGGAGGTAAAACAGGAGCTAGTTTCATGCGCTATAGATGGTACTATCTGCCCAACTGTCATACCGTCTGTTCAGCGTGCATGGCCTGAGAACATGGATGAGGAGGAAGAGTAGGAGGATTAGGAGGATATAATGGTCAGTCATCCTCTTGTGAGGACATGGAAATCTTGCCTCCTTGCAGTCTGGCACACATGGCTGAGTTTATGCGACGCTGCCTTTCCCGTGACCCTCGCGTTGTACAAATTTTGGGTGACAGTCATTACTGGTTGGTGACGCTTCTAGATCCACACTACAGGGAGAACTTTATGTCTCTTATTCTTTTGCAGGACAGGCCTAATAAAATGGGGCAGTGCGAGAAGGCCCTTGTTGCAGAATTAGTGAAAAAATTCCCATTTGAAAACGCTGGCGGCATAGGTCACAGTTCGTTGGACAACCAAGGAGTACAGGCGAGAGAGCCACATATGCAATCCAGCAGAAGCAGGGGAACACTGCCAAAGTTCTGGGACAGTTTTCTTAGACCCTCCAATTGCACAGGTTCTGAGGCGCGGGGTACTCTCACAGGGAGTGCAAAGTTTCAAAAGATGGTGAGGGAGTACCTTGCCAACCATACCAACATCCTCCGTGATTCCTCTGTGTCTTATAATTATTCGGTATCCAAGCTGGACACGTGGAATGAACAGGCTCTCTATGCCTTGGAGGTCCTGGTCTGCCCTGCCACTAGCGTTTTGTCAGAGCGGGTTTTTAGTGCCGCCGGTGGAATTATAACCGATAGGTGCATCCGCCTGTCAACTGAAAATGTTGACAGGCTGACTCTTAAAAAAATGAAAAAGGGCTGCATTGGGCCATACTTCTCAACACCACCGATTGATAGCAGCGTAACATAAACTCAAATACAGTGTCTTTTTTTTTTGAGGTCTAACTCTTCCTGATTTTGTCTATTTGCTATTGTCCTCCTCCTTCTCTGCATCCTAATCCTCCACCACCATATCACCACCATATGTACCATATCAACATATCTACATCTCTTGCAAGGGCATTGGAGTTCCTCCAAATTTTTGGCAGCCGTTGCTTCACTGCATAGGCAAACACTATGGGAGACCCACTTCCTAATAATGGGAACATTGTTTTTAGGAGGCTCTCTGACCTCTACGTCACTTGCAAGGGGCATTGGAGTTCCTCCACATTTTAGGCAGCCGTTGCTTCACTGACAGATCTTGCAGTCACTGCATATGCAATAACAGTATAGGAGACCCACTCGTTAATGATTGTAACAACAAAGCATAGACAGCTGATGGCTCTCTAACAATAGCGAGGGCCGACTGCTGGCCTTTAAGAATAGTAAGGGCCACCTGATGGCCCTATAAAAATAGACTTTGTGACTTTCAGAGACCCTCCATCATAAATTAAGCAGGATGTATCTGATGATGTGTCACACACCACATGGCCAGATAAGGTTGTAAAATTTTAAAATGACATTTCCTGGTGAAAGCATTTGTCTTGGTTGAAATCAGTGCAAAAGTGCAAAAACACATCAAAAACGCTACGTGTGAACATAGCGCAAGGTGTGGAGCAGCATTTTTGTTTTTATATATTTATTTTGACTTATATACAAGTCATTACCCTGGAATGGATGTTCCTTAACATAATTCCCAGGATAATCCATTTTGGTTTCGTTTTTGTATGTCTTCTTGTGAGTCTGTAAAAGTGGCAACGTTGTTGACAGCAGTGACCTGGGAGTCAGAAATGCTTCCAGGGGTCTTCCCCATGCTGTTCCCATGTCATTTGAGCACTGTTCCCATCGATTTGGGCAATTTTTAGGCCCTCTGCAGACCGCCGGGGTGAGCCGCAGGAAAAATGCTCGAGTTTCCCATAGACTTACATTGGCTTGTTACTCGGTCCGAGCACTCAAACATTCCAATTTGCTCGATCTGAACAACGAGTACCTGAGCATTTTAGTGCTTGCCCATCACTAATAAGGATCATTTCTTAAAGTTCCACCCCATATGAACTATATTTATTAATATGGTGTATACTATGGTATATAATAGCTTAAAGAGCTCAATTGCGTGTAATACAAGAAAAAAGTTGAAAATGTCGCAGGTGCGGAAGGTGTAATGGTCAGACCATTGCAACACCATCACCAATTTTGAGCACTGAGGAGCTATCTTTGAGAAAGCCAGGTGTTCATGCCGCTAATGGCTGTAGATGACGATCTACTCAGTTACTTAAATCCATATTTATCCCTGAAATGGGAGGAGATGGAAAAATTAATTTATGGGTTTTGGGAAGACCGTGGAAGATAGGGATAATCGGAAAATCCTTGCTGAGAATTTTCTTAGTTTTAGGGTTCGCTCACATCTGTGTATAAAATTGGCGAGTACAATGTGAGAAAAAATCGCATTGCACTCGCGCCAATGTTATTAAATCAGGAGGTGTTCATCTGCGAGTTCTTCCTTACCTTCAATTGAAAAATCACAGCATGCTGCGTATGACCGCGTAAAACGTCCGAGACCATGCATGTACCATCTGATTTTTACGCATCCATCTCATAGGAAACCCAACATTTCATTGGCCGAGTACAATAAATTTACAGCGTGACCCGTCAGAATAGATAGATGTCAGTGAGAAATATAATTTGTGCAGTGCGTGTGTAGTTTATTGTACATGTATTTAGCTAATATATATAAAATTTAATGAAAAAAATGGTGTGGGGTCCCCCTTATTTTTAATATCCAGCTTAGAGAAAACAGACAGCTGGGGGCTGGTGTTATTATTATGGGAAGAGACCACTATCCATGGAGTTTCCCAGACTAATAATAACAGCTCACAGCTGTCTGTGTAACCCTTACTGGTTATTAAAAAGGGGTGCCCCCCCAAACAAGTGATGTGGGCCCCCTTATTTGTAATAATCAACAAAAGCTAAGCAGACAGCTATGGGCTGACATTAATAGGCTGGAAAGGGGTCATGGATATTGGCCCCCTCCCAAACTAATAACACCAGCCCTCAGCTGCCCCAGAAGTGGCGCATCCATTAGATACGCCAATTCTGGCTCTTAGCCTCAGCTCTTCCCGATTGCCTTGACGTGCTGGAAATCGGGGTAATTGCTTTGGGGTTTATGTCAGCTGTATAATGTCTGCTGACATCAAGAATAGAGGTTAGTAACCCTGTAGTCAAAAGCAATAAACTCACACAAAGAAAAGTCCTTTAATTGTAAAATGCACTCCACGAACCTCCTTTACCCATTTATTACCTTTAAAAAATAAAATAATCAAAAGTCGTCCACCATAAATCCATCCCTCGTTCCACGATGATCTGTGACTCTGCTACATCCAGATGCAGTGCTGAGCAGTGACAATATTAATGTGACCACTCAGCAAGGCCACCGGAACACAATGACTGTTGCATTTGAATCCAGCTGCTGTGTCGAGCGCCGATGAACTGCGGAACCTTATTGACATCACCAGTTGCAGAGTGAGAAATTTAGTAATATAGTAATATTGTGAGTCATATATTCATTAGTCACAGGGTGCTGACACATAGTGTATATAGAAATGTAAAAATTTATACAACGTCCACTATTTTTAACACAAGAAAAATTACAAAATTTGGACACTTTTAAGAATGACCAGCAATCTTTTTAAACACAATTCATTAGAAATAATATTCTCATGAAAAAAAATGTAATTACAATTCAGCTGATTATTTAATTTTCAATAACACTTTAATTTTTCGTGAAATTGAAAAAAGGGAGAATATGGGATGTGTTCAGACACTATGAAAAGTTTTAGATATGGACAGATATTTGCTTACATTTTTCTGTGTAATACTCATAGGTTTCCCACTCTATGCAATTCAAAGGTTAAAAATCACAGCAAAAATCCAGATGAAATCTTCAGCATTCAGAAAAGATCAGACTGGCCAACAGGGCAACAGGTGAATCCTCTGGTGGGCCCCTGTGCAGTAGTGGGCACTTCACACATCTACATGAGAGGTAGTTAGCAGAGTACAATTGATTTACTATGTACCGACAGGAGCAACATCTCATCATTCATTTAACAAACAACCCAAGTTTATCATTCTAGATAAATGGTAAATTTGTGAATGAGGGTAATGTATATTTGCATGTAGCTGAACAGTGGTCCCCAAGAGTAAGTGTTATAGGTGGGTCCTTGGAAACCCAGTCCAACACTGTATATAGGGAACTCCGCAGATTTGAAAATATGCAACATGTCTTAAATTTAGCAATGACTTGTGCTAATGATGTTTTGTACAAAACCCATTTTCTTGCAATTTGCTGTCCTTGATCATTTATTTATCTGCTTACAATCTACAGAACGTACTGTATTGGAAAACAGTTATTAAACTTACAAAACAATAATAGGTGAGCATTGCTTAGAAGCCAAACATTCTAAAGTGCACGCTATAAAAATAAAAATTGTTTTCAGACTGATTGACAGAAATAATGGCACTTCTCTATTTGCACAGGGTTTTATAAATATCACTTGGTTTCCTAAACTTTAAAGCGACAAAATGTCTTATGGCCTGCTCAGGATGAAATACAATGGATTTTTGTGGGTTAAATATTTAGCCTGAAGCAAGTGACATGCTTGAAAAAAATCCATAGACCAAAGTTAATTAAGATGCTCAAGTAGTCCGAGCCTAACCTTTGAGAACTACTCAAACTACATGTATTATATTTTGGCCTTCTGCTTGTCATTTTGCTTCACGTCTCATATTTTTCTCTATTGAGAAATGCTGGTCACATTTTAAGACGTCTAGAATAACATGGATTGTGAAAATTGTGTCCTTGAAAAAAAGGGCAGATAGTGATAGATGAGCGTGCAGATAGGCAGGAAACGGGCACACTATCTCAAGGTAGGAATAACACAATTTCTTTTAATGTAGTGTGATGAAGACATATTTCTCATTCTCTCATCTTCTGGCCTTCGGAGCAAATCTGATTTTTAAATGAGCAATATATATTTTAGAAACATTCTTGAGCATTGCCAAAAGCAGAGTTGGTAGGGATGGTTGTATTAAGGTAAAAATCAGAGACGAGTGAGTGTCCTGAAATTTGATTTGGGCAAATTCACTCCAATTCGGCTACCAGATTCAATATGGTCTGAATAAATTTGGTCCGAATAGAAACTGCCCAGATTGCTGAGAGGGGAGGGAAGCGGTTAAATAATTTTTTAAAAATCTTTGCACTCACTTTTCTTGCTCTTTCACCTCCACTGCCTGTGTCCCCTCAACATCTATTATTCGGGGTTCTCAGGGAAAGCGCTGGGCATCTTCAGAACGCTATTAACCAACAGATTAACCCCATATCTGCAGGTTAATAGCATTTTTTTACATGACAGGTTCCCTTTAACTTCTGGATTTGGTGGAATCACGCAAATCAAAATATCTATAAATTTGGATTCTGGAGAATACTAATTTTTTGAGAAATATGTACTGCTTTTGATTTTTTATGCGTTGATTCACTCATCTCTTGGAAAAATTGATCATTTAGCTTGTTTTATGCTCCAGTATGACCTCCTTATAAGATGAAATGTAAAAAATGTCAAAGTCACTAACCAAGTCATTTAAAAAAATCTAATTCAAGAAAAGCCTATCAAATGAAATAACTGTCTGTTGCAGAGGCATAAATAAAAGAAAGCTAGGCTCTGTTGCCTTGAAAAAAGGTTGGTCCGAGACTTTCTCATCCACCAATCCCGCTATCCCTCTACTCGCCTTGATAGATAAATCCCTAAAGTTATTGGATGAATTTAAGATATTATAAAACCCAATGTAATGTATGTACATAGAATATGAGTTAGATTTTAATAATTTAATTTGGGGAAAGGGAAAAAAAACCTACCAATTTGTCAAAAGTTTAAGTTTGTACAATTGCAGCAGTACCATATATGTCCATTTGTATTTATTTTTAAAAAGCAAAAAAAAAATTCAAATGAAAATGATGTTGGTTTTTATTGAATGAGGGTTTTTATTAAACCTTGGCTGACTTTGAAGTGTGCACCATGGAAGGTCAATGGAATGACAAATAAATCATTTTCTCTCAAATCTGTCAAATTTCTCATTGATGTTGCAGTCTCTATTAAATAGAGAATTTATGAATTTAAATTGCCAGGACTGGAGATACAGTTTTTCTGATCCTGACGGTTGCATATCATAAGAGGTTGGAAAAGTTGGGCTTGTTTAGCTTAGAAAAATACATCTAAGAGAAGATCTCATTTATATGTATAAATACATGTGTAGTCAAGGCAAAGGATTGGCACATGACTTATTGCTAAGACCATGCTAAAGACCAGGGGGCACTCATTACCGGTGGAAGAAAGGCGATTCCAGCAGCTAACTAGGAAAGGGTTCTTTATAGTCAGAGCAGTCAGATTGTGGAATGCCCGTCTACAGGAAGTAGTAATGGCAGACACTAAAACAGCTTTTAATAAAGAGCTGGATATTTTCCTCAGTACACATAACATTGTGGGTTATAGATAATTTAGTGACAAAACATGTATAATTTCTGGAGAAAGGTTGAACTTGATTGACCTAGGTCTTTTTTTTCAACCTATGTAACTATGTAGCTATTGCGTGTGATTGCTGCTGAGCTCATGGTTAAAGTGGCAATCTGTATGAGACAATTGATATTCAAGAAGGATAAACTGGATGGAGACGAAGCGCAAAATAGGGTCTTATCTGGGTAGCAATATAAACAGAAATGCACAAATTGTACTCACCTGATTGGGTTGTGTGCACACAACCACTGATAGCGTTAAGTCTGCTGCAGACCCACAAGAAGATGAGAACATAAAAGGAAGGAGCAAATGGTTTGTTCTACTGCTGCTACTGTGAAAGAATGGAAGATGCCAATCCAGTAGTAAGTGGTTTATTCATCAATGCGTTTGAAAGTATACAACTTCTTCATCAGGACAACCACAATTGTTTATCAAGGTTGTCCTGATGAAGAAGTTGTATACTTTGAAATGCATAGACGAATAAATCCCTTACTACTGGATTGATATCTTTCATTCTTTCATGGCAGCACAGAACAAACCATTTGCTCCTTCCTTTTATATAATTATAATATACATATATATCAGCAAAATATTGGCCTCTTCAAACTACATTTTACAGTGTTCCTTTGGTGTTTAGTAACCTGTATCTGAGCCTCTGATTTTAGTTAAAGGGGTTTCTCAGTCTTTTAAATAGGTCACATTGAAAAAAGGGTTTGTAAAAACAAGCAACTTTTCAATTTACCTTTTATTCAAAATCTTCTCCATTCTCAAGAATGAACGGATTATTCATTTTATAATCTACTGCTTGTTACTTTGGTTACTGCTGCAATCTATCGGATATGGCTTGTTTCCTAGGCAATGAGCATGTGCTTGCAAATCATTTGCTATGCAGCTTGCAAGTACAGGTTTGGAACTGTCGATTTTTCCAGCTTCAGTGCCTCTTGTTCTTCCAATACTGCACATGCAAAACTGCCTTTCCTTGCAGGATAGGAGAGCATACAGTTCAGACTTGTGGTGTGAACATGTCAATGGTCTGAGCTGTCAATTTTCAGCAGCACAAACAGGAAGCCAGGAGAGAGATGAACGTATAAAATAGAAGTTTAGACACTACCTTTAACGGAGTTGTCCAACCAACAAAAGTGCTGTTTAACCCCTTTTTCCTCCAAAGGCTGTTTGCATGTTAAACACCAGGCCATTTTAACAGGTCTAAGCAGTGTCACTTTATGAGGTAATAACTCTGGAACACTTCAACGAATCCCACTGATTCTGGGAATGTTTTGTCATGACATATTGTATTTCATGATAGTAGTAAAATTTATTTTATATGACTGGCGTTTATTTGCGAAAAAATCTGAAATTTGGTGAAAATTTAGTAACAGATTGCAAGCTTTCGAGGCTACTCAGGCCTCTTCATCAGGCATAGTATGACCCAATATCGGAAGAATTACATATTTATACACATTAGGACACAGAAATAATGCAATAGATTAGAGGGGTAACGTTAAGCAAACCAATTACTGTTGGGAGAAAGATAAACAGTTCTGACTGTAAATATTGGATTGGTTCATAGATAAGAACTGTTATGATGACTAGTGTTGAGCCACCCCCGTAGTGTTCGAGTTCGGTTCGGTTCGTCGAACACCTTCGAACACCGTTAAAACCAATGGCAGGCAAACAAAAACACATAGAAACACATAGAAAACACCTTCAAAGGTGTCCAAAAGCTGACAAACTGCTCAGAAGACACAACTAACACATGGAAAAGTGACAAGTACATATAGTCATGCGAAAATAAAAGAGGTGGAGGAGTAAAAGGAGGGGGAGACACAGATATAGGCATGTCATGCCCTTCTAAAATCCAAAAAGTGAGAAGCCGACACGGCCAGTCCGCTCCTGCCCGTGCCACCTCCGTGTCGCCGGGTTTGTGCCAGAGCCGCGGTGAACCCTGATGGCCAGCCCCCCTCTCCCAATACTGGTGCCTGTCCGCTGGTGGGTCGAGCGAGCCCCCCTGTGGTGGAGGCAGCTCTAAGCTTTTTAATTTAAATTGTCTCTCTAATTTGAATGAATACACTTTAAATCCATTTACAAGGATCTATTGGAGGGCAAGTCTCATGCCAGCAGCCGCGTAATTCCAGCTCCAGTAGCGTCCACTAAAGCTGCTGCAGTTAAAAAGCTTTTATAAGGATCGAGCTCGGCTGTCCACCGCAAGGCATCCTACTGCCAGTCCCAGCCCCTATGCCTTGGGGTGCCTCCTGATGCTCTTCACTGAGTATCCCATGGTCCCAAAGCATTTCCTTTGAAAAAATTAAGTGTCTAAACTACAGGTGGTGTAGCTTGCTTAACAGCCGGGATAATCCGCTGACTAGCAGACACTGCTACTAGGCACAAAGTATTTCCTGGGCTAGATGCAGTTAAAAATTTGTAATTAGATACTCTCGTTGGATGCTGAGAAAGCATTCCATAGAGTCTCCTGGCACGCCATATATGATTCTCTTAAAAAGCTTGGGGTAGGGGTCTAGGGGACCCTTTTATAGCCAAAATCACGGCCCTGTATCGCAATACGTCACCTAAGCTGAAGATAAATGGAACTGTAGCACCCTGAGGGCTCGGTTGCTACAGACGTATTGCACCTCACCCAGAGGTGTGATATCTCACTCTCAGGTAAGGATGGAGTGTGGATCAGGACCCGACACCTGCATGCATTACACCACATTGCCGTGGGGCAGGGCGACCAATATGCCCCTGAGATGGGCACGACAGTCCCTGTCCCTGGCTGGAGTGGGGGGAGGGAACACTGAGGAAGGGGAACCCTGTAGTGCAGGAGCAGGGAGGAAGCAGTTCCTGGGTGCATTGAGAAGGGAGTATAAAAGGTGGGCACCATCTTAGTTCAGTGCAGAGAAGTCTGAGCAGAAGTGGCAGGGAGCAGGGGCTCTGCATGACCTCTGCTCTGGAGGCGGGCCTAGTAACAGAAGCCCAGGCCTGGAAGAGGGAGAAGGAAGGAAGAGGAGCGGAGAAGGCTCCAGGAACGAGGAATAAAGGGATCCCAGGGGTGCGGACGGGCGAGTCGCCACCGCACGCCCGAATCCACCTGCGTGGAGGGGTCAGGCCAAAGGGGGAGACCGGTCCCCGAACTAGTGGAGGCAGGAAACGACCCTCAGCTAGAAACCGGAGGCTCTGACATTTTATGTGGCGCAGCCCCTCGCTACACCCGCTAGGAAGGCACCACATAGGGTCAGGGAAACTGGCGCCAAGTTTACCAAGAGGAGGCCCGAGGCAGCCGGACAGAAGTGTTGGTAAGAAAGGCCAGACAAAGGACACACAAAGGGGGTCCTGTGAAGTGCTCCAAAGTTATCTGGGAGTTGTCTGAGCCCCTCACCTGGTGAGCACAGTACGATGTGGGCAGCCGTTACCTGCAGACGTGGTCTGGATAATAAGAACTGTGAGTAAAGGCCCTGGACTGCATCACTGACTCCGTGTCGTTACTGCTGCTGCCCTGCACCATCACCCCCATCCTCCGCATACACTGCCCTGAGGCTATACTCCTCCCGTGGGGAGTTATGCTACGCTCTGCTGCACCCACAACACCAGCCTCAGCGGTCTGCCCTGTAGCGGCGGTTCACTCTGACCGCAATCCACGGGTGGCGTAGTCGGACATTTAAACATCAAAACCACATAAATAGTTCCGCCACTGGTTTGACCGCCCTGAGCCACGGAACCGGGTCGCCGCCATGAAGACTACAACCACCAGCATCCACCAAAAAGGGTCCGGCTCCGGGTGTCCCAAGGCCCAGGGGGTGCGTCAGAACATTTTCATCACCTTTCACAATCACCAATGGGACAAGGCAGGGATGTCCTCTGTCCCCTCTCTTATACATCCTAGTGACGGAGCACCTGCTCTCATCAATTCGCCATAACCCCAATATTAGGTGGATTGAGGTGGGAGGCACCGAGTACAAGTGCTCTCTATTTGCTGATGATGTCCTAGTATATATCACTCAATCACATATATCCATCCATGCTGTTATGGCTGAAATAGATCACTTTGTTACATGGTAAAATTTTAAAATCAATGCAGCGAAGTCTGAGGCCCTCGATGTCTCCCTCCCCAAATCCATATAGGATTCCATCCAGTCCAACTTTCCCTTTGCCTGGCCCTCACAGGGTATCAAATACTTAGGAATTCCTATTCATAGAGACCTCTCCCATCTATGTTATCTTAATTTTGGGCCCTTTATTGAACAATTCCATACAGACCACGGTTGGCAAGTTAGAACTGTAAGATTCACTACGTGAACCGCTGGTGTTTTGTGGAAAAGCACATGTACACCGCATTCCAAATTATTATGCAAAAAGTGTTTAGGAGTGATAAGGGAAGAATTTGTTTGTTTGTCAGTTAAACTCATTGATGGTGATGTGTGTCAGGGCTCTTTATATCACTGTAAGCAATTGCAGACACCTGTGCTAATTAGTTTGGCAGGTGTGTCCAATGAAAGGCAAGACTACTTAAGAAGGCTCTCTCACATTATTAAGCAGCCTACATTTTCTGCCAAAATGGGAAAGAAAAAGGATGTGTCGGCTGCTGAGAAGCAACAAATTGTGGAGTGTTTAGGTCAAGGCATGACTACAATCAACATTGTGCGATGATCAGGATGAAGTGTCTTGGCAATCAAGAAGTATGTAGCTGATTCACAGTACACACGTGTGCATGCTGATAAGGGCAAATTGAGGACTCTTTCCTACAGGCAATTACGTCAGGTTGAAAGAGCAGCGGCAAAAAAGCCTTGTCATAGCAGCAGACAAGTTTTTGAAGCTGCTTGTGCCTCCAACGTCCCCCGAACAACAAGATGCAGGGTCCTTCAGAGGTTTGCAGCTGTGCATACGCCATCCTGTCGACCTCCTCTATCCACTTCACACAAGCAGAAACGGCTCCAGTGGGCCAAACATTACATGAAGACTGATTTCAAAACTGTTTTGTTCACGGATGAGTGCCGTGCAGCGCTCGATGGTCCAGATGGATGGAGTGGAGGATGGCTGGTTGATGGACACCCCACGCAAACACGGCTACAGCGCCAACAAGGAGGAGGTGGAGTAATGTTTTGGGCTGGAATCATGGGGAGAGAGATTGTCGGCCCCTTTAGGATCCCTGAAGGCGCTAAAGATGAACTCCATAATGTATGTGGATTTTCTCAAACAGCACTTCCTGCCATGGTTCAAGAAGAAGAACCGTGTATTTCACAGCAAGATCATTTTTCTGCATGATAATGCACCATCTCATGCTGCACATAAAACATCTGCATCTCTGGCTGATATGGGCATAAAAGGGGACAAACTTATGGTGTGACCCCCATGCTCCCCTGACCTCTACCCCATTCAGAACCTTTGGAGCATCATTAAAAGGAGTGTCTATGATGGCGGGAGGCAGTTCACATCTAAGCAACAGCTCTGGGAGGGTATTCTGTCCTCATGCAAAACAATTGAAGCAGAAACCATCCAAAACCTGACAAATTCAATGGACGAGAGAGTTCAGAAGCTCCTTTCGAACAAGGGGTCCTATGTGAAAATGTAACATCACCTAGAATAAAGTTTTGAGTTGAAAACTGTTTGATTTCAGTTTCTAACAACCTGCTAATGCTTATAATTTCAAAAATGACCATTTTTTTGGTCTTTATTAAAATGAAAAGGTTGATCGAAAAGTTTGGGGGATCTAAGAGTGTGGCAACCCAGTAGTCATGATTACTTCGAATTCTGACAATATGAGGGTCATGCTGCAGGTAGTGCAGCAAGAAGGCACTTATGTGTCTTGCGCATCTCGGAGCCCCAAAATTATTTTTCGGGCTAGATGCAGCTAAAAATTATTTTTAATTTTAAATCTGGTGGAGCTTATTATAGATGGCCTAATAGGATCAGTGCTGCACACTGCTACAAAGCCCAAATTATTTTCCAGTCAAGATACAGATAAACTTGATTAGTAATTTAGGGTGATTTTAACTAATCATCAAGCTTTTACTCTCCCCAGGATGACACAGGGGTAGAAAAGTCGTTTCGGATCCATGATTTGTTCATCTTTATGAACGTGAGTCTGTCTACATTGTCAGTGGAGAGCCGCGTGCGCTTATCTGTCAGCACACCACCAGCAGCGCTGAACACACGTTCAGACAGAACGCTGGCTGCGGGGCATGACAAGATCTCCAAGGCGTAAGTGGCTAGCTCCGGCCATTTATCCAGATTGGAAGCCCAAAAAGAGCAAGGGTCCAGTGACACAGTCGTGGCTTCAATGTTTACTTGGAGATACTCCTGTACCATCGTCTCTAGGCGTTGACTATGTGTCAGACTTCTTGTCTCCTGTGGCCTTGCAAAGGATGGGCTAAAAAAGTGGTGAAATGATTCCGCAAAATTGATGTTACCAGCAGATACTGTGGTTCTGTTACGGTTTGAGTGCTGAACACTTGACGGTCCCACGGTTGGCAAGTTGGAACTGTGAGATTCACTACGTGCACCACTGGTATTTTGTGGAAAAGCACATGTAAGATTCTGCAACAGTCTCTGCTGATACTCCTGCATGCGTGCATCCCTTTCTATGGCAGGAATAATTTCTGCAAATTTACTTTTGTACCGGGGATCTAACAGTGTGGCAACCCAGTAGTCAGGATTATTTCTAATTCTCACAATTCGAGGGTCATGTTGCAGGTAGTGCAGCAAGAAGGCACTCATGTGTGTTGCGCATCCAGGAGCACCAAGTCCCTGTTGTGTTGGTGGCGAGGTAACAATCATGCTTCCTTCCTCTGTCCTCTCTCCCCAACCTCGCACAACAGAAATGTGATCAAGGTCTCCCTCATCTGATGAGTCTTCCATCAGTTCGTCCTCCACTTCTTCCTGGGCTCCTGCACCTTCCTCACTAGTTTGGCTGCTACCATGCGCCCTGGTAAAACCATCTCCCCCACCCTCACATGCCTGCCGCCTTGGTGTTGCCGACCTTCTGGACCTTGCAGATGTTAGCCCTTCCGCATACAACTCCTCCTCCTCTACTTCCTCCACCTCCTCTTGTGCCACCACCTGACTCCGAATTCTGTTTAACATGTGCTCCAGCATGTAAATCACCGGAATAGTCATGCTGATAATGGCATCGTCAGCACTAAACATCTTCGTCGCCATTTCAAAACTGTGCAGAAGGGTGCATAGGTCCCTGATCTGAGACCACTCCTCCAGCGTGATTTGCCCCACCTCTGAATCTCGTTGGCCCAGGCTATACGTCAGAACGTATTGCACCAGGGCTTGTCGGTGCTGCCACAGTCGCTGCAACATGTGCAGAGTTGAATTCCACCGGGTAGGCACATCGCATTTTAGCCGGTGAAGTGGCAGGCCCAACGACTTCTGTAGAGATGTAAGTCGCTGAGCTGCGGGATGCGAACGGCGGAAGTGAGCACACAGCGACCGTGCCCTCTGCAGAAGGCCATCTAGTCTGGGATAGTGGGCTAAAAATTGCTGGACAACCAGGTTCAACACGTGAGCCATACAAGGCACGTGTGTGACATTGCCCCGGCGAAGGGCCGCACCCAGGTTTGCAGCATTGTCGCACACGGCCTTCCCTGGTTTCAGGTCCAGTGGAGACAACCATTCATGAAATTGGTTCTCCAGAGCTGACCACAACTCCTCAGCTGTGTGACTCACATTTCCCAGACATTTCAATGTAAAAACCGCCTGATGACGTTGAGCCCTACTGCCAGCATAGTAAGGAGGTGTGCAGGATCCCTTCTGCGCAGTTAGAAAGCTTGTGGCATGACCAGACAGGCTTTGGGTGCAGGTGGAAGACCGAGAGGAGGTTGAGGAGGCAGAAGCAGTGGAGGAACTTTGACATAAAGAGGATTGACGCACAACTCGTGGGGACGGCAAGACTTGGACAGCAGCCCCTTGTCCTGCTGTCACCATAGTTACCCAGTGCCCAGTCAGCGACATGTAACGCCCCTGTCCATGCCTACTCGTCCAAGTGTCTGTGGTGAAATGCACCCTGTCACACACAGAGTTTCTCAAAGAAGCGGTGATGTTGTGTGCGACATGCTGGTGGAGCGCAGGCACACCTTTCTTTGAGAAGTAGTGCCGACTGGGCATCTGGTACTGGGGCACTGCGACGGACATAAGGTCTCGAAAATCCTCTGTGTCCACCAGGCGGAAAGGCAGCATTTCTGTAGCCAAGAGCTTGCAGATGGTGAAATTCAACCTCTTAGCTTTCTCATGGCTAGGAGGAAATGGTCTTTTACTTGTCCACATCTGAGGGACCGAGGGCTGGCTATTGTGCTTAGACGGGGTTGATAAGGGTGTCCCCGGCAAACTGCCGGTCTGTGAGGAAGATGCAGGCGCACATGTTAGGTTGCCTTCATCCAAAGGTGGTGCTATCGATGTCGGACAGCGCTCAACACCAGCTGGTGTTACCACCTCCAAAGAAAATGATGACCTGCCAATCACGCTGGCTGTTGCGGGTAAAGAGGTGGCAGGTCTGCGCCCCAAAACAGGTGTGACTGCTGTCCCCCCAGTCACAGAGGATGAAGAGGCCGCGGATGCACAAGATATGGCAGACGGTGGTTGGCCCGGCCGGCTAGGCCGCATTGTAGCACACTGAGCTTCCCACTGCAACTTATGCTTCATGTCCATGTGCCGGTTCATGCATGAAGTACTCAAACTATGTATTTTTTGGCCTCTACTTAGCTTTTGCTGACAAATGTTACAGATAACACGAGTTGGGTCATCTTTATCGATCTGAAAAAATGCCCAGGCTATGCAAGGCTTAGCACCCATGCGACCTGAAGAGCCACCACGACTTGTGGTGAGAGGCAGAGTTGTGTTTGAGGATGCAGTTGTTGACGTGCTTCCAGTACTACGTCTCTGTCCAGGAAGGCGCAACCTGACCTCGTCGTCACTAGCATCTTCCTCCACCTCCTCTGCTGACCTCATCTCTTGGCTGACTGTGGGTTGACAGTAAGTGGGATCTCCGACCTCATCATCATCACCCTGTGCGTTATCACACCCGTCGTCCTCAGAGCCAACCTGTTCCTGCCCTGACAAAAAACTAAAGTTGTCGCTCCAATCAGGTATTTGAGTCTTATCATCGTCTTCCTCATTGTCTCCACCAACAGGAGTTACAGTTTGGGAATGAGGGTCTACATTATGGTCAGAACCTTCTGCGTCTGGTCCTGGATCCGACTCATAAAGATTCTGGGCATCAGTGCAGATCATTTCCTCGTCTGGATTCACAGAAGCGCTGGAGTCGACCTCTGATTCCCAGGCTATAGTATGAGTAAACAGCTCTGCAGACTCAACCATCTGTTCTACCTCATACTCAGACGGGCAGCTGGAGATTTGGGAGCTGTGAGGAAGCAAGTGCGATTTGGGTGACACCTTTGAGGACTGGAGTATTTGTGATGTTGAAGTTGATGTGGAGGAGAGCCCACTTAAAGGAGCACTTGATATCCGTTGAAGCACCTGCTGTTTTTGTGCCTCATCTGGAATTTGTAGCGATTGGCGTGGCTGTAAGAAAGGGATCTTATCACATTGTCCGCTAAAAGAAGTAGACATTTTAGTTTGGCTGGAAGATGGTCTTTCTTCTGCAGATGTTACTGTTGCTTTAACACCTACCCCACGGACACAACCTTTTTTCCCCTTCCCAACACGCCTATTCCCCTTTCCACCAGCAGCAGGCCTTTTTCCACTCATTTTGGTGGTTAACTAATTCACAACTCTGGAGTTGTTTGCACAAAAAAACAATGGATGGTAACCGAGCAGAGCTGAGTGGCCAAACTGTGGTATTAGGCCCAAACTATTGGCTGGGTTAGATGCAGAAAAAAATTATTTTGAATTTGCAACCTGATGGAGGTCAGTATAGATGGACTAATACAACAAGTCCCACACACAGCTAGAAGCCCAAATATTTTTTCAGAGGTACTGTAGATGCAGATAAAAATTAGTTTTAATTTGCAACCTGATGGAGGTCAGTATAGATGGACTAATAGAGAAAGTCCGACACACTACTAGAAGGCCAAATATTTTTTCAGAGCTAGATGCAGAAAAAAATTATATTCAGTTTGCAACCTGATGGAGGTCAGTATAGATGAACTAATAGAGAAAGTCCGACACACTATTAGAAGGCCAAATATTTTTTCAGAGGTAGATGCAGAAAAAAATATATTCAGTTTGCAACCTGATGGAGGTCAGTATAGATGGATTAATAGAACAAGACCCACACACAGCTAGAAGCCCAATATTTTTTCAGAGGTAGATGCAGAAAAAACTATATTCAGTTTGCAACCTGATGGAGGTCAGTATAGATGGACTAATAGAACAAGTCCCACACACTGCTAGAAGCCCAAATATTTTTTCAGAGGTACTGTAGATGCAGATAAAAATTATTTTTAATTTGCAACCTGATGGAGGTCAGTATAGATGGACTAATAGAGAAAGTCCGACACACTACTAGAAGGCCAAATATTTTTTCAGAGCTAGATGCAGAAAAAAATTATATTCAGTTTGCAACCTGATGGAGGTCAGTATAGATGGACTAATAGAGAAAGTCCGACACACTACTAGAAGGCCAAATATTTTTTCAGAGGTAGATGCAGAAAAAAATATATTCAGTTTGCAACCTGATGGAGGTCAGTATAGATGGACTAATAGAACAAGTCCCACACACTGCTAGAAGCCCAAATATTTTTTCAGAGGTACTGTAGATGCAGATAAAAATTAGTTTTAATTTGCAACCTGATGGAGGTCAGTATAGATGGACTAATAGAGAAAGTCCGACACACTACTAGAAGGCCAAATATTTTTTCAGAGGTAGATGCAGAAAAAAATATATTCAGTTTGCAACCTGATGGAGGTCAGTATAGATGGATTAATAGAACAAGACCCACACACAGCTAGAAGCCCAATATTTTTTCAGAGGTAGATGCAGAAAAAAATATATTCAGTTTGCAACCTGATGGAGGTCAGTATAGATGGACTAATAGAGAAAGTCCGACACACTACTAGAAGGCCAAATATTTTTTCAGAGGTAGATGCAGAAAAAAATATATTCAGTTTGCAACCTGATGGAGGTCAGTATAGATGGATTAATAGAACAAGACCCACACACAGCTAGAAGCCCAATATTTTTTCAGAGGTAGATGCAGAAAAAAATATATTCAGTTTGCAACCTGATGGAGGTCAGTATAGATGGATTAATAGAACAAGACCCACACACAGCTAGAAGCCCAATATTTTTTCAGAGGTAGATGCAGAAAAAAATATATTCAGTTTGCAACCTGATGGAGGTCAGTATAGATGGATTAATAGAACAAGACCCACACACAGCTAGAAGCCCAATATTTTTTCAGAGGTAGATGCAGAAAAAAATATATTCAGTTTGCAACCTGATGGAGGTCAGTATAGATGGATTAATAGAACAAGACCCACACACAGCTAGAAGCCCAATATTTTTTCAGAGGTAGATGCAGAAAAAACTATATTCAGTTTGCAACCTGATGGAGGTCAGTATAGATGGACTAATAGAACAAGTCCCACACACTGCTAGAAGCCCAAATATTTTTTCAGAGGTACTGTAGATGCAGATAAAAATTAGTTTTAATTTGCAACCTGATGGAGGTCAGTATAGATGGACTAATAGAGAAAGTCCGACACACTACGAGAAGGCCAAATATTTTTTCAGAGCTAGATGCAGAAAAAAATTATATTCAGTTTGCAACCTGATGGAGGTCAGTATAGATGGATTAATAGAACAAGACCCACACACAGCTAGAAGCCCAATATTTTTTCAGAGGTAGATGCAGAAAAAAATATATTCAGTTTGCAACCTGATGGAGGTCAGTATAGATGGACTAATAGAGAAAGTCCGACACACTACTAGAAGGCCAAATATTTTTTCAGAGGTAGATGCAGAAAAAAATATATTCAGTTTGCAACCTGATGGAGGTCAGTATAGATGGATTAATAGAACAAGACCCACACACAGCTAGAAGCCCAATATTTTTTTAGAGGTAGATGCAGAAAAAAATATATTCAGTTTGCAACCTGATGGAGGTCAGTATACATGGACTAATAGAGAAAGTCCGACACACTACTAGAAGGTCAAATATTTTTTCAGAGGTAGATGCAGAAAAAAATATATTCAGTTTGCAACCTGATGGAGGTCAGTATAGATGGATTAATAGAACAAGACCCACACACAGCTAGAAGCCCAATATTTTTTCAGAGGTAGATGCAGAAAAAAATATATTCAGTTTGCAACCTGATGGAGGTCAGTATAGATGGACTAATACAACAAGTCCCGCACACAGCTAGAAGCCCAAATATTTTTTCAGAGGTACTGTAGATGCAGATAAAAATTATTTTTAATTTGCAACCTGATGGAGGTCAGTATAGATGGACTAATAGAGAAAGTCCGACACACTACTAGAAGGCCAAATATTTTTTCAGAGCTAGATGCAGAAAAAAATTATATTCAGTTTGCAACCTGATGGAGGTCAGTATTAGTGTTGAGCCACCCCCGTAGTGTTCGGGTTCGGTTCGGTTCGTCGAACACCGGGATGTTCGAGGAACTGTTCGTCGAACTGTTCGTCGAACACCTTAGAACACCGTCGAACACCGTTAAAACCAATGGCAGGCAAACAAAAACACATAGAAACACATAGAAAACACCTGCAAAGGTGTCCAAAAGCTGACAAACTGCTCAGAAGACACTCTCTTTAAAAAAGCCGGCCGGCAAATTCAGCAGCGGCATACACCGGTACCCGACAATTTAGACAAGAAGGAATAGAGCATCACACATAGATTAGATAGATAGAAACATGTCAGTCACACATATAAGAAGCACAGTGACAGTGTTGGTTACTGCACTTGTCATTTAGTGTAAAGGATTTATTTAAAAAAATATTAGTGTTTTCATGCACTGTCTCTTTAAAAAAGCCGGCCGGCAATTCAGCATCTGTACCCGACAATTTAGAACAGAAAGAATAGAGCTTCACACATAGATTAGATAGATAGAAACATGTCAGTCACATATATAATAAGTACAGTGATAGTGTTGCTTACTGTACTTGTCATTTAGTGTAAAGGATTTATTTAAAAAAATAATAGTGTTTTCATGCACTGTCTCTTTAAAAAAGCCGGCCGGCAATTCAGCAGCGGTACCCGACAATTTAGAACAGAAAGATAGAGCATCACACATAGATTAGATAGATAGAAACATGTCAGTCATATATATATGAAGTACAGCGATAATGTTGGTTACTGTACTTGTCATTTAGTATTAAAATAAAGGATTTATTATTAAAAAAATTGGCGTGGGGTTCCCCTTAATTTTAGGCTCTAGCGGAGGTTAAGCAGACGGCTGGGGCAGATGTTTGAAGCCTGGGAAGGGGGTAATACCCACGGAGCTTCCCAGGCTACTAATATCAGCCCCCAGCTGAATACATAGCCTTTACTAGCTATTAAAATGGGGGACCCCCCCAAAAAAATGACGTGGGGTCCCCCCTAATTTAATAGCTAGCAAAGGCTAGGCAGACAGCTGGGGGCTGATATTAATAGCCCAGGAAGGGAGCCATGAATATTGGCCCCCTCCCAGGCTAGAAACACCAGCCGTCAGCCGCCCCAGAAATGGCGCATTCATAGGATGCGCCAATTCTGGCACTTAGCCTCGCTCTTCCACGCTGCCCTGGTGCGGTGGCAGGGGGTAATAGGGTTGGGGTTGATGTCAGCTTATAATGCCAGCTGACATCAAGCCCAGGTTAGTAATGGAGAGGCGTCTATAAGACACCCCCATTACTAACCCCATAGTCAAAGTTAAAAAAAACACAAACACCCAGAATAAAGTCCTTTAATTGAAATAAAGACACAATCCTTTATTGTTCTAAATTAAACCATACTTACCATCACGCCCATTCCAGCTGAAGCCAACGATCTCCTGCAATAAAAGAAAAATAATAAAGCAACCTCATCCTTACCTTTCCATGGTTCCCACGACAGCTTCAGCTCTGCTACATCGAGATGACAGGCTGGACCGCAGCAGAACGCTGCCATCCAGCCTGTCATCCCGCAGACACTGAGAAGCGCAGGCTTGCTTGCGCTGCTCAGCGTCTCTCTGTGACGACATCCAGATGAGCCGAGTTCATGTCCAATGAACTCGGCTCACCTCATGCACGTCACTGACAGCGTGGGAAAATTCTCACGCTGAAGCGCTGATTGCAGGAGAATTTTCCCACGCTGTCAGTGACGTGCAGGAGGTGAGCTGAGTTCATTGGACATGAGCTCACCTCATGCACATCACTGACAGCGTGGGAGAATTCTCCTGCACTCAGCACTTCAGCGTGAGAATTTTCCCACGCTGTCAGTGACGTGCATGAGGTGAGCCGAGTTCATTGGACATGACCTCGGCTCATCTGGATGCCGTCACAGCGAGACAGTGAGGAGCGCAAGCATGCCTGCGCTTCTCAGTGTCTGCGGGATGACAGACTGGATGGCAGCGTTCTGCTGCGGTCCAGCCAGTCATCTCGATGTAGCAGAGCTGAAGCTGTCGTGGGAACCATGGAAAGGTAAGGATGAGGTTGGTTTATTATTTTTCTTTTATTGCAGGAGATCGTTGGCTTCAGCTGGAATGGGTGTGATGGTAAGTATGGTTTAATTTAGAACAATAAAGAATTGTGTCTTTATTTCAATTAAAGGACTTTATTCTGGGTGTTGTGTTTTTTTTAAATACTTTACTAGAAATTCATGGCGGTCATGTCTAATACTGGCGTGACCCCATGAATTTTGGGCTTGGGGCCAACTGATAATACCAAGCTGGCCCTAACCCCTTTATTACCCAGTGAGCCACCGCACCAGGGCCCTGGATGAGTTGGGTACAGCGCCAGAAGATGGCGCTTCTATGAACGCGCCATTTTCCGGGGTGGCTGCGGACTGCAATTTGTAGCGGGGGGGGGCCCAGAAAGCTTGGGCCTCCCTGCGCTGCAGATTCCAGCCCCCAGCTGCCTAGTTGTACCTGGCTGGACACAAAAATAGGGCGAAGCCCCACGTACTTTTTTTTTAATTATTTCATGAAATTCATGAAATAATTAAGAAAAAAAGGCCTTCCCTATATTGTTGTGTCCGGCCAGGTACAAATAGGCAGCTGGTGGTTGGGGGCAGCCCGTTCCTGCCTGCTGTACCTGGCTGGACACAAATATAGTGCGAAGCCCCACTTCAATTTTTTTTAATTATTTCATGAAATTCATGAAATAATTAAGAAAAAAAGGGCTTCCCTATATTGTTGTGTCCGGCCAGGTACAAATAGGCAGCTGGTGGATGGGGGCAGCCCGTTCCTGCCTGCTGTACCTGGCTGGACACAAATATAGTGCGAAGCCCCATTTCAATTTTTTTAAATTATTTCAGGAAATTCATGAAATAATTTAAAAAAAATTGACGTGGGGCTTCGCACTATATTTGTGTCCAGCCAGGTACAGCAGGCAGGAACGGGCTGCCCCCAACCACCAGCTGCCTATTTGTACCTGGCCGGACACAACAATATAGGGAAGCCCTTTTTTTCTTAATTATTTCATGAAATAATTTAAAGAAAATTGACGTGGGGCTTCGCCCTGTTTTTGTGTCCAGCCAGGTACAACTAGGCAGCTGGGGGCTGGAATCCGCAGCGCAGGGAGGCCCAAGCTTTCTGGGCCACCCCCGCTGCAAATTGCAGTCCGCAGCCACCCCGGAAAATGGCGCGTTCATAGAAGCGCCATCTTCTGGCGCTGTACCCAACTCATCCAGGGCCCTGATGCGGTGGCTCACTGGGTAATAAAGGGGTTAGGGCCAGCTTGGCATTATCAGCTGGCCCTAAGCCCGAAATTCATGGGGTCACGCCAATATTAGACATGACCACCATGAATTTCTAGTAAAGTTTTTAAAAAAAACACAACACCCAGAAAAATGTCCTTTAATTGAAATAAACACACAATTCTTTATTGTTCTAAATTAAACCATACTTACCATCACGCCCATTCCAGCTGAAGCCAACGATCTCCTGAAATAAAAGAAAAATAATAAAGCAACATCATCCTTACCTTTCCATGGTTCCCATGACAGCTTCAGCTCTGCTACATCGAGATGACAGGCTGGACCGCAGCAGAACGCTGCCATCCAGCCTCTCATCCCGCAGACACTGAGAAGCGCAGGCTTGCTTGCGCTCCACAGTGTCTCTCTGTGAGGGCATCCAGATGAGCCGAGTTAATGTCCAATGAACTCGGCTCACCTCATGCACGTCACTGACAGCGTGGGAAAATTCTCCTGCACTCAGCGCTTCAGCGTGGGAGAATTCTCACACTGAAGCGCTGAGTGCAGGAGAATTCTCCCACGCTGTCAGTGACGTGCAGGAGGTGAGCTGAGTTCATTGGACATGAGCTCACCTTATGCACGTCACTGACAGCGTCGGAAAATTCTCCTGCACTCAGCGCTTCAGCGTGGGAGAATTCTCACGCTGATGCGCTGAGTGCAGGAGAATTCTCCCACGCTGTCAGTGACGTGCAGGAGGTGAGCTGAGTTCATTGGACATGAGCTCACCTTATGCACGTCACTGACAGCGTGGGAGAATTCTCCTGCACTCACCGCTTCAGCGTGAGAATTTTCCCACGCTGTCAGTGACGTGCATGAGGTGAGCCGAGTTCATTGGACATGAACTCGGCTCATCTGGATGTCGTCACAGAGAGACGCTGAGCAGCGCAAGCAAGCCTGCGCTTCTCAGTGTCTGCGGGATGAGAGGCTGGATGGCAGTGTTCTGCTGCGGTCCAGCCTGTCATCTCAATGTAGCAGAGCTGAAGCTGTCGTGGGAACCATGGAAAGGTAAGGATGAGGTTGCTTTATTATTTTTCTTTTATTGCAGGAGATCGTTGGCTTCAGCTGGAATGGGCGTGACGGTAAGTATGGTTTAATTTAGAACAATAAAGGATTGTGTCTTTATTTCAATTAAAGGACTTTATTCTGGGTGTTTGTGTTTTTTTTAACTTTGACTATGGGGTTAGTAATGGGGGTGTCTTATAGACGCCTCTCCATTACTAACCTGGGCTTGATGTCAGCTGGCATTATAAGCTGACATCAACCCCAACCCTATTACCCCCTGCCACCGCACCAGGGCAGCGTGGAAGAGCGAGGCTAAGTGCCAGAATTGGCGCATCCTATGAATGCGCCATTTCTGGGGCGGCTGACGGCTGGTGTTTCTAGCCTGGGAGGGGGCCAATATTCATGGCTCCCTTCCTGGGCTATTAATATCAGCCCCCAGCTGTCTGCCTAGCCTTTGCTAGCTATTAAATTAGGGGGGACCCCACGTCATTTTTTTTGGGGTGTCCCCCATTTTAATAGCTAGTAAAGGCTATGTATTCAGCTGGGGGCTGATATTAGTAGCCTGGGAAGCTCCGTGGGTATTACCCCCTTCCCAGGCTTCAAACATCTGCCCCAGCCGTCTGCTTAACCTCCGCTAGAGCCTAAAATTAAGGGGAACCCCACGCCAATTTTTTTAATAATAAATCCTTTATTTTAATACTAAATGACAAGTACAGTAACCAACACTATCACTGTACTTCATATATATGTGACTGACATGTTTCTATCTATCTAATCTATGTGTGAAGCTCTATTCTGTCTGTTATAAATTGTCGGGTACCGCTGCTGAATTGCCGGCCGGCTTTTTTAAAGAGACGGTGCATGAAAACACTATTATTTTTTTTGATAAATCCTTTACGCTAAATGACAAGTACAGTAAGCAACACTGTCACTGTACTTCGTATATATGTGGCTGACATGTTTCTATCTATCTAATCTATGTGTGGAGCTCTATTCTGTCTGTTATAAATTGTCGGGTACCGCTGCTGAATTGCCGGCCGGCTTTTTTAAAGAGACGGTGCATGAAAACACTATTATTTTTTTTGATAAATCCTTTACGCTAAATGACAAGTACAGTAAGCAGCACTTTCACTGTACTTCGTATATATGTGGCTGACATGTTTATATCTATCTAATCTATGTGTGAAGCTCTATTCTTTCGGTTCTAAATTGTCGGGTACCGGTGTATGCCGCTGCTGAATTGCCGGCTTTTCATGTTTCACTGTTGGCACTGTTCCCATCGATTTGGGCAATCACTGTAATGCCACAACCACCATGGCTGTGGCATTACAGTGAGTGGCAGACAATCCCTGCATGATTGGTGCTCTAAATAGCGCCAGACATGCAGGACACGCTTTTGGTGCACGAACAGTTATCGAACATAACCTCGAACAGCCGAATTTTTTGCAAATCGTTCGGGTTCGTCGAACAACTCGAACACCGCCCAACACAGCTCGAATTTGAGATTGGCGAACAGTTCTAGTCGAACACCGCTCATCTCTAGTCAGTATAGATGGATTAATAGAACAAGACCCACACACAGCTAGAAGCCCAATATTTTTTCAGAGGTAGATGCAGAAAAAAATATATTCAGTTTGCAACCTGATGGAGGTCAGTATAGATGGACTAATAGAACAAGTCCCACACACTGCTAGAAGCCCAAATATTTTTTCAGAGGTACTGCAGATGCAGATAAAAATTAGTTTTAATTTGCAACCTGATGGAGGTCAGTATAGATGGACTAATAGAATGATGCTATGCCCAAAAGATTTTACTTCACTAGGTGCAGTAAAAAAATTGGTATTCTATACACAGGTGGTATATCTTGCAACACAGATAGGCTACTCCACTGACTAACACACTCTGCAATAGGCCAAAAAGGATTAGCTTTGCTAGATTCAGCCAAATGCTGTGAAAAAAACTTGCACAGCACTGGCACAGACCTGCCTGGCAAAAACTGATAGGAACTCATGTAACCTAGTCCTGAAAAGGACTCCAATTACAATTAATCTTTACTCCCACAACCTATCTATTTAAGAGCACAGACCTCCCTGATAAAAGTCGTAGGAAATGCTGTAACCTAGTCCTTAAAAGGACTGCAATCACAACTATTCCCTACTCCCAAGCTATCTGTATATTTGTGCGAAAATTGGCTTGAAATTAACAAGGTATAGCGCACACAGCAACAGCGGTGCCGTCTAACACGCAGCTGCAGCAGTGAGAAAATGGTGGCGACGGGGAAAATGGCTTGGTCTTATAGGGCAAGGACATGTGACATACACTGCCAATGACACATGCCCTTGCTTGTGTGAAAAAAAGCACTTCGCTCCGTGTGTGCGCTGCTGATAGGCTGACAGATTGCACCTCCCCACTGTAAATGCGGGAAAGAGAAAAAAAAATGGAGATCTTCATTGTTCCTGCAGAGATCCATCCCCTGCCCCTCCCCCCACCCCGCTGTACACTCAAACTGCGTATTAACATTAATTTTCATCATTACTGAGAAAAAATCCAGTTATGATTTTGGTGCACGAACAGTTATCGAACATAACCTCGAGCAGCCGAATTTTTCTCAAATTGTTCGTGTTCGCCGAACGGCTCGAACACCGCCCAAAACAGCTCGAATTTGAGATTGGCGAACAGTTCGTGTAGAACAACGCTCATCTCTAATGATGACCCCAAAGTTCTGAGGGCCACATTACTTAGTTGATGGAATGACATAAATCCATGTGACACATTCATTCTACTTAATTATATGCACCAAATGTCCAGGCAAAAAGAGGGAGAGAGGGCAAAAACTTAGGACAAGGATGAATCATTATCGTCACATAATAAAAGAAAAAAAAATAGATCTACCTTTGGCCAAGCATTTTTGTTTACCTGATCACAACATCACAGACATGAAATTATTGGTATTATAAGGTAACTTCAAATCTCAGAGAGACAGAAAGGTTTGGGAATATAAACTGATGATGACCTTTGACACCTTCAGAGCAGGAATGAATGTGTCACATGGATTTATGTCATTCTACATCAACTAAGGAATGTGGTCCTCAGAACTTTGGGGTCATCATAACTGTCCTTCTCTATGAACCAATCCAATATTTACAGCCAGAACTGTTTATCTTTCTCCCACAGAAATTGCTCTGCTTAACGTTACCTGTCTCATCTATTGTATTATTTCTGTGTCCTAATGTGTATAAATATGTGACTCTTCAGATATTGGGTTATACTATGCCTGATGAAGAGGCTTGAGTAGCCTCAAAAGCTTGCAATCTGTTACCATCTTTTCAGTTAGCCATTAAAAGGTATCAACCATTGAGGACTATCAAATCTAAATATTTTTCTATCTACTGGCTAAAAGGTACAAAAATATAATTTTCCTTGTGTGAAAATGTAGAAAATTTAGCAATTTTCAAATTTTGAATTTACATACCATTAAATCAGAGAGATATGTCCATAAAATAGTTAGTAAATAACGTTTCCCACATGTCTACTTTACATCAGCACAATTTTGTAACTAAAATTACAAAACCATTTTTTTAGGGACCGCATCACATTTGAAATCACTTTGAGGGGCCTTTATGTCAAAAAATACCCAAAAGTGACACCATTATAAAAACTGCACCCTTCAAGGTGCACAAAACCACATTCAAGAAACCAGTACCCCATATGTGGGGAAAAACCACTGTTCGGACGCACAGCAGGGCTCGAAAGGGAAGGAGCGCCATTTGACTTTTTGAATGTAACATTTGCTTGAATAATTAGCGGACCCCATGTTGCATTTGGGGATCCCCTGATGTGCCTAAACAGTGGAAACCCCTCAAAAGTGACACCATTTTGGAAACTAAACCCCTCAGGGAATCTATCTAGATGTTTGGTGAGCACCTTAAACCCACAGGTGCTTCACAGAAGTTTATAACATTAAGCCATAAAAATACAATTTTCATATTTTTATCACAAAAATGTTTTTCTGCCCCCAATTTTGCATTTTCATAATTGTAACATGAAAAATTGCACCATACAATTTGATGTGCAATTTCTCCTGAGTAAGCTGATACCCTATATGTGCAGGAAAACCACTATTTGGGTGCGCAGCAGAGCTCGGAAAGGAAAGAGCGCCATTTAACTTTTTGAATGTAAAATTTGCTTGAATAAATAGCGGACGCCATGTCGCATTTGGGTAACCCCTGATGTGCCTAAACATTGGAAATTCCCCACAAGTAACACCATTTTGGAAATTAGACCCCTTAAGGAACCTATCTAGTTGTGTGGTGCGCTCCTTGAACCCCCAGGTGCTTCAGAAAAGTTTAAAACGTAGAGCCGTGAAAATAAAAAAATCCCATTTTTTTCCACAAAAATGATCTTTTAGCCCCAATTTTTTTATTTTCACAAGGGTAACAGGTTAAATTGGGCCTGAAAAGTTGTTGTTCAATTTCTCCTGAGTACGCTGATACACCATATGTGGGAGAAAACTACTGCTTGGGCTCATGTCAGGGCTCGGAAGGGAAGGAGTAACGTTTTGGAATTCAGACATTGATGGAATGGTATGAGGGCGTCATGTCGTGTTTGCTGAGCCCCTGATGTGCCTAAACAGTGTAAATGCCAACAAGTGCCCCCTTTTTGGAAAATAGACCCCCCCAGTGAATTTATCTAGATGTGTGGTGAGCAACTTGAACCCTCAGGTGCTTAACAAAAAAATATAAAGTTGACTTGTGAAAACTGCACCTCTCAATGAATTCATCTAGGGGTGCAGTGAGCATGTTGACACCACATGTGCCTCACAGAATTTTATTCCATTGGGCGGTGAAGAAAGAATAATTACAGTTTTATCACCAAAGTTTTATTTTAGTACCAAATTTTACATTTTCACATTGGGAAATGGGTACAAATGGCACCAAAATTTGTCACATAATTTTTACTGTATATAGAAACACCCCATATGAGGCTGTACAGTACTTCTTAGCCACACAGTGAGACTCAAGGGGAAGGAGCACTATCTGCCTCCTGGAGCGCAGATTTTCCTAGAATAGTATGCAGACTCCATATACACAGCTCCTACGTAATTCAGATGAAACCCCCGAGGGATCCATTCACTATAGTGAGGCAGCTGAGTTAGGCCCCTCTCACATATCAGTGTGTCCGGTACCTGTGGTGACAGTTTCCACAAGTACCGAAGACACATACACATGCAAACCCATTCAAATGAATGCATCTGTGCACATATCAGTGTGTTTCCACAGACCGTATGTCCATGGGCAAAACATGTTGACATGTCAGTTTTTGTTTGCGCTGCACATGCCGCAAAATGTCCCACACTAATGACACACTGATGACATCTGTGTGTCATTAGTGTGACATGTACCGGCACCTGGGAATCAGTGTACAGTCAGAGCTGTTCCCAAGCATCGGGACCTGAACGTTGCCCTCATCATTGTCCCCTGCTTGTGTTGTGATCAGCACAAGCAAGGGACAATGATGAGAGTAGTATTCTGCTCCTGCTGTGTACTGATGTAAAAATAAGAATAAAATAAAAAAATCTTTATACTCACCTGTCTTTTGATGTCCCCCACTGTAACCCACCTGACCATTCACGCAGAGGAGCCGGGGAGAATGACTCACTCCAGCGACCAACTTTCTGGAGCTGCGCTGAGCTCAGTGAGTCACAGGACATCGCTCCCTCAGTGCAGCTCTGGGGCCTGCTCGCTGGAACGAGTCATTCTCCCTGGTTCCTTGGCATGAGCAGTGAGATGGATAACAGTGGGGGACATCTTCGGACAGGTGAGTTTAAGTAATTTTTTATTTTATTCTTATTTTTACACTAGGACACAGCAGGAGCAGAATACTACTCTCAACATTGTCAATTGCTTGTGCCGATCGTGGCGCCGGGAGGGGACAATGATTAGGGCAGCGTTCAGCATCCGGCGCTTTATGCACGTCTAATAAAAAGACGGACACTGTGGAATCACAGGAAAGATGGCGCCCATGATGCCTCCATCTGCCTCATTACAGGAAATCTTCCGCCGGGGATTCTGTGTGAATCATGTATTTCAGAGATTTACACGGAAACCCCGGTGTAAGTGGTGTAAGAATAAATGTGAGCCGAGCCAAACTGCGATCTTTGGGAGGCAGAATGAACAAATCAGCAGCAGGTGAAGAATTGGTTTTATTTATTTTTTTCATGCCATTCTCCGTGCGGTATAAGTAATTAAATTACTTTATTCTTCAGGTCGGTGCGATTACAGCCATACCAGATTTATATTGGGTTTTTAGCAACTGCCATACAGTAAAAGACTTTTTTTTTTGCAAAGACTAGTTTTTGCATTGCCATATTTTGAGAGCTATAATTTTTCCATATTTCGGCCGACAGAGTCATGTAAGGGCTTATTTTTTGCGGGACAAGTTGACGTTTTTATTGCTACCATTTTTGGGCGCGTGACATTTTTTGATCACCCTCTATTCCGATTTTTTGGAGGCAGAATGAACACAACTAGTCAGGATTTGTTTTTTGGGGGGTTTTATGCCATTCCGCATGTGGTAAAATTGATAAGGTAGCTTTATTCTCCTGGTCAGTACATTTACAGCGATACTACATTTATATCATTTTTTTATGTTTTGGCACTTTTACACAATAAAACTATTTTATATAAAAATATTTTTTTTCGCATTGCTTTATTCTGAGAGCTATAGAGCTATAACTTTTTTATTTTTTACTTTTCGGTAGATGGAGCTGTATGGCGGCTTGTTTTTTGCGGAACAAGATGACATTTTCAGTGGTACCATTTTTATTTACATTCGTCTATTTGATCACGTTTTATTCCACGTTTTGTTCGGTGGTATGGTGATAAAGCACTGTTTTTGCTTCTTTTCCTATTTATTTATTTATTCTTTTACCATGTTCACTAACGGGATTAACTAGTGGGGCCGTTTTATAGGTCAAGTCTTTCCGGACGTGGAGATACCAAATATGTGTACTTTTATTGTTTTTTTTCATAATAATATTTATCTATAGGTACAAAATATGTATTTTTTCTAATATTTTTAAATTTGTAAAACTTTTTTTTACTTTTTTCTAACTTTTTTACTTAATCCCACTATGGGACTTTCACTTTCTGCAGTCTGATCGCAGTTATAAGGTATAGCAGTGCAGGATCACTGCTATACCTTGCAACCTGTCAGCCCTGCAGACACAAGCTAGTTTGATCACTCGCTGCGCATGATCAAACTAGCTTGGCAACGATCGGGACCCTGCGATGATGTCGCAGGGTCTCCGATCCGAAGTCAGTGGGGCTTCTGTTCCTCCGCTCTCTCGCTAAATGCAGCAATCGCAACCTTTAGGGGTTAAAGTGCCGGGAGCAAGGCACCGCTCCTGGCACTGAGTGCCGGGGGTCAGCTGTCAGAGACAGCGCTTTGCCTTAATAATAGAAATCTGGTCCATAAGGCCCAGGGCACAGGGACGTATTATTACGTAGAATGTCAGAAAGGGGTTAATCAATGGAAAGATTAGCATTTTCACAACTGAATTTATTTTAAATACTTATTGAATTTTCTCTGAACTGACATTTTAAAATGCATAGTGAATAGCTTGCAGGAGATTGCAGCCGACTCCCTAAAGAGAGGGCAAACACGATTTAATATCATGGTTGCCTTCCTGATCATTGTGTCTACAATGCTAAATAAGCATTGCATATACACAGAAGAAAGCAATGACAATGCTCCTCCTCCTCCGGACCCAGTGATCATATGATCGCTGGAAATAGAGAAGAAGAAGCAGTTGCAGGGTCCTTTGAGACCCAGTAAGCTCTACTATGCAGGTAGGAGGCTGGATTTCCTTGTTACTTGAGCTAATATACCCGTCACAGTTAGTGCCCTCTCACACTCCAAACCCCTTGCAAAATGGGATTTGAGCATATGTGCTGGTGGGTTCATTGACTATAATGATGCAGACGGAGTCACAATATGCTCTATCATTTTTGGCTGTATACACTTACTGGAGGTGGACAGCTAGACGTAGTCTACTACGTCTTGGTGTGCACCTCCAATAGGCGTATCTGGACGAAAATAATGCACGAAAGAGGACAGATACAGTGACTCCGTCTGCATCATTATAGTCAATGACCAAGTAAATGGCCCCATCAGCGTATACGACTGAATCCCATTTTACAGGGGGTTAGGACGTAAGCTCCGATGGTTCCACTGAATGTGAGGAAGAATATAGTGTGAAAGGGCCCTTACAGGGAAAATCAGCTATAAAATGTATGTATAAACATGTTCAAATACACTCCAAAAGGTCTTTTAAGACTTCATAAGGGGCACAGGGTGTAAAATAAATTAAATAAATAAATATTAAAGTGAGAAAAAATAAAGAATACTGAATAAAAACACACCCGTTCCAAATTGCTGTTTATAACCCTGCCCCATAATAAATAAAAAAAATGTTAAGTAAAAATTCTGTGGAAAGAGGAACACAATATAAAGTGTTCTTTAGCGGTCGTTCATGGTCGCCAAAAAAAATACAAATAAAAAATGTGAACAGTACACACGCATTTCCTATTTTATTTACATTTTTCCCCATATCAGCAAAAAAAGAAAGAATATAAAAATGAAGTCCCATTGTATTGTGAAAAAATGTGCCTGGTCAGGAACAGGGTAAAATAGTCCATCCTGAATTAGTTTAAAAAATGTTGCTGTTTATAGAAAAACTAATAATGCTGCCCCTCATGATGAATCTTGAATTGTTATGATTTTGTCCAAGCATATAGTAGTGCTTTAGCTGATTGTCGGCATGTGCTCGGACAGAGGTTTTAAAAAAAAATACATCCAATTGTGAAAATACTTAATTTTTGACTATCTATCGACAATTTTCACTTTTGTTCATTGGACAACTGTTTTAAGTGCCTGTACACATTGAATCACAGCAAGCCAATATATTAAATGAGGTTTTAAGAACTTTCACAGCCCAATAAAAATTTAAACAAAGTGTGTTAAAATAAAGGCACAACGTAATAATATGTTGTCTCGCTTCACCAATTAATATGCACAGCGGTGAGATTTCAACCTCATGTCATTACTACTACAGTTAGTCATTGGGAGAGGTGAAAGGGTATAAACAAAGGCAAGTATGCCGGTAAAGTGTGGGGCACTTACTCCCCCAATACACATTAAACTAATGTCAGCTGAACCCGCTGATATTGATTGATTTATCCGACAGTCTAATGTGTATGGGGTCGTTGGCCAACTGATGGTCGGGAGAGATGACGATCACACGTGTCTTTTTCAGACTGCCGATTGCATAGTTCTCTCTGAGATAACATATCTATCAGTGACTTTCACAGAGATCCAAGATCAGCACTCGGCTGAGCGAATGCTCCTGTGTATGGGAGAGACAGCTGAGATGGCTGTCGGCTGAATGAACGCTCGAAGCAGCAGTTGGCTTAAAGCCATCTAATGTGTATGGCCAGCCTTTGGCGATGAAACAATTTTTGCTGTATTTATCTATATTTAGTGTTTTATCTATATGTTAATACATGTATACAGTATATATATATATATATATATATACAGTACAGACCAAAAGTTTGGACACACCTTCTCATTTAAAGATTTTTCTGTATTTTCATTACTATAAAAATTGTACATTCACACTGAAGGCATCAAAACTATGAATGAACACGTGGAATTATATACTTAACAAAAGGGTGTGAAACAACTGAAAATATGTCTTATATTCTAGGTTCTTCAAAGTAGCCACCTTTTGCTTTGATGACTGCTTTGCACACTCTTGGCATTCTCTTGATGAGCTTCAAGAGGTAGTCACCAGAAATGGTCTTCCAACAATCTTGAAGGAGTTCCCAGAGATGCTTAACACTTGTTGGCCCTTTTGCCTTCACTCTGCATTCCAGATCACCCCAAACCATCTCGATTGGGTTCAGGTCTGGTGACTGTGGAGGCCAGGTCATCTGGCGTAGCACCCCATCACTCTCCTACTTGGTCAAATAGCACTTACACAGCCTAAAGGTGTGTTTGGGGTCATTGTCCTGTTGAAAAATAAATGATGGTCCAACTAAACGCAAACCGGATGGAATAGCATGCCGCTGCAAGATGCTGTGGTAGCCATGCTGGTTCAGTATGCCTTCAATTCTGAAAAAATCCCCAACATTGTCACCAGCAAAGCACCCCCACACCATCACACCTCCTCCTCCATGCTTCACGGGGAACCAGGCATGTAGAGTTCATCCACTCACCTTTTCTGCGTCGCACAAAGACACGGTGGTTGGAACCAAAGATCTCAAATTTGGACTCATCAGACCAAAGCACAGATTTCCACTGGTCTAATGTCCATTACTTGTGTTCTTGTGTTCTTCTGCTTGTTGCCTGTCCTTAGCAGTGGTTTCCTAGCAGCTATTTTACCATGAAGGCCTGCTGCACAAAGTCTCCTCTTAACAGTTGTTGAAAAGCTGTGTCTGCTGCTAGAACTCTGTGTGACATTGACCTGGTCTCTAATCTGAGCTGCTGTTAACCTGTGATTTCTGAGGCTGGTAACTCGGATAAACTTATCCTCAGAAGCAGAGGTGACTCTTGGTTTTCCTTTCCTGGGGCAGTCCTCATGCGAGCCAGTTTCTTTGTAGCGCTTGATGGTTTTTGCAACTGCACTTGGGGACACTTTCAAAGTTTTCCCAATTTTTCACACTGACTGACGTTCATTTCTTAAAGTAATGATGGCCACTCGTTTTTCTTTGCTTAGCTGCTTTTTTCTTGCCATAATACAAATTCTAACAGTCTATTCAGTAGGACTATCAGCTGTGTATCCACCAGACTTCTGCACAACACAACTGATGGTCCCAACCCCATTTATAAGGCAAGAAATTCCACTTTTTTAACCTGACAGGGCACACCTGTGAAGTGAAAACCATTTCCGGTGACTACCTCTTGAAGCTCATCAAGAGAATCCCAAGAGTGTGCAAAGCAGTCATCAAAGCAAAAGGTGGCTACTTTGAAGAACCTAGAATATAAAACATATTTTCAGTTGTTTCACACTTTTTTGTTAAGTATATAATTCCACATGTGTTAATTCATAGTTTTGATGCCTTCAGTGTGAATGTACAATTTTCATAGTCATGAAAATACAGAAAAATCTTTAAATGAGAAGGTGTGTCCAAACTTTTGGTCTGTACTGTATATATACTGCTCAAAAAAATAAAAGGAACACTTAAACAACAGAATATAACTCCAAGTAAGTCAAACTTCTGTGAAATCAAACTGTCCACTTAGGAAGCAAAACTGATTGACAATCAATTTCACATGCTGTTGTGCAAATGGAATAGACAATAGATGGAAATTATTGGCAATTATCAAGACACACTCAATAAAGGAGTGGTTCTGCAGGTGGGGACCACAGACCACCTCTCAGTACCAATGCTTTCTGGCAGATGTTTTGGTCACTTTTGAATGTTGGTTGTGCTTTCACACTCGTAGTAGCATGAGACAGACTCTACCACACACAGAAGTTACTCAGGTAGTGCAGTTCATCCAGGATGGCACATCAATGCGAGCTGTGGCAAGAAGGTTTGCTGTGTCTGTCAGCGTAGTGTCCAGAGGCTGGAGGCACTACCAGGAGAAAGGCCAGTACACCTGGAGACGTGGAAGGGGTCGTAGGAGGGCAACAACCCAGCAGCAGGACCGTTACCTCCGCCTTTGTGCAAGGAAGAACAGGAGGAGCACTGCCAGAGCCCTGCAACGTATCCTCCAGTAGGCCACAAATGTGCTTGTGTCTGCACAAACGGTTAGAAACCGACTCCATGAGGGTGGTATGAGGGCCCGACACCACAGATGGGGGTTGTGCTCACAGCCCAACACCATCCAGTACGCTTTGCATTTGCCACAGAACACCAGAATTGGTAAAGTCACCACTGGCGCCCTGTGCTCTTCACAGATGAAAGCAGGTTCACACTGAGCACATGTGACAGACGTGACAGAGTCTGCAGACGCCGTGGAGAGCAATCTGCTGCCTGCAACATCCTTCAGCATGACCGGTTTGGCAGTGCGTCAGTAATGGTGTGGGGTGACATTTCTTTGGAGGGCCGCACAGCCCTCCATGTGCTCGCCAGAGGTAGCTTGACTGCCATTAGGTACCGAGATGAGATCCTCAGACCCCTTGTGAGACCATATGCTGGTGCAGTTGGCCCTGGGTTCTTCCTAATGCAGGACAATGCCAGACCTCATGTGGCTGGAGTGTGTCAGCAGTTCCTGCAAGATGAAGGAATTTAAGTTATGGACTGGCCCGCCCATTCCCCAGACCAGAATCCGATTGAGCACATCTGGGACATCATGTCTTTCTCCATCCACCAACGTCACGTTGCACCAAAGACTGTCCAGGAGTTGGCGGATGCTTTAGTCCAGGTCTGGGAGGAGATCCCACAGACGACCATCCGCAACCTCATCAGGAGCATGTCTAGGCATTGTAGGGAGGTCATACAGGCACATGGAGGCCACACACAATACTGAGCCTCATTTGACTTGTTTTAAGGACATTAGTTGGATCAGCCTGTAGTGTGTTTTTCCACTTTAATTTTGGGGGTGACTCCAAATCCAGGCCTCCATTGGTTAATAAATTTGATTTCCATTGATGATTTTTGTGTGATTTTGTTGTCAGCACATTCAACTTTGTACAGAACGAAGCATTCTGTAACGGGTCTGGGAGGCGGAACCTCTGAGCAACTATGCAAGGGGGCGGTCCTTGTAAGGAAGCGGGTGGCTCCCAGGGAAGACGGGCAGGTAGTCACGCCAAGTGACAGGGACAGTCTCTAGGTAGAAGGGCAGGTAGTCACGGCAAGTGACAGGGACAGTCTCTGGGTAGAAGGGCAGGTAGTCACGGCAAGTGGCAGGGACAGTCTCTGAGTAGAAGGACGGGTACTCACGGCAAGTGACAGGGACAGTCTCTGGGTAGAAGGACAGCAGGCAGGTGGCTGGTGAGCGCTCCCAGGTGAGCGGGCGAGGGTCTTTGGACAGGCAGGTAGTCACGGCAAGTGACGGCAGAGCCTCCAGGTAGGCTAGCAGGCAGGTAGCAGGTGAGCGCTCCCAGGTGAGCGGGCAAGAGTCTCTGGATGAGCAGGTGGTCACGGCAAGTGACGGCAGAGCCTCCAGGTAGGCTAGCAGGCAGGTAGCAGATGAGCGCTCCCAGGTGAGCGGGCAGGCTGGTCCATAGACAGACTGACAGGTGTCGGAAGGCAGACCGTCGGACCGCAGGCTTGCAAGCAGGTAAACGGATATCAGGCAGGTACCAAGCAGGAATCTGGCAGGTGACTGGCAGGTAACAGGCAGGAATCTGGCAGGTGACTGGCAGGTAACAAGCAGGAATCTGGCAGGTGACTGGCAGGTAACTGGTAACGGGACCTGAGGGCTGAAGCAGAGTGAAGGCTTTGCAACAACATTGCTCGGGCACCTCCATTTTGGAGGAGGTGCCTTATATATGGGAGGTCCTCCAGTAATTGGCCGGGGACTCCTTAGGACGGCGCACGCAGTCCCTTTAAGAGAGGGGGAGCGCGCGCGCGCCCTAAGCACACTGCCGGGGAAGGAGCGCGTGCGGGAAGCAGCGGGGAGAGAAGGGCTGGAGGACGCCGCGCCAGGAGCGGGGAGGTGAGAGGGACGGCGTCTCTGCCTAGTACGGGGCAGAGTCGCCGATGCTACAGTACCCCCCCCTTTAGGCCCCCTCTTTTTTTGGCCAGAAAGAAATTTTTCAAGGAGAAGCGGGGCGTTGATGTTCTCCCTGGGTTCCCAAGTTCTCTCCTCAGGACCAAACCCCTTCCAATCTACCAGAAAAAAGGTCTTTCCTCTTACCCTCTTGGAGGCCAGAATACTCTCTACCTCAAAGACGTCATCAGCGGAAACCGGAGCAGGAGGGGCACCTGGATTATTGGAAAAAGAGTTAAAGACAACGGGCTTGAGGAGAGATACGTGGAAGGAGTTGGGAATCCGTAGGGTGGCCGGGAGTTTTAATTTGTAGGCCACAGGGTTAATTTGCCTGAGGACTTCGAAGGGACCGATGAATCGAGGGCCCAACTTGAAGGAGGGTACTTTGAGCCGCACATGTTTGGACGAGAGCCAAACCTTGTCTCCCGGACGGAATTGAGGTGGATCCAGACGTCTCTTATCAGCATATCTCTTCATCCGCTCAGAGGACAGAAGAAGAGCGGACCTGGTACTCTCCCAAATAGTAGAAAATTCGCTGACAAGAGACTCCGCAGCAGGGTTGTCCACAGAAACGGAGACAGGAAGCGGAATCCGGGGGTGCTGGCCATAGACAATAAAGAACGGGGACTTGGAAGAGGATTCGCTTTCGTGGTTATTATAAGAGAACTCGGCCCAAGGAAGGAGGTCCACCCAATCAGAATGGTGGGCATTAACAAAGTGCCGGAGATAGCTGGTAAGGATCTGATTGATCCGCTCCACTTGACCATTGGACTGAGGGTGGTAAGCGGAGGAGAAGTCCAGGGTGACGTCCAGCAGTTTACATGTGGCTCTCCAGAAGCGTGAGGTAAACTGAACCCCTCGATCCGACACGATGTGGAGGGGTAGGCCATGGAGACGGAAGATATGGTGAATAAAGTCCTTAGCCAGCTCAGGTGCAGACGGAAGACCAGGCAGGGGAATGAAGTGGGCCATCTTAGAGAAGCGGTCCGCGACTACCCAAATGACAGTACACCCGGCAGAGACAGGAAGATCGGTAATGAAGTCCATAGCGATGTGTTGCCACGGGGCAACAGGTATGAGAAGCGGCAGGAGATGACCAGCTGGTAAGTGTCTGGAAATTTTGTTGCGGCCACAAGATGAACAGGCAGAGACGAAGTCTACCACATCCTTACGCAGGGTAGACCACCAGTAATGCCGGGAAATGAGTAGGAAGGTTTTCTTTTGGCCGGCATGGCCAGCTAGTTTAGAAGAATGACCCCAGCGAGAACCCTCTCACGGTCTGGAGGCGCCACGAACGGCTTGCTGGGTGGAAGACGAGTCAAATCCAAGGGGGCCACATTCATCACCTTGGAGGGGTCGATAATGTGCATAGGCTCCTCCTCTTGGTCGGAGGACAGGAAGGATCGGGAAAAGGCATCAGCTTTGACATTTTTGTCCGCCGGGCGGAAATGAAGGATGAAATCGAAGCGGGCAAAGAACAAAGACTACCGGGCCTGACGTGGATTAAGTCTCTGGGCATTTTGGAGATATGCCAGGTTCTTGTGATCCGTATAGATGATCACCGGGTATAGAGCCCCTTCAAGCAGGTAACGCCACTCCTCCAGCGCCAATTTAACGGCAAGCAGTTCTCGGTCTCCTATGGAGTAATTGCACTCAGAGGAGGAGAAGATTTTAGAGAAAAAGCCGCAGGTTACCATTCTCCCGGAGGAAGACTTCTGGGTGAGCACTGCTCCGGCTCCAGAGGAGGAGGCATCAACCTCCAGGTAGAACTGTTTGTTGCAGTCCGGACGGTGCAGCACAGGGGCAGAGGAGAAGGCTTGTTTCAGGGAAAGGAAGGCCTCCTCAGCTTCGGATGACCATACCTTGGGATTTGCTCCCTTACGGGTGAGCGCAGATATGGGCGCAGTCCGTGACGAGAAGTGAGGAATGAAGAGACGATAGTAATTAGTGAAGCCCAGGAATCGCTGTATCGCCTTCAAGCCCTCCGGACGGGGCCACTTTAGGACAGCAGAGAGCTTCTCGGGATCCATTCTCAAGCCTGTTTGGGAGATAACATAGCCCAGGAAAGGAAGAGAGGTCTGCTCAAAAAGGCACTTCTCGTATTTAGCATAGAGGTGGTTCTGCCTGAGCCTAAGCAGGACCTGACGAACATCCCTCCGGTGTGTGGGAAGATCCGGAGAGAAGACCAAGATGTCATCCAGGTATACCACCACGCAGGAGTAAAGAAGGTCACGGAAGATGTCGTTGGCCAGTTTTTGGAAGACGGCGGGAGCATTGCAGAGACTGAAGGGCATCACACGGAACTCATAGTGTCCGTCCCGGGTATTAAATGCTGTTTTCCACTCGTCTCCCTGACGGATACGGACCAGGTTATACGCTCAACGTAGATCCAGCTTGGAGAAGATCCTGGCGCCTTTAAGACGATCAAATAACTCAGAGATGAGCGGAAGGGGGTATTTATTTTTAACCGTGATCTGATTGAGTCCTCTATAGTCAATACAGGGGCGTAGCGAGCAGTCTTTCTTTTTGACAAAGAAGAATCCGGCTCCAGCCGGGGAGGTAGATTTCCGGATAAATCCCCTAGCCAGATTCTCTTCAATGTACTCAGACATGGCCCGGGTCTCAGCTGCAGACAATGGGTAGATACGCCCACGGGGAGGAGTGGTACCAGGTACCAGGTCGATCGGGCAGTCATATGGCCTATGGGGTGGCAACGTCTCTGCTTCCTTCTTACCGAAGACGTCCGCATAGGGCCAATAAGGAGCCGGGAGACCTGGTAAATTAGCTGGAGTTGGCGGAGGGCGAGCTGGGCGGACCGGAACCAGGCAGGTCCTATGGCAGTCTGGACCCTATCGGAGTACTTCACCGGATCGCCAGTTCAATATGGGTTTGTGTGTCTGGAGCCAAGGTAGACCTAGCAACAGGGAGTGAGAAAGTCCGGACAACACATGGAATGAGATTTCCTCAGAGTGCAGCATTCCCACCTGCAGGGTTATGGGTTCAGTGACGAGCAGGATGGTCTCCAAGAGAAGTCTTCCATCCACGGAGGCGACTGATAATGGTTCAGCCAGGGACTTGGTGGGAATACGGTATCTCTCTACCAGAGACTGGGAGATGAGGTTTCCAGCAGCTCCAGAATCCAGGTGGGCGAGTTCAAAGTGACGGTTTTCTCCCCAAGCAATAGAGACCGGTAAAGTCAGAGACGGAGAGGGCTTACTTTTGTCTAGGACGACCTCTCCGAGCGGTCCTAGACACTGGCGTTTCCCAGCTTCTCCGGGCAGGAACGGATGAAGTGCTCCATACTGCCACAATAGAAACAGCTTCCCTCGGCTCAGCGAGATTCTTGGCGAGATCTGACCATCTTGGTCTGGTCGATCTGCATAGGTTCAGGCGAGAGCGCCCGCGGAGTGACCGATTGAGAGGCAGGTCTCAGGGAAGTAGGAGCAGAGCAAGAAAAGTCTTTCTCCCAGGTAGTCTCTTTGGCACGTTCTTGGAACCGGATGCCAATCTGGGTAGCTAGTGACACCAGATCATCCAGAGTGGTAAGAATGTCCCAACCAGCTAACTCGTCCTTAATCCGACCGGAAAGACCCTCCCAGAAGACGGACACCAGAGCCTCATTTTCCCAGGCAAGCTCAGAAGCGAGGGTGCGGAACCGTATGGCATATTGGCCCACGGTGAGACTCCCTTGGCGGAGACGTAGCAGAGAGGAGGCAGAAGAGGTTTTCCGTGCAGGTTCATCGAAGACTTTCCGGAAAGCAGCGAGGAAAGACGGCAGGTCGGACACCAGGGGATCCCCTCTCTCCCACAGGGGATTTAGCCATGCCAGTGCCTCCCCAGTGAGATGGGACATGATGAAGGCCACCTTGGCCCGGTCGGAGATGAACTGGTATGCCAATAGCTCAAAGTGCAGGGTGCACTGGTTTATGAAACCCCGAGCTAAAGTAGGTTCGCCGGCAAAGCGTGGAGGTGCCAGAAGCCGAGGTCCATAGTCGGGTACCATGAAGGGACTGGATTGCGGTACCGCAGGAATGGGCACGGCTGGACCAGAGGTAGACATAGACAAGTCACACAATGTGCCTAGACGAGAGTTAACGGACCGTAGATAGGACAGTTCCACCTCCTGCTGAGTTTTCTGACGTAAGACTTCCTGGTGCAGATCGGAGATCTGGGGGCCACCGGGTTCCATGGCCCGAGCAAACTGTAACGGGTCTGGGAGGCGGAACCTCTGAGCAACTATACAAGGGGGCGGTCCTTGTAAGGAAGCGGGTGGCTCCCAGGGAAGACGGGCAGGTAGTCACGGCAAGTGACAGGGACAGTCTCTGGGTAGAAGGGCAGGTAGTCACGGCAAGTGACAGGGACAGTCTCTGGGTAGAAGGGCAGGTAGTCACGGCAAGTGGCAGGGACAGTCTCTGAGTAGAAGAACGGGTACTCACGGCAAGTGACAGGGACAGTCTCTGGGTAGAAGGACAGCAGGCAGGTGGCTGGTGAGCGCTCCCAGGTGAGCGGGCGAGGGTCTTTGGACAGGAAGGTGGTCACGGCAAGTGACGGCAGAGCCTCCAGGTAGGCTAGCAGGCAGGTAGCAGGTGAGCACTCCCAGGTGAGCGGGCAAGAGTCTCTGGACGGGCAGGTGGTCACGGCAAGTGACGGTGGAGCCTCCAGGTAGGCTAGCAGGCAGGTAGCAGATGAGCGCTCCCAGGTGAGCGGGCAGGCTGGTCCATAGACAGACTGACAGGTGTCGGAAGGCAGACCGTCGGACCGCAGGCTTGCAAGCAGGTAAACGGATATCAGGCAGGTACCAAGCAGGAATCTGGCAGGTGACTGGCAGGTAACAGGCAGGAATCTGGCAGGTGACTGGCAGGTAACAAGCAGGAATCTGGCAGGTGACTGGCAGGTAACAGGCAGGAATCTGGCAGGTGACTGGCAGGTAACTGGTAACGGGACCTGAGGGCTGAAGCAGAATGAAGGCTTTGCAACAACATTGCTCAGGCACCTCCATTTTGGAGGAGGTGCCTTATATATGGGAGGTCCTCCGGTAATTGGCAGGGGACGCCTTAGGACGGCACGCGCAGTCCCTTTAAGAGAGGGGGAGCGCGCCCTAAGCACACTGCCGGGGAAGGAGCGCGTGCGGGAAGCAGCGGGGAGAGAAGCGCTGGAGGACGCCGCGCCAGGAGCGGGGAGGTGAGAGGGACGGCGTCTCTGCCTAGTACGGGGCAGAGACGCCGATGCTACACATTCAATGAGAATATTTCATTCATTCAGGATCTATGATGTGTTGTTTGAGTGTTCCCTTTATTTTTTTGAGCAGTGAATATATATATATATATATATGTTTATACATATATACATATACTTGGACACCGAACCTCCTCAGATATGCAGTTCTGGAACCAAAGCTTCATTTTCATTAAGCTGATTCCAGGTGACACTAGATTCTGCTAGACAGACATAAATTCCAGACATAGCCTTTACACAAAAAAGATGAGAGTTACTAATTCATGTGGTGTCATAGCGGTCATTTGTCATTTTGGTACTCATCAATCCCAATAAAATGAAATAAATGCATTTTGCTTGCAGTTCAGATAGAGGACAATTATTTAGATAAATAATCCAAAGACACTGATGGACTAGTAGTAATTGTGATATATGGGAAAAATAACCTATAACTGTGCTTCAATTTTTGCTTGACCTCTCTTAGATGACAGATGCCCTTTATCGCACAGACTCGCTGTGTTGATTTTCATAACTTGATCTTAGATAGATCTTAGATGTATATGAAAACTGCTATCTTTGATTTCACACCTTTAGCGTATGTGCACACAGCGTCTTTCAATACAAGCATAGTTTTTGAATCAGAAGACGCTTCAGGAAAACATCAGTGGTGTTTTTCCTTAAGCATCTTCTTTGTCGTTCTATCAGTTGACTTTGTAGCGGCTTTGCTGACTTTTTTTTACATATAAAATAGTGGTGGTTTCCAAGCGGAAGCAGCCTGAAGTATGGTCAGGTCACTTCGTTTAGCTATGTCATGGCATTCGATCCTGTTGTGGGTAAAGAGGTTAAAAAACTGTACATATGCACAGCAAGTTGTTTTGACAATGCAGTGAATATCTTAATTCTTCTTTTTTTTGCATTTTTTATGTGGGTTACAGGTGGAATCTGGCTGAAAAAATCTCAGTGTGCACATACCCTTAACAAACGTTTAGGGTTAAAAAAGCAAAATAGATGGGTTTTTTTCAACTCAGGAAATTCACGGCATGAAATTACAAATATAGGTTGTACTGTCATCATTTATGCCAACTGTATCCAAAATGAACAATAATTTTCCTCATTTTACTTCTGACTCAAAAAATGAATAATATGATGCATAAACATTGTGAGGTTATGGGCCATACCCTAAATTAATTAATTGTACAAAATAAAAAGGAGAACAAAAAGTAGTTTTTTTAATTCTCTAGTATATTATTTCTATCTAAAGGGGCTATCACATGTTTCTTGGTTTTACATTTGGTGGTGAAAGGAACGGCTGATGTGGCATCCATTGGCAGCTTACCAGGTTTCATAATCTAACCAGTTAATATTCCATCATATAGATCTATAAGTATGACATCCCCATTGACATTTACTGAAGTCCCTTTGTTACTAAGCTCTGTGTTTAAAAAGACCTGTAATGGGGTTGATACAATGCATTGTGAAAGTATTTGGCCCCCTTGAACTTTTCTACCTTTTGCCACATTTCTGGCTTCAAACAAAAAGATATAAAATTCTATTTTTTTGGGGGAAGGATCAACAACAAGTGGGACACAATCGTGAAGTGGAACGAAAATTTTGGGATATTTTAAACTTTTTTAACAAATTAAAAACTGAAAAGTGGGGAGTGCAATATTATTCGGCCCCTTTACTTTCAGTGCAGCAAACTCACTCCAGAAGTTCAGTGAGGATCTCTGAATGATCCAATGTTGTCCTAAATGACTGGTAATGATAAATAGAATCCACCTGTGTGCAATCAAGTCTCCGTAAAAATGCACCTGCTCTGTAATAGTCTCAGGGTTCTGTTTCAAGGGCAGAGAGCATCATGAAGACCAAGGAACACACCAGGCAGGTCCAAGATACTGTTGTGGTGAAGTATAAAGCCGGATTTGGATACAAAAAGATTTCCCAAGTTTTAAACATCTCAAGGATCACTGTGCAAGCGATCATATTGAAATGGAAGGAGTATCAGACCACTGCAAATCTACCAAGACCTGGCCGTCCCTCTAAACTTTCATCTCGAACAAGGAGAAGACTGATCAGAGATGCTGCCAAAAGGCTCATGATCACTCTGGATGAACTGCAGAGATCTACAGCTGAGGTGGGAGAGTCTGTCCATAGGACAACAATCAGTCGTACACTGCACAAATCTGGCCTTTATGAAAGAGTGGCAAGAAGAAAGCCATTTCTCAAAGATATCCATAAAAAGTCTTCTTTGAAGTTTGCCACAAGCCACATGGGAGACACACCAAACATGTGGAATAAGGTGCTCTGGTCAGATGAAACCAAAAATCTAACTTTTTGGCCACAATGCAAAACGATATGTTTGGCGTAAAAGCAACATAGCTCATCACCCTCAAAACACCTTCCCCACTGTCAAACATGGTGGTGGCAGCATCATGGTTTGCGCCTACTTTTCTTCAGCAGGGACAGGGAAGATGGTTAAAATTGATGGGAAGATGAACGGAGCTAAATACAGGACCATTCTGGAAGAAAACCTGTTGGAGTCTACAAAAGACCTGAGACTGGGACGGAGATTTATCTTCCAACAAGACAATGATCCCAAACATAAAGCAAAATCTACAATGGAATGGTTCAAAAATAAACGTATCCAGGTGTTAGAATGGCCAAGTCAAAGTCCAGACCTGAATCCAATCGAGAATCTGTGGAAAGAGCTGAAAACTGCTGTTCACAAATGCCCTCCATCCAACCTCAATGAGCTCGAGCTGTTTTGCAAGGAAGAATGGGCAAGAATCTCAGCCTCTCGATGTGCAAAACTGATAGAGACATACCACAAGCGACTTGCAGCTGTAATCGCAGCAAAAGGTGGCGCTACAAAGTATTAACTCAAGGGGCCGAATAATATTGCACTCCCTACTTTTCAGTTTTTAATTTGTTAAAAAGTTTAAAATATCCAATAAATTTCGTTCCACTTCACGATTGTGTCCCACTTGTTGTTGATTCTTCCCACCAAAAAAAATTGAATTTTATATCTTTATGTTTGAAACCAAAAATGTGGCAAAAGGTAGAAAAGTTCAAGGGGGCCAAATACTTTCTCAATGCACTGTATGTGTCATCAATAACGCTTGAGTGCTTTTTATCCCATTGCCGCTTAGCGTGTTGTCTTATTAGAGTACTTTTGGTAGGTTCCTATCACTGCATACTGGGAACATCCCACAAGTCCTGCGGTTTTGGAGATTCTGAAATCCAATCGTTTTATCCCCACAATTTTTCCACTTTGCATTAGATCAACGTAAAGGGGTTGCCCCAGAAACAAAGTTTATTTTAATCAAAAGATCTTGGAATAATAATATGCTCCACAATTGGATGTGTTAAACAAATGTTCCTGTGCTGAAATAATCCTATATATACCCCTGTTATGTACTGTGTAGTGACCGTGTCTGACCATGCAGAAACAAGTTCTGAACATACCACATCTCCTGAGCAGGGGGGGGGGCAAAAGAGAGGATACGGACATTACAGCACGGGATCACAGCTTCTTCTTTCTTTCAGGTAAAACATTGTTTAAAAACAGACAGGGAAATATTTTATCTCATAGAAAGAATCAGAATTGTGTGTGATTATAAGGATTAAATGGGTCATTCTGACAACACTGCTTTTTATTTAATCCCTTCACTCCTGAGCCTGTTTTCACTTTCCTGACAGGCCAAATTTTACAATTCTGACCAGTGTCACTTTATGAGGTAATAACTCTGGAACATTTCAACATATTCCAGTGATTCTGAGATTGTTTTTCGTGAAACATTGTACTTTGTGGTAGTGATAAATTAAGATATTTTTGGGGTTTATTTGGGAAAATATCCGAATTTTTGCAATTTTTAAACTTTTAACTTTTATGCCTTTAAACCGGATAGCTATAACATGAAAAATAGTTAATACATATCATTTACCACATGCCTAATGTACATCTGTGTAATTTTTTTAACATAATTTTTTGTTAGGAAGTTAGAAGGGTTAAAAGTTTATCAGCAATTTCTCATTTTTCCAACAAAATTTACAAAATAAATTTTTTTAGGGACCACATCACATTTAAAGTGACTTTAAGGGGCCTACATGACAGAAAAACACAAAAGTTACACCATTTTAAAAACTACACTCCCCAAAGTGCTCAAAACCATATTCAAGAAGTTTATTAGCCCTTCAGGTGCTTCACAGGAATGTAAGCAATGTGAAAGAAAAAAATGACAATTTTACTTTTTCCCACAAAAATTTTGCTTTAGCCCCAAATTTCGCATTTTCACAAGGGTAAAAGGTGAACATGGACCATACAATTTGTTTTGCAATTTCTCTTGAGCACACCGGTACCCCATAAGTGGTGGAAAACTACTGTTGGGCAAATGGCAAGTCTCGGAAGGAGCACAATTTGACTTTTGTACTGCAAAATTGGCTGGAATTTATAGAAGATGCCATTTAGTATTTGCAGAGCCCCTATTTTACCTAAACAATGGAAACCCCCCACAAGTGACCCCATTTTGGAAACAACACCCCTCAAGGAATTTATATAGAGCTGTGATGAGCACCTTGAACCTTCAGGTGCTTCACAGAATTTTATAACGTTGAGCCGTGAAAATGAAAAAATAAATTTTTCCCATAAAAATGTTGTTTTTGCCCCAACGTTTTAATTTTCACAAGGGTAGCAAAGAACATGGACCATACAATTTGTTTTGCAATTTCTCCCGAGTATACCAATTCCCCATATGTGGTGTAAAATTAATGTTTGGGCACATGGCAGGGCTTGAAAGGAGCACTCTTTGACTTTTGGGGTGCAATTTTGGCTTGAAAAGATTGCTGATGCCGTGTCATATTTGCAAAGCCCCTGACGTGCCTAAACAGTGGAAATCTCCAACAAGAGATCCAATTTTGGAAACAGCACCCCTAAAGGAATTTATTTAAATCTTTTGTGAACACCTTGAACCCTCAGCTACTTCACATAATTTTATAACATTGAGCTGTGAAAATGAAAAAAATACATTTTCCCACAAAAATGTTGGTTTTGCCACAAAGTTTTTATTTTCACAAGGTAACAAGAGAAAATGAATCATACAATTTGTTGTGAAATTTCTATTGAGTACACTGATATCCCATATCTGGTGGAAAACTATTGTTTGGGCACACGGCAGGGCTCAGAAGGTAAGGCGCACCAATTGACATCTGGAGTTCAAAATTTACTAAAATAAACAGCAGAAGCCATGCGGTATTTGCAGTGTTCCTGATGTGCCTAAACAATGGAGACCCCCCACAAGTTACCTAATTGTGGAAAATACACCCCTCAAAGAATTTATCTAGAGGTGTGGTGAGAACTTTAAACCCACAGGGGCTTCACAGAATTGTATAACATTGAGCTGTGGAAATGAAAAAATATATTTTTCCAGCAAAAATGTTACTTCATCCCAAAATTTTTCATTTTCACAAGGGTAACAGAAGAAAATGGACCTTAAAATTTGTTGTACAATTTCTCCTGAGTACAACCAATTCCCCAAATGTGGTGTAAAACTACTGTTTGGGTACATGATGGGGCTTGGACGGGAAGGAGCTCCAATTGAATTCTGGAGCGCAATTTTGGCTGGAATAGATTGCGGATGCCAGGTAACATTTGAAGGGCCCCTTACATGCCAAAACAGCAAAAACCCCCACAAGTGACCCCATTTTTGAAATTACACCTATTGAGTAATTCATCTAGTGGTATAGTGAGCATTTGTAAGCCTCAAGAGATTCACAGAATTTAATTTGGCCCCAAATTTTAAATTTTCGAAAGGAATAAAAGAAGAAAATGAATTGTGCTGTTAGGAGGGCAGTTGCAGACAACTTTAATATAATGGAACGCAACCGACCCCGGGGTCCACGATGCAGCCTAGTGGACTGCTGCCGAACAGTTTCTGGGTGGAAAGGAAAGCAACCAACTTAAATGTAAAACCCTTCCGTGTTTCTGCACACTGGAACGGGTATAGCAATTCGCACAATCTCCGTTAACAGCATGAGAGATAGGCGGAGAAAAACTATCTGTAGTCCTGTTACAGCACAGGGACTACAGTGGCTGCGCTAGGATGCGTGTGTGACTACGCCGATGGGTACACGTGCCTCCAGCCGGCATGCTACCGGACTGAAGGGTACTACTCCACGTGGCTGACAGGCGATAGCCGTGAATAGGACGTCTGCAGGCTGCTCGGGGTGTTAGGCGACCCCTTTAGCAGAGCCAGACTGCTAGACGAAACTAACTGCCTCTATGGAACTAGCCTGCCTCAAGGGAACTAGCCTGCCTGACAGAAACTACGTGGAGCACAGTTGTCCACACACAGCAACACTTGCTCAATGATCAGAGCGCGCCGCCATGTTTGTGGGCGGGCCTTTTAAAGATTAAGCCCTGCCCACCGACGCGCCATTGGTGACGCCACCCGTGGACCAATCAGGCGGTGCCAGGTCACCGAGTCAGGTGGGTGCCAAACCACCAATCACGATCCGCCAGGTCACGGGCATGCTCAGTGCGGCGAATCCTGGACTTAGACTCCAAACGCCCTGTCTCCCTCTGCAACCCATGCTTAACATTGCTAGGTGCCAATACACAGGAGACAATCTGTACGTCTCGTGGACCAGCTAGGCGTTGGGGCTGATGACGATGCTGTGCAGAATCAGCCCTGCCTGGACCGAAATGGGAGACCCCAGAAGGTCCTGAACCCATTTTGAATCCAGCCACAGACCGAAGCCTAACAGTGCAATTTCTCCTCCATAGGCCAATATTCTAAATGTGGTCAAAAGCTTTTTTTGAGGCACAGTGCAAACCTCAGAATGGAGGAAGCACCATATTAAAGCTCAGATGTTGCTGGAATGGTTTTAGGGTGCCATGTCACATTGGTAGAACCCCTAAGGTGCTATAACAGCAAAAAAAAAACATAAGTGACCCCATTTTAAAAACTACAACCCCCAATGAGTTCATCTAGGGATGCAGTGAGCATGTTAACAGCACATGTGCCTCAGAGAATTCTATACCATTGGGTGGCGAAGAAACAATAATAACATTTTTACCACTAAAATGTTGTTTTAGCCCCAAATTTTTTATTTTTATAAATTCTAATAGGAAAAAAATGGACCACACAGTTTGTTGTGCAATTTCTCCTGAGTGTGACAATACCCTACATGTAATCGGAAATACTGTTCTGGTACAGTGCAAAGTTCAGAAAGGAAGGAGCCCTATATTTAGTGCAGATTTTACTATTATGGTTTGCGGGAGCCATGACCCACTAGAAGAGCCACTGAGGTGCCAGAACAGCAGAACCCTCCCATAAGTTACCTAATTTTACAAACTACCACTCTCCATGAATTCATAAGGGTGCAGGAACCATATTGCCACAAGTGTTTTTCCGAATTTTATACCATTGGGCAGTGAAGAAAAAATAATTACCTTTTTACCACAAAAATGTTGTTTTCGCCCCAGATTTTACATTTTCACACTGGGAAATGGGTAAAAATGGCACCAAAATTTGTCACACAATTTCTGCCAAATGTGGAAATACCCCATATGTGGCTGTACAGTAATGCTTAGCCACAAGGCGAGACTCGGGAGGGACAGAATGCTATTTGGCTCAGAGAAGACAGATTTTCCTAGAATCATTTGCAGACTCCATATATAGAGTCCCTAAGTGCTAGAAGAGCAGAATCCCCCCTCAAGTGACCTCATTTTGAAAACTACACCCCGTTGGTGATTTATCTACAGGTATAGTGATGATTTGACTCCATGGGTGTTTTCCAGAAACAAGCAGCAGTGGATGTAGTAGATTGAAAATTGCAAATCTGCCATTGTATTGCCCATACATTGTAGTGCACAGTACGTTGTGGTGCCCAGTACATTATGCCCAGTTCGTGCTTCTGGAGACATGCACCTGTAAATTAAGCAGGCTCTCATTGCTACAGAAATGACAAACATGTGGATGCTAAATGTGGTTTAGGCACACAGTGTGGCTCAGAAGGGAGGGGGCATGTGGATTTGGGAGTGCAAAATTCACTGAATTTCTTTTAGGGAGCGAGGAGCCATACCCCTTTACCAGAGCCTTTGTGTTACCAGGAAAGTGGAAGCCATCTATATTTCCATTAACAAATGACGAACCTGAGTAGGGACATGTTTTTTTTGTGGATTAAGTTGACGCTTTTATTGGGAACATTTTACATAACATTTCTGATCACATTTATCCTGTGCTCTATGCTGAGCACTACAACGTTGTCTCCATTTAATCTCCAAATGGCGCGATTCAAATGAAACCCCTGATCGATCCAATCAATATAATGAGGCAACAGACCCTCTGTTCAGTGGTGTCTTTATTTTTAGAAGTGCACAAAACTGTGGCCCAACCGCACTTTAATGCACATTAAAAAGATGGATACTGCCGTATCACAGGCCAGATGGCGTCCACAGTGCCTCCATCTGCCTCATTATAGGGAATCTTCCACCGGGGTTCCATATGAATTACATATTTCAGAGATTTACACAGAAACCCCAGTGTAAGCACTCAGTACAGGATAAATGTGATCCCAGCCTTACTGCGATTTTTGGGAGGCAGAATGAACTGATCAATAACAGGTCAAGAATTGTTTCTATTTATTTTTTTATGCCATTCCTCATGTGGTATAAGTGATTAGATGACTTTATTCTTCAGGTTGATGCAATTACAGAGATATCAAATTTATATTGTTTTTTTATGTTTGGCTGCTATCACAAACTGAAAGAAAAAAAAACAAGCTTTTGCATCATATTTTGAGACCTATAATTTTTCTAGATTTCTGCCAGCAGAGTCATGTGAGGGCTTGTTTTTTGCAGGACAAGTTGATGGTTTTATTGGTACCATTTTTGGGCATATAACATTTTTTCTTTGCTTTTTATTTCGATTTTTGGGAGGCAGAATGAACAAAGATCAGCAATTCAGGAATTGTTTTTTGGGTTTCTTTTTTCATGCCTTTCCTAATGTTGTAAAAGTGATAACACAACTTTATTCTTTGGTTCAGTACAATTACAACAATACCACATTTATAACTTTTTTTAATGTCTTGTTGCTTTCACACAATATAAACTATTTTATAGAAAACAGAATTGTTTTTGCATCCTTGTATTTTGAGAGCTATAGGTTTTTTATTTTTCCATTGATAGAGCTCTATGGCAGCTTGTTTTTTGTGTGACAAGATGGTGTTTTCAGCTATACCATTTTTATTTACATTGGTCTTTTTTATTGCGTTTTATTCCACTTTTTGTTTGGCGGTATAATAAAAAACCATAGGTTTTGCCACATTTTTTATTTACATTTTTTACAGTGTTCACTGAAGGGATTAAATAGTGTGACTATTTTATAGATCAGGCCTTTCTGGACATTGTGATACAAAATATGTGTACTTTTGTTGTTTATATTTGTTTTTACAGAAAAATATGTATTTATGGATATAATATTTTTTTTTATTTTTTATTATTTTGTGATTTTTTTTTTAAATAATTTAACAATTTTTATTTTTACTTTTTTCTTTGTCCCACTATGGGACTTTAACTTTTATCACTCTGATCACTGGGATAATGCATTGCAATGCACTAGCATTGCAATGCTTCATAACAGTCAGTGTTACAGTGATAGAAGCCTCTTAGACCATGCTCCTGGCATGACCTCGGATTGACATGATGACAATTGGGCCCCCATGATGTCATACAGGTGCTGATGAGACAGGAGAGGGAGCCCCCTCCCTCTGCCAGCCTCCTAAATGTCGTGATCGATATCGATTGCGGCATTTTATGGTGTTAAACAGCCAGGGGCAGTTTGAGCACCAGTCCTCTCTGTGAGAGACAGGGCTTGGCTATCACGTAAGCCGGGCTCCTGGCGGTGATAATGCAAGCACAGCTCTTGTGCCACACACGATCGCCATAACATACCTATACATCATCGGTCGGGAACCCTTATCCGGCCATGACATATAGGTACGTCAAATGTTATGAAGGGGTTAAAATATGCTCTAAAATGTAGATCTATGTCCTGCCCACAGCACTGAAAAGCTCATTTACATAAAAGAAAAACGTGTATTTCTCTTAAATAAGTCATCGGATCGCAAATAGGTGGTGTTACGATACAGAGTAAAATCTTAATTATGCCAGACATACTTTCTGATGGCAAGAGCAGCACACCTTTATTTTTATGTTGACTCTTTTTAACCTGTGTTCTTCTTTAGTTGATTAACACAGACTATTATTTGTATAACCCTGAATGCTATCTGCTCTTTGATTCTGAAACAATGATGTGTATTTACAAGAGCCCCTGTGATACAAACTATGTAAATAAATTAGCTAGAACAATGAATGTTTGTTAGATATGTTAAATACCATTGTAGGATGTTCGCCAGTCAATCTTGGGGGATGAGATGTGGATACTCGAGCCCTGCACCTTTACCTCTTACCTGTGCTTGATGATCTCACATAGATATACAGTGCCTACAAGTAGTATTCAACCCCCTGAAGATTTAGCTGGCTGACACATGCGGAATTAACTTGGCATTGTGACATTTGTACTGTAGATCAGCCTGGAAGTGGGAAATGCACTGCAGCAATTCTTTTTTTTTTTTTTTTTTTTTTAAAAACGTTAAAAGTTAATTCAGAGTGTCATTTATTATTCAACCACTCAAACCACAAGAATTCTGTTTGGTCCCCCTAAAGTATTAAGAAGTAGTTCAGGCACCAAGAATAATGAGCTTCACATGTGTGGATTAAAGATCTCTTTTGCCAGCCTTTTCTGGCTATTTAAGACCCTCCCCAAACTTGTGAACAGCACTCAGACATGGTCAACATGGGAAAGACAAAGGAGCATTCCAAGGCCATCAGAGACAAGATCGTGGAGGGTCACAAGGCTGGCAAGGGGTACAAAAACCTTTCCAAGGAGTTGGGCCTACCTGTCTCCACTGTTGGGAGCATCATCTGTAAGTGGAAGGCTTATGGAACTACTGTTAGCCTTCCACGGCCAGGACAGCCTTTGAAAGTGTCCTCCCGTGCCGAGGCCAGGCTTGTCCGAAGAGTCAAGGCTAACCCAAGGACAACAAGGAAGGAGCTCCGGGAAGATCTCATGGCAGTGGGGACATTGGTTTCAGTCAATACCATAAGTAACGTACTCCACCGCAATGGTCTCCGTTCCAGACGAGCCCGTAAGGTACCTTTACTTTCAAAGCGTCATGTCAAGGCTCGTCTACAGTTTGCTCATGATCACTTGGAGGACTCTGAGACAGACTGGTTCAAGGTTCTATGGTCTGATGAGACCAAGATCGAGATCTTTTGGTGCCAACCACACACGTGACGTTTGGAGACTGGATGGCACTGCATACGACCCCAAGAATACCATCCCTACATTCAAGCATGGTGGTGGCAGCATCATGCTGTGGGGCTGTTTCTCTGCCAAGGGGCCTGGCCATCTGGTCCGCATCCATGGGAAGATGGATAGCACGGCCTACCTGGAGATTTTGGCCAAGAACCTCCGCTCCTCCATCAAGGATCTTAAGATGGGTCATAATTTCATCTTCCAACAAGACAACGACCCAAAGCACACAGCCAAGAAAACCAAGGCCTGGTTCAATAGGGAAAAAGTCAAGGTGTTGGAGTGGCCTAGTCAGTCTCCTGACCTTAACCCAATTGAAAACTTGTGGAAGGAGCTCAAGAATAAAGTCCACATGAGACACCCAAAGAACCTAGATAACTTGGAGAAGATCTGCATGGAGGAGTGGGCCAAGATAACTCCACAGACCTGTGCCGGCCTGATCAGGTCTTATAAAAGACGATTATTAGCTGTAATTGCAAGCAAGGGTTATTCCACAAAATATTAAACATAGGGGTTGAATAATAATTGACCCACACTTTTATGTTTAAAATTTAATAAAATTCAACTGAGCAACATAACTTTTTGGTTTGTAAGATTTATGCTTCTGTTCATAAAACCTACTCTCGTTTGCAGTTTGAAGGCTCTAACTTATTTGCATCTTATCAAACCAGCTAAATCTGCAGGGGGTTGAATACTACTTGTAGGCACTATAAATATAAACATAAACATGGATGTCTGTACTGCTAGAGTCAGATTCAGTCTTGGGACAGAGAATCAGAAAGATTTTGGAAGGAGAATGGAAGACATCCTTCAGGACAGCAGATGAATTGCATGGCATCAAAAGAGACACAGATTTGTATGCTACATGATTCTAGTCTAAGGGTACCGGCCCTGCCTGGAAAGATTCGGATCTCCTCTAGGAACCATCAGAGACACCATGGATTCTTTTGGGGAGTCCAGGAGAGGATGTAGAAGTCACCTGGCTCCATGGATATGTTGTTTTGGGGTTGCCAGGAGGGACCAACCGGTTGCCTGGACCTATGGAAACTCTTGGAGAGGCCAGATTTGGACCCTCGCATCTCCTGGTCTTGTACCTCGATGGACTCCAAGCTTCTTAAGCTTGCCGCTACCTTCTCTCTGTGGGGGCCCGCCAGAATTGAGGGGCAACTGGTTGAGGTAGTCGGCCCTGAAGTCTTCAAAGTCGCAGCTGTTCGATCCCAGGCAGGAGGAGAAGGAAGGGTGAGACTATGTAATGTTGTACCATTTTGGGTACTTGCTGGGACTGTTCTATGTTTTTATTGTCCCCTTTGTGGTTCAATAAAGTCTTGCCATGCTGTTTTACCCTCACCCTGTGTTGTCTGAGTAGCGTTGCGCCCATGGAAGACCCCAGGTCTTCACAGGTGGGTTGGTCCTACTGACAGATTGCCTTTAAATATATATTGTTGATTATTGATTTAATTGTGAAAAATCCTTAAAGCAAACATTAATAATACCAACAATAATATGTATTAAAAGGTTTTTTTATGCTTTTCAGCCATGTTTAATAGCCATGCCAGATATCTAAGATGACTGATACAAACACAGGCTGACAAACCCTATTGACTATGTTAAGGCAAGATGGGTTTCCATCATGAGGTCTAGAATGATGTGTTACTTTGTCTAACAATTATAACTGAATATGTATACAAGGTCTCTAAAAAATGCCTCCAACAGAGATGTGAACATAGTCTCAGCTAATAGTTGTTTTTTAATTTAGGTAAAAAAAAATTCAATATAACTCTAAAATGTAATTTCAAGAAAATTATTCCTATAATAATCCCTCTTTGTTTGCCGATTTTATTACTTCTTATAGGCAGTGCAGAGAAGTGGGGTGGACATGTTCATATTGTCTTCGGTCTGTGAAAAAATCATTTGTGAGCCAGGACTATGAAATCAGTGTTGCATTGCTAGAACCACTTTCAAAGCGTCGTTAGGCAGGAACATTATACATCAGCAATGTAGCTACGCAAACCTGCTGATATTGTTACTTCTAAAGGATCATCAAATTTAATATCTCACAAACATCAGATGTTGCCTAGGCCACAGAAATAATGGCTTTAAACTGATTTATGACTTTTAGCAAATGTCATTTTGCTGCCCAGTTATAATCTGGTTACCAGCCTGCCGGCAAAAAGACGATACTTAAATATTGTTTGATTCTTAGTTCAGACTTACTTTACTCCACCTGACAATGTGATTTGAGAGAATAGAATAATTAATGTATTATTCATTGTGTAATTTTCAAAAAAAAAATCTTCTAATGTAGTCAAGGTATTTTAGACATTTTCTTGTCTAAACAAATTGCAAAAATTGTTGCTTACTTTGTCTGTAAAAAGATTGTGACATTTTGCTATTTTACACTTCTCGCTACTTTCAAAAGTGGTTGTATTCTGGGTGTTTGGTAAACTATGCAAATCTGGTTTAAGATTCACGAATTTTAATAATTTGATAAATTTGGCACGAATAATGACAAACAAACCACAAGCGAAACTGACTTCAAAAATTTCTCTTGTATTTCCTTTCCTCACACTTTACAAAACCTTTGCTTGCTATCAGACAATTGTGATGACATCCAAAGGCTGAATCCTGTCCTGCTTATATTTAATGTGCTTGTTACAGTGACCTGTGTGCCTTTGTCTGGTGAATATAATCAAGTTTTTAGCCTTTAGGTGTCAACAAAAGAGTTTGTATATACATTGAAATAGAGATGTTGACTATAATGAAGAACTGAGGTATAAAAAAAAATAATGGAAAGTTGATCAACTTAAATTATAAAATCATTTATCTATTGGCATGGGATCAAAAAGAATAATATTTAAAGGGGGTTGTTGAACTGTAAATCAGAGTGGTTTCCTTGACTCATGTCTAAGGGAGTTACAGAACCATCCATGTAAGCTGCGTCTGTAACACAAATATCATGAGGAAGTGAAGATGGATCCAGCTCAACACACCAGGCAATTAATTAAAATTCAACAATCTTTATTGGCAAATCCTCTTAAAAACTTGTAGAAAAGACAAAAAATGGACATCTCAGATGACAAAGCATATATTATGGGGTGGTGTGTATAAAATATACCATACGCATTTCATGATAGCCGGTGTTCAAGAGTTTTTCACTCGAAACGCATATGGTATATTTTATACACACCACCCCATAATATATGCTTTGTCATCTGAGATGTCCATTTTTTTGTCTTTTCTACAAGTTTTTAAGAGGATTTGCCAATAAAGATTGTTGAATTTTAATTAATTGCTTGGTGTGTTGAGCTGGATCCATCTTCACTTCCTCATTGACCCAGGCGCTGTGTAGCAGCGAGGATGCCGTGCTCCATGCCAGACTGGGATTACATTTCAGGGGTGAGCTGAAATTTTCTCTTTATTCATAACATAAATATCATACATTGTCTCATGATGCAGGATATACTGTGATGTGGTAAATATATTTTACATTGACTTAAAGGGAACTTGACAGCAGACTCATGTTGGTCAAACCACAGACAGTATGAATCATCAGGTGGTAGCTGCATTATTACAGCTGTGTATGTTTTATTCAGAAACTTTGTACTGTTTCAGAGAATATATATAATTTTAGAGCCCAGCTGGTGACCATGTGTCTTGCATAACCAATCTCAGAGGCAGGTACCCAGGGGTCTCTCTCGACCATGCTACAAAATTTAAAGGTCTCTTTCTAAGGCCTCATTGACACATTCGTTTTTAAACACGTACGTGAAAAAATAGTTCCGGTGTTATCAGTGTTTTGGATCAGTATGTCATAAGTGTTTGGTCCGTGTGTCTGTTTTTACCATCAGTGTCATCAGTGTTTTTCATGGATGGATAAAGGAATAAATGACAAGGTTTCTCCTATGCTTTGCAATTCTAAATACATACAGCACACGAATGCCATCCATGTCCTGTATGTGTTTTTCAAAGACCTAAAGACTTTTATTGACCCCTTTCATGCGTGATGCTGGAAAAAAACTGACATTTCTATATGAGTTTTGCAAGGGTGCATGGCCCGTGTGAAAACACGGACATGTGAATAGGCCCATAGTGTAAAAAGGGTAGGTGTTTTATCTGTGAAAAAAATGAATAAGTGTCTGTATAGAGTGATACCTATCAGTCTTAAAGAGCAGTGTGGGGAAAAACCAGATAAGACCTGCCTTTATGGCTAGTCAACCATGAAGCATAGTCCTACCAGCCGACTTCTGAAAGTATGTTTTCTCTGAAACACCGCTGTATTTCAGAGTAAAACATACACGGCTGCAAAAACCTGTTTATACAGCATGAATATCCTGTCAGGTGTCTTTTAAATCAGTTTAGCTGCCTCACTTATGTCAGTACTGATCTATAATAATAAACTTGTTAAGTATTGGAAATTCCCATATATGACTACTTAATTGAATTTCGTAAGGGTATATTAATAGAAATGCTTAGATCCGATTTCTTCACTGGTTAATATAAATGTCAACACTTGGTATAAAAAAAGTTGCAGAGTTGTAAATTCCACAAAATGATGTCATACATATTGACGCACTAAAGAAAAAGGAGAACATAAAACAACTAGATATGCATGACTTGCATATCTGTCATAATTTTTTGGCACTACAAAACTTTGGAGTTTTGACTTTCACCACAATTCTTGAAGAAGGTCATCCCATGCATCAACACTAACCCTAAAAGAAAAGAAAAACTAACAAAAATATGGAGTATAGAATGTAAAGTTTAATTATAAAGCATCTGTAAAAATAATAAACATAATTATGTGTTCATTAAAAGTGTTTATTAATATGTAACTAAACTTTTGTCATTTTTTTATACATGGTAGCCCATTAATCTCTTCCTGACATGGCCAATTTGAATTTTTGTTTTTTGACTCCCCTTCTCCCAAGAGTCATAACTAGTGTTGAGCGAACATGCTCGACACTGCTCGGTACTCGCCCGAGCATCACGCTACTTGGGATGTTCGGCGAGCACCGAGCATTTCCGGGTTACTCGGGCGGGAGCTCGGGTCTCCGCCCTGCATGTTTGGCGCACTTTACAGAGCCAATGAACATGCAGGGATTGCCAGCCAGTCACTGTAATGCCACAGCCATGTTGGTTGTGGGCATTACATTGATTGGCTGGCCACACAGCATCACCTCGAGTATTTAAAACGGGGCGCCGCCATCTTGAACACAGATGGCTGGGATCAGACAGTGTAGGGACAGCGCTGCTGATTTAGGGAGAGATATATCCTGCAAAATAGTTAGTGTAGGGTCTGTAAAGGCTGCCAGATCAAACAAACAGTCCTTCTCAGGACTAATATCCATCACAGATATCAGGCAGGCTGTATAGGAGACGCAGTGGTTATACCAGCAAATGCTGCATTACAGTCCTGTGTGCTCCTGTTGCTGAAATTGCTGGACTTAGTTCCAGATCTCGGGGGCCAGGAAAACTCCTTTTTTTTTCATCTAAATCCTCTTTTTTTTTCCTCCTTCACACTGCACAAATACCCATCTTATTAACCTTTTGGTGTCCCAACCCACCCCCCAAAAAAACAAAAGAAAGAAGTGACTGTTACAGTTCAGACACAAATAGATCTATTGAAAATAGTCTGGTGTAGGCCAGAGAAACAGAAGTGTGGTTTTGCAGTTCCACGGTTCAAACCTCTGTATTATCCACTTTTGGGCCATTTGTATCTAAAAAAAAACAGTTTGAGTGTGTCGCTCACTGTTCAGCCGCAAATATATATATTTAAAAAAGTCTGGTATACACCAGTAAATTATAACTGTGGTTTTGGTGTTCCACGGTAAAAAATCTCTATTATCCTGCTTTTGGCATTTTTTGCCGTAAAAAAAAACCTAATAGTGTCTCCCTGATTTTTCAGACACAAATATATCTGTTGAAAATAGTCTGGTGTAGGCCAGAGAAATAGAAGTGTGGTTTTGCAGTTCCACGGTTCAAACCTCTGTATTATCCACTTTTGGGCCATTTGTATCTAAAAAAAAAACCAGTTTGACTGTGTCGCTCACTGTTCAGCCGCAAATATATATATATTTAAAAAAGTCTGGTATACACCAGTAAATTATAACTGTGGTTTTGCTGTTCCACGGTAAAAAATCTCTATTATCCAGCTTTTGGCATTTTTTGCCATAAAAAAAAAACTAATAGTGTCTCCCTGATTTTTCAGACACAAATATATCTGTTGAAAATAGTCTGGTGTAGGCCAGAGAAACAGAAGTGTGGTTTTGCAGTTCCATGTTTCAAACCTCTGTATTATCCACTTTTGGGCCATTTGTATCTAAAAAAAAACAGTTTGAGTGTGTCGCTCACTGTTCAGCCTCAAATATATATATTTAAAAAAGTCTGGTATACACCAGTAAATTATAACTGTGGTTTTGGTGTTCCACGGTAAAAAATCTCTATTATCCTGCTTTTGGCATTTTTTGCCGTAAAAAAAAAACCTAATAGTGTCTCCCTGATTTTTCAGACACAAATATATCTGTTGAACATAGTCTGGTGTAGGCCAGAGAAACAGAAGTGTGGTTTTGCAGTTCCACGGTTCAAACCTCTGTATTATCCACTTTTGGACCATTTGTATCTAAAAAAAAAACCAGTTTGACTGTGTCGCTCACTGTTCAGCCGCAAATATATATATATTTTAAAAAGTCTGGTATACACCAGTAAATTATAACTGTGGTTTTGCTGTTCCACGGTAAAAAATCTCTATTATCCAGCTTTTGGCATTTTTTGCCATAAAAAAAAAACTAATAGTGTCTCCCTGATTTTTCAGACACAAATATATCTGTTGAAAATAGTCTGGTGTAGGCCAGAGAAACAGAAGTGTGGTTTTGCAGTTCCATGTTTCAAACCTCTGTATTATCCACTTTTGGGCCATTTGTATCTAAAAAAAAACAGTTTGAGTGTGTCGCTCACTGTTCAGCCTCAAATATATATATTTAAAAAAGTCTGGTATACACCAGTAAATTATAACTGTGGTTTTGGTGTTCCACGGTAAAAAATCTCTATTATCCTGCTTTTGGCATTTTTTGCCGTAAAAAAAAACCTAATAGTGTCTCCCTGATTTTTCAGACACAAATATATCTGTTGAACATAGTCTGGTGTAGGCCAGAGAAACAGAAGTGTGGTTTTGCAGTTCCACGGTTCAAACCTCTGTATTATCCACTTTTGGGCCATTTGTATCTAAAAAAAAAAACAGTTTGACTGTGTCGCTCACTGTTCAGCCGCAAATATATATATTTAAAAAAGTCTGGTATACACCAGTAAATTATAACTGTGGTTTTGCTGTTCCATGGTAAAAAATCTGTATTATCCAGCTTTTGGCATTTTTTGCCGTAAAAAAAAAAACTAATAGTGTCTCCCTGATTTTTCAGACACAAATATATCTGTTGAAAATAGTCTGGTGTAGGCCAGAGAAATAGAAGTGTGGTTTTGCAGTTCCACGGTTCAAACCTCTGTATTATCCACTTTTGGGCCATTTGTATCTAAAAAAAAAACCAGTTTGACTGTGTCGCTCACTGTTCAGCCGCAAATATATATATATTTAAAAAAGTCTGGTATACACCAGTAAATTATAACTGTGGTTTTGCTGTTCCACGGTAAAAAATCTCTATTATCCAGCTTTTGGCATTTTTTGCCATAAAAAAAAAACTAATAGTGTCTCCCTGATTTTTCAGACACAAATATATCTGTTGAAAATAGTCTGGTGTAGGCCAGAGAAACAGAAGTGTGGTTTTGCAGTTCCATGTTTCAAACCTCTGTATTATCCACTTTTGGGCCATTTGTATCTAAAAAAAAACAGTTTGAGTGTGTCGCTCACTGTTCAGCCTCAAATATATATATTTAAAAAAGTCTGGTATACACCAGTAAATTATAACTGTGGTTTTGGTGTTCCACGGTAAAAAATCTCTATTATCCTGCTTTTGGCATTTTTTGCCGTAAAAAAAAAACCTAATAGTGTCTCCCTGATTTTTCAGACACAAATATATCTGTTGAACATAGTCTGGTGTAGGCCAGAGAAACAGAAGTGTGGTTTTGCAGTTCCACGGTTCAAACCTCTGTATTATCCACTTTTGGGCCATTTGTATCTAAAAAAAAAACCAGTTTGACTGTGTCGCTCACTGTTCAGCCGCAAATATATATATATTTAAAAAAGTCTGGTATACACCAGTAAATTATAACTGTGGTTTTGCTGTTCCGCGGTAAAAAATCTCTATTATCCAGCTTTTGGCATTTTTTGCCATAAAAAAAAAACTAATAGTGTCTCCCTGATTTTTCAGACACAAATATATCTGTTGAAAATAGTCTGGTGTAGGCCAGAGAAACAGAAGTGTGGTTTTGCAGTTCCATGTTTCAAACCTCTGTATTATCCACTTTTGGGCCATTTGTATCTAAAAAAAAACAGTTTGAGTGTGTCGCTCACTGTTCAGCCGCAAATATATATATTTACAAAAGTCTGGTATACACCAGTAAATTATAACTGTGGTTTTGCTGTTCCATGGTAAAAAATCTCTATTATCCAGCTTTTGGCATTTTTTGCCGTAAAAAAAAAAACTAATAGTGTCTCCCTGATTTTTCAGACACAAATATATCTGTTGAAAATAGTCTGGTGTAGGCCAGAGAAACAGAAGTGTGGTTTTGCAGTTCCACGGTTCAAATCTCTGTATTATTCACTTTTGGGCCATTTGTATCTAAAAAAAAACAGTTTGAGTGTGTCGCTCAGTGTTCAGCCGCAAATATATATATTTAAAAAAGTCTGGTATACACCAGTAAATTATAACTGTGGTTTTGGTGTTCCACGGTAAAAAATCTCTATTATCCTGCTTTTGGCATTTTTTGCCGTAAAAAAAAAACCTAATAGTGTCTCCCTGATTTTTCAGACAAAAATATATCTGTTGAACATAGTCTGGTGTAGGCCAGAGAAACAGAAGTGTGGTTTTGCAGTTCCACGGTTCAAACCTCTGTATTATCCACTTTTGGGCCATTTGTATCTAAAAAAAAAACAGTTTGACTGTGTCGCTCACTGTTCAGCCGCCAATATATATATTTAAAAAAGTCTGGTATACACCAGTAAATTATAACTGTGGTTTTGGTGTTCCACGGTAAAAAATCTCTATTATCCTGCTTTTGGCATTTTTTGCCGTAAAAAAAAACCTAATAGTGTCTCCCTGATTTTTCAGACACAAATATATCTGTTGAAAATAGTCTGGTGTAGGCCAGAGAAATAGAAGTGTGGTTTTGCAGTTCCACGGTTCAAACCTCTGTATTATCCACTTTTGGGCCATTTTTATCTAAAAAAAAAACCAGTTTGACTGTGTCGCTCACTGTTCAGCCGCAAATATATATATATTTAAAAAAGTCTGGTATACACCAGTAAATTATAACTGTGGTTTTGCTGTTCCACGGTAAAAAATCTCTATTATCCAGCTTTTGGCATTTTTTGCCGTAAAAAAAAAACCTAATAGTGTCTCCCTGATTTTTCAGACACAAATATATCTGTTGAACATAGTCTGGTGTAGGCCAGAGAAACAGAAGTGTGGTTTTGCAGTTCCACGGTTGAAACCTCTGTATTATCCACTTTTGGGCCATTTGTATCTAAAAAAAAAAACAGTTTGACTGTGTCGCTCACTGTTCAGCCGCAAATATATATATATTTAAAAAAGTCTGATATACACCAGTAAATTATAACTGTGGTTTTGCTGTTCCACGGTAAAAAATCTCTATTATCCAGCTTTTGGCATTTTTTGCCATAAAAAAAAAACTAATAGTGTCTCCCTGATTTTTCAGACACAAATATATCTGTTGAAAATAGTCTGGTGTAGGCCAGAGAAACAGAAGTGTGGTTTTGCAGTTCCATGTTTCAAACCTCTGTATTATCCACTTTTGGGCCATTTGTATCTAAAAAAAAACAGTTTGAGTGTGTCGCTCACTGTTCAGCCTCAAATATATATATTTAAAAAAGTCTGGTATACACCAGTAAATTATAACTGTGGTTTTGGTGTTCCACGGTAAAAAATCTCTATTATCCTGCTTTTGGCATTTTTTGCCGTAAAAAAAAAACCTAATAGTGTCTCCCTGATTTTTCAGACACAAATATATCTGTTGAACATAGTCTGGTGTAGGCCAGAGAAACAGAAGTGTGGTTTTGCAGTTCCACGGTTCAAACCTCTGTATTATCCACTTTTGGGCCATTTGTATCTAAAAAAAAACAGTTTGAGTGTGTCGCTCACTGTTCAGCCGCAAATATATATATTTAAAAAAGTCTGGTATACACCAGTAAATTATAACTGTGGTTTTGGTGTTCCACGGTAAAAAATCTCTATTATCCTGCTTTTGGCATTTTTTGCCGTAAAAAAAAAAACCTAATAGTGTCTCCCTGATTTTTCAGACACAAATATATCTGTTGAACATAGTCTGGTGTAGGCCAGAGAAACAGAAGTGTGGTTTTGCAGTTCCACGGTTCAAACCTCTGTATTATCCACTTTTGGGCCATTTGTATCTAAAAAAAAAAACAGTTTGACTGTGTCGCTCACTGTTCAGCCGCAAATATATATATTTAAAAAAGTCTGGTATACACCAGTAAATTATAACTGTGGTTTTGCTGTTCCATGGTAAAAAATCTCTATTATCCAGCTTTTGGCATTTTTTGCGGTAAAAAAAAAAACTAATAGTGTCTCCCTGATTTTTCAGACACAAATATATCTGTTGAAAATAGTCTGGTGTAGGCCAGAGAAACAGAAGTGTGGTTTTGCAGTTCCACGGTTCAAACCTCTGTATTATCCACTTTTGGGCCATTTGTATCTAAAAAAAAACAGTTTGAGTGTGTCGCTCAGTGTTCAGCCGCAAATATATATATTTAAAAAAGTCTGGTATACACCAGTAAATTATAACTGTGGTTTTGGTGTTCCACGGTAAAAAATCTCTATTATCCTCCTTTTGGCATTTTTTGCCGTAAAAAAAAAACCTAATAATGTCTCCCTGATTTTTCAGACAAAAATATATCTGTTGAACATAGTCTGGTGTAGGCCAGAGAAACAGAAGTGTGGTTTTGCAGTTCCACGGTTCAAACCTCCTTATTATCCACTATTGGGCCATTTGTATCTAAAAAAAAACAGTTTGAGTGTGTCGCTCACTGTTCAGCCGCAAATATATATATTTAAAAAAGTCTGGTATACACCAGTAAATTATAACTGTGGTTTTGCCGTTCCACGGTAAAAAATCTCTATTATCCAGCTTTTGTTATTTTTTCCGTAAAGAAAAACAGTAATAGTTTCTCCCTGATTGTTCAGATTGTTTAAAAGAGTCGGGTGTAGGCCAGAGAAATAGAAGTGTGGTTTTCCTCTTCCATGGTTCTAATCTACTTTTTATTACCCTTTTTCCATTGATAGTGCGAGTGTAAGCTATTTTACTTCCTTTACAATGGGCAAGGCGCGTGGCAAGGGACATGGAACTGGACGTTCTGGTGATGGTGCGTGCAGAGGACGGGGCCGTGGCCAAGGTGAAAATGTGCCACAACCAACAGCCACATCTTCTCGCTCCCACTTCTTAACCGAATTACTAGTGAAGCACAGAACAACACCAGTATTGCGAACTGATCAGTGTGAACAGGTAATTAATTGGATAGCAGATAATACTTTCAGTTACCTGGGCACCACCACCTCCGGTCTGTCTTCCACACGGTCAAATCTTAGTAGCCGTGAGTCTCGACCGCATACTCCTCCTCACCCTGATGCTCCTTCCTCCCACCATGCCGAGTGTCGTCAGACAGCAACTGATCCCTCACTTGGACACTCTGAAGAGCTGTTCACTGGTCCATTTCCAGATTTGTGCCCCTCGCCTGCTCCGCTTGAAGTGGTGGAAGAGGAGATCCCATGTAGCGATGCCCAAATATTTGAACAGCCACGGCCACAGGAAGTCGACGCTGGCAATTTGTCACAAGAGGTGGACGATGACGAGACACAATTGCCAGGAAGTGAGGAAGAGGATCGTGGTGCGCAAGTGGAAGAGGAGGAGGTGGTGGATGATCTAGTAACTGACCCAACGTGGCAGGAGGACATGCAGAGTGAGGCCAGCAGCACATAAGGTGAGGGAGGCAGAGTACCCCAACAGGCAGGAAGAAGCAGTGTGGTGGCTGCACACAGAAGGCAGGCAACAGTTCCCCGTAACACCAACATGAGGGACATTGCCAGTAAAACCTGTAGGTCTTCCAGAGTCTGGAATTTTTTTAAAGACTCTGCTGATAACCCCAAAAAGGCCATTTGTACCACCTGCCATGCCAGCATCAGCAGGGGTGACAAAACTACCAGCCTGACCACCACCAGCATGATCAGGCACATGGCAGCAAAGCACCCGACTTTGTGGAGCAAACCCCAGGGTCCACGACCAGTGTCAGCGGGTGTCACCACTGCTTCTTCCGCTGTTGTGTGTGCAATAGAACCCCCTGTTGTGTGTGCAAGGCAAGCCCATGTCCATACTGCATGCAAAGATGCCCCCTCCTCTCAGTCTTCACTTGTTATGGCAGTTTCTCAAGAAACAGCATCAACGTCCATGTCCCACCGCAGCGTTCAATTGTCCAAGAATTGGGGGATTCTCCTCAACGAGCCTAAGCTTACCAAGCATATCTCCATGACCCCGAAGTTGGTAGCTCGTAGAGCCAGGAATCTAAAAGATAGGCTTTGTCAGAGCCACTACACGCGTCCCTCTACTAGATTGAATAGAGGTGGCAAAATTTTCGGCACCTATCCTTGTGGAGGGTGTAATATTTGCCAGTTCATAGTGGCACAAAATGTGCTAACACTCTCCATCTTCCCTTACCAGATTCGCTCAACGGCTTACTTCAATTGCCGAACACGAAATGTAGTATACGCCTTGATTTGTGATTGCCCAAAGATTTATGTCGGACAGACATCACAAGAACTCAGAAAAAGGATTCAACAACATATGTCCAACATCTCTACGGCCAGGAGGGATTGTGACAAGGACAAAACAATAACATCGGTGGCGGCACACTTTCTGGATGTCCATAATGGTCACCGATCTGGACTCCAAGTTCTTGGCTTGGAACAGATAAAAACCAATATAAGGGGAGGTGATCGCACCAATGCTCTTCTGAGATGTGAGTCTAAATGGATCTTTAATCTCCAGAGTCTGGCACCCGGAGGCCTTAACAGTGAATTATTATTTACAGGTTTCTATAAATAGTCATGAGATGTTTGGCTTCATTTGCTTATTCTTTTTTTTTTTTTTTCCCCTTAGGTTCCATATGACAGGTGGTGTGCACTGGCATCCATCCCTTCCAAAAACTTGCACCTATTTGGGGTGTTCCTCATATGAAGTGGCCTCGGGCTAAATCTCAGCAGCATGACATTTGGGACATATTTCCAAGCTATTGAGCAATGCCTCTGGGTCTAATTACAGCAACAAGACCTTTTTGGTCATATTTTGGAACTAATCGAATCATGCCCTTATTATTGGCCACCGGGAGGAAGTTCACTGAACAAGTGACTTAGCCATCATGCGTTCAATGGGGAAGAGGGCCATAAGTAATGAGTGGAAGACGGAGGAATACCTGTCTCCCCCTTTCATCATCTCGTTTATTTGCCTGTGGATTGGAACACTGATGCATTTTTGTCGTATGGCTCACCATGGCTCTGACAGCATTGGTTTCCTCAGAGTAATTGGTTGATATCTATTCAATGGGACCACTAGGATGGACTTGAGGTCCCTCCAGGACAGCAACATTGTGGTGCTTTCTATATGGCCCTGTACTCTAATTATGCACATATCTGTGGTGGTCAATAGTGGTATTTACCCCATGAGAATAAAAAATAAAAAATGGTATATAAGTATATCCTTCATTCTACAGTGTCAAATATTTATGGAATGAGTCTTGGATTGAATTTCATTCCCTCTATGTGGTGTATTTAATTGGTGTCCTGTATCTCTCTGTGGACATGGTACTTCAGAGTAATTGGATGACATTTAAGTAATGGGATCACCATGATGACCTCATGGTCCCCATAGGACAGCAATATTGTGATGCGTCGTATATGGCCTCATTTTCTGTTGTACTGCCTTCACACTAATGACGTATATATTTGTGGTGGTTACTGGCGGCAATTGTACTGCCTTCACACTAATGACGTATATATTTGTGGTGGTTACTGGTGGCAATAACCCCATCCACCAGTTGTATGTTATTGAGTTCTTTCTCTCTGTTGATTGAATAACATTAGTGCAATAAATTCTGCTTGCAACTTCTCCTGCCATATGTGGTGTATGACACTGACATTCAACTTTGTGTATAATTTATTATAACCACATGGGCATTATTTGCTGGTGACATTCACTTACCTATATGGTTCCTGCTGGCCCCATATTCTATGGGTGCGTGCCACGTGCCCCAGGAATACTGTGCCCATGTAAGGAATTGCCATTTCTGTATATTTGTCCTCTTTACAGTGCCCCTATATTATGATGAGTGCCTAGTCCAACTATTATGCAATTCCTGGCAAATTAGAGTTGTTTTGACATTGACTACTCCGTGAGAGACAAGGACATAAGGGGATGGACAGTGACACTTAAGAACCTCATCTGCGCCAAGATTTTTTGGTTAATGAGATTAACATGCGGGCACGGGTCACTATGGGAACGTATGACACCTTTCTTGTTTAGGGCATGTGACATGATGATGTGTGTGTGTAGAGGGGAGGGTTTTGGTCTTTGTTACATGCACTTCTGCTTTGCGCGTTATGCGACTCCTGTGTCTGCTGACACGCAGCGGTTCATCTGCAATTTGCGCATGCACTAGTGATTTGGGCTTGGGATACCATAGCAACGCAAGACGCCGGTAATTTTAGAGTCACGTGCTTCCGGCTTAGCAGTGTGCACTTCCGCCTTACGATGAATGGAGCCCCGGTGTCTGCAGATACACAGCTGTCTCCTGGTAAATCTCACAATTATGCAATTAAGTGGCTGCTATATAAACTGACACGAGGAACTATACCTCATATGCCCCTGATGAAGCCACCTTGAGTGGCGACACGCGTTGGGCACGGGAGTCCCAGCTATACCTTCCCATGTACAGGCTGTATCCTTGTAGCACTTACCCGCCCTAGGTCCTAGTGCAGATTTGGATGTTCTATAAGCCTCAGGGGCAGATCAGACCACTGATATTGCCTATATGATTGCTGTTGTGGGGTAAAAGGTGGGGTATAGGCTATACATATACTCTTATTTACACCTTTATTCATATTGGTTTGGCTCCCCACATATGGTGATTCTAATTTCAATCTGCTGACAGGTACCTGAGGTTGTGTACACACATTTATATATTTCTATCTAATCATTTATGTGTTTTGTATGCCTCATGAGATTTTCTATTGGGTATGTGCAATATAGAGTCTGGGGAATATTGACCACCACAGATACCCCATTTCAGTCTGTGCAATTTATATTCTATTTCTTATTCATTTACGTGTATTACCATGCATTATATCTCACAATAATATAGGAAGGTTTTTTGTTATAGCTGGCTCTTCCAGTAGTGGTTTCTTCCACTATTTTTAATGGCGTTTTAATTGTCGGTCGGTATGTTCTTCTGTACATGTGTGTCAGGATCTATATGTTTTGAATAAACTGATGTATATTTATGGTAAATTATTCATTGTTGATTATTTGGGTGATCACCGCTAAAAAGCATATCTTCTTTTTTCTTTGATTGTCATGTGCACTATGTTGTGATATGCTGGGGGTAGATCCGAATATTAGATGGTGCCCTCCTAATAAGTGGTGTTTCTTGTCAATTGTCCATATCCCAGACCTTGGAACGAAAGCGCAAATTCGCAGCCAACGCCCCACAGGCCACAGTCCTAAATTTGCACATTTCACGACTGCTTGCTTTGGAAATGCTGCCTTTTAGGCTGGTGGAGATGGAATCCTTCCGCAACCTTATGGCGGTGGCCGTCCCTCGGTACTCGGTCCCCAGCCGACACTATTTTGCCCGGTGTGCCATCGCCGCACTATACAAGCACGTGTCCCAAAACATCTGCCGTGCTCTCAACAACGCAGTTACTGGGAGAGTCCACCTGACAATGTATGCTGTACTGTATGGCTCTTGTAAGGGGCATTAAAACCATCTTGTTAAGCTACTGTGACCTCCACCACTTTTCCAAAGGGCATTAGAACTGTCTTGTTAGGCTACTGGGACCTCCACGTCTCTTCCGAGGGGCATTAAAACCGTCTTGTTAAGCTACTGTGACCTCCACCACTTTTCCAAGGGGCATTAAAACCGTCTTGTTAAGCTACTGGGACCTCCACGTCTCTTCCGAGGGGCATTAAAACCATCTTGTTAAGCTACTGTAACCTCCACCACTTTTCCAAGGGGCATTAAAACCATCTTGTTAAGCTACTGTGACCTCCACCACTTTTCCAAGAGGCATTAAAACCGTCTTGTTAAGATACTGGGACCTCCACATCTCTTCCGAGGGGCATTAAAAGCGTCTTGTTAAACCACTCTGAACTCCACAGCTTTTCCAAGGGGCATTGAAATGTTGTTTTTAATTAACTCTAACCTCCACGACTCTTCGAACGGGCATTGCATTTCCTCCTAATTTTTGGAAGCTTTTGCTTGGAAGGCATAAGCAAAGACTATGGGAGACCCACTCCCCAATAATGGGAATAATGTTTGTAATATGCTGTACTGCATGGCTCTTGTAAGGGGCATTGCAAGTTCCTCCGTCCTAATTTTTGGCAACTTTTGCTTGGAAGGCATAAGCAAAGACTATGGGAGACGCACTCCCCAATAATGGGAATAATGTTTTTAAGATTCTGTACTGTATGGCTCTTGTAAGGGGCATTAAAACCGTCTTGTTAAGCTACTGGGACCTCCACGTCTCTTCCAAGGGGCATTCAAATCATCTTGTTAAGCTACTGGGACCTCCACGTCTCTTCCGAGGAGCATTAAATCCGTCTTGTTAAGCTACTGTGACCTCCACATCTCTTTCGAGGTGCATTAAAACCGTCTTGTTAAGCTACTGTGACCTCTACATCTCTTCCGAGGGGCATTAAAACCGTCTTGTTATGCTACTGTGACTTCCACCACTTTTCCAAGGGGCATTGAAACCGTCTTGTTAAGCTACTGCGACCTCCACCACTTTTCCAAGGGGTATTAAAACCATCTTGTTAAGCTACAGTGACCTCCACGTCTCTTCCGAGGGGCATTAAAACCGTGTTGTTAAGCTATTGTGACCTCCACGTCTCTTCAAAGGGGCATTAAAAGCATCTTCTTAAACCACTCTGAACTCCACAGCTCTTCCAAGGGGCATTGAAATGTTGTTTTTAATTACTTCTATCCTCCACGACTCTTCCAACGGGCATTGCATTTCCTCCTAATTTTAGTCAGCTTTTGCTTTTCAATGCAAAGGCAAAAACAAAGGGAGACCCACTCCCCAATAATGGGTAGAAGGTTTATAGTACGCTGTAATCCACATCTGTTTCAAGGTGCATTGCAGTTCCTCATAATTTTTGGAAAGCTTTCCATTCACTGCTTAGGCCAACAGTGTACAGGAGACCCAGTTGCTATAAATGGAAAAAATGGTTTAGTTAAGGCCCTCTGACCTCCATGTCATTTCCAAGGGGCATTGGAGTGCCTCAAAATTTTTGGTAGGCATTGCACTCACTGTATGCCCTATAACTGTGTAGCCGAACCGCTCCTTTTGTTACAGAAACATATCCTACAAGACATATGTGGTTGACTGGCCTGATATTGATGTGAATGGTCCCTGTTCCTCCTGCTCTTTCTCCTTTGCCACCACCTCATCCATCATTTATTACCTGAAGATTTGTTTTAACGGGAGTCATAGAACAGGGATAGTAGCAGGAAAACATCCAGCAATCCTCAGAGGAGGTAGGATATGCGCCAAAACACTGACCACCTAAGGCCTAGCCGCTACTACATACATGCGCTTGCATTCCAAGAAAACAAAGCAGATGCTAGCTTCTATCATCATCATCATGCTCCTCACCTTGGCACTCTCAACTCCCCTGATGGAGAAGCCAGGGCCCACCGGAGGAGTATGGTTCTCTGGTGGGCTCGTCCAATGCTGCGGCTGGGGACCGTGTGTGGACACCCGGCCGCGGGGTGGCTGGGGACCGAGTGTGGACACCCGGCCGCCGGGCGGCTGGGGACTGAGTATGGATACCAGGCCGCCAACGCAGCCATGATGTGGTGGCCATATTCCGCCTCCACATGCCTAAAAGGCCCAATTTAAAGTATAAGCAAGCAAGCAGTATGGTATTGCAGCCTGGGGGTGGGTGGGTGGCAGGCTGCATACTTGCGCTTGCATTGCAAGGAATGGGAGAGGACTTGAACGGGGATAGTTGCAAGTCTGCAACGACAGGTGCAGGGTGGGAGGTATCTTCGCATGTACCATGAACAGGGGTTTGGCATGTACACACTACAGCAGAATAGACTGTCCTTCCCACTAAATGCACTGGGGAGGGCACAGGTAATGTTTTGGTATGCGCGCTTAATCTTATGTATAAGGCACACCGGGACAAATAGGGGTGGCTGGGGAATGAGTATGGATACCTCGCTGCCGAAGCAGCCATGAGGTAGTGGTCAGCTTCGGCCTCCTCCAAACTAAAAGGCCCCATTTCAAGTGCAAGCTAGCAATATGGTATTGCAGCCTGGGGGTGGGTGGGTGGCAGGCTGCACACTTACACTTGCATTCCAAGAAAACAAAGCAGATGCTAACTTCTATCATCATCATCATGTTCCTCACCTTTTCACTCTCAACTCCTCTGATGGAGAAGCCAGGGCCCACCGGAGGAGTCTCTAGTTGCCGGTGGGCTCGTCCAATGCTGCCCTAAAGCAGGCCAGGCTAAGAAAAGTGTGGCGAAGGATCCCGGGACAAATAGTGGCGGCTGGGGACTGAGTATGGAGACCTCACTGCCGACGCAGCCATGAGGTAGTGGCCAGCTTCGGCCTCCTCCATACTAAAAGGCCCCTTTTCAAGTGCAAGCTAGCAGTATGGTATTGCAGCCTGGGGGTGGGTGGCAGGCTGCATGCTTACGCTTGCATTAAAAGAAAACAAAGCAGATGCTAACTTCTATCATCATCATCATGCTCCTCACCTTGGCACTCTCAACTCCCCTGATGGAGAAGCCAGGGCCCACCGGAGGAGTCTGGTTCTCTGGTGGGCTCGTCCAATGCTGCCCTAAAGCAGGCCAGGCTAAGAAAAGTGTGTGGGAAGGTGACAGGAGAAATAGGGGCGGCTGAGGACCGTTTATGGATACCCGGTCGCCCCCAGGTGGCTGGGGACCGAGCGTGGACACCCGGCCGCCGGGCGGCTGGAGACTGAGTATGGATACCTCGCTGCCGAAGCAGCCATGAGGTAGTGGCCAGCTTCGGCCTCCTCCAAACTAAAAGGCCCCATTTCAAGTGCAAGCTAACAGTATAGTATTGCAGCCTGCGGGTGGGTGGGTGGGTGGTTGGCTGCATATTTGCGATTGCATTGCAAGGAATGGGGGAGGTACAATTGAACACTGCCCTGGGACAAGGACTTGCACAGGGATAGTTGCAAGTCTCCATCTTCTGATGCGGCAAGGATCACTTCTGATGGGCACACTTTTAGGCAGTGACCTGGGTGTCAGAGATGCTTCCAGGGGTCTTCCCCATGCTGTTCCCATGTCTTTTCAGCACTGTATGCATGTGTCACACAGCACATGGCCAGATAAGGTTGTAAAATGTTAAAATGACATTTCCCGGTGAATGCATTTGTCACGGTTGAAAGCAATACAAAAGTGCAAAAACGCATAAAAAATGCTACTTGTGAACATAGCCTAAGGTGTGGAGGAGTATTTTTTTGGGGGGTTATTTATTTTACCTTATACACAAGTCTTTACCCTGGAAAGGAACTTCCTTAACATATTTCACAGGAAAGCAGTTTCAGTTTCGTTTTTGAACGTTTTATTGTGAGCCCTTAAAAGTGGCTTAATACCTCTGACAACGTTGTTGACAGCAGTGACCTAGAGTTCAGAAATGCTTCCGGGGGCGATCCCCATGCTGTCCCCATGTTATTTGAGCACTGTCACTATCGTTTTGGGCACTTGTTAAGCTTTTAAAAGACTGCCGGGGGTGCCGCCGCAAAAATGCTCGGGTATCCCATAGACTAACATTGGGCTCGTTTCTCCGGTCGAGCACCCGTGTATCACAGCGAGCTCGGCCCGAGCTTCGAGCACCCAAGCATTTTAGTGCTCGCTCAACACTAGTCATAACTTTTTTATTTTTCTGTCTATATAGATTTATAAGGGCTTGTTTTTTTGCGGGATGAGGTGTACTTTTCAATGACACCATTCATTTTACCACATAAAAAAATTCCAAGTACGGTGAAATTGCAAAAAAAAAGTAATTCTGACATTGCTTTTTGAGAATTGTTTTTACGGCATGCATTGTGTGGTAAAATGACCTGGCAACATGATTCTCCTCATCATTATGATAATATCAAACTTGCTCAGTTTTTCTTCTAATTTTAGTGGTAAAAAAAAGCAGAAATGTAAAAAAATAAAAAAATTTGATAGTGTTGCCATTGTACATGACATAATGCATTCATTTTTCAGTTGATGAAGCTGTGTGAGGACTTATTTTTTGCGGTGGAAGACAATGCTTTTCTTTATACCATTTTGGGATAGATATGACATTTTGAACCTGTCTTACAGCATTTTGCGGTATTGCAGTTGCCAAAAAAATCAGTGTTTGCACTTTGAATTTTTTTCTGTTTTCGGTGTTTATCAGTTGGTTTAATTATTTTAACATTTTGAAGGATTAGGCTTTTCTGGATGTGGCAATACCACATATGTGCATTTTTCATTATCTATATTTTAATGGGGCAAAAAGGGATGATTTGAACTTTACATTTTAATTTTTTTCAAAAAAATTTTTTAACTTTTTTTAAACTTTTCATTGTATTTATTAGTCCCATTAGAGAGCTTGAACCTGCATTGGTTTCATCACTTTTGCTATATACAGCATCACCACAGTATTGCTCCACATAGTTAACATTATGGCTGGCTGGTTTTCAAGGGAGCTCAGTAATGACTGGCATGGAGGTTTTCAACAGACTCTCGGCTGTGATGGCAACCCATCTATGACAAACAAATGTGTCCCAGGAGTGCCAATGGGCCCAAAGAATGGCATTACCCCATGGTGACTCGCTGTTAATGCCATTGTCATAGTTTAACAGAGGCATTTAACTGGTTTATACAGTGGGGAAAAAAAATATTTAGTCAGCCACCAATTGTGCAAGTTCTCTCACTTAAACAGATGAGAGAGGCCTGTAATTGGCATCATAGGTAGACCTCAACTATGAGAGACAAAATGAGAAAACAAATCCTGAAAATCACATTGTCTGATCTGGAAAGAAATTTTTTTCAAATTTTGGTGGAAAATAAGTATTTGGTCAATTACAAAAGTTCATCTCAATACTTTGTTATATATCCTTTGTTGGCAATGACAGAGGTCAAACGTTTTCTGTAAGTCTTCACAAGGTTGGCACACAATGTTGCTGGTATGTTGGCCCATTCCTCCATGCAGATCTCCTCTAGAGCAGTGATATTTTGGGGCTGTCGCTGGGCAACACGGACTTTCAACTCCCTCCAAAGGTTTTCTATAGGGTTTAGAACTGCAGACTGGCTAGGCCACTCCAGGACCTTGAAATGCGTATTACGAAGCCACTCCTTCATTGCCCTGGCGGTGTGCTTGGTTTCATTGTCATGCTGAAAGACCCAGCCACGTTTCATCTTCAATGCCCTTGCTGATGGAAGGAGGTTTGCACTCAAAATCTCACGATACATGGCCCCATTAATTCTTTCATGTACACGGATCAGTCGTCCTGGTCCCTTGGCAGAGAAACAGCCCCAAAGCATGATGTTGCCACCCCTTTTTTCACAGTAGGTATGGTGTTCTTTGAATGCAACTCAGCATTCTTTCTCCTCCAAACACGACGAGTTGTGTTTCTACCAAAGAGTTCTACTTTGGTTTCATCTGACCATATGACATTCTCCCAATACTCTTCTGGATCATCCAAATGCTCTCTAGCAAACTTCAGACGGGCCCGGACATGTAATGGCTTAAGCAGGGGGACAGGTCTGGCAATGCAGGATCTGAGTCCCTGGCGGCGTAGTGTGTTACTTATGGTAGCCTGTGTAACGTTGGTCCCAGCTCTCTGCAGGTCATTCACTAGGTCCCCCCGCGTGGTTCTGGGATTTTTGCTCACCGTTCTTGAGATCATTTTGACCCTACAGGGTGAGATCTTGTGTGGAGCCCCAGATCAAGGGAGATTATTAGTGGTCTTGTATGTTTTCCATTTTCTAATTATTGCTCCCACAGTTGATTTCTTCACACCAAGCTGCTTGCCTATTGCAGATTCAGTCTTCCTAGCCTGGTGCAGGGCTACAATTTTGTTTCTGGTGTCCTTCGACAGCTCTTTGGTCTTCACCATAGTGGAGTTTGGAGTGTAACTGTTTGAGGTTGCAGACAGGTGTCTTTTATACTGATAACAAGTTCAAACAGGTGCCAGTACTACAGTTAATGAGTGGAGGACAGAGGAGCCTCTTAAAGAAGAAGTTACAGGTCTGTGAGAGCGAGAAATCTTGCTTGTTTGTAATTGACCAGATACTTATTTTCCACCAAAATTTGAAAAAAATGTCTTTCAAAATCAGACAATGTGATTTTCAGGATTTGTTTTCTCATTTTGTCTCTCATAGTTGAGGTCAACCTATGATGTCAATTACAGGCGTCTCTCATCTTTTTAAGTGGGAGAACTTGCACAATTGGTGGCTAACTAAATACTTTTTTACCCCACTGTAGTTGTGAACGGAGCTCCTCTACACCTAAGGCTGCTAGATATGGGGCGAACTCACTCCATGAGTCTGCTCCTTACACTCGCTACCAGCTTGTACCCATACATGAATGGCCAATATTGGTAAGGAGTTAAAAAATCATTTTGAAACTCAAAATACAAAGAACAAATATAAGCACATTTACATCAGTGTAAATGTGCAAAGTAAAATCTGCTCAGCAAATTACCAGCTAGTCTGAGGGTTTGCAGAAATCTCAGGAGTTTGCAAAGATGAATTCTACATATATGAACAGTCTCTAAGCATCAATTCAAGACTAGAGATGAGCGTTGTTCTACTCGAACTGTTCACCAATCTCAAATTCGAGCTGTTTTGGGCGGTGTTCGAGCCGTTCGGCGAACACTAACAATTTGAGAAAAATTCGGCTGTTCGAGGTTATGTTCGATAACTGTTCGTGCACCAAAATCATAACTGGATTTTTTCTCAGTAATGATGAAAATTAATGTTAATACGCAGTTTGAGTGTACAGCGGGGTGGGGGGAGGGGCAGGGGATGGATCTCTGCAGGAACAATGAAGATCTCCATTTTTTTTTTCTCTTTCCCGCATTTACAGTGGGGAGGTGCAATCTGTCAGCCTATCAGCAGCGCACACACGGAGCGAAGTGCTTTTTTTCACACAAGCAAGGGCATGTGTCATTGGCAGTGTATGTCACATGTCCTTGCCCTATAAGACCAAGCCATTTTCCCCATCGCCACCATTTTCTCACTGCTGCAGCAGCGTGTTAGACGGCACCGCTGTTGCTGTGTGCGCTATACCTTGTTAATTTCAAGCCAAGTTTTGCACAAATCTACAGATAGCTTGGGAGTAGGGAATAGTTGTGATTGCAGTCCTTTTAAGGACTAGGTTACAGCATTTCCTACGACTTTTATCAGGCAGGTCTGTGCTCTTAAATAGATAGATTGTGGGAGTAAAGACTAATTGTAATTGGAGTCCTTTTCAGGACTAGGTTACATCAGTTCCTATCAGTTTTTGCCAGGCAGGTCTGTGCCAGTGCTGTGCAAGTTTTTTTCACAGCATTTGGCTGAATCTAGCAAAGCTAATCCTTTTTGGCCTATTGCAGAGTGTGTTAGTCCGTGGAGTAGCCTATCTGTGTTGCAAGATATACCACCTGTGTATAGAATACAAATTTTTTTACTGCACCTAGTGAAGTAAAATCTTTTGGGCATAGCATCATTCTATTAGTCCATCTATACTGACCTCCATCAGGTTGCAAATTGAATATAATTTTTTTCTGCATCTAGCTCTGAAAAAATATTGGGCTTCTAGCTGTGTGTGGGACTTGTTGTATTAGTCCATCTATACTGACCTCCATCAGGTTGCAAACTGAATATATTTTTTTCTGCATCTACCTCTGAAAAAATATTGGGCTTCTAGCTGTGTGTGGGACTTGTTCTATTAATCCATCTATACAGACCTCCATCAGGTTGCAAACTGAATATATTTTTTTCTGCATCTACCTCTGAAAAAATATTGGGCTTCTAGCTGTGTGTGGGACTTGTTGTATTAGTCCATCTATACTGACCTCCATCAGGTTGCAAACTGAATATATTTTTTTCTGCATCTACCACTGAAAAAATATTGGGCTTCTAGCTGTGTGTGGGACTTGTTCTATTAATCCATCTATACAGACCTCCACCAGGTTGCAAACTGAATATATTTTTTTCTGCTTCTACCTCTGAAAAAATATTGGGCTTCTAGCTGTGTGTGGGACTTGTTGTATTAGTCCATCTATACTGACCTCCATCAGGTTGCAAACTGAATATATTTTTTTCTGCATCTACCTCTGAAAAAATATTGGGCTTCTAGCTGTGTGTGGGACTTGTTCTATTAATCCATCTATACAGACCTCCATCAGGTTGCAAACTGAATATATTTTTTTCTGCATCTACCTCTGAAAAAATATTGGGCTTCTAGCTGTGTGTGGGACTTGTTCTATTAATCCATCTATACAGACCTCCATCAGGTTGCAAACTGAATATATTTTTTTCTGCATCTACCTCTGAAAAAATATTGGGCTTCTAGCTGTGTGTGGGACTTGTTGTATTAGTCCATCTATACTGACCTCCATCAGGTTGCAAACTGAATATTTTTTTTTCTGCATCTACCTCTGAAAAAATATTGGGCTTCTAGCTGTGTGTGGGACTTGTTCTATTAATCCATCTATACAGACCTCCATCAGGTTGCAAACTGAATATATTTTTTTCTGCATCTACCTCTGAAAAAATATTGGGCTTCTAGCTGTGTGTGGGACTTGTTGTATTAGTCCATCTATACTGACCTCCATCAGGTTGCAAACTGAATATATTTTTTTCTGCATCTACCTCTGAAAAAATATTGGGCTTCTAGCTGTGTGTGGGACTTGTTCTATTAATCCATCTATACAGACCTCCATCAGGTTGCAAACTGAATATATTTCTTTCTGCATCTACCTCTGAAAAAATATGTGGCCTTCTAGCAGTGTGTGGGACTTTCTCTATTAGTCCATCTATACTGACCTCCATCAGGTTGCAAACTGAATATAACTTTTTTCTGCATCTAGCTCTGAAAAAATATTTGGCCTTCTAGCAGTGTGTGGGACTTTCTCTATTAGTCCATCTATACTGACCTCCATCAGGTTGCAAATTAAAAATAATTTTTATCTGCATCTACAGTACCTCTGAAAAAAAATTTGGGCTTCTAGCTGTGTGTGGGACTTGTTCTATTAGTCCATCTATACTGACCTCCATCAGGTTGCAAATTGAATATAATTTTTATCTGCATCTAGCTCTGAAAAAATATTTGGCCTTCTAGCAGTGTGTGGGACTTTCTCTATTAGTCCATCTATACTGATCTCCATCAGGTTGCAAATTAAAAATAATTTTTATCTGCATCTACAGTACCTCTGAAAAAATATTTGGGCTTCTAGCTGTGTGTGGGACTTGTTCTATTGGTCCATCTATACTGACCTCCATCAGGTTGCAAATTGAATATAATTTTTATCTGCATCTAGCTCTGAAAAAATATTTGGCCTTCTAGCAGTGTGTGGGACTTTCTCTATTAGTCCATCTATACTGACCTCCATCAGGTTGCAAATTAAAAATAATTTTTATCTGCATCTAGCTCTGAAAAAATATTTGGCCTTCTAGCAGTGTGTGGGACTTTCTCTATTAGTCCATCTATACTGACCTCCATCAGGTTGCAAACTGAATATAATTTTTTTCTGCATCTAGCTCTGAAAAAATATTTGGCCTTCTAGCAGTGTGTGGGACTTTCTCTATTAGTCCATCTATACTGACCTTCATCAGGTTGCAAATTAAAAATAATTTTTATCTGCATCTACAGTACCTCTGAAAAAATATTTGGGCTTCTAGCTGTGTGTGGGACTTTCTCTATTAGTCCATCTATACTGACCTCCATCAGGTTGCAAACTGAATATAATTTTTTTCTGCATCTAGCTCTGAAAAAATATTTGGCCTTCTAGCAGTGTGTGGGACTTTCTCTATTAGTCCATCTATACTGACCTCCATCAGGTTGCAAATTAAAAATAATTTTTATCTGCATCTACAGTACCTCTGAAAAAATATTTGAGCTTCTAGCTGTGTGTGGGACTTGTTCTATTAGTCCATCTATACTGACCTCCATCAGGTTGCAAATTGAATATAATTTTTATCTGCATCTAGCTCTGAAAAAATATTTGGCCTTCTAGCAGTGTGTGGGACTTTCTCTATTAGTCCATCGATACTGACCTCCATCAGGTTGCAAATTGAATATAATTTTTATCTGCATCTAGCTCTGAAAAAATATTTGGCCTTCTAGCAGTGTGTGGGACTTTCTCTATTAGTCCATCTATACTGACCTCCATCAGGTTGCAAATTAAAAATAATTTTTATCTGCATCTAGCTCTGAAAAAATATTTGGCCTTCTAGCAGTGTGTGGGACTTTCTCTATTAGTCCATCTATACTGACCTCCATCAGGTTGCAAACTGAACATAATTTTTTTCTGCATCTAGCTCTGAAAAAATATTTGGCCTTCTAGCAGTGTGTGGGACTTTCTCTATTAGTCCATCTATACTGATCTCCATCAGGTTGCAAATTAAAAATAATTTTTATCTGCATCTGCAGTACCTCTGAAAAAATATTTGGGCTTCTAGCTGTGTGTGGGACTTTCTCTGTTAGTCCATCTATACTGACCTCCATCAGGTTGCAAACTGAATATAATTTTTTTCTGCATCTAGCTCTGAAAAAATATTTGGCCTTCTAGCAGTGTGTGGTACTTTCTCTATTAGTCCATCTATACTGACCTCCATCAGGTTGCAAATTAAAAATAATTTTTATCTGCATCTACAGTACCTCTGAAAAAATATTTGGGCTTCTAGCTGTGTGTGGGACTTGTTCTATTAGTCCATCTATACTGACCTCCATCAGGTTGCAAATTGAATATAATTTTTATCTGCATCTAGCTCTGAAAAAATATTTGGCCTTCTAGCAGTGTGTGGGACTTTCTCTATTAGTCCATCGATACTGACCTCCATCAGGTTGCAAATTGAATATAATTTTTATCTGCATCTAGCTCTGAAAAAATATTTGGCCTTCTAGCAGTGTGTGGGACTTTCTCTATTAGTCCATCTATACTGACCTCCATCAGGTTGCAAATTAAAAATAATTTTTATCTGCATCTACCTCTGAAAAAATATTTGGGCTTCTAGCTGTGTGTGGGACTTGTTCTATTACTCCATCTATACTGACCTCCATCAGGTTGCAAACTGAATATATTTTTTTCTGCATCTACCTCTGAAAAAATATTGGGCTTCTAGCTGTGTGTGGGACTTGTGGTATTAGTCCATCTATACTGACCTCCATCAGGTTGCAAATTAAAAATAATTTTTATCTGCATCTACAGTACCTCTGAAAAAATATTTGGGCTTCTAGCTGTGTGTGGGACTTGTTCTATTAGTCCATCTATACTGACCTCCATCAGGTTGCAAATTGAATATAATTTTTATCTCCATCTAGCTCTGAAAAAATATTTGGCCTTCTAGCAGTGTGTGGGACTTTCTCTATTAGTCCATCTATACTGACCTCCATCAGGTTGCAAATTAAAAATAATTTTTTTCTGCATCTACCTCTGAAAAAATATTGGGCTTGTAGCTGTGTGTGGGACTTGTTCTATTAATCCATCTATACAGACCTCCATCAGGTTGCAAATTGAATATAATTTTTTTCTGCATCTAACCCAGCCAATAGTTTTTGCCTAATACCACAGTTTGGCCACTCAGCTCTGCTCGGTTCCCATCCATTGTTTTTTTGTGCAAACAACTCCAGAGTTGTGAATTAGTTAACCACCAAAATGAGTGGAAAAAGGCCTGCTGCTGGTGGAAAGGGGAATAGGCGTGTTGGGAAGGGGAAAAAAGGTTGTGTCCGTGGGGTAGGTGTTAAAGCAACAGTAACATCTGCAGAAGAAAGACCATCTTCCAGTCAAACTAAAATGTCTACTTCTTTTAGCGGACAATGTGATAAGATCCCTTTCTTACGGCCACGCCAATCGCTACAAATTCCAGATGAGGCACAAAAACAGCAGGTGCTTCAACGGATATCAAGTGCTCCATTAAGTAGGCTCTCCTCCACATCAACTTCAACATCGCAAATACTCCAGTCCTCAAAGGTGTCACCCCAATCGCACTTGCTTCCTCACAGCTCCCAAATCTCCAGCTGCCCGTCTGAGTATGAGGTAGAACAGATGGTTGAGTCTGCAGAGCTATTTACTCATACTATAGCCTGGAAATCAGAGGTCGACTCCAGCGCTTCTGTGAATCCAGACGAGGAAATGATCTGCACTGATGCCCAGAATCTTTATGAGTCGGATCCAGGACCAGACGCAGAAGGTTCTGACCATAATGTAGACCCTCATTCCCAAACTGTAACTCCTGTTGGTGGAGACAATGAGGAAGATGATGATAAGACTCAAATACCTGATTGGAGCGACAACTTTAGTTTTTTGTCAGGGCAGGAACAGGTTGGCTCTGAGGACGACGGGTGTGATAATGCACAGGGTGATGATGATGAGGTTGGAGATCCCACTTACTGTCAACCCACAGTCAGCCAAGAGATGAGGTCAGCAGAGGAGGTGGAGGAAGATGCTAGTGACGACGAGGTCAGGTTGCGCCTTCCTGGACAGAGACGTAGTACTGGAAGCACGTCAACAACTGCATCCTCAAACACAACTCTGCCTCTCACCACAAGTCGTGGTGGCTCTTCAGGTCGCATGGGTGCTAAGCCTTGCATAGCCTGGGCATTTTTTCAGATCGATAAAGATGACCCAACTCGTGTTATCTGTAACATTTGTCAGCAAAAGCTAAGTAGAGGCCAAAAAATACATAGTTTGAGTACTTCATGCATGAACCGGCACATGGGCATGAAGCATAAGTTGCAGTGGGAAGCTCAGTGTGCTACAATGCGGCCTAGTCGGCCGGGCCAACTACCGTCTGCCATATCTTGTGCATCCGCGGCCTCTTCATCCTCTGTGACTGGGGGGACAGCAGTCACACCTGTTTTGGGGCGCAGACCTGCCACCTCTTTATCCGCAACAGCCAGCGTGATTGGCAGGTCATCATTTTCTTTGGAGGTGGTAACACCAGCTGGTGTTGAGCGCTGTCTGACATCGATAGCACCACCTTTGGATCAAGGCAACCTAACATGTCCGCCTGCATCTTCCTCACAGACCGGCAGTTTGCCGGGGACACCCTTATCAACCCCGTCTAAGCACAATAGCCAGCCCTCGGTCCCTCAGATGTGGACAAGTAAAAGACCATTTCCTCCTAGCCATGAGAAAGCTAAGAGGTTGAATTTCACCATCTGCAAGCTCTTGGCTACAGAAATGCTGCCTTTCCGCCTGGTGGACACAGAGGATTTTCGAGACCTTATGTCCGTCGCAGTGCCCCAGTACCAGATGCCCAGTCGGCACTACTTCTCAAAGAAAGGTGTGCCTGCGCTCCACCAGCATGTCGCACACAACATCACCGCTTCTTTGAGAAACTCTGTGTGTGACAGGGTGCATTTCACCACAGACACTTGGACGAGTAGGCATGGACAGGGGCGTTACATGTCGCTGACTGGGCACTGGGTAACTATGGTGACAGCAGGACAAGGGGCTGCTGTCCAAGTCTTGCCGTCCCCACGAGTTGTGCGTCAATCCTCTTTATGTCAAAGTTCCTCCACTGCTTCTGCCTCCTCAACCTCCTCTCGGTCTTACACCTGCACCCAAAGCCTGTCTGGTCATGCCACAAGCTTTCTAACTGCGCAGAAGGGATCCTGCACACCTCCTTACTATGCTGGCAGTAGGGCTCAACGTCATCAGGCGGTTTTTACATTGAAATGTCTGGGAAATGTGAGTCACACAGCTGAGGAGTTGTGGTCAGCTCTGGAGAACCAATTTCATGAATGGTTGTCTCCACTGGACCTGAAACCAGGGAAGGCCGTGTGCGACAATGCTGCAAACCTGGGTGCGGCCCTTCGCCGGGGCAATGTCACACACGTGCCTTGTATGGCTCACGTGTTGAACCTGGTTGTCCAGCAATTTTTAGCCTACTATCCCAGACTAGATGGCCTTCTGCAGAGGGCACGGTCGCTGTGTGCTCACTTCCGCCGTTCGCATCCCGCAGCTCTGCGACTTACATCTCTACAGAAGTCGTTGGGCCTGCCACTTCACCGGCTAAAATGCGATGTGCCTACCCGGTGGAATTCAACTCTGCACATGTTGCAGCGACTGTGGCAGCACCGACAAGCCCTGGTGCAATACGTTCTGACGTATAGCCTGGGCCAACGAGATCCAGAGGTGGGGCAAATCACGCTGGAGGAGTGGTCTCAGATCAGGGACCTATGCACCCTTCTGCACAGTTTTGAAATGGCGACGAAGATGTTTAGTGCTGACGATGCCATTATCAGCATGACTATTCCGGTGATTTACATGCTGGAGCACATGTTAAACAGAATTCGGAGTCAGGTGGTCGCACAAGAGGAGGTGGAGGAAGTAGAGGAGGAGGAGTTGTATGCGGAAGGGCTAACATCTGCAAGGTCCAGACGGTCGGCAGCACCAAGGCGGCAGGCATGTGAGGGTGGGGGAGATGGTTTTACCAGGGCGCATGGTAGCAGCCAAACTAGTGAGGAAGGTGCAGGAGCCCAGGAAGAAGTGGAGGACGAACTGATGGAAGACTCATCAGATGAGGGAGACCTTGATCACATTTCTGTTGTGCGAGGTTGGGGGGAGAGGACAGAGGAAGGAAGCATGATTGTTACCTCGCCACCAACACAACAGGGACTTGGTGCTCCTGGATGCGCAACACACATGAGTGCCTTCTTGCTGCACTACCTGCAACATGACCCTCGAATTGTGAGAATTAGAAATAATCCTGACTACTGGGTTGCCACACTGTTAGATCCCCGGTACAAAAGTAAATTTGCAGAAATTATTCCTGCCATAGAAAGGGATGCACGCATGCAGGAGTATCAGCAGAGACTGTTGCAGAATCTTACATGTGCTTTTCCACAAAATACCAGTGGTGCACGTAGTGAATCTCAAAGTTCCAACTTGCCAACCGTGGGACCGTCAAGTGTTCAGCACTCAAACCGTAACAGAACCACAGTATATGCTGGTAACATCAATTTTGCGGAATCATTTCACCACTTTTTTAGCCCATCCTTTGCAATGCCACAGGAGACAAGAAGTCTGACACATAGTCAACGCCTAGAGACGATGGTACAGGAGTATCTCCAAGTAAACATTGAAGCCATGACTGTGTCACTGGACCTTTGCTCTTTTTGGGCTTCCAATCAGGATAAATGGCCGGAGCTAGCCACTTACGCCTTGGAGATCTTGTCATGCCCCGCAGCCAGCGTTCTGTCTGAACGTGTGTTCAGCGCTGCTGGTGGTGTGCTGACAGATAAGCGCACGCGGCTCTCCACTGATAATGTAGACAGACTCACGTTCATAAAGATGAACAAATCATGGATCCGAAACTACTTTTCTACCCCTGTGTCATCCTGGGGAGAGTAAAAGCTTGATGATTGGTTAAAATCACCCTACCAACCGTTTTAAGCTTTCAAATTACTAATCATGTTTATCTGTATCTTGGCTGGAAAATAATTTGGGCTTTGTAGCAGTGTGCAGCACTGATTCTATTAGGCCATCTATAATAAGCTCCACCAGATTTAAAATTACTAATCATGTTTATCTGTATCTTGACTGGAAAATAATTTGGGCTTTGTAGCAGTGTGCAGCACTGATCCTATTAGGCCATCTATACTAAAGCTTCACCAGATTTAAAATTAATAATAATTTTTAGCTGCATCTAGCCCGGAAAATAATTTTGGGGCTCCGAGATGCGCAAGACACATAAGTGCCTTCTTGCTGCACTACCTGCAGCATGACCCTCATATTGTCAGAATTCGAAGTAATCATGACTACTGGGTTGCCACACTCTTACTCCCCCAAACTTTTCGATCAACCTTTTCATTTTAATAAAGACCAAAAAAATGGTCATTTTTGAAATTATAAGCATTAGCAGGTTGTTAGAAACTGAAATCAAACAGTTTTCAACTCAAAACTTTATTCTAGGTGATGTTACATTTTCACATAGGACCCCTTGTTCGAAAAGAGCTTCTGAACTCTCTCGTCCATTGAATTTGTCAGGTTTTGGATGGTTTCTGCTTCAATTGTTTTGCATGAGGACAGAATACCCTCCCAGAGCTGTTGCTTAGATGTGAACTGCCTCCCGCCATCATAGACACTCCTTTTAATGATGCTCCAAAGGTTCTGAATGGGGTAGAGGTCAGGGGAGCATGGGGGTCACACCATAAGTTTGTCCCCTTTTATGCCCATATCAGCCAGAGATGCAGAGGTGCATTATCATGCAAAAAAATGATCTTGCTGTGAAATACACGGTTCTTCTTCTTGAACCATGGCAGGAAGTGCTGTTTGAGAAAATCCACATACATTATGGAGTTCATCTTTAGCGCCTTCAGGGATCCTAAAGGGGCCGACAATCTCTCTCCCCATGATTCCAGCCCAAAACATTACTCCACCTCCTCCTTGTTGGCGCTGTAGCCGTGTTTGCATGGGGTGTCCATCAACCAGCCATCCTCCACTCCATCCATCTGGACCATCGAGCGCTGCACGGCACTCATCCGTGAACAAAACAGTTTTGAAATCAGTCTTCATGTAATGTTTGGCCCACTGGAGCCGTTTCTGCTTGTGTGAAGTGGATAGAGGAGGTCGACAGGATGGCGTATGCACAGCTGCAAACCTCTGAAGGACCCTGCATCTTGTTGTTCGGGGGACGTTGGAGGCACCAGCAGCTTCAAAAACTTGTCTGCTGCTATGACAAGGCTTTTTTGCCGCTGCTCTTTCAACCTGACGTAATTGCCTGTAGGAAAGAGTCCTCAATTTGCCCTTATCAGCACGCACACGTGTGTACTGTGAATCAGCTACATACTTCTTGATTGCCAAGACACTTCATCCTGATCATCGCACAATGTTGATTGTAGTCATGCCTTGACCTAAACACTCCACAATTTGTTGCTTCTCAGCAGCCGACACATCCTTTTTCTTTCCCATTTTGGCAGAAAATGTAGGCTGCTTAATAATGTGAGACAGCCTTCTTAAGTAGTCTTGCCTTTCATTGGACACACCTGCCAAACTAATTAGCACAGGTGTCTGCAATTGCTTACAGTGATATAAAGAGCCCTGACACACATCACCATCAATGAGTTTAACTGACAAACAAACAAATTCTTCCCTTATCACTCCTAAACACTTTTTGCATAATAATTTGGAACACAGTGTACATGTGCTTTTCCACAAAACACCAGGTGCTCCGTCACTAGGATGTATAAGAGAGGGGACAGAGAACATCCCTGCCTTGTTCCATTGGTGATTGTGAAAGGTGATGAAAATGTTCTGACGCGCCCCCTGGGCCTTGGGACACCCGGAGCCGGACCCTTTTTGGTGGATGCTGGTGGTTGTAGTCTCCGTGGCGGCGACCCGGTTCCGTGGCTCAGGGCGGTCAAACCAGTGGCGGAACTATTTATGTGGTTTTGATGTTTAAATGTCCGACTACGCCACCCGTGGATTGCGGTCAGAGTGAACCGCCGCTACAGGGCAGACCACTGAGGCTGGTGTTGTGGGTGCAGCAGAACGTAGCATAACTCCCCACGGGAGGAGTATAGCCTCAGGGCAGTGTATGCGGAGGATGGGGGTGATGGTGCAGGGCAGCAGCAGTAACGACACGGAGTCAGTGATGCAGTCCAGGGCCTTTACTCACAGTTCTTTTTATCCAGACCACGTCTGCAGGTAACGGCTGCCCACGTCGTACTGTGCTCACCAGGTGAGGGGCTCAGACAACTCCCAGATAACTTTGGAGCGCTTCACAGGACCCCCTTTGTGTGTCCTTTGTCTGGCCTTTCTTACCAACCCTTCTGTCCAGCTGCCTCAGGCCTCCTCTTGGTAAACTTGGCGCCAGTTTCCCTGACCCTATGTGGTGCCTTCCTAGCGGGTGTGGCGAGGGGCTGCGCCACATAAAATGTCACAGCCTCCTGTTTCTAGCTGAGGGTCGTTTCCTGCCTCCACTAGTTTCGGGGACCGGTCTCCCCCTTTGGCCTGACCCCTCCACGCACGTGGATTCGGGCGTGCGGTGGCGACTCGCCCGTCCGCACCCCTGGGATCCCTTCGTTCCTCGTTTCTGGAGCCTTCTCCGCTCCTCTTCCTTCCTTCTCCCTCTTCCAGGCCTGGGCCTCTGTTACTAGGCCCGCCTCCGGAGCAGAGCTCATGCAGAGCCCCTGCTCCCTGCCACTTCTGCTCAGACTTCTCTGCACTGAACTAAGATGGTGCTCACCTTTTATACTCCCTTCTCAATGCACCCAGGAACTGCTTCCTCCCTGCTCCTGCACTACAGGGTTCCCCTTCCTCAGTGTTCCCTCCCCCCACTCCAGCCAGGGACAGGGACTGTCGTGCCCATCTCAGGGGCATATTGGTCGCCCTGCCCCACGGCAGTGTGGTGTAATGCATGCAGGTGTCGGGTCCTGATCCACACTACATCCTTACCTGAGAGTGAGATATCACACCTCTGGGTGAGGTGCAATACCTCTGTAGCAACCGCGCCCTCAGGGTGCTACAGTTCCATTTATCTTCAGCCTAGGTGACGTATTGCGATACAGGGCCGTGATTTTGGCTATAAAAGGGTCCCCTAGACCCCTACCCCAAGCTTTTTAAGAGAATCATATATGGCGTGCCAGGAGACTCTATGGAATGCTTTCTCAGCATCCAACGAGAGTATCTAATTACAAATTTTTAACTGCATCTAGCCCAGGAAATACTTTGTGCCTAGTAGCAGTGTCTGCTAGTCAGCGGATTATCCCGGCTGTTAAGCAAGCTACACCACCTGTAGTTTGGACACTTAATTTTTTCAAAGGAAATGCTTCGGGACCATGGGATACTGAGTGAAGAGCATCAGGAGGCACCCCAAGGCATAGGGGCTGGGACTGGCAGTAGGATGCCTTGCGGTGGACAGCCGAGCTCGATCCTTATAAAAGCTTTTTAACTGCAGCAGCTTTAGTGGACGCTACTGGAGCTGGAATTACGCGGCTGCTGGCATGAGACTTGCCCTCCAATAGATCCTTGTAAATGGATTTAAAGTGTATTCATTCAAATTAGAGAGACAATTTAAATTAAAAAGCTTAGAGCTGCCTCCACCACAGGGGGGCTCGCTCGACCCACCAGCGGACAGGCACCAGTATTGGGAGAGGGGGGCTGGCCGTCAGGGTTCACCGCGGCTCTGGCACAAACCCGGCGACGCGGAGGTGGCACGGGCAGGAGCGGACTGAACGTGTCGGCTTCTCACTTTTTGGATTTTAGAAGGGCATGACATGCCTATATCTGTGTCTCCCCCTCCTTTTACTCCTCCATCTCTTTTCTTTTCGCATGACTATATGTACTTGTCACTTTTCCATGTGTTAGTTGTGTCTTCTGAGCAGTTTGTCAGCTTTTGGACACCTTTGAAGGTGTTTTCTATGTGTTTCTATGTGTTTTTGTTTGCCTGCCATTGGTTTTAACGGTGTTCGAAGGTGTTCAACGAACAGTTCGACGAACAGTTCGGCGAACACACGGGTGTTCGACGAACCGAACCGAACTCGAACACTACGGGGGTGGCTCAACACTATTCAAGACATGAATCTTTTGGCAAATAATTGGTTCACTAGCAGGTCCTGAGAAGCTGTAGGTGCTAGTTGCAGAAATCACAGAAGTCTGAGGAGATAATAGCAATTGAAGAAGTTGGATGTTGGAAGGGTCCAAACACAAACAGATCTTAACACACAGGGATGTGTCTAACTGGACCATAAAAAGCCTAAGTAGATGATGTCATTGACACACGCAGCTTGTAAAGCTGGACCTGGAGCACAGTAAAGGGCAGCGAAAACAGGGGAAGGCAGCAGAGAATGGCCTAGAAGCAGATATACATAGGTGTGTAATACTGACCTTCTTTTGAGAACTACAAATTTCATCATACATTACAGTATATAGTATAAACAAACAATCACAAGTTCAAGTCTCATAAGTAGAATAAGGAAAATAAAAATGTAAAAAAAATATAAAAATATATAAAAAATTTTTTTACAAATTAAATAAATATAAAAGTTTAAAGCACCCCCTTTTACTATTTAAAAAATAAAGAAGCAAAAAAAACATTTGCACTTGTAAAAGTCCAATCTATCAAGATGTGAAATTATTTTAACCATACTTTAAATACTGAAAAGAAAAAAAATTGAAATGCAAATATGTTTTTTTCGGGTGCTGCAATCTCCACAACTAAAGCAATAAAAAGAGATCAAAACATCTTATGTATACCAATATAAGGATAGGTGCAAACAACCATGTATTCACTCATCTCAGAGAATCAAGTCGATTATCCAAATCACACTCTGATCAAACTGTGATTAGAGTTTGATCAGAGTGTAAACATAGTGAGATCCAATTCTTTCGGATGAGGAAAATTCTCCATCTTCTCCATTGTGTCAGTCTGTGGAAATCGGACTGCATTCAAATGTTATCCGAGTGCAATCCAATTGTTTCCACACACTGATTGACTTGCATGGTGGAGTGTTATCCAAATATTGGATCAAACTCAGGTATGCAGCGATTTTTTTCTCAGACTGGCTCTGTTCAAGGAAAAAATCCGACATGTGCACGGCCTATAGATTAAAAAGGGGAAAAGTGCAATCCGTCAAAATGATAGAAAGCATTCGTCTGATTATCGAGTTGTCTGCACAACCCTTAAATGTAAGTTCAGAGCGCAAAAAACAAGCCCTCATACTGCTCCATTGATGGAAAAATAAAAAAAGTTACAAGTCTTAGAAAATGGTGAGACAACTAAAACTTTTTTATGAAGTTCTCAATATTTTTGACCACTAAAACATAAAAAAATATATTATAGGTGTGGAATCGGCATACTCATTCTGACATGAATACTCCTTCTGCCAGGTCATTTTTACTGCATAATGAATGATGTGAAAACAAAACCCAAAAATCAATGGAGAAATTGCATTTTTTCACCATATTTACACACACTGAATTTTTTTTTTCACATTTTTCAGTACATTTCATGTTTGGCTGAACGATGTTATTAAAAACTACAAATTATCCAGCAAAAAAAAAAAAACCTTATTTGAATATGTTGATGGACCATTAAAAAAGTTATAACACTTGGAAGGAGAGTAAAAAATGAAAGCGCAAAAAAAGGAAAATTTCCTTGTCATAAAGGATTTAATAAAATACCAATGGGAACATTTCAAGAATTTTTCATTGTGCTAAAAATATATAAATGATGTTATAACATTATATACGACAATATTTGATGGTAAAAGTTCCTTACCAGACGATAACCATCAGGTTTAAGTGTTGACACCACACTAGATGTGTTCACATTCTAACATTTCTGAAGTCTTGTCTTGGAACATACAGAGGTGTATGTTTGGGTAATGACACTGTCTGCTTTATCCCACTTGTGACAGCTATCAAGATTGTATGCTAAGATATGTGTGCTCCGCATTTCCTTTGTATGTACGGACATGCTGCCACTTCATTCTCAGTTCTTTTGTGGTCTCAATCATAAAGTCATTTTCACCCTCAAGACTTCCTCTCATCTGCATTTTTATTTCATTGGAAATGAACAGCTCAGATTGTTTGCAGTATTACTGATTCTGGTCATGCTTTCAACAAATTTACCTTTTCTGTAATGAAAATGAAACCATTTTCTTATATATATTTTTTAAATTGAAGGGGTTGTCCACTTCTAGACAAAACCTTCTTAATTGCTTAAATGCCCAACATAAAATAAAAATCAGTCCTACTTACCGTAACTCCTGAGATTCGCAGTGGTCACATGACTTTATTATGATGTGATCACTGCAACCAAACAGCAGCTGTTGATTGGCAGCAGCCTTCACTACTTTGTCAGAGCAGACATCCACTCTGATAGAACACTCAAAAGCTGCAGCTGATAAGTGAACGCTGATTAGATGCAGTGGTCACATGTCCATCACCTTAAGTGTCCATTAGCTGAAGTGTCTGAAATTTGAATTAATCCTGAATTGAACCTGAAGGGAACTGAAGGTAACTGGATACTTTGTCACAGTAAACAATGTTTGTCTTTGTTTTCACTCTCACCCCCTTAATCCTTCACTTCTTACAACCACCCCTAATCCCTACACCTAGTAAGGAACTCTTCATCTCTCCCTCCATTCTCCCCACCCATCTCACCTCCTCCTCAGAGCTATTCCTCAACATCCAATCCTTTGTCTCCAAACACAGACAGCCACCTCATGCCCTCTCCTGCTCCCACCTACTAACGCTTTCTCTGCTCCTCCTTACTGCCAGCGACATCTCTCCACATCCCGGTCCTCCTCACCACATCCCTACACTCACTTCCACCTCCTACCCACGATCTATCCCAAACTTTCGTAACCCTTCTAACCTTATACCCATCCGCCCAGCCCCCGCTTCCCCAGTCCCACTAATAGGAGCTCTATGGAACGCTCGCTCTGTCTGAAACAAACTTTCCTACATTCACGATCTCTTCATCACTAACAAGCTTTCATTCCTCGGCATCACTGAAACCTGGCTCACCCCCTCCGACACGGCCTCTCCTGCTGCACTTTCGTATGGCGGATTCCACCTCTCCCATACCCCCCGCCCCACCAGCAAGCATGGTGGAGGAATAGGTTTCCTCCTCTCAGAAAACTGCTCCTTCACCCATATCCCACTGCCTCCCTCAATTACTCTCCCCTCTTTTGAAGTGCACTGCGTGCGCATATACTCCCCATCCAACCTCCATCTCGCTGTCATCTACCGCCCCTCAGGATCAACCACCACTTTCTTTGACCACTTCACCACTTGGCTACTTCATTTCCTCTCCGTTGACATCCCCACTATCCTCATGGGCGACTTTAACATCCCCATTGACACTTCCCTCTCAGCTGCCTCTAAGCTCCTATCCCTCACTTCCTCCTTTGGTCTTACTCAGTGGTCTTCCACACCCACCCACAAAGACGGCCACACACTGGACATCATCTTCACCCGCCTCTGTTCCCTATCTAACCTCTCTAACTCACCTCTCCCTCTTTCTGACCACAACCTACTCACATTCTCTTCTCTCTCCTCCCCGGGGCAACAATCCCCACTCCACAAACTTACATACCCTCGCAGAAATCTCAAACACCTTGACCTACACTTACTCTCTGAATCCCTCCTCCTTCTTACAGACATTAGTTCCTTACATGATGCAGATGTTGCTGCCACTTTATACAACACCACAACAGCTGCAGCTCTCGATTCGGTCGCCCCCTTCACACATTCCAAGGCTCGCACAATCAACAGACAACCCTGGCACACCAGCCTAACTAAAGAACTGCGACGGGCCTCCAGGGTTGCTGAGCGTAGATGGAAAAGGTCCCACTCCCATGAGCACTTCATCGCATTCAAACAGTCCCTCACTACCTTCAAGTCCACACTCACTGCAGCAAAACAAACATACTTCACATCTCTCATATCCTCCCTGTCTCACAACCCCAAACAACAATTCAACACCTTCAATTCTCTCCTCCGTCCCCCAGTGCCTCCTCCCTCTCCTCTTATTTCAGCTGAAGACTTTGCCTCATTCTTCAAGCAGAAGATTGATACCATCAGACAAAGCTTTTGCCTAAAGCCCCCACAGCCCCTCCCCACACCTACTCAGCCCTCTTCCTCCAAAACCACCTTCTCCACCATTTCTGAAGATCAACTTTCCTCCTTACTCTCCAAATCACACCTCACCTCCTGTAAACTTGACCCAATCCCGTCCCACCTCATCCCAAACCTTACCACTATCTTCATCCCAGCCCTAGCCCACCTCTTCAACCTGTCACTAACAACTGGTGTCTTCCCCTCATGCTTCAAACATGCCTCAATCACACCCATCCTCAAAAAGCCCTCCCTTGACCCATCCTCTGTGTCTACCTACTGCCCCATATCACTTCTCCCCTATGCCTCAAAACTACTGGAACAACATGTCCATTCTGAACTGTCCTCCCACCTCTCCTCCTGCTCCCTCTTTGACCGCCTACAATTTGGTTTCCAACCACACCATTCTACTGAAACTGCACTGACTAAAGTCACCAACGACCTACTAACCGCCAAATCTAAGTGAGACTACTCTGTCCTCCTCCTCCTAGACCTGTCATCTGCGTTTGACACAGTGGACCATTCCCTCTTACTACAGACTCTCTCATCTATTGGCATCACAGACTTGGCCCTATCCTGCATCTCCTCATACCTAACAGACCGGACATTCAGTGTTTCCCACTTACACACCACCTCCTCATCTCGCTCCCTATCTGTCGGTGTCCCCCAAGGTTCAGTTCTAGGACCACTGCTCTTCTCCATCTACACATTCGGCCTGGGACAGCTCATAGAGTCTCACGGATTTCATTATCACCTCTATGCTGAAGACATACAGATCTACCTCTCTGGACCCGATATCACCTCCTTACTAACCAAAATCCCACAATGTCTGTCTGCTATTTCATCCTTCTTCTCTGCCAGATTTCTAAAACTTAACATGGACAAAACAGAATTCATCATCTTTCTGCCATCTCATTCAACCCCCCCTAACTGATCTATCTATCAACGTCAATGGCTGCCCACTCTCCCCAGTCCCTCAAGCTCGCTGCCTTGGGGTAACCCTGGACTCTGAACTCTCCTTCAAACCACATATCCAAGACCTTTCCACTTCCTGCCCACTCCAATTCAAAAATATCTCCCGGATCCGCACATTCCTCAACCATGAATCTGCAAAAACACTAGTGCACGCCCTCATCATCTCCCACCTTGACTACTGCAACCCCCTGCTCTGTGGACTCTCACCCCTCCAATCTATCCTAAACTCTGCTGCTCGACTAATCCACCTGTCCCCCCGCTATTCCCCGGCCTCTCCTCTCTGTCATTCTCTTCACTGGCTCCCCATTGCTCAGAGACTCCAGTTCAAAACCCTAACCATGACATATAAAGCCATTCACAACTTGTCTCCTCCATATATCTCTGACCTAGTCTCCCTTTACATACCCGCACGCAACCTCCGATCCTCACAAGTTCTCCTTCTCTACTCCCCTCTTATCTCCTCCTCCCACAATCGCATACAAGATTTCTCCTGTGCTTCCCCCTTACTCTGGAACTCTCTACCCCAAAGTATCAGACTCTCGCCTACCGTGGAAACCTTCAAAAGGAACCTGAAGACCCACCTCTTCCGACAAGCCTACAACCTGCAGTAACCACTGCTCCACCATACCGCTGCACGACCAGCTCTACCCTCACCTAATGTATCCTTACCCATTCCTTGTAGATTGTGAGCCCTCGCGGGCAGGGTCCTCGCTCCTCCTGTACCAGTCGCTGTCACATTGTGTTCAAGATTATTGTAATTGTTCTTGCATTATACCCCTTTTTCACATGTAAAGCGCCATGGAATAAATGGTGCTATAATAATAAATAATAATAATAGGTGCTATAATAATAAATAATAATAATATTGTCATGTAACTACCAGGAATCACAGCACTGACATCACTGGAGATGCACCAGTGCATATGGTAAGTGTTCTTTTTGTTTTTGTTCCTTAACTTATGTAGGGCACATAAGCAATTAAGAAGAGGTTGTACAGTTTTACAGAATTTAGTAAATAATAATAGTTTTATAGTAATCATTTAACGGAAACTTTTTTTTTTTTCTAATACTGGATACAATACTGCCCTAGTCATATGGTAGACACAAGGTGCTGGCCAGATTTTTATCTCATAAATGGTAAATGACAGCAAACACATGCCCAATTTATTAAATTTTTACGCCAAATGGTAAAACACGTTGAAAAGTCACAAAATTTTTGAGCAACCTTTCAATCAGTTCTGCAAAATAGGTGGAGCTGGGGTGGGACCCAATGCAGGATAGATATGTCAACGTTTGCTTGTCTTAGTCTAATCCATGACAAGTTGCGGCTTTGTCAGGACTCAAACCCAGCAACTCATATGCACCAGGCAGAAGCCTTTCCCTTTGAGGTATTCAGCTCTCTGGACACTTCTTTGCTAGTTCAGTTGCCTTTACCTGTTGTTTCTGATTGGCTATACCCTGTGTTTTCCTAGTTGGCTCATTCTGTGATTTCTTGATTGGACACGCTATTTAAACCTGACCTTGTTCTTCCTTCCTTGTGAGATTATTGAGCTCCCTTCCTTTAGTCTATCATTCTCACCTGCTGCTCCACACCAAACTACTGTTCCTGTGTACCGACTTCTGGTTATGGACTGACTACAGTACCTGCTGATCCTCCATATACTGCGTTTCCTGTGTTCATACCTCTGCCTGTCCATTACTATGGTACCTGCTGCTCCACACCATACTGCTGCTCCTGTGTTCTGACCTCTGGCTATCGACTGACTATGGTACCTGCTGATCCCCCACACCAAACTACTGTTCCTGTGTACTGACCTCTGGCTATCCATTGACTATGCTACCTGTGATTAGAGATGAGCGTTGTTCTACTCGAACTGTTCGCCAATCTCAAATTCGAGCTGTTTTGGGCGGTGTTCGAGCCGTTCGGCGAACACTAACAATTTGAGAAAAATTCGGCTGTTCGAGGTTATGTTCGATAACTGTTCGTGCACCAAAATCATAACTGGATTTTTTCTCAGTAATGATGAAAATTAATGTTAATACGCAGTTTGAGTGTACAGCGGGGTGGGGGGAGGGGCAGGGGATGGATCTCTGCAGGAACAATGAAGATCTCCATTTTTTTTTCTCTTTCCCGCATTTGCAGTGGGGAGGTGCAATCTGTCAGCCTATCAGCAGCACACACACGGAGCGAAGTGCTTTTTTTCACACAAGCAAGGGCATGTGTCATTGGCAGTGTATGTCACATGTCCTTGCCCTATAAGACCAAGCCATTTTCCCCGTCGCCACCATTTTCTCACTGCTGCAGCTGCGTGTTAGACGGCACCGCTGTTGCTGTGTGCGCTATACCTTGTTAATTTCAAGCCAATTTTCGCACAAATATACAGATAGCTTGGGAGTAGGGAATAGTTGTGATTGCAGTCCTTTTAAGGACTAGGTTACAGCATTTCCTACGACTTTTATCAGGGAGGTCTGTGCTCTTAAATAGATAGGTTGTGGGAGTAAAGACTAATTGTAATTGGAGTCCTTTTCAGGACTAGGTTACATCAGTTCCTATCAGTTTTTGCCAGGCAGGTCTGTGCCAGTGCTGTGCAAGTTTTTTTCACAGCATTTGGCTGAATCTAGCAAAGCTAATCCTTTTTGGCCTATTGCAGAGTGTGTTAGTCAGTGGAGTAGCCTATCTGTGTTGCAAGATATACCACCTGTGTATAGAATACCAATTTTTTTACTGCACCTAGTGAAGTAAAATCTTTTGGGCATAGCATCATTCTATTAGTCCATCTATACTGACCTCCATCAGGTTGCAAATTAAAACTAATTTTTATCTGCATCTACAGTACCTCTGAAAAAATATTTGGGCTTCTACCTGTGTGTGGGACTTGTTGTATTAGTCCATCTATACTGACCTCCATCAGGTTGCAAACTGAATATATTTTTTTCTGCATCTACCTCTGAAAAAATATTGGGCTTCTAGCTGTGTGTGGGACTTGTTGTATTAGTCCATCTATACTGACCTCCATCAGGTTGCAAACTGAATATATTTTTTTCTGCATCTACCTCTGAAAAAATATTGGGCTTCTAGCTGTGTGTGGGTCTTGTTCTATTAATCCATCTATACTGACCTCCATCAGGTTGCAAACTGAATATAATTTTTTTCTGCATCTAGCTCTGAAAAAATATTTGGCCTTCTAGTAGTGTGTCGGACTTTCTCTATTAGTCCATCTATACTGACCTCCATCAGGTTGCAAACTGAATATAATTTTTTTCTGCATCTAGCTCTGAAAAAATATTTGGCCTTCTAGTAGTGTGTCGGACTTTCTCTATTAGTCCATCTATACTGACCTCCATCAGGTTGCAAATTAAAACTAATTTTTATCTGCATCTACAGTACCTCTGAAAACATATTTGGGCTTCTAGCTGTGTGTGGGACTTGTTCTATTAGTCCATCTATACTGACCTCCATCAGGTTGCAAACTGAATATATTTTTTTCTGCATCTACCTCTGAAAAAATATTGGGCATCTAGCTGTGTGTGGGACTTGTTGTATTAGTCCATCTATACTGACCTCCATCAGGTTGCAAACTGAATATATTTTTTTCTGCATCTACCTCTGAAAAAATATTGGGCTTCTAGCTGTGTGTGGGTCTTGTTCTATTAATCCATCTATACTGACCTCCATCAGGTTGCAAACTGAATATAATTTTTTTCTGCATCTAGCTCTGAAAAAATATTTGGCCTTCTAGTAGTGTGTCGGACTTTCTCTATTAGTCCATCTATACTGACCTCCATCAGGTTGCAAATTAAAACTAATTTTTATCTGCATCTACAGTACCTCTGAAAAAATATTTGGGCTTCTAGCTGTGTGTGGGACTTGTTGTATTAGTCCATCTATACTGACCTCCATCAGGTTGCAAACTGAATATATTTTTTTCTGCATCTACCTCTGAAAAAATATTGGGCTTCTAGCTGTGTGTGGACTTGTTGTATTAGTCCATCTATACTGACCTCCATCAGGTTGCAAACTGAATATATTTTTTTCTGCATCTACCTCTGAAAAAATATTGGGCTTCTAGCTGTGTGTGGGTCTTGTTCTATTAATCCATCTATACTGACCTCCATCAGGTTGCAAACTGAATATAATTTTTTTCTGCATCTAGCTCTGAAAAAATATTTGGCCTTCTAGTAGTGTGTCGGACTTTCTCTATTAGTCCATCTATACTGACCTCCATCAGGTTGCAAATTAAAACTAATTTTTATCTGCATCTACAGTACCTCTGAAAAAATATTTGGGCTTCTGGCTGTGTGTGGGACTTGTTGTATTAGTCCATCTATACTGACCTCCATCAGGTTGCAAACTGAATATATTTTTTTCCTGCATCTACCTCTGAAAAAATATTGGGCTTCTAGCTGTGTGTGGGTCTTGTTCTATTAATCCATCTATACTGACCTCCATCAGGTTGCAAATTCAAAATAATTTTTTTCTGCATCTAACCCAGCCAATAGTTTTGGCCTAATACCACAGTTTGGCCACTCAGCTCTGCTCGGTTACCATCCATTGTTTTTTTGTGCAAACAACTCCAGAGTTGTGAATTAGTTAACCACCAAAATGAGTGGAAAAAGGCCTGCTGCTGGTGGAAAGGGGAATAGGCGTGTTGGGAAGGGGAAAAAAGGTTGTGTCCGTGGGGTAGGTGTTAAAGCAACAGTAACATCTGCAGAAGAAAGACCATCTTCCAGCCAAACTAAAATGTCTACTTCTTTTAGCGGACAATGTGATAAGATCCCTTTCTTACGGCCACGCCAATCGCTACAAATTCCAGATGAGGCACAAAAACAGCAGGTGCTTCAACGGATATCAAGTGCTCCTTTAAGTGGGCTCTCCTCCACATCAACTTCAACATCACAAATACTCCAGTCCTCAAAGGTGTCACCCAAATCGCACTTGCTTCCTCACAGCTCCCAAATCTCCAGCTGCCCGTCTGAGTATGAGGTAGAACAGATGGTTGAGTCTGCAGAGCTGTTTACTCATACTATAGCCTGGGAATCAGAGGTCGACTCCTGCGCTTCTGTGAATCCAGACGAGGAAATGATCTGCACTGATGCCCAGAATCTTTATGAGTCGGATCCAGGACCAGACGCAGAAGGTTCTGACCATAATGTAGACCCTCATTCCCAAACTGTAACTCCTGTTGGTGGAGACAATGAGGAAGACGATGATAAGACTCAAATACCTGATTGGAGCGACAACTTTAGTTTTTTGTCAGGGCAGGAACAGGTTGGCTCTGAGGACGACGGGTGTGATAACGCACAGGGTGATGATGATGAGGTCGGAGATCCCACTTACTGTCAACCCACAGTCAGCCAAGAGATGAGGTCAGCAGAGGAGGTGGAGGAAGATGCTAGTGACGACGAGGTCAGGTTGCGCCTTCCTGGACAGAGACGTAGTACTGGAAGCACGTCAACAACTGCATCCTCAAACACAACTCTGCCTCTCACCACAAGTCGTGGTGGCTCTTCAGGTCGCATGGGTGCTAAGCCTTGCATAGCCTGGGCATTTTTTCAGATCGATAAAGATGACCCAACTCGTGTTATCTGTAACATTTGTCAGCAAAAGCTAAGTAGAGGCCAAAAAATACATAGTTTGAGTACTTCATGCATGAACCGGCACATGGACATGAAGCATAAGTTGCAGTGGGAAGCTAAGTGTGCTACAATGCGGCCTAGCCGGCCGGGCCAACCACCGTCTGCCATATCTTGTGCATCCGCGGCCTCTTCATCCTCTGTGACTGGGGGGACAGCAGTCACACCTGTTTTGGGGCGCAGACCTGCCACCTCTTTACCCGCAACAGCCAGCGTGATTGGCAGGTCATCATTTTCTTTGGAGGTGGTAACACCAGCTGGTGTTGAGCGCTGTCCGACATCGATAGCACCACCTTTGGATCAAGGCAACCTAACATGTTCGCCTGCATCTTCCTCACAGACCGGCAGTTTGCCGGGGACACCCTTATCAACCCCGTCTAAGCACAATAGCCAGCCCTCGGTCCCTCAGATGTGGACAAGTAAAAGACCATTTCCTCCTAGCCATGAGAAAGCTAAGAGGTTGAATTTCACCATCTGCAAGCTCTTGGCTACAGAAATGCTGCCTTTCCGCCTGGTTGACACAGAGGATTTTCGAGACCTTATGTCCGTCGCAGTGCCCCAGTACCAGATGCCCAGTCGGCACTACTTCTCAAAGAAAGGTGTGCCTGCGCTCCACCAGCATGTCGCACATAACATCACCGCTTCTTTGAGAAACTCTGTGTGTGACAGGGTGCATTTCACCACAGACACTTGGACGAGTAGGCATGGACAGGGGCGTTACATGTCGCTGACTGGGCACTGGGTAACTATGGTGACAGCAGGACAAGGGGCTGCTGTCCAAGTCTTGCCGTTCCCACGAGTTGTGCGTCAATCCTCTTTATGTCAAAGTTCCTCCACTGCTTCTGCCTCCTCAACCTCCTCTCGGTCTTCCACCTGCACCCAAAGCCTGTCTGGTCATGCCACAAGCTTTCTAACTGCGCAGAAGGGATCCTGCACACCTCCTTACTATGTTGGCAGTAGGGCTCAACGTCATCAGGCGGTTTTTACATTGAAATGTCTGGGAAATGTGAGTCACAGAGCTGAGGAGTTGTGGTCAGCTCTGGAGAACCAATTTCATGAATGGTTGTCTCCACTGGACCTGAAACCAGGGAAGGCCGTGTGCGACAATGCTGCAAACCTGGGTGCGGCCCTTCGCCGGGGCAATGTCACACACGTGCCTTGTATGGCTCACGTGTTGAACCTGGTTGTCCAGCAATTTTTAGCCCACTATCCCAGACTAGATGGCCTTCTGCAGAGGGCACGGTCGCTGTGTGCTCACTTCCGCCGTTTGCATCCCGCAGCTCAGCGACTTAGATCTCTACAGAAGTCGTTGGGCCTGCCACTTCACCGGCTAAAATGCGATGTGCCTACCCGGTGGAATTCAACTCTGCACATGTTGCAGCGACTGTGGCAGCACCGACAAGCCCTGGTGCAATACGTTCTGACGTATAGCCTGGGCCAACGAGATTCAGAGGTGGGGCAAATCACGCTGGAGGAGTGGTCTCAGATCAGGGACCTATGCACCCTTCTGCACAGTTTTGAAATGGCGACGAAGATGTTTAGTGCTGACGATGCCATTATCAGCATGACTATTCCGGTGATTTACATGCTGGAGCACATGTTAAACAGAATTCGGAGTCAGGTGGTGGCACAAGAGGAGGTGGAGGAAGTAGAGGAGGAGGAGTTGTATGCGGAAGGGCTAACATCTGCAAGGTCCAGACGGTCGGCAGCACCAAGGCGGCAGGCATGTGAGGGTGGGGGAGATGGTTTTACCAGGGCGCATGGTAGCAGCCAAACTAGTGAGGAAGGTGCAGGAGCCCAGGAAGAAGTGGAGGACGAACTGATGGAAGACTCATCAGATGAGGGAGACCTTGATCACATTTCTGTTGTGCGAGGTTGGGGGGAGAGGACAGAAGAAGGAAGAATGATTGTTACCTCGCCACCAACACAACAGGGACTTGGTGCTCCTGGATGCGCAACACACATGAGTGCCTTCTTGCTGCACTACCTGCAACATGACCCTCGAATTGTGAGAATTAGAAATAATCCTGACTACTGGGTTGCCACACTGTTAGATCCCCGGTACAAAAGTAAATTTGCAGAAATTATTCCTGCCATAGAAAGGGATGCACGCATGCAGGAGTATCAGCAGAGACTGTTGCAGAATCTTACATGTGCTTTTCCACAAAATACCAGTGGTGCACGTAGTGAATCTCACAGTTCCAACTTGCCAACCGTGGGACCGTCAAGTGTTCAGCACTCAAACCGTAACAGAACCACAGTATCTGCTGGTAACATCAATTTTGCGGAATCATTTCACCACTTTTTTAGCCCATCCTTTGCAAGGCCACAGGAGACAAGAAGTCTGACACATAGTCAACGCCTAGAGACGATGGTACAGGAGTATCTCCAAGTAAACATTGAAGCCACGACTGTGTCACTGGACCCTTGCTCTTTTTGGGCTTCCAATCTGGATAAATGGCCGGAGCTAGCCACTTACGCCTTGGAGATCTTGTCATGCCCCGCAGCCAGCGTTCTGTCTGAACGTGTGTTCAGCGCTGCTGGTGGTGTGCTGACAGATAAGCGCACGCGGCTCTCCACTGATAATGTAGACAGACTCACGTTCATAAAGATGAACAAATCATGGATCCGAAACGACTTTTCTACCCCTGTGTCATCCTGGGGAGAGTAAAAGCTTGATGATTGGTTAAAATCACCCTACCAACCGTTTTAAGCTTTCAAATTACTAATCATGTTTATCTGTATCTTGACTGGAAAATAATTTGGGCTTTGTAGCAGTGTGCAGCACTGATCCTATTAGGCCATCTATACTAAAGCTTCACCAGATTTAAAATTAAAAATAATTTTTAGCTGCATCTAGCCCGGAAAATAATTTTGGGGCTCCGAGATGCGCAAGGCACATAAGTGCCTTCTTGCTGCACTACCTGCAGCATGACCCTCATATTGTCAGAATTCGAAGTAATCATGACTACTGGGTTGCCACACTCTTAGATCCCCCAAACTTTTCGATCAACCTTTTCATTTTAATAAAGACCAAAAAAATGGTCATTTTTGAAATTATAAGCATTAGCAGGTTGTTAGAAACTGAAATCAAACAGTTTTCAACTCAAAACTTTATTCTAGGTGATGTTACATTTTCACATAGGACCCCTTGTTCGAAAGGAGCTTCTGAACTCTCTCGTCCATTGAATTTGTCAGGTTTTGGATGGTTTCTGCTTCAATTGTTTTGCATGAGGACAGAATACCCTCCCAGAGCTGTTGCTTAGATGTGAACTGCCTCCCGCCATCATAGACACTCCTTTTATTGATGCTCCAAAGGTTCTGAATGGGGTAGAGGTCAGGGGAGCATGGGGGTCACACCATAAGTTTGTCCCCTTTTATGCCCATATCAGCCAGAGATGCAGATGTTTTATGTGCAGCATGAGATGGTGCATTATCATGCAGAAAAATGATCTTGCTGTGAAATACACGGTTCTTCTTCTTGAACCATGGCAGGAAGTGCTGTTTGAGAAAATCCACATACATTATGGAGTTCATCTTTAGCGCCTTCAGGGATCCTAAAGGGGCCGACAATCTCTCTCCCCATGATTCCAGCCCAAAACATTACTCCACCTCCTCCTTGTTGGCGCTGTAGCCGTGTTTGCGTGGGGTGTCCATCAACCAGCCATCCTCCACTCCATCCATCTGGACCATCGAGCGCTGCACGGCACTCATCCGTGAACAAAACAGTTTTGAAATCAGTCTTCATGTAATGTTTGGCCCACTGGAGCCGTTTCTGCTTGTGTGAAGTGGATAGAGGAGGTCGACAGGATGGCGCATGCACAGCTGCAAACCTCTGAAGGACCCTGCATCTTGTTGTTCGGGGGACGTTGGAGGCACAAGCAGCTTCAAAAACTTGTCTGCTGCTATGACAAGGCTTTTTTGCCGCTGCTCTTTCAACCTGACGTAATTGCCTGTAGGAAAGAGTCCTCAATTTGCCCTTATCAGCACGCACACGTGTGTACTGTGAATCAGCTACATACTTCTTGATTGCCAAGACACTTCATCCTGATCATCGCACAATGTTGATTGTAGTCATGCCTTGACCTAAACACTCCACAATTTGTTGCTTCTCAGCAGCCGACACATCCTTTTTCTTTCCCATTTTGGCAGAAAATGTAGGCTGCTTAATAATGTGAGAGAGCCTTCTTAAGTAGTCTTGCCTTTCATTGGACACACCTGCCAAACTAATTAGCACAGGTGTCTGCAATTGCTTACAGTGATATAAAGAGCCCTGACACACATCACCATCAATGAGTTTAACTGACAAACAAACAAATTCTTCCCTTATCACTCCTAAACACTTTTTGCATAATAATTTGGAACGCAGTGTACATGTGCTTTTCCACAAAACACCAGTGGTTCACGTAGTGAATCTTACAGTTCTAACTTGCCAACCGTGGTCTGTATGGAGTTGTTCAATAAAGGGCCCAAAATTAAGATAACATAGATGGGAGAGGTCTCTATGAATAGGAATTCCTAAGTATTTGATACCCTGTGAGGGCCAGGCAAAGGGAAAGTTGGACTGGATGGAATCCTATATGGATTTGGGGAGGGAGGCATCGAGGGCCTCAGACTTCGCTGCATTGATTTTAAAATTTTACCATGTAACAAAGTGATCTATTTCAGCCATAACAGCATGGATGGATATATGTGATTGAGTGATATATACTAGGACATCATCAGCAAATAGAGAGCACTTGTACTCGGTGCCTCCCACCTCAATCCACCTAATATTGGGGTTATGGCGAATTGATGAGAGCAGGTGCTCCGTCACTAGGATGTATAAGAGAGGGGACAGAGGACATCACTGCCTTGTCCCATTGGTGATTGTGAAAGGTGATGAAAATGTTCTGACGCACCCCCTGGGCCTTGGGACACCCGGAGCCGGACCCTTTTTGGTGGATGCTGGTGGTTGTAGTCTTCGTGGCGGCGACCCGGTTCCGTGGCTCAGGGCGGTCAAACCAGTGGCGGAACTATTTATGTGGTTTTGATGTTTAAATGTCCGACTACGCCACCCGTGGATTGCGGTCAGAGTGAACCGCCGCTACAGGGCAGACCGCTGAGGCTGGTGTTGTGGGTGCAGCAGAGCGTAGCATAACTCCCCATGGGAGGAGTATAGCCTCAGGGCAGTGTTTGCGGAGGATGGGGGTGATGGTGCAGGGCAGCAGCAGTAACGACACGGAGTCAGTGATGCAGTTCAGGGCCTTTACTCACAGTTCTTATTATCCAGACCACGTCTGCAGGTAACGGCTGCCCACGTCGTACTGTGCTCACCAGGTGAGGGGCTCAGACAACTCCCAGATAACTTTGGAGCACTTCACAGGACCCCCTTTGTGTGTCCTTTGTCTGGCCTTTCTTACCAACACTTCTGTCCGGCTGCCTCGGGCCTCCTCTTGGTAAACTTGGCGCCAGTTTCCCTGACCCTATGTGGTGCATTCCTAGCGGGTGTAGCGAGGGGCTGCGCCACATAAAATGTCAGAGCCTCCGGTTTCTAGCTGAGGGTCGTTTCCTGCCTCCACTAGTTCGGGGACCGGTCTCCCCCTTTGGCCTGACCCCTCCACGCAGGTGGATTCGGGCGTGCGGTGGCGACTCGCCCGTCCGCACCCCTGGGATCCCTTCATTCCTCGTTCCTGGAGCCTTCTCCGCTCCTCTTCCTTACTTCTCCCTCTTCCAGGCCTGGGCCTCTGTTACTAGGCCCGCCTCCGGAGCAGAGCTCATGCAGAGCCCCTGCTCCCTGCCAATTCTGCTCAGACTTCTCTGCACTGAACTAAGATGGTGCCCACCTTTTATACTCCCTTCTCAATGCACCCAGGAACTGCTTCCTCCCTGCTCCTGCACTACAGGGTTCCCCTTCCTCAGTGTTCCCTCCCCCCACTCCAGCCAGGGACAGGGACTGTCGTGCCCATCTCAGGGGCATATTGGTCGCCCTGCCCCACGGCAATGTGGTGTAATGCATGCAGGTGTCGGGTCCTGATCCACACTCCATCCTTACCTGAGAGTGAGATATCACACCTCTGGGTGAGGTGCAATACGTCTGTAGCAACCGAGCCCTCAGGGTGCTACAGTTCCATTTATCTTCAGCCTAGGTGACGTATTGCGATACAGGGCCGTGATTTTGGCTATAAAAGGGTCCCCTAGACCCCTACCCCAAGCTTTTTAAGAGAATCATATATGGCGTGCCAGGAGACTCTATGGAATGCTTTCTCAGCATCCAACGAGAGTATCTAATTACAAATTTTTAACTGCATCTAGCCCAGGAAATACTTTGTGCCTAGTAGCAGTGTCTGCTAGTCAGCGGATTATCCCGGCTGTTAAGCAAGCTGCACCACCTGTAGTTTAGACACTTAATTTTTTCAAAGGAAATGCTTCGGGACCATGGGATACTTAGTGAAGAGCATCAGGAGGCACCCCAAGGCATAGGGGCTGGGACTGGCAGTAGGATGCCTTGCGGTGGACAGCCGAGCTCGATCCTTATAAAAGCTTTTTAACTGCAGCAGCTTTAGTGGACGCTACTGGAGCTGGAATTACCGCGGCTGCTGGCATGAGACTTGCCCTCCAATAGATCCTTGTAAATGGATTTAAAGTGTATTCATTCAAATTAGAGAGACAATTTAAATTAAAAAGCTTAGAGCTGCATCCACCACAGGGGGGCTCGCTCGACCCACCAGCGGACAGGCACCAGTATTGGGAGAGGGGGGCTGGCCGTCAGGGTTCACCGCGGCTCTGGCACAAACCCGGCGACACGGAGGTGGCACGGGCAGGAGCGGACTGGCTGTGTCGGCTTCTCACTTTTTGGATTTTAGAAGGGCATGACATGCCTATATCTGTGTCTCCCCCTCCTTTTACTCCTCCACCTCTTTTATTTTCGCATGACTATATGTACTTGTCACTTTTCCATGTGTTAGTTATGTCTTCTGAGCAGTTTGTCAGCTTTTGGACACCTTTGAAGGTGTTTTCTATGTGTTTCTATGTGTTTTTGTTTGCCTGCTATTGGTTTTAACGGTGTTCGAAGGTGTTCGACGAACAGTTCGACGAACAGTTCGGCGAACACACGGGTGTTCGACGAACCGAACCGAACTCGAACACTACGGGGGTGGCTCAACACTACCTGTGATCCTCCATACCAGGGTTGGGCAATTCATTTTCCCGAGGGGCCACGTGAGAGACCTAAACTGTTATGGAGGGATGAACCAATAGGCTGAAATTATTCTGCTCAATATTAATATTAACATATTAATTATAATTATGTTATATTAATATTGATTGTATCACTTAATATTGAGCAGAACTAAGTATGCTGACATTCCCCTAGATACCCTCCTACATACGAGAGCAATTGTAACATTTAGGAGGCTGGGAGCGGGAGGAGGCTCCCTCTCACATCAGATCAGTCCCCTCGAAACATCATCACTGGGGCCCGATCGATGCCATGACCCAAGGTCGTGACGACCCGGGTCACCAAGCTACAGAAAGACTCTTAGACCATGTGTGAAGACCCGGGGTATTCCATGGCGTAATACTACTCAGACAACACAGGGTGAGGGTAAAACAGTGTGGCAATATTTTATTGAACCACCAAACGGACAATAAACAGATAGAACAGTCCCATCAAATAACCAAGATGGTGCCAAAATTACACAGTCTCACCATTCCACTGGCCTGCCTGGGAATAGAACAGCTGCAACTTTGGGACTTCCAGGACCAACTACCTCAACCAGTGGCCCTCTCTGGATTGAGCCATGCTATCCATCTGCTGTCCTGAAAAATGTCTCTCTGATTCTCCTTGAATTCTTCTCCAGCAGGAGAGAAAACCCTTTTGATATTTGCATATGTGGTTAAGGTCATCAGTCACAGGTCAGGGGGGAAAGGTGCAGAGCCTAGTTCTCATTGTTTGGGCTAATTCCCCTGCTTTTGTAAATAAACTAGCTGACTTAGTACAATATGCAATTAGCATAGTAACAAACATCATTGCTGCCAAACACTGAGTCATTGTCCTTCTTGACCAGCTAAAGAAACACATACATTCAAAAGTCATCAAAAATAATAGTGTATTTCTCCTGGCTTAAAGGGAACCAGTCATGTCCTTTGTACTATCTAAACTGCCCCCATTGCTTTGTTAGTGATGCAATGTGCTTCACTAACAAGCTTTATTCATTAAAATCGGCGCTAATATCATGTGTAAAAACCACTTTATATGTTTATATCATACCTGCTCGTTTAGTCATAGTAGTGTGATTCATCGAATTTAGTCAGGGTTGCGCCGCCCACGCCGTTTGAATTCTGTTCCCGGCCTGCGCTGATGTCACTATACTGCGCTTGCACAGTACGTCATGGCCAGCCACGCTTGTTGATCTGGGAACAGCGCATGCACTGCACTGTGTGCAGCCAGAGCCAGAGCCCCTCTTCACAGTGCATGCGCGGCTCCCAGATCAACAAGCGCGGCTGGTTATGAAATACTGCGGCATAGTGATATCAGCGCAAGCCGGGAACAGAATTCAAATGGTGTGGGCAGCGCCAACCCTGACTAAATGCGACGAATCACACCCCTATGACTAAATGAGCAGGTATGATATAAACATATAAAGTGGCTTTTATATATGAATTTTGATTAAAAAAGGTGTTAGTGATGAACATTGTATCACTAACAACGCAATGAGGGCAGTTTAGATAGTACAAAGGACATGACAGGTTCCCTTTAACAAATCTAAACGTCTGGCTGATAAAGAAAGAAGCTATTTCTTCACACTATGCTTAAAGCATGGTCTAAGAATCTTCTGTACAGGAAAAAAGCAGTGCAATGCTGGTGCATTGCAATGCTTTATACCAGCAATCAAAGTAAAAAAAAAAAGAAAGTTCCATAGAGGGACTAAGTAAAAAAGGTAAAAAAAAAAAATGGAAAATATATATATATATAAAAAAAAATCCAAAATAAAAAAAATATAAATACTATACCAATGAATACATATTTTTATGTAAAAACAAAACAAAAAAAGTACACGTATTTGGTATCGCCGCATTCAGAACGACCCTATCTATAACACTGTCCCACTATTTAACCCCTTCAGTGAACGCCGTAAAAGAAAGAAAAAACATGGCAAACTATGGTTTTGCATCACACCACTAGAAAAAAGTGTAATAAAACGTTATCAAAAATACGAATGTACATAAAAATAGTATCGCTGAAGATGTGATCTTGTCCCACAAAAAAAAAGCCGTCATTTAGCTCCATCAGCGGAAAAATTAAAAAGTTATAGCTCTCAGAATACAGTAATGCAAAAATAATTATTTTTTATATAAAATAATTTTTATTGTGTAAAAGCGCCAAAACATAAAAAAGTCATAAATCTGGTAACACTATAATCATAACTAATAAAGCTTATCAATTTTACCACACATGGAATAGCATAAAAAAATAAAAACATTTCCTGAATTGACAGCCCCAGTTACAACGAAAAATTTCCCCCAGTGTGGCTCAAGATTTACATTTCTGAGGGGGCATGGTTGAGATCTCAGACATGCTAGACATGTTTGTCTGAGCTCCCATTGAAGAGCCTTAAAAACGATGGAGATTCTACGCCTACTGGCACCAAAGTTTCCAAAGAAGCACCTGAACTACCCTGGACAACCTTTGGATCGATTTTGGAAAGTTTGAAACCTTCCTGGTCCACTTTCCAATGATTTATAATTAAAAACAAAAGCGCAGCAGCGATGAAGCAAGTGTGGAGAAAAGGGATTTCCAGCTTTCTGGACTCCAGCATGAAGCAGGAACTTTTGCTGATCTACCGGACTCCTGCACTGTCCAGAATGAATGGCATTTTCCCAACCAAAGATCCCTTTGAACAGTAAGATCTCCCAAGCAAGATTGTGGATTACCAGGATCCCTGGACTTAAATGACTTATTTTCAGCACATGATCTGTGCAGGGTGAGGGTTTATTTCTGCTTTCTTTTCCTGCTGTGTGGCTTCCCAGTGTCACTGAGCCTTCTGCCTGCCTTGCTGGGGACTGCAGTGGTGGATTGAGTGTATGGATGGCTGCAGGGGCGGACACAGACTGTAGTGGGCCCCTATGCAAGAAATTTTTGGGGGCCCCCCCCTGCCCTTCATAAGGCAACAAAGTTATGTAAACATAACCCCCCCATGTGCATCTCTCACCCCCCCCATGTGCAGCTCTCATCCCCCCATGTGCATCTCACCCCCCCGTGCATCTCACCCCGCCGTGCATCTCTCATCCCCCGCCGTGCATCTCTCATCCCCCCCGTGCATCTCTCATCCCCCCATGTGCATCTCTCATCCCCCCCATGTGCATCTCTCATCCCCCCATGTGCATCTCTCATCCCCCCATGTGCATCTCTCACCCCCCCATGTGCATCTCTCATCCCCCCCATGTGCATCTCTCACCCCCCCCATGTGCATCTCTCATCCCCCCATGTGCATCTCTCATTCCCCCCCATGTGCATCTCTCATCCCCCCCATGTGCATCTCTCATCCCCCTGTGCATCTCTCATCCCCCCCGTGCATCTCTGATTCCCCCCACTCCTAGTTAATTAATTGTATTTAAAAAAAATAAAACTTGTTATACTTACCCCCATGCGATCCCTGCAGAATCCTGGCGCTCGTCCACGTCGCTGCTACAGGTTCTCCTGACGTTCGGCCATGTGACGGCGCCACATACATAGCCATCAGCTTTTGTTTTGGCCAAAAGATTTTTAAAGCCGCCACCACGATAAGGTAGACTCTTCTGGCCGGGCCCTACTCTAACCTATTAAAATTTTCTTAAAATATCCAATACTCTTTTTAGATATATTTTTATTTAGTTTTCTTTAAGGGAATGTGTCATTTACATTTTTTTTTAAAATGACCAATAATACCACATACAGGGAATACCGCCACACCATGACCAGACCACATATTACCACAACATAGTGACCGAATAATACCACACAGAAGGGAGAAAAACTGCCACACCATGACCAGACCACATATTACCACCACATTACTAATATTACCATAAGTGTCATTATACACGGGAGCTCTATACATGGTATGTATAATGTAAGTGTCCAGGTAATCTAGTGATCACCAGTGACATTATACACAGGAGCTCTGTATATAGTGTCAGTGTACAGGTAATACAGTGATCACCAGTGACATTATACACAGGAGCTCGGTATATAGTGTACAGGTAATACAGTGATCACCAGTAACATTATACACAGGAGCCCGGTACATAGTATATAGTGTAAGTGTACATGTAATACACTGACTCACTGGTGACGTCTCTAGGTGAAGTCCTTCAGCTACGCTTTTCTCCTTCGTCCAGCACAGACCGCCATCACGTCTTCCAGCCAGGACTCGTCTCTGCATAAAATAACAGTTATCTAGAGCACATTCCCCAACTTCTACATTACGCAGCTGAATACAGACGTGCATCCACCATCAATATATGGTTAGTTATTATGCCACCTACCATTCCAAATATAAATTGTAATCCACCACGGTGCCCCCATTAACTGTAAATAGGCACTTAATATATAATTAATTAGAACCTCTACTCTTTCCGCCAATTTGTTACCAGTTACACTCCTGCATCCGCAACGCCCCCTACTCTATACTTCCTGCTCCCCGCATTCATTATTTACATGCACCCCCTGCCCCAATTCATTATATCATGTCCGTGCTCTCCCCACCCCATCATCATTTATCATTTACTCTCCCCCACCCCACATTCATTATGTGCAGCTCATTATCCCCCTACTCCCAATTCCCCCATGTGCAGCTCATTTTCTCCCAATTCCCCCATGTGCAGCTCTCATCCCCCCCATGTGCAGCTCTCAACCCCCCCATGTGCAGCTCTCAAACCCCCCCATGTGCAGCTCTCAAACCCCCCCATGTGCAGCTCTCATCTCCCCCCATGTGCAGCTCTCATCCCGCGATGTGCACATCTCTCACCCCCCCATGTGCACATCTCTCATCCCCCTCCCCCACATGTGCCCCTCTCTCATCCCCCCATGTGCATCTCTCACCACCCCCCCATGTGCACATCTCCCACCCCCCCATGTGCACATCTCTCATCCCCCTCCCCCACATGTGCACCTCTCTCATCCCCCTCCCCCACATGTGCACCTCTCTCATCCCCCTCCACCACATGTGCACCTCTCTCATCCCCCTCCACCACATGTGCACCTCTCTCATCCCCCCCACCACATGTGCACCTCTCTCATCCCCCTCCCCCACATGTGCACCTCTCTCATCCCCCTCCCCCACATGTGCACCTCTCTCATCCCCCTCCCCCACATGTGCACCTCTCTCATCCCCCTCCCCCACATGTGCATCTCTCATCCCCCTCCCCCACATGTGCATCTCTTATCCCCCCCACATGTGCATCTCTTATCCCCCCCCACATGTGCATCTCCCAAATAAAACTTGTTATACTTACCCCCATGCGATCCCTGCAAAATCCTGGCGCTCGTCCAAATCGCTGACACCAGGTTCTCCTGACTTCTGGCCATGTGACGGCGCCGTCACATGACCGGAAGTCAGGGGAATCATGAAGGCGCTGCCATAGCAGCGCAGCGCTGAGATGTCCCGGACCCGGCGCTTAGCATGGGGCCGGGGGCCCCATGAGGAGAGAGACGCACAAGAGGGGGGCCCCCAACGGGGCTCCGAGGGGGCCCCTACCGGCCGGGCCCCATACTGGAGTCAGGGCAGTCATGCCCTGATGGCGGCCCTGCTGGAGGCTGGAGGGGCCCCCTCTCCCTCGGGGCCCCCGTTCAATGAACCGGCTGCACGGGCGGTAATTCCGCCCCTGGATGGCTGGATATTGCAAGCACACACCACTACAGAAAGGTGAGTAATTGCTGATTCTCAGTGAAGTGCAGGGACTCCTGTCAGACACAGGGTGGACATCTTCACACTGAGCTGACAGATTACATCCTCAAGAGTGATCCTCTGGGTATCAGAGGGACTCACTCCTGGCTGGTTACTGGAACCTTGAAGGAACTCTTATCAACAGCATTATCAACAGTGCTACATTAAGCTTGGTAAAGATTATAAAAGGTTTTCACTGACACAATTACAAGTAGATTGGGGTGCATGAACAAATGAGTGACTGTGAATTAACAAGGGATATTATTCCTTGGGCTTGATTTCTACTCATCTCAAGTTTCTGTTGATATCATTTTGAAGTCTGCTAAGGTGAAACCTATGAGGGTAAGAAGTGGGACATTGTCATCTTGAGCAAGGCAGCACAGATTGAAGGTCTCTATTAATGGAGGAAATCTACTCTTAATTGGTCTCACAAAGTTGTAAAGGATTTCACGGGTCTACCATTATAAACATTAGTAAGTGAGACTATTTAATACCTTCAACTAAGTTCTATTGGATTTATACCATCTTTAATCTACGGATATAGCATTTAGTACGTATATAATCATCCTCAAGGATATTATCGGAGCATGCTGGGCTTATGTGCTTTTATTTTCTAAACTTTGGTCAGAACTTATACAAAGCACAGAATTTCTATTGGTGACAGGAAATTTGCAGCGCGTTAAGAGGAAATACCAACAGTCTTTTTAAATTGTGCCAAATATAGTCACATCCTTAATTTCCTTGTCTGATATAGCCACAAGTGAACTCACAGATATTAGTCTCTGACGTACAGTACAGACCAAAAGTTTGGACACACCTTGTCATTTAAAGATTTTTCTGTATTTTCATGACTATGAAAATTGTACATTCACACTGAAGGCATCAAAACTATGAATCAACACATGTGGAGTTATATACTTAACAAAAAAGTGTGAAACAACTGAAAATTTGTCTTATATTCTAGGTTCTTCAAAGTAGCCACCTTTTGCTTTGATGACTGCTTTGCACACTCTTGGCATTCTCTTGATGAGCTTCAAAAGGTAGTCACTGGAAATGGTCTTCCAACAATCTTAAAGGAGTTCCCAGAGATGCTTAGCACTTGTTGGCCCTTTTGCCTTCACTCTGCGGTCCAGCTCACCCCAAATAATCTCGATTGGGTTCAGGTCTGGTGACTGTGGGGGCCAGGTCATCTGGCGTAGAACCCCATCACTCTCCTTCTTGGTCAAATAGCCCTTACACAACCTGAAGGTGTGTTTGGGGTCATTGTCCTGTTGAAAAATAAATGATGGTCCAACTAAACGCAAACCGGATGGAATAGCATGCCGCTGCAAGATGCTGTGGTAGCCATGCTGGTTCAGTATGCCTTCAGTTTTGAATAAATTCCCAACAGTGTCACCAGCAAAGCACCCCCACACCATCACACCTGTGCTTTGCTCTCCATGCTTCACGGTGGGAACCAGGCATGTAGAGTCCATCCGTTCACCTTTTCTGCGTCGCACAAAGACACGGTGGTTGGAACCAAAGATCTCAAATTTGGACTCATCAGACCAAAGCACAGATTTCCACTGGTCTAATGTCCATTCATTGTGTTCTTTAGCCCAAACAAGTCTCTTCTGCTTGTTGCCTGTCCTTAGCAGTGGTTTCCTAGCAGCTATTTTACCATGAAGGCCTGCTGCACAAAGTCTCCTCTTAACAGTTGTTGAAGAGATGTGTCTGCTGCTAGAACTCTGTGTGGCATTGACCTGGTCTCTAATCTGAGCTGCTGTTAACCTGCGATTTCTGAGGCTGGTGACTCGGATAAACTTATCCTCAGAAGCAGAGGTGACTCTTGGTCTTCCTTTCCTGCGGCGGTCCTCATGTGAGCCAGTTTCTTTGTAGCGCTTGATGGTTTTTGCAACTGCACTTGGGGACACTTTCAAAGTTTTCCCAATTTTTTGCACTGACTGACCTTCATTTCTTAAAGTAATGATGGCCACTCCTCGTTTTTCTTTACTTCACTGCTTTTTTCTTGCCATAATACAAATTCTAACAGTCTATTCAGTAGGATTATCAGCTGTGTATCCACCAGACTTCTGCACAACACAACTGATGGTTCCAACCCCATTTATAAGGCAAGAAATCCCACTTCTTAAACCTGACAGGGCACACCTGTGAAATGAAAACCATTTCCGGTGACTACCTCTTGACGCTCATCAAGAGAATGCCAAGAGTGTGCAAAGCAGTCATCAAAGCAAAAGGTGGCTACTTTGAAGAACCTAGAATATAAGACATATTTTCAGTTGTTTCACACTTTTTTTGTTAAGTATATAATTCCACATGTGTTAATTCATAGTTTTGATGCCTTCAGTGTGAATGTACAATTTTCATAGTCATGAAAATACAGAAAAATCTTTAAATGAGATGGCATGTCCAAACTTTTGGTCTGTACTGTATATACCTAAAATTTTAAAGTTTGGAGAATATACTACTTCAGGATGGCTTCTCAAAAACAAAACTTGGCCAACAAGCAACTGTTCCAGGCAGGCTTAACTACTCCTAGTAGAATTCCATTAGATGACAAGAAAATTGCGACATTATGTGGAAATATTGAAACCAAAATGGTGACTCACATTAGCCAAATAGATTATAAGTCACAACAATCAGAGGTGTGAGGATTCTCTTGGGTCCACTCCTATTGTTATTCCTAAGCAAAAAAGAAAGGAACCTGAGTCAAACAACAAGGTAGAGGAGCCACAGATTTAACCTTTATCTCAGATTCGGATCCTGATTCTTCACCCAACTCTAGTCCGGATAAACAGAGACCTAGGCGAAGTAATAAAGGATCAGAACCATTATTAAGTTTTCACACTGCTAACCAACCTATAACTCAAGGCTTCTTCAGAGACATATTAACTGCTCTAAGGGGCTAAATTAATGAGGATATTAAACAACAATTCAATGAAACAAAGTCTTTATCTGAATCTTTAATTTATAGGGTAGAATGTACTAAATTGGATAGTTCAGACCTTGCTAAACACATCAAAATGATCTCAAAGGACCAAAAGTACATGAAAGACAATATCCAAACTCTGAAAGCAAAGATGACCATCTTAGAAGACCATAATCGGCACAACAACTTGAAGATCAGAGGCATACCAGAAACTGTTCCAGAATGAGGATCTACAATCTTACATAAAGAACATATTTAAAAAAATAAATTCCATTGCTTACTGAACTGGACCTTATCATCGATCGAGCACATTACTTGCCAAAACTACAGTTTCTGCCTGCTGTTATGATACTAAAAATCCATTTCTTTCAAATAAAAGATCTACTATTGAATATTTTGAAAAAAAAAAAAAACTCTTCTTGCTCTATATCAAGCTCTCAAAGTGTACACAGATCTTTCAAAAGAGACACTAAACAAAAGGTAATCCTTTGGGAAATTTACACAAATTCTTATGCAAAAGAACATACCCTATGGATGGGGAATCCGCACCAAAATCCTGCTCATGTATCAGGGGAAAATTACTCCAATTATGAATCCAGAAAAAGGACTAAAAATACTGAATGATTTGAATATGGGTACTTTTATTTAATCAGGTTCCTCCGGGACTGGGGGGGGCGGTGGTTTACTTGTTCCTTTGTGTATGTTTGCTTACTGTTTCAGTGTTTTGTTTTTTTTCAGGTGTAAGCCAGGTCAAAGTAAGGATCATTATAATCTTGTTTATCTCATTCAAATATTTGAGCAATATGTATATTTAGCTGAATGTTATAACTAGTGTCATATTAATTATAAATTAGTCTTAACTTTCTTTCCTTTAATGTCAATGGGCTCAATAGCCCACCAAGAAGATTTAGGACATGGAAAGTAAAAAATAATTCTAAATCGAATATCATTGGGCTACAAGAAACCAAATTTACCTCAATTAATCCCTCAAAATTTACTAATGAAAAATTTCCGTACTCTTTTACATCATCACACACTAAAAGGAAAGCAGGAGTATTTATCCTTATAAAAAACTCAGTTTCTTTTGAATGCTTATCAGAAATTAATGATAAGGATGGAAGGTATATTATTATTGTATGCAATACCTCTTTGAATAAGGTATTAAAGATAATTCTTGAACATCAAAAAGAAGAATTGGTGATATTTGGCAACTTTAACACTGTGCCCTGTGGTATCCTTGATTGTTCAACTAATTCAAGGCAATTTTGCCAGAGACTTGATTCATGGCTAGCTAAGGAAGACATTTTTGATATATTCAGGTGTCTGAATTCATCCTCAGTGGAATACACACATTTTTCGGATAGACATAAATCCTTTGCCCGAATTGACTTAGTGTTAACAAATTTAGTCACGCTACCTATGTTTACTTTTGTTAATATTGAGACAAGATCTTGGTCGGACCACTCCCCAGTCACCTTTGGTATCAGATTAGACTCTCTTTTTAAAAACGAGAAACCCTGGATGTGTAACTCATATACCATGCACCACCCTAAATATAAGAAGGAGATAGAAAATACCTTATTGAACTACTATAAGGAAAATTATACAGAAGAGATTTCCATACATACTTTAATGGTTAATTCATAGGGATTATTTATTCAGCTAATCAGCAGAAATAAAAAATGTAATAGGGAAAAAATAGCTTCTATTTTGAAAAAAAATTAAAGAATTGTGAACAGCTCTAATTGACAACCCTCTCTCAAATTTGCATAAAGAAATTCTTTCACTTAGAATTGAACTTAAAACAGTTTTATAGGAAGAATATGACAAAATTGTTCAGTCAGCTAAAACAAACTTCTATCACTCAAATAACAAACCTACATTATTTATGAATAGAATACGACAGTTGAGAAATAAAACTAGAATTAACACAATTAGGAACACCAAGGGTAAGTTATGCAAACATCCAAGGGATATTTTGGATGCCTTTGCTCTACTTTATAAATACCTTTAGAATCTGAAAGATGATACAACCTTCTGAAATTTTGATCAACAAATTTTTGGCCAATATCCAATTACCATCATTAAAACAAGATGAATTGTTAATTTAAATGCCCCTTATTCCGAATTAGAGATTTTAGATACAATTAATTCTTCTAAAAAAGGCAAATCTCCTGGACCTGATGGACTTCAAAATGAGTATTATAGACTACATGTTCAACAATCGGTCCCCTATTTCAGGGTTCCCCAACTCCAGCCCTCAATGCCCACCAACAGACCATATTTTCAGGATTTCCTTAGTATTGCACAGGTGATAATTACATCACCTGCACAGACAATTCGTAATTCCATCACCTGTGCAATACTAAGGAAATCCTGAAAACATGATCTGTTGGTGGGCCTTGAGGACTGGAGTTGGGGAACACTGCCCTATTTGGCAAAGCTAGTTAATCAGGTATCTAAAGACGGGGTTCTTCCTAAAGAAATGCTAGAAGCTATCATTACTATGATACCAAAGGGTAAAGGTGATCCTAAAGATGTAGCAAACTATCGTCTGATTTCACTACTAAATTCAGATGCAAAAATCTTGGCAAAACCAATAGCTACTAGAATTCAGAATATCCTTCCTAACCTAATACATCAAGAGTCAGACCAAGTAGGGTTTATTACTGGTAGGCATACCACAGATGCTACAAGGAAGACATTAAACCTTTAGTCTTTCATGGAAAAGGACCAAACACCTTCATTATTTCTAGCCCTTGACGCTGAGAAAATTAAAATAATTTCCTACAAAACAATAGTACTACCAAAACTATTGTATGTACCGAGAGCCATTCCAATATTCATTTCTAAAATTTGGTATCAGAGATTACAAACTTAATTAGTAAGATTTACCTGGAAAAATAACAGACTTAGAGTAACTAGCTCTATATTAGTTAAGGGGAAAAAAGGCTTACTTAGCAAGTTAAATTGAGTCAAAAATGGACAAATGAGAATGAACAATCTGTTTCAGTCTCAATTGAAAAGTACCTTAATGAGGATAAACCTCTTATAGCATTAATTATAGCCCATTTGATTGATAAATCTCTTCCCCTTCCTAAAGACCAATTTCTGAAATCATTCATAATGGCGTGGAAACAACTTAAAAAAATGTCAAAAAAAGAAAAAAAATGTCCCAATTGCATACTATACCTTCAGAGGTATTAGAAATTATCCCTAAATTAAATCTTTCATCGTGGAAAAAAATAAGTTATCACTAAATTTAACCCCTTCACCCCCCTCCACCCAAGCCTGTTTTCACCTTCATGACCAGGTCAAATTTTACAATTCTGACCTCTGCCACTTTATGTGGTAATAACTCTGGAAAGCTTCCATGGATCCCACTGATTCTGAGACTCTTTTTCGTGACATATTGTACTTCATGATAGTGGTAAAATTTGTTCAATATGACTTGGGTTTATTTGTGAAAATATCAGAAATTTGGCAAAAATTTAGCAATTTTCAAACTTTTAATTTTTATGCCCTTAAACCAGAGTTATGTCACACAAAGTAGTAAAAAAATAACAGTTCGAAAATGTCTACTTTATATCAGCACAATTTTTGAAACATAATTTTTTTATGTTAGGAAGTTAGAAGGGTTAAAAGTTGACCAGCGATTTCTCATTTTTCCAACAAAATGTACAAAACAAGTTTTTTTTAGGAAAACTCAGAAAAAATGGGTATACATTCCAGCTTCAGGTTTTTCATAAAAAATATACTTTATTAGGTCATATAAAAATAGAATTGGTCACAACACCTAGAAAGGCATTATATCAGCTAACGCGTTTCAGGCTATGTCTTGGAAACCCCCTACAAGTGATGACATTTTGGAAACTTGACCTCTCAAGGAATGTATCTAGATGTGTGGCAAGCACCTTGAACCCCAGAGTGCTTCACAGAAGTTCATAAAGTAGATACATGAAAATAAAAAAAATAAAAAATGTTCCCACAAAAATGTTCTTTTAGCCCCAAATTTTGCATTTTCACAAGGGTAACAGGCGAAAATGCTCCATACAATTTGTTGCACAATTTCTTCTCAGCACGCCGATACACAATATGTGGAGGAAAACTACTGTTGGGGCGCACGGCAGGGTTCGGAAGAGAAAGAATGTCATTGACTTTGTGAACTCAAAATGTGCTGGAATCATTAGTAGACACCATGTCGCATTTGGAGAGCCTCTGACAGTAAAAAAAAACACAAGTGACCCCATTTTGTAAACTAGACCCCTCACAGAAGTTTATAACGTTGAGCTGTGACAAGGGTAAAAGGCGAAATTGCACCATACAATTAGTTGTGGACTTTCACCTGAGTACACCGATAACCTATATGTGGTCAAAAACTACTTTTGAGGCACAGTGCTAACTCGGAAGGGAAGAAGCACCATATTAGAGTTCAAATTTTGCTGGAATGGCTTGAGGATGCCATGTCACATTGGCAGATCCCCTGAGGTGCCAGAACAGCAGAAACCCCCCATAAGTGACATAATTTTACAAACTACATCTCTCAATGAATTCATCTAGGGGTGCAGTGAACATGTTGACACCACATGTGCCTTACAGAAATTTATACTATTGAGCGGTGAAGAAAGAATAATTATACTTTTACTGCTAAAATGTTGTTTTAGCCCCAAATTTACATTTTCATACGAGCTAATAGAAAAAATGGACCTCTTAGTTTGTTGTGCAATTTTTCCTCAGTACACCAATACCCTACATATAATCGGAAAGTACTTTTGAGGCACAGTGCAAAACTCAGAAGGGAAGGAGCGCCACAATTTAGTGCAGATTTTACTGTTATGGTTTGCGGGTGCCATGACCCACTGTGAGAAACCCAGAGATGCCAGAACAGCAGACTCCATTTTACAAATTACACCTCTCAATTAATTCATCTAAGGGTGCAGGGATCATATTGACTCTAAGGATGCGTCACACAATTTTATACCATTAAGTAGTGAAGAAAAAATAATTCAATTTTTACCACAAAAATTTTGTTTTAGCCCCATATTGTACATTTTCACAAGAGGAAATGGGTAAAAATGATACCAAAATTTGTCACACAATTTCTTCTGATCTTCTGAACGTGGAAATACTCCATATGTGGCAGTACAGTGCTGCTTAGCCACATGGAGAGACGAGAGAGAGATGAAGCATTTGGATTTGGGAGTGCAGAATTTGCTGGATTTATTTTGGGGGGCAGGAGCATTGCTATGCTTTATAACTGTCAGTGCTGCACTGACACAAGCTAGTTAGATTATGCACTGCACATGATCTAACTAGCTTGCTACCCTGGTGACTCACATATCGTCATGAGTCATAACGACATCGGGTCACCCCGGCAACAATTGACCTCTTGCGATGATGTCATGGGGGAGCTGATCGGAGGGGAGAAGGAGCCCCCTCCCTCTCCCTGCCTTCTAAATGCTGTGATAGATAATAACTTCTCTATGAATCAAATTTCTCTGTAAAATTCACACGAACTGCCAAATTCACATTTTGTGAGATCCACTCATCTCTACTGCCAATGTGGCGGAGACTCAAGCCTTGGTGTAATCTCTATATTTGCCCATTATATATTTATCAAAATAGGCAATAGCAGGAACAAATATAAAAATGTAAATTAAAATTTAAATGCTTTTTAAATACACTATGGGGCTGATTAATTATTATCAGAAACGCCTAAATAATATCAAAATAGACAAGTCACCAGGCCCAGATGGCATACACCCCCGGGTACTAAAAGAATTAAGTAATGTGATAGACAGACCGCTGTATCTTATATTCAAGCACTCTTTATGGACAGGGACTGTCCCACTAGACTGGCGCCAAGCAAATGTGGTACCAATATTCAAAAAGGGGTCTAAAAGTGACCCTGGGAACTATAGACCAGTAAGCTTAACGTCTGTTGTGGGTAAATTGTTTGAAGGATTTCTTAGAGATGCTATTGTAGAATATCTTAATGATAATAACTGTCTAACTCCATATCAACATGGATTCATGAGGGATCGCTCCTGCCAAACAAACCTGATCGCCTTCTACGAGGAGGTGAGCTCACAGCTGGACCGGGGAGAGTCAGTGGATGTTGTATACCTTGACTTCTCCAAAGCGTTTGATACCGTGCCACACAAAAGGTTGGTTTATAAAATGAGAATGCTTGGTCTGGGGGATAATGTGTGCAAGTGGGTAAATAGCTGGCTGAGTGATAGAAAGTAGAGGGTGGTTATCAATGGAGTAAGCTCAGGGTGTGTCAGGGTTACTAGCGGGGTGCCTCAAGGGTCTGTCTTGGGCCCTATATTATTTAATATATTTATTAATGATCTAGTGGAAGGGTTGCATAGTAAAATAGCAATATTTGCAGATGATACTAAACTTTGTAAAGTAGTTAATACAGATGAGGATAGGGCACAGCTGCAGGAGGATTTAGATAAATTGGGGAGTTGGGCCAAAAAATGGCAAATGGGGTTCAATGCCGATAAATGTAAGGTCATGCACATGGGAAAGAAAAACAGCAGTCACCCATACATATTAAATGGGAAACCGTTGGGGAAATCTGACATGGAGAAGGACCTGGGCGTCTTGGTTAATAGCAAATTAAATTGGAGTGCCCAGTGTCAGGCAGCAGCTGCGAAGGCAAATAGAGTCATGGCATGCATCAGAAGAGGAATAGGGGCATATGATGAGAACATTGTTCTTCCTCTGTATAAAGCGCTGGTAAGGCCGCACTAAGAATATTGTGCACAGTTCTGGGCTCCGGTGCTCAGGAAAGACATATTGGAGCTAGAGAGGGTACAAAGGAGGGCGACTAAGGTAATAAAGGGAATGGAGGGACTAGAATACCCAGAGAGGTTGTCAAAATTAGGCCTATTTACGCTGGAAAAGAGAAGGCTTAGGGGAGACCTCATAAACATGTATAAATACATCAGGGGGCAGTACAGAGATCTCTCCCATGACCTGTTTATACATAGGATGGTGACAAAGACGAGGGGGCACACTATGCGTCTGGAGGAAAGGAGGTTCCTGCACCAGCATAGAAGGGGATTCTTTACGGTCAGAGCCGTGAGACTCTGGAACTCTCTGGGAGAGGAAGTGGTGATGTCCAACTCACTTAATGAGTTCAAGAGAGGCCTGGACGCCTTTCTTGAGAACAATAAAATTACATCTTATGCTTAGTGATAGTTAATTAATCCAGGGATTTAATCTGACTGCCAGATTGGTGTCGGGAAATGATTTTTTCCTCAATGAAGTAAGTTGGCCTATACCGCATGGTTTTTTGTTGCCTTCCCCTGGATTAACGCTGCGGAATAGCTGCAGTGCACAAGAAATAGGCTCAACTGGATGGACGCTTGTCTTTTTTCGGCCTTATAAACTATGTAACTATGTAACTATGTATTAAATCTAGACTAGGCACAAGATGGCACATTCTGTATGATAAATTCCCTGGATCTTGCTAGACATGTTAGATACTTTTCCTTATGTCACCTTTTGGTCTGATTTTAAACCAGGGATGCATGCACCTTTTTGGTCTGAGGGTCATAGCCTGTAACTGTGTAACAGGCACTTGTATAAACCAATGAGTATTTCCTCTATTTCCTCTGTAGGCACAATCTCCGGCTCTATGGCAAATAAAGATACAAAAAGTACTTTAATAGCATAAATGTAAAAAGGTTTTACCTATTTAACTAGCATGAGCATAAAACTGCAAAATAGTGTGGTATTTATGGGTTAAACAGCTTTTCTACCTCTCTTATAGCTCAAGATATGGTCATAGGTACAGTACTGCGTGATATTGGAGCAAACTACTGTGTTGGTTAAGCTGATGTACTCTATCTCTTCTGAATTTGCTCATGTTTCTCAATTATTCTCAAACATCTTTATATATGAAAATGTATAATATATATTTTTTATATATATAATAACTAGAGAGACCCAAGGGCATAATAAGGAATATTCAATTTGCATTGAATAACTTTGATGCAAATCAAATTTCCTCTCCAAATTTGAGTTACCGTATTTGTTGGATTATAAGACGCCCTTTTTTCCCCCCAAATTTGAGAGCAAAATTGGGATGCGTCTTATAAGCCGAATGTAGCTTCGTGGGGGAGGATGTCGGCTCCCGAGATCTCAATCTACGCATGCTCTACCTCCAGTGGTCATTTTCATTTTCCCGAAGCCCACAGCAGAGAAATCTATGGGAAGTGCAGGGGCTCATCGTCGACAATTTTCGTAAGCCTAGAGCAGCCTCACGTCACCGGGACACCCCCTTCTCCCAGCCCTGAACCTGCAGCATCATCCCACACCTACCATTGCCGCCAGCTTCCTGCAGCAGCGACCCTGCCTCCTGTGACTCTGCTCCACTGCCGTGGCCCCCTCCCCCAGTAAACTAACGTGAAATCAGACTATAAAACACACCATCAATTTATTAAAAAAAAATTTCCCTATTTTACTCCCCAAAATTTGGGGTGCGTCTTATGGTCCGGTGTGTCGTATAGACGACAAAATACAATAACTGCTAAATTAGATTTTTGGCATATTCGCTCATCACTATATATATATGTAAACTCTCTTTATATGTACAGAACTCTGAAATTAATGGTGCTTTGAAATAAATAATATTAATAATGGTAATACATAATAAATGGGTGAAGTAGAATATTAAAGTTTCAATTCTGTAGCCAATTTTAGGTTGGAGGCTGATTTCTAATGACACATAAGGTGCAAATAATTATTGATGTATACCATTATGCTTATTAAGAAATGCTGCTCTGTTAATATTTTTGAATTATACTGTACCTAGTGAAGAAAATAATCATTAGAGGAAATGTGCCATTAGAAAATGACCAAACATTTAAATCAATATTTTATGTTGGATATATTTTAAAATATTTTTTTATCTTTTTTTATTTTTCATATACAGGTGCATCTCACTAAATTAGAATATCATCAAAAAAGTTAATTTATTTCAGTTATTCAATACAAAAAGTGAAACTCATATATTATATAGAGTCATTACAAACAGAGTGATCTATTTCAAGTGTTTATTTCTGCTAATGTTGATGATTATGGCTTACAGCCAATGAAGAACTATTTGTATTGAACTGAAATAAATTAACTTTTTGATGCTATTCTAATTTAGTGAGATGCACCTGTATCTATACATGTATTTGAAAGACATCTTGAAATTTTGTAATATTCTACTAAGGCTTATCATATGCTGCCAATTCCTGTTCTGTGAAGATCACGTTCATGTGCCAATTATTCATGGGAACAAGGAAATATACAGCTCATGAATATAGAAAACTACATGGCAGAAGGTTTACTAGTCCTGTAGTGATAATCTCCTGCTGATAATACAAGAATTTCATCAAAACTATGCTAAGCAGCTCAGTAAGTGACACATCACTGGAATCGGGATCTCTTTCTCTACATTATATTTCTCTCAGATTAGATGGGAAAAAAACTGTTGACAGATGCAATTTAAAGGAATGCATCTTTACAACTAGCGATTTTTTATTGAAGCAGACTTTATGATCAGCTGGTCACTATGCTTTGGACGTCGCAATCTAGCTGTTATTGACAGGTTACATTCTGGCAGATACATATCCCATACAGCGATATGTAGTGACAGATGCCAGCTATTCAAGTAAATGTAAATCTATTCAGTTTATGGGTAACTCAGCATCTACAGAGATCTGGTTTCTGTAGCAGCCTTCTGCTTGGGCTAATAGAAGCCCCTTTTAAATAATGTCTATCTAGAAAGTAAATGTTTTCATGGGACAGCCCATTTAATGTAGATAAGTCTGTGGAACATGACATCATTTTGAGCTGGGAGCAATGATATCATATATTCTCTTCTGCAAGTGGAGAGAAAATCATAGGTTGGATTTATTTAAAAAAATGTTATAAAAATGTTGCAAGACTAAAAAGAATACTGCACAGATGACTTAACCTAGTAATATTTGTCTGTTCTCCTGTACCGTTATCTGAAGACAGTGATAATGAAGAGAAGCTGTATGGAACAGATAGTCTCCCACAAGTAAACTGTTTATACTCAGCTACAGTTTCTAGTCTGCATATGATATTCTGCATAAGTAACCTTTTTTTTCATTTTCAATAAGAAGCTTAATTATAGCACTTGCATATTTTATAACTCATGAAATGTAATTTTTAAGAAAAGAAACTGTTTAATAAACTGAATCATGGTTGAAATAAAGAAAAGGGAAAATCTTTAAAAATGGAAGCCAATTGAATTAAAATAAATAAATCATTGAAGGTTTTATGAAAAAGTCACAACCAATGAATATGTCAAAGCAGTGCAGAATCAAGACTGGATTCACAGAAGCATAAGTGGCCCAGTCAAGAGGCAGTAGATGATGAAATGTACATGACATTTTAAGCTTGTCTATACCAACTGAAGTCATCATTGTCTGATCGGTCAGGGTCCGACACCAGGCACCCCCGCCGATCAGCTGTTCTCATTGTCGGCAGCAGCGGCTGCCAGAACCGCTCGATTGCGGAGCTGCTCCGTCTTCTGGTAGTGGGCATGTCAGAGTACTGCATATCCGCCTCCTATTGATTTGAATAGGAGGTGGATTTAGGAAGGAATCTGGAGATTAGGAGATGTATGGATGAGATAGATTATGGACAGCTTTGTAAGTCATTATTAGTAGTTTAAACTGAATTCACTAGGGAATTGGAAGCCAGTGAAGGGATTGAAAAAGGGCAAAAGCAGAGGAGTAGTGATGGGAGAGGTGGATTAATTGGGCAGCGAATTAAGGGTGGACTGGAAAGATGCAAGAGTATGAGTTGAGAGGTCATAGGAGGATATTGCAATAGTCGAGGTGGTAGATGATGAGGGCATGAGTTTACATTTTTGTAGGTGGGTTGAGGAAAGGTGGATTCTGGACATTTTTTTGAGTTGGAGGCAGCAGGATGTGTTAAGGACTTGAATATGTAAGTACCTTTCTTGTGTGCGACAATGTATCAGCACATCGTGGTCTAACTTCCTGAACCTGAATGTAAAATTACAGATCAAGAATAGCACTGCATACTGCATAAGCAGTGCAATGTATTATGAAAGTGGTCAAAGTACTGCATGTGCAAGCCCTCTTGTGAAAAAAATAATCTTTATTATAGGAGAAAAAAAGAGACATATTTTGTATCATCAAGTCCAAAATCATCCATTTAATAATACAATCAGTATTTTATGTTAGTAGACTACTTAGAAGACTAAGAGAAAAAAGAGCACTGCACAGATGACTTAACCAAGTAATATTTGCCTGTTCTCCTGTATGGTTTCTCTGAAGACAGTGATAATGAAGACTAGCTGCATGGAACAGGTAGTCTCACACAAGTAAACAGTTTACACGCAGCTCCAGTTTCTAGTCTGCATATGATATTCTGCATTAGAAAATATCCTCCCTCAAAAAAATGAAATATAAAGTAATGAATAAGTTGGATCAAGGACAGACATATAACCGGTGCAGCCAATACAGCAGCACTGGGGCCCGGAGGTGGAGAGCAGCCTGCCACCACCAGCACCTACTTCAGCTGGATGTGCGTCTGAGGGCATTCCTGCGGCGCAGGAAGCCCACTGGCTCCCTGTGCTGCAACACATGCCACCAGCCAATCAGAGACCAGCAGCTGACATCAGGGTGCCAGTGACTGGGGGTGCATGGCAGTGACGTCATGCGCCATGACGGGGACGCCAAAGTCAGCTGCCGGCTCTCGTGCTGGCTGTAGGAGAGGACCTTGCACAGTGTGGGAGCATGGGGGCAGGTAAGTAGTGTAAATTGTTTTTAATGTATTACAAGACAGGGCACATTATACCAGGATGGGGCACATATATATGAGGATGGGGCACATATAAACCAGGATGGTGCACATTATACCAGGATGGGGCATATATATACCAGGATGGGGAACATATATAACTAAATGGGGAACATATATGCCAGGATGGGCACATTATAGCAGGATGGGGCACATATATATCAAGATGGGTCACATTATATCAAGATGGGGGACATATATACAAGGATGGGGCATATATATACGAGGATCGGGCACATTATACCAGGATAGGTGACATATATACCTGGATGGGGCACAGTATACCAGGATGGGAGACACATATATGAGGATGGGGCACATATATACCTAGATGGGGCACGTTATATCAAGATGGGAGACATATATATGAGGATGGGGAACATATATCAGGATGGGGCACATTATACCTACTCTTCCTACTAGCTCTAGAACAACTAGGAGTTAATGACACAGAGGCCTGAAATGGTGTTAGTCCAAATATACAGATGCATAACAACTTGTTTTGAAAAGTCATCTTAATGACTGGTACGCCTAATAAAAGTTGATAAATAAGGAGACTAGACCCCAAAATGGTGCCACTGAAACTGACAATTGAGCTCTGCAGGCTATCAGTGACTGATAATGGACTGCAGTGCTCACAATTCCCTCAGACCAAATATAGATGTGTAGGGGAGGTGTGAGCGCTGCAACCCATTAGTGATTGCTGATTGGCTCAAGCGCTTACGTGGCATAACAATGTCATGCAAGCACTTAAAGACCAGGCCGGCAACGCTGGAATTGGACCAATTTGGGAGGTGAGTAACTGCTTTTTCATTTTAAATTATGGAGCAGATTATTGTGTAAGGGGTTGTCCATTTAAATAGTTAAAGGAGTATTCGAATCTCCAAGATCCTATCCCAATATGTAATGGGTGTAATAATAATAATATTAGCAAATACCTCCAATTATAAATGTAGCATAGTTCTTCTGATTCGCTATGTCGCTTACCTCATGTGCAGGGCATTGCATGCCCTTGGATACCTAAGCAATGCCCTGGATATGGGTTTAGCGGCACAGCGAATCAGAAGAACATACTACATTTCTAATTGAAGGTATTTGCTAATATTATTATGATTACATCTACTACATTTTGGGATAGGATCATGGAGATTGGAATACCCCTTTATTGTTAATGGGCATCTTTTAAAAGAAATCAGACTTGCTATTAAGATACTACTGTACATGTAGGAAATTAAAAAATAAAGACCTGTTCAAAGTTTTACAAATTTTACTTCTGTTCACTGTTCTTCTATAAAATATCTTTTTTACTTTTTAGAAAGTTGATTTTCTTATCTGGAATGTCCATCAGACCATGTGTACTGTACTTCTGTTATTTTATTTCTAGATAAGTGCTGTGAAGACACATGCTGCTTTCTTGGTAGCAGCTGGTGGTACTGCTTGGATTCAATTAAAAATAATTACTTAAATTGCTTAAATTACCATCAGTGTGATAAATTAAATGCCATGAAAATAATCAATTAAAAAGAATAGGCCAGTTGTAAGTATAAATAATTGATTATTAAAAAATAAAAGGAAAATATAAATATTTTTAATAAATCATAGCTGTTTCCTAAATTTAAAAGAAAAAACAAAGAGGAGCTGTATGTGTGAATCAGCTTGGAGGTGCAGAAACCCCAGCGGGATGGAATTGCTCACCTGGGATAGTTGTACTAACCATACACAACACTGGATGAAATTTAGACTGGAGACGCCCAAGGCTGCTGAGTATACCGCCTGTCCCAATTGCAAAGCAAGGAACCAAAGAATAACCCAGGAAGAAATGAGGTTTCTCTGGTCTCTGCCATAGACGATGACGAGCCATCGTCATTCTATGTGGCAGTGCCCGGATAAACCACATTTCTTCCTCCTTCCTGGACTAAATATAAAAAAGCACAAATAATAATATTTATATTGATAATTTATAAGTTCGCTCACTCATCAAAATAAGAACAATGGTAATGCAAAGATATTTTAATAGAGAGCTCAAAAGGGTGTATAATTTAAAACAGTACAGCAAAGAGTGACACCCAATGGGGTAGCAATAGAAATACAGAGGTAGCAGGCCTACTCAGGCCCTTTTGCTTGATGGGCTTCAAGGAAGCCTTTTAAAAAGAGTAAGAATAGTAAGGGGACACAAGTATTAGAAATGGCACATAGTAAATGGGGACCTTGCTACAGAGATTGCATTGGGAAACGTCTTGACTGGCTGCACTCTTATTTATTTGTGTTTTGTTGTGGTTTATGCCAGATCACACAATAAAGTGTGAATTTACCATGCAACAACGGGCAACTTTAATGTGTCAGAAAGATCAGCGGCACGCTAGGCTAGCCTACTACATGGCAGTACTCTATAGGTCAGATTTTGACTGATATATGGGGATAAAAGGCTATGACAATTCATCTAGCCACAACTGAATACTATTTAGCCCCTTGCACAGAAACTGTATACCAACTTATCGAGGTTAATCATATAGAATAATTTATATATATCTGATTCACTTCAGTGCAGTACTATGATTTATTATAGGATGGGCAATAATTTGAGATGCTTTTATATGGACACATATTACCCAACCATATAAGCATAGGGACATTGGTTGGGGATCCAATTAATTATGTGCAGTCTCACACTTATCATGACTTAGTGGATCATGGCTACATAATTTATTATAGATGCAGTGACTCAATATACTTCCTTACATGGATGTATGTAATATTAGATTTTTTAACAAGATATTTTACTACATTAATAAAAGTTATTTTTTTCACATTCCCTATTCCTTCTCTTCCCCCTTTTTCCCTTTTCTCATTATTGCTCTATTTGGTGGTGCCCACCTATGTGAATATTATCCACTCTAGTCGGACTTTATTTAACATTAATCCTGTACAGTCTAGAATTAGGATGGGCTTCATAGGAAACCATGATTTTCAATATATACTGCAATACTGAAGAATTATATATTATATAATAAAAGCAATCAAACAAGCACAAGTTTAAGTCTCCCAAAAGGACTGAAAAAAGTAAAGTTAATTAAAACATTTTTAAAGAATGAAAACAAAGTAGAAATAAAGCTATTGAAAAAGTAAAAATATTTGGTTTTACCAGATCAGCAAAAGTCTGATCTATCAAAATATAAAATGATTTAACCTGCACAGTAAAAGCTGTGTTTGTTGTTTTCCGTCACAACACATCCATCAAAAAATGCAATAATAAGTGATCCAAATATCGAATGTATCCTAAATGGCACCAATAAAAACTACAGCTCCCCAAGCTAAAAACAGTCCCTCACACAGTTCCATAGTAAATTGAAAAAGTCAAGAGCCTTAGAAAATGGTGACATAAACAAATACTTTTTTACAAAGTTCTGAATTTTTTTATCAGGTAAAAAAAAATTACAAGTTTGGTATCTCTGCAATCATACTGATCTGAAGAATTATCTTGCCAGGTTATTCTTAATGCACAATGAATGCTTTAAAAATTAAATGAAAAAATGGCAGAATTTCATTGCTTCCACTGTTTTACAGCATTTGGAATTATTTTTCCTGTTTTTGAGTATGTTTTATGGTAAAATGAGTGTTGTCATTCAAAACTACATCATGTCTCACAAAAAACAAGCATTAAAGTCAATCCTTAGGAACTGCACGAGTGGCTACTTTTGCTAAGAGATTGTAAAAATTACAACTTATTTTGCTGTAAATTTAAGTCAATAAAAGCTGCATTATTGACATAACCGGAAATTGAGATTAATGTTGAGATAATATAACATAGTGTTCAGCTTAACCTTGTATCCAAAATATTAGGAAATATTTTAGGAAAATTTAACATGGTACAATTATCTAAGAAGAAATTGTAATGTTTTACCTTTTTTCTTTTCTTGAAATACTTTGAGGTACCTTGAAACTCTGGATTACAATTTCAGTTAAATGAGAACTTTATTGCACAGGGTCACGTTCCCTACTGTACAACACTTTTTAAGTAATGTCAAAAGTTTTATCAATGACAGTAGTTTCCTTAAAGAAAAAAAAAAAAGTCAAAATTAAAAGTTTAGTTTGTAACTTTCATTTCCCGTTTTACATTTACTGGAATCTATGATGACATTTTTACATAGGATTTCTGGTGCCTAAAATACTGTAAAACAGGGAGTTTTTGAATATTTCTCCAGTACAGTATATGCCACATGTGACTTCAATATTAAATCTATCCTGAATGAAAAATAAGGCTATGTTAACACTGTAACTCTCAAACTTATTCATAAACTTTCCCTGACCTGATGGATGCGAAAAGAGTAACCTATATGGGTGGCTGTAATTGCCTAACCCAACTTTTCTAAAATACATACATTGGCAAAATTCAACAACAAATGTCAGGATACCAAAGTTAAGTGAAGTACATTTTCAAATAAAAGCGATGTTTAAATTTCATCACCAATCAATACAATTACGCATGCAAGGCAGACGATGGCTCAGACATTAAAATATCTTTTAGCACCACTCCACAAACTTGCACACACTTGCACAAATCTCAGACACCTTGACCTACACTCACTCTCTAAATCCCTTCTCCCTCTCACAGGCATACGTTCATTACACAATGAAAATGCTGCTGCCAATTTATATAACACCACAACAGCTGCAGCTCTCAATTCGGTCTCCCCCCCTCACACATACCACAGCTCGCCCACTCAACCGGCAACCCTGGCACACCAATCTGACTAAAGAACTGCAAAGGGTCTCCAGGGTTGCTGAGCGGAAATGGAAAAGGTCCCACTCCAACGAGCACTTTATCGCATTCAAGCAGTCCCTCACTACCTTCAAGTCCACACTTAGTGCAGCAAAACAAACATACTTCTCATCTCTCATATCGTCCCTGTCTCACAACCCTAAACAGCTATTCAAAACTTTCAATTCTCTCCTCCATCCCCCAGTGCCTCCTCCATCTCCTCTCATCTCAGCCGAAGACTTTGCAACATTCTTCAAGCAGAAGATAAACACCATCAGACAAAGCTTTTTCCTAAAGTCCCCTCAGACCCTCCTCACACCAACTCAACCATCCTCCTCCAAAACCAGCTTCTCTACCATTACGAACGATCAACTCTCCTCCTCACTCTCCAAATTACACCTCACCATCTGCGAACTTGACCCAATCCCGTCCCACCTCATCCCTTACCTTACCACTATCCTCATCCCAACCCTAACCCACCTTTTCAACCTGTCACTAACAATTAGTTTCTTCCCCTCATGCTTCAAACATGCCTCGAACACACCCATCCTCAAAAAGCCATCCCTTGATCCATCCTCTCTGTCTAGCTATCTCCCCATATCACTTCTCCCCATTGCTTCAAAACTACTGGAACACCACATCCATTCTGAACTGTCCTCCCACCCCTCCTTCTGCTCCCTCTTTGACTGCCTCCAATCTGGCTTCCAACTGCACCACTCCACTGAAATTGTCCTGATTAAATTCACCAACGACCTACTTACTGCCAAATCCAAGCGACACTACTCTGTCCTCTTCCTCCTGGACCTGTCATCTACCTTTGACATAGTCGACCATTTCTTTTTGCTACAGGCTCTCTCATCTCTTGGCATCACGGACTTGGCCCTATCTTGGATCTCTTCATACCTAACTGACCGGACATTCATTGTCTCCCACTCACACACCACCTCCTCATCTCGCCCCTTATCTGTCTGTGTCCCCCAAGGTTCAGTCCTAGGACCCCTACTCTTCTCCATCTACACTTTCAGCCTGGGACAGCTCGTAGAGTCCCATGGCTTTCAGTATCACCTCTATGTGGATGACACACAGATCTAACTCTCTGGACCCGATATCTCCTCCCTACTAACCAAAATCCCACAATGTCTGTCAGTTATTTCATCCTTCTTCTCTGACAGATTTCTAAAACTTAACATGGACAAAACAGAATTCATCATCTTTCCACCATCTCACTCAACCCTCCCAACTGACCTATCCATCAAAGTCAATGGCTGCCCACTCTCCCCAGTCCCACAAGCCCACTGCCTTGGGGTAACCCTGGACTCTGATCTCTCCTTTAAACCACATATCCAAGCCCTTTTCACTTCCTGCCGACTCCAACTCAAAAATATCTCCCGGATCCGCACATTCCTCAACCACGAATCTGCAAAAACACTAGTGCATGCCCTCATCATCTCCTGCCTCGACTACTGCAACCGCTTGCTCTGTGGCCTCCCTTCTACCACTCTCGCATTCCTCCAATCAATCCTAAACTCTGCTGTCCGACTAATCCACCTGTCTCTCTGCTATTTCCCGGCCTCTTCTCTCTGTCAATCCCTTGACTGGCTCCCTATTGCCCAGAGACTCAAGTTCAAAACCACGGCATACAAAGCCATCCACAACCTGTCTCCCCCATATATCTGTGACCTAGTCTCCCGGTACTTACCTACACGCAACCTCCAATCTTCACAAGACTCCGCTCTTATCTCCTCTTCCCACAATCGTATGCAAGATTTCTCCCGTGCATCCCCCCTACTCTGGAACTCTCTACTCCAACACATCAGACTCTCGCCTACCTTAGAAACCTTCAAAAGGAACCTGAAGACCCACCTCTTCCGACAAGCCTACAACCTGCAGTAACCCTCGCTCCACCATTCGCTGCATGACCAGCTCTACCCTCACCTACTGTATCCTCACCCATCCCCTGTAGAACTTTGTGAGCCCTCGCGGGCAGGGTCCTTGCTCCTCCTGTACCAGTCGCCGATTTTTATTGTTCAAAATTTATTGTAATTGTTTGTGCTATTTAGATCCCTTTCACAGGTAAAGCGCCATGGAATAAATGGCGCTATAATAATAAATAATAATAATAATCTTTGTTATGCTATTTAACTTTTACCATACAAAAACCTACTCGGGTACATACCCTAAAAGGAAGAAAGGCAGTTGTATTTTTTCAACATTTCTGTATGAGGTAGTTCTTTTCAAAACAAACTAGTTATTCTTGGTGTTCTAAAATATATATAGATTGATAGATAGAATAGAAAAAATAGAAATAGCACCAGCAATGTAGTTCAGATGCCAAGCCTCCCAAGCAAGCACCAAGCCTTATATATATAATAAAAGAAAATGGAGGCAGAACATCACTTCAAAAAAGCAAAAAAATTACTTTTTAATGGCACATATTAGTGATGTTTCGACTCTAGGCGTGAACCTTTCTCAGGCTTGAGAAAGGCTTACACCTAGAGCCGAAACTTCGCTAATATGAGCCATTAAAAAGTAATTTTCTTGTTTTTTTGAAGTGCTGATGTGCTACCTCTATTTTCTTTTATAATATTATAGATAGCTAGACCTTTAACACCATAGAGCCAAATATAACCATACCGACAGAGACCAATTATTCAGATCTGACAAGCGTCACTTTATTTCGTAATAAGTTTGGAATGTTTCAACTGCAAATGAGCAGATCAGTATGCAGAGAATCAAGTTTCAGTGGAATTTCCTGATATTAGTAAATCCATGCAAACTGCAAAACTCTGCTATTTGATTCGTGCAGATCATAATAATTTTTATTTTTTTTTGCCCGACGCTATATTACACACTGCTTAAAACTCAGTGTGCATGCTTATGGTTTCAGCCATGGCCATGTGTGCTTCTTTTTAATGCCCCACCACAATCAGTTCACATGGTCTAGCCCAGCCAATCAGGGAGGGCTACTAAAATCATAAAAAAAGAATAGACTGCCAAGCGATGCTATTTTATGCTTGTGCTGTGTAGTGATAGCATAGGGATAGAAAAGTACTTAAGTGATTGTGGTGAACTACTTCAGAACTGATGTACCAGATTGAAATTGTAAGTGATAGTATCCATCTGTGAATACTAATCCAAGAATTCAATTGCAGATGCTTTATTTTTTTTAAATAATTCTTGGTGACAGATTACATCATCTAGCAGTCAAACTGGAGCGTGGGGTACTTTGAGATCCATTTATAAGAAAAACACATGTAAGGGTACGTGCCCATGATCAGGAATAGCAGCGCTTTGGATGCAGCTCACGTGCACTGTGTCCAAATCACTGCGTTCTGTGCTTGTATTTGACTCTGCGTAAACTCACCAGCGGTGCAAGTTTACGAGCTAAAGCATGTAAATTTCTGAAGCGGAGACGCAAGTCTCAGCTGCAGATTTTGACCTATTGAAATGTCATTACATGTGGTGGATCCGTACATTCTGACAAAACAAGTCCGGCATTACGACACAACATATACTGCGTCCAAAGCGCTGCTGGTTCCTGATAGTGGGGACATACCTTAACACTTCCACTGGCTGTATTCACTATATTAACAAATTCTTAATTTCCATTTGATAAGTGCAGGGGCGTACACTGACAGCTAGGGGCCCCTATGCAAGAAATGTGTATGGGCCCCCTTCCTTTTATTGCGACAAAGTTACAGATTATATATATATATACAGGGTGGTCCAAAAGTAGGTGGACAGAAAGTGTAATAAGGTTATGAAGGGGGAGATTTATCAAACATGGTGTAAAGTGAAACTGGCTCAGTTGCCCTTAGCAACCAATCAGATTCCACTTTTCATTCCTCACAGACTCTTTTGGAAAATGAAAGGTTGAATCTGATTGGTTGCTAAGGGCAACTGAGCCAGTTTCACAGATAGTTCTCCCCCCAATCTGTTTTCTTTTCAGATAATTCAGATAACACATAATGGCAAATAATTTAAATACAGATAAAAGAAAATGGATTTTAACAGAGTATTGGAAATCTCAAAATGCTGAAACCGTTAGAGCAAATTGGGTTGAAACATTTGGTACTCAAGCCCCAAAGAGACAAACCATTTACCGCATTCGTGACAAATTCAATGCCACGGGCTCAATCCTTAATGCTCCAAAAACTGGTCGACCCAAAACAGTCTGTACAGAAGATAATAAACAACTTGTAGCTGAAACATTTGCTCAGAGTCAAGAAAAGTCCACCAGAAGAGCCTCTTTGGAATTGGGAATTTCACGAGCTTCTATCATGCGAATCCTGAAATCTATTGGGTGGAAAGCTTATCGTCCACGTCTAATTCATGGTTTATTGGAGGATGATCCAGACAGGCGACTGCAATTTAGTAAGATTATGCTTAACGAAATTGAAGAAAATCCAGTAATTTTAGATAACATTATGTGGAGTGATGAAGCTTCTTTCAAATTATCCGGCCATATTAACAGACATAATTGTATTTACTGGTATAATGAGAACATGCATTTAACATTAGAGCAACAACTAAATGAGCCTGGTGTCAATGTTTGGGGTGGTATTTCAAGTTTTGGTGTTTTAGGACCAATATTTTTTGATGGAACAGTCACAGGAGATAAGTATCTTGAAATTCTAATGAATCAAGTTGTTCCCCAGTTACAGCAACAGCCTAATTCAAATGTTATTATTTTCTGTCCACCTACTTTTGGACCACCCTGTATATATTTCTCCCCAATTAACTGTAACGCTATGTGCACACGGAAAATATACAAGGTTTTACAGTACAAGCAAAGTGAATGAGATTCCTGAAGTCTCATGCAAACATTGCTTATTTTTTCCTTGCAAATTTGAAGGAGATTAAAATCTGCATAATGTAAATTCTTGCGTCGTATTTCACCCATACTAATGAGTGGGGGAAAATAAGCAACAAAAGCAAGTCAAAAATGTTGCAAAAAATTATTTTACGCAGTGTTCTTCCTGCCAACACATTAGGACATGCAGCAGAATTTTCTCCTGCAAATCCTGAATGTGTGCATATAGCCTTAGTCTCTGTCCTGTGCCCCCCACCCATTTATTATAAGTCCTTGATGGCATCATAATTAGAGATGAGCGTTGTTCTACTCGAACTGTTCGCCAATCTCAAATTCGAGCTGTTTTGGGCGGTGTTCGAGCCGGTCGGCGAACACGAACAATTTGAGAAAAATTCGGCTGTTCGAGGTTATGTTCGATAACTGTTCGTGCACCAAAATCATAACTGGATTTTTTCTCAGTAATGATGAAAATTAATGTTAATACGCAGTTTGAGTGTACAGTGGGGCGGGGGGAGGGGCAGGGGATGGATCTCTGCAGGAACAATGAAGATCTCCATTTTTTTTTCTCTTTCCCGCATTTGCAGTGGGGAGGTGCAATCTGTCAGCCTATCAGCAGCGCACACACGGAGCGAAGTGCTTTTTTTCACACAAGCAAGGGCATGTGTGATTGGCAGTGTATGTCACATGTCCTTGCCCTATAAGACCAAGCCATTTTCCCCATCGCCACCATTTTCTCACTGCTGCAGCTGCGTGTTAGACGGCACCGCTGTTGCTGTGTGCGCTATACCTTGCTAATTTCAAGCCAATTTTCGCACAAATATACAGATAGCTTGGGAGTAGGGAATAGTTGTGATTGCAGTCCTTTTAAGGACTAGGTTACAGCATTTCCTACGACTTATCAGGCAGGTCTGTGCTCTTAAATAGATAGATTGTGGGAGTAAAGACTAATTGTAATTGGAGTCCTTTTCAGGACTAGGTTACATCAGTTCCTATCAGTTTTTGCCAGGCAGGTCTGTGCCAGTGCTGTGCAAGTTTCTTTCACAGCATTTGGCTGAATCTAGCAAAGCTAATCCTTTTTGGCCTATTGCAGAGTGTGTTAGTCAGTGGAGTAGCCTATCTGTGTTGCAAGATATACCACCTGTGTATAGAATACCAATTTTTTTACTGCACCTAGTGAAGTAAAATCTTTTGGGCATAGCATCATTCTATTAGTCCATCTATACTGACCTCCATCAGGTTGCAAACTGAATATAATTTTTTTCTGCATCTAGCTCTGAAAAAATATTTGGGCTTCTAGCGGTGTGTGGGACTTGGTCTATTAGTCCATCTATACTGACCTCCATCAGGTTGCAAATTAAAAATAATTTTTTTCTGCATCTAGCTCTGAAAAAATATTTGGGCTTCTAGCAGTGTGTGGGACTTGGTCTATTAGTCCATCTATACTGACCTCCATCAGGTTGCAAATTAAAAATAATTTTTTTCTGCATCTAGCTCTGAAAAAATATTTGGGCTTCTAGCAGTGTGTGGGACTTGGTCTATTAGTCCATCTATACTGACCTCCATCAGGTTGCAAATTAAAAATAATTTTTTTCTTCATTTATCTCTGAAAAAATATTTGGGCTTCTAGCAGCGTGTGGGACTTGTTCTATTAGTCCATCTATACTGACCTCCATCAGGTTGCAAATTAAAAATAATTTTTTTCTGCATGTAGCTCTGAAAAAATATTTGGGCTTCTAGCAGTGTGTGGGACTTGGTCTATTAGTCCATCTATACTGACCTCCATCAGGTTGCAAATTAAAAATAATTTTTTTCTGCATCTAGCTCTGAAAAAATATTTGGGCTTCTAGCAGTGTGTGGGACTTGGTCTATTAGTCCATCTATACTGACCTCCATCAGGTTGCAAATTGAATAAAAAAAATTTCTGCATCTAGCTCTGAAAAAATATTTGGGCTTCTAGCAGTGTGTGGGACTTGGTCTATTAGTCCATCTATACTGACCTCCATCAGGTTGCAAATTGAATAAAAAAAATTTCTGCATCTAGCTCTGAAAAAATATTTGGGCTTCTAGCGGTGTGTGGGACTTGGTCTATTAGTCCATCTATACTGACCTCCATCAGGTTGCAAATTAAAAATAATTTTTTTCTGCATCTAGCTCTGAAAAAATATTTGGGCTTCTAGCGGTGTGTGGGACTTGGTCTATTAGTCCATCTATACTGACCTCTATCAGGTTGCAAATTAAAAATAATTTTTTTCTGCATCTAGCTCTGAAAAAATATTTGGGCTTCTAGCAGTGTGTGGGACTTGGTCTATTAGTCCATCTATACTGACCTCCATCAGGTTGCAAATTAAAAATAATTTTTTTCTGCATCTAGCTCTGAAAAAATATTTGGGCTTCTAGCAGTGTGTGGGACTTGGTCTATTAGTCCATCTATACTGACCTCCATCAGGTTGCAAATTAAAAATAATTTTTTTCTTCATTTATCTCTGAAAAAATATTTGGGCTTCTAGCAGCGTGTGGGACTTGTTCTATTCGTCCATCTATACTGACCTCCATCAGGTTGCAAATTAAAAATAATTTTTTTCTGCATCTAGCTCTGAAAAAATATTTGGGCTTCTAGCAGTGTGTGGGACTTGGTCTATTAGTCCATCTATACTGACCTCCATCAGGTTGCAAATTAAAAATAATTTTTTTCTGCATCTAGCTCTGAAAAAATATTTGGGCTTCTAGCGGTGTGTGGGACTTGGTCTATTAGTCCATCTATACTGACCTCCATCAGGTTGCAAATTAAAAATAATTTTTTTCTGCATCTAGCTCTGAAAAAAAATTTGGGCTTCTAGCAGTGTGTGGGACTTGGTCTATTAGTCCATCTATACTGACCTCCATCAGGTTGCAAATTAAAAATAATTTTTTTCTGCATCTAGCTCTGAAAAAATATTTGGGCTTCTAGCAGTGTGTGGGACTTGGTCTATTAGTCCATCTATACTGACCTCCATCAGGTTGCAAATTAAAAATAATTTTTTTCTGCATCTAGCTCTGAAAAAATATTTGGGCTTCTAGCAGTGTGTGGGACTTGGTCTATTAGTCCATCTATACTGACCTCCATCAGGTTGCAAATTAAAAATAATTTTTTTCTTCATTTATCTCTGAAAAAATATTTGGGCTTCTAGCAGCGTGTGGGACTTGTTCTATTAGTCCATCTATACTGACCTCCATCAGGTTGCAAATTAAAAATAATTTTTTTCTGCATGTAGCTCTGAAAAAATATTTGGGCTTCTAGCAGTGTGTGGGACTTGGTCTATTAGTCCATCTATACTGACCTCTATCAGGTTGCAAATTAAAAATAATTTTTTTCTGCATCTAGCTCTGAAAAAATATTTGGGCTTCTAGCGGTGTGTGGGACTTGGTCTATTAGTCCATCTATACTGACCTCCATCAGGTTGCAAATTAAAAATAATTTTTTTCTGCATCTAGCTCTGAAAAAATATTTGGGCTTCTAGCGGTGTGTGGGACTTGGTCTATTAGTCCATCTATACTGACCTCTATCAGGTTGCAAATTAAAAATAATTTTTTTCTGCATCTAGCTCTGAAAAAATATTTGGGCTTCTAGCAGTGTGTGGGACTTGGTCTATTAGTCCATCTATACTGACCTCCATCAGGTTGCAAATTAAAAATAATTTTTTTCTGCATCTAGCTCTGAAAAAATATTTGGGCTTCTAGCAGTGTGTGGGACTTGGTCTATTAGTCCATCTATACTGACCTCCATCAGGTTGCAAATTAAAAATAATTTTTTTCTTCATTTATCTCTGAAAAAATATTTGGGCTTCTAGCAGCGTGTGGGACTTGTTCTATTAGTCCATCTATACTGACCTCCATCAGGTTGCAAATTAAAAATAATTTTTTTCTGCATCTAGCTCTGAAAAAATATTTGGGCTTCTAGCAGTGTGTGGGACTTGGTCTATTAGTCCATCTATACTGACCTCCATCAGGTTGCAAATTAAAAATAATTTTTTTCTGCATCTAGCTCTGAAAAAATATTTGGGCTTCTAGCGGTGTGTGGGACTTGGTCTATTAGTCCATCTATACTGACCTCCATCAGGTTGCAAATTAAAAATAATTTTTTTCTGCATCTAGCTCTGAAAAAATATTTGGGCTTCTAGCAGTGTGTGGGACTTGGTCTATTAGTCCATCTATACTGACCTCCATCAGGTTGCAAATTAAAAATAATTTTTTTCTGCATCTAGCTCTGAAAAAATATTTGGGCTTCTAGCAGTGTGTGGGACTTGGTCTATTAGTCCATCTATACTGACCTCCATCAGGTTGCAAATTAAAAATAATTTTTTTCTTCATTTATCTCTGAAAAAATATTTGGGCTTCTAGCAGCGTGTGGGACTTGTTCTATTAGTCCATCTATACTGACCTCCATCAGGTTGCAAATTAAAAATAATTTTTTTCTGCATGTAGCTCTGAAAAAATATTTGGGCTTCTAGCAGTGTGTGGGACTTGGTCTATTAGTCCATCTATACTGACCTCCATCAGGTTGCAAATTAAAAATAATTTTTTTCTGCATCTAGCTCTGAAAAAATATTTGGACTTCTAGCAGTGTGTGGGACTTGGTCTATTAGTCCATCTATACTGACCTCCATCAGGTTGCAAATTGAATAAAAAAAATTTCTGCATCTAGCTCTGAAAAAATATTTGGGCTTCTAGCAGTGTGTGGGACTTGGTCTATTAGTCCATCTATACTGACCTCCATCAGGTTGCAAATTAAAAATAATTTTTTTCTGCATCTAGCTCTGAAAAAATATTTGGGCTTCTAGCAGTGTGTGGGACTTGGTCTATTAGTCCATCTATACTGACCTCCATCAGGTTGCAAATTAAAAATAATTTTTTTCTTCATTTATCTCTGTTAAAATATTTGGGCTTCTAGCAGCGTGTGGGACTTGTTCTATTAGTCCATCTATACTGACCTCCATCAGGTTGCAAATTAAAAATATTTTTTTTCTGCGTCTAGCTCTGAAAAAATATTTGGGCTTCTAGCAGTGTGTGGGACTTGGTCTATTAGTCCATCTATACTGACCTCCATCAGGTTGCAAATTAAAAATAATTTTTTTCTGCATCTAGCTCTGAAAAAATATTTGGGCTTCTAGCGGTGTGTGGGACTTGGTCTATTAGTCCATCTATACTGACCTCCATCAGGTTGCAAATTAAAAATAATTTTTTTCTGCATCTAGCTCTGAAAAAATATTTGGGCTTCTAGCAGCGTGTGGGACTTGGTCTATTAGTCCATCTATACTGACCTCCATCAGGTTGCAAATTAAAAATAATTTTTTTCTGCATCTAGCTCTGAAAAAATATTTGGGCTTCTAGCAGTGTGTGGGACTTGGTCTATTAGTCCATCTATACTGACCTCCATCAGGTTGCAAATTAAAAATAATTTTTTTCTGCATCTAGCTCTGAAAAAATATTTGGGCTTCTAGCAGTGTGTGGGACTTGGTCTATTAGTCCATCTATACTGACCTCCATCAGGTTGCAAATTAAAAATAATTTTTTTCTTCATTTATCTCTGAAAAAATATTTGGGCTTCTAGCAGCGTGTGGGACTTGTTCTATTAGTCCATCTATACTGACCTCCATCAGGTTGCAAATTAAAAATAATTTTTTTCTGCATCTAGCTCTGAAAAAATATTTGGGCTTCTAGCAGTGTGTGGGACTTGGTCTATTAGTCCATCTATACTGACCTCCATCAGGTTGCAAATTAAAAATAATTTTTTTCTGCATCTAGCTCTGAAAAAATATTTGGGCTTCTAGCGGTGTGTGGGACTTGGTCTATTAGTCCATCTATACTGACCTCCATCAGGTTGCAAATTAAAAATAATTTTTTTCTGCATCTAGCTCTGAAAAAAAATTTGGGCTTCTAGCAGTGTGTGGGACTTGGTCTATTAGTCCATCTATACTGACCTCCATCAGGTTGCAAATTAAAAATAATTTTTTTCTGCATCTAGCTCTGAAAAAATATTTGGGCTTCTAGCAGTGTGTGGGACTTGGTCTATTAGTCCATCTATACTGACCTCCATCAGGTTGCAAATTAAAAATAATTTTTTTCTTCATTTATCTCTGAAAAAATACTTGGGCTTCTAGCAGCGTGTGGGACTTGTTCTATTAGTCCATCTATACTGACCTCCATCAGGTTGCAAATTAAAAATAATTTTTTTCTGCATCTAGCCCAGCCAATAGTTTTGGCCTAATACCACAGTTTGGCCACTCAGCTCTGCTCGGTTACCATCCATTGTTTTTTTGTGCAAACAACTCCAGAGTTGTGAATTAGTTAACCACCAAAATGAGTGGAAAAAGGCCTGCTGCTGGTGGAATGGGGAATAGGCGTGTTGGGAAGGGGAAAAAAGGTTGTGTCCGTGGGGTAGGTGCAGAAGAAAGACCATCTTCCAGCCAAACTAAAATGTCTACTTCTTTTAGCGGACAATGTGATAAGATCCCTTTCTTACGGCCACGCCAATCGCTACAAATTCCAGATGAGGCACAAAAACAGCAGGTGCTTCAACGGATATCAAGTGCTCCTTTAAGTGGGCTCTCCTCCACATCAACTTCAACATCACAAATACTCCAGTCCTCAAAGGTGTCACCCAAATCGCACTTGCTTCCTCACAGCTCCCAAATCTCCAGCTGCCCGTCTGAGTATGAGGTAGAACAGATGGTTGAGTCTGCAGAGCTGTTTACTCATACTATAGCCTGGGAATCAGAGGTCGACTCCTGCGCTTCTGTGAATCCAGACGAGGAAATGATCTGCACTGATGCCCAGAATCTTTATGAGTCGGATCCAGGACCAGACGCAGAAGGTTCTGACCATAATGTAGACCCTCATTCCCAAACTGTAACTCCTGTTGGTGGAGACAATGAGGAAGACGATGATAAGACTCAAATACCTGATTGGAGCGACAACTTTAGTTTTTTGTCAGGGCAGGAACAGGTTGGCTCTGAGGACGACGGGTGTGATAACGCACAGGGTGATGATGATGAGGTCGGAGATCCCACTTACTGTCAACCCACAGTCAGCCAAGAGATGAGGTCAGCAGAGGAGGTGGAGGAAGATGCTAGTGACGACGAGGTCAGGTTGCGCCTTCCTGGACAGAGACGTAGTACTGGAAGCACGTCAACAACTGCATCCTCAAACACAACTCTGCCTCTCACCACAAGTCGTGGTGGCTCTTCAGGTCGCATGGGTGCTAAGCCTTGCATAGCCTGGGCATTTTTTCAGATCGATAAAGATGACCCAACTCGTGTTATCTGTAACATTTGTCAGCAAAAGCTAAGTAGAGGCCAAAAAATACATAGTTTGAGTACTTCATGCATGAACCGGCACATGGACATGAAGCATAAGTTGCAGTGGGAAGCTCAGTGTGCTACAATGCGGCCTAGCCGGCCGGGCCAATCACCGTCTGCCATATCTTGTGCATCCGCGGCCTCTTCATCCTCTGTGACTGGGGGGACAGCAGTCACACCTGTTTTGGGGCGCAGACCTGCCACCTCTTTACCCGCAACAGCCAGCGTGATTGGCAGGTCATCATTTTCTTTGGAGGTGGTAACACCAGCTGGTGTTGAGCGCTGTCCGACATCGATAGCACCACCTTTGGATCAAGGCAACCTAACATGTCCGCCTGCATCTTCCTCACAGACCGGCAGTTTGCCGGGGACACCCTTATCAACCCCGTCTAAGCACAATAGCCAGCCCTCGGTCCCTCAGATGTGGACAAGTAAAAGACCATTTCCTCCTAGCCATGAGAAAGCTAAGAGGTTGAATTTCACCATCTGCAAGCTCTTGGCTACAGAAATGCTGCCTTTCCGCCTGGTGGACACAGAGGATTTTCGAGACCTTATGTCCGTCGCAGTGCCCCAGTACCAGATGCCCAGTCGGCACTACTTCTCAAAGAAAGGTGTGCCTGCGCTCCACCAGCATGTCGCACACAACATCACCGCTTCTTTGAGAAACTCTGTGTGTGACAGGGTGCATTTCACCACAGACACTTGGACGAGTAGGCATGGACAGGGGCGTTACATGTCGCTGACTGGGCACTGGGTAACTATGGTGACAGCAGGACAAGGGGCTGCTGTCCAAGTCTTGCCGTCCCCACGAGTTGTGCGTCAATCCTCTTTATGTCAAAGTTCCTCCACTGCTTCTGCCTCCTCAACCTCCTCTCGGTCTTCCACCTGCACCCAAAGCCTGTCTGGTCATGCCACAAGCTTTCTAACTGCGCAGAAGGGATCCTGCACACCTCCTTACTATGCTGGCAGTAGGGCTCAACGTCATCAGGCGGTTTTTACATTGAAATGTCTGGGAAATGTGAGTCACACAGCTGAGGAGTTGTGGTCAGCTCTGGAGAACCAATTTCATGAATGGTTGTCTCCACTGGACCTGAAACCAGGGAAGGCCGTGTGCGACAATGCTGCAAACCTGGGTGCGGCCCTTCGCCGGGGCAATGTCACACACGTGCCTTGTATGGCTCACGTGTTGAACCTGGTTGTCCAGCAATTTTTAGCCCACTATCCCAGACTAGATGGCCTTCTGCAGAGGGCACGGTCGCTGTGTGCTCACTTCCGCCGTTCGGATCCCGCAGCTCAGCGACTTACATCTCTACAGAAGTCGTTGGGCCTGCCACTTCACCGGCTAAAATGCGATGTTCCTACCCGGTGGAATTCAACTCTGCACATGTTGCAGCGACTGTGGCAGCACCGACAAGCCCTGGTGCAATATGTTCTGACGTATAGCCTGGGCCAACGAGATTCAGAGGTGGGGCAAATCACGCTGGAGGAGTGGTCTCAGATCAGGAACCTATGCACCCTTCTGCACAGTTTTGAAATGGCGACGAAGATGTTTAGTGCTGACGATGCCATTATCAGCATGACTATTCCGGTGATTTACATGCTGGAGCACATGTTAAACAGAATTCGGAGTCAGGTGGTGGCACAAGAGGAGGTGGAGGAAGTAGAGGAGGAGGAGTTGTATGCGGAAGGGCTAACATCTGCAAGGTCCAGACGGTCGGCAGCACCAAGGCGGCAGGCATGTGAGGGTGGGGGAGATGGTTTTACCAGGGCGCATGGTAGCAGCCAAACTAGTGAGGAAGGTGCAGGAGCCCAGGAAGAAGTGGAGGACGAACTGATGGAAGACTCATCAGATGAGGGAGACCTTGATCACATTTCTGTTGTGCGAGGTTGGGGGGAGAGGACAGAGGAAGGAAGCATGATTGTTACCTCGCCACCAACACAACAGGGACTTGGTGCTCCTGGATGCGCAACACACAAGAGTGCCTTCTTGCTGCACTACCTGCAACATGACCCTCGAATTGTGAGAATTAGAAATAATCCTGACTACTGGGTTGCCACACTGTTAGATCCCCGGTACAAAAGTAAATTTGCAGAAATTATTCCTGCCATAGAAAGGGATGCACGCATGCAGGAGTATCAGCAGAGACTGTTGCAGAATCTTACATGTGCTTTTCCACAAAATACCAGTGGTGCACGTAGTGAATCTCACAGTTCCAACTTGCCAACCGTGGGACCGTCAAGTGTTCAGCACTCAAACCGTAACAGAACCACAGTATCTGCTGGTAACATCAATTTTGCGGAATCATTTCACCACTTTTTTAGCCCATCCTTTGCAAGGCCACAGGAGACAAGAAGTCTGACACATAGTCAACGCCTAGAGACGATGGTACAGGAGTATCTCCAAGTAAACATTGAAGCCACGACTGTGTCACTGGACCCTTGCTCTTTTTGGGCTTCCAATCTGGATAAATGGCCGGAGCTAGCCACTTACGCCTTGGAGATCTTGTCATGCCCCGCAGCCAGCGTTCTGTCTGAACGTGTGTTCAGCGCTGCTGGTGGTGTGCTGACAGATAAGCGCACGCGGCTCTCCACTGATAATGTAGACAGACTCACGTTCATAAAGATGAACAAATCATGGATCCGAAATGACTTTTCTACCCCTGTGTCATCCTGGGGAGAGTAAAAGCTTGATGATTGGTTAAAATCACCCTACCAACCGTTTTAAGCTTTCAAATTACTAATCATGTTTATCTGTATCTTGACTGGAAAATAATTTGGGCTTTGTAGCAGTGTGCAGCACTGATCCTA